>NC_080747.1:49495000-50120000 GCF_020826845.1 Diceros bicornis minor
CTTAATGCTCAAATTGTCTGAAAATTGGGAGCCAGTTCAAGCATTTCCCTGTGTCGTTCACATGTTCTTCCTTAGTCTTTTAACACTTCCTTGCTTTCCGACAGAACAAAGTGTTCCAGGTTTATCTTATATGTTTCCTGCCTCTGCCATAGAATTTGCAATTCATTTGAAGTGTCTTGATTTTCTTTTGGTCAAGAATTATAGGTAACAAATATTATAGGTAACAAATATTATAGAGGTGATATATGCTACTGGAGAATCATAGCTTCAAGTCCTTTCAGAAGACAAAACTAAGAAATATTTTTTCTTCATATTTTTAAAATATGAAGAATTCATACAACTACTTCCAATTTAAATACAAAAATCACAACATTCTTCCTTGTCTTCCCCACTTCCATTACTGTAACTTCCTTTTCTCAGAGTAAGAACCTTGGTTCCCCCAAACATCAATGTATTTACTCATCTCTTTTATCCTACAATACACACAAAATAATTTCAAAATTACTACAGCTATGCTATGACCAAAAACGAAGCTATTAACATGCAACATATTTTGCATTCCTTTTTTCATAGGATAGATTTATACTCAGTGTCCTGGCAGACCACCAAGTTCAATTTTTTTCTTTTGTGAAGAAGATCAGCCCTGAGCCAGCATCCATGCCAATCCTCCTCTTTTTGCTGAGGAAGACCGGCCCTGAGATAACATCTATTGCCAATCTTCCTCCTTTTTTTTTTCCCTTTTTCTCCCCAAAGCCCCAGTAGGTAGTTGTATGTCATAGTTGCACATCCTTCTAGTTGCTGTATGTGGGATGCGGCCTCAGCGTGGCCGGACAAGCGATGCATCTGTGTGCTCCCGGGGTCCGAACCTGGGCCGCCAGTAGCAGAGCGCTCACACTTAACTGCTAAGCCATGGGGCCGGCCCAACCAGGTTCAAATTTTACTTGAATTATTGTTTTTCTGTGTAGCTACATTATCAATTTGGTATAAAAGTAGAATCATTTTTTTCTCAATTGTATACTTTATCATGATTTTTATTTAATTTTATTTGAATTTGTATTTAATTTTATTTTAATATACGTAAATATTATCATGGTCAAAAGACAAAACTATGTATAAATAAAAACTACATTAAAAATTATAGATACCTCTACCATGTCTATCTCATGTCTTATCTCTCAATAATTCTGGTAAAGCCAGAATTATTGCAGGGGGTCTGAGAACCTGTATTCTTGGTTATCTATTTTCTCAAACGATACTAAAAGGGCAACTACCATCGTAAGGGGGTGCACAGATTAATTTCCCATGTTCAAAGACTCCCTCGTGCTGGAAAAGGTTGGGAAAGGCACTGCCCTCCAGGCCTTTGTGAAAACTCAGGAGGGCAGAGATGTCAGTATTTCCATTTGATCCTGATTTATCTTTCCTATGTTCACTCTTCAAGGTAAGCATATATATTTTTATTTCCCCTCCTTTCTAAAACAAGAGGTTTTGTACTGCTTATTATATATATAGTTACACTTAACCACTTTGCATTTTTTTCTTACCAATATATCATCAGTATTACACTGTTATGTGTGATATTTCTTCTTCTTCTTCTTCTTCTTCTTCTTCTTCTTCTTCTTTTTTTTTTTGGTGAGGAAGATTGGCCCTGAGCTAATATCTGTTGCCAATCTTCCTCTTTTTGCTTGAGGAAGATCGTCCCTGGGCTAATATCCGTGTCAGTTTTCCTCTATTTTGTATGTGGGACACCACCACAGCACGGCTTGATGAGTGGTGTGTTAGGTCAGCGCCTGGAATCCGAACCCATGAACCCTGGGCTGTTGAAGCAGAGCAGCAAACTTAATGACTAAGCCACTGGGCTGGCCCCCTCTCATTCTTTTTTTATAGCTGAATATTTTTATAGCTGCATATTATTATATAGATGTTCCATAATTTAATTAACAAGTTTTCTATGGATGAGTATTAAGATTGTTACCAACATTCTATTACTACAAATAACGCCTTCACTGATGACTTTGTGCTTATCGTGTGTGTGTGTGTGTGTGTGTGTGTGTGTGTGTGTGTGCTTGGTAGAGTGTATCACCAGAGTTAATTTCTAAAAGAAAGATTATTGTTTCAAAGGGTAAATTTATGTGTAGTTTTGTTAGATATGCCAAATTACACTTTATAGAATATACTAAGCTTTACTTCTAGTAGTAATATGTGAGTTTACTGCCTACACAGTGGATTCAGTTCCAACTAATCTACAGAGGAAGGATAATAAGATTCACTCATACCCAATTAAAAGTGAGCAAAAGATCTCAATAGACACTTCACCAAAGATAAAGAAATGGCAAATAAGCATATGGAAATATGTTAAACATTAATAATCATTAGGGAAATATGAATTAAAACCACAAAAAAGATATCACTACACACATATTACAATGTCTAAAATACATGTCAATGTCCAGTGCTAGCAAGGATGAAGAGCAGTGGGAATTCTCATAAAATGGTACAGCCACTTTGGAAAATAGTTTTGCATTTTCTTATAAAAATAAACATACATCTACCATATGACTCATTAATTGTATGCCTACGTAATTAGGTAATCATACCTA
The DNA here is from genome assembly GCF_020826845.1 of Diceros bicornis minor. Classification (NCBI taxonomy): domain Eukaryota; kingdom Metazoa; phylum Chordata; class Mammalia; order Perissodactyla; family Rhinocerotidae; genus Diceros; species Diceros bicornis. The sequence continues at coordinate 49,497,598 of NC_080747.1, forward strand.
TTTAATCCCACACCTATTAATTGAAAAATTATGTTTACACAAAAATCTGTGCACAAATATTTTTAGCAACTTTATTCACAACCATGAAAATCAGAAACATCCTAGATGATCTTTAATCAGTAAAAAATAAACAAATTGAGGTTTGTTGGAAGTAGAGAGAGATTATCTATAAAGGGCTAGCACAAGGGGATTTTTGGTTGTTGAAACTGCATGAAATGGAGGTGGTAGACATACAACTTTATTCATTCATCACAACCCACCGAAAAGTACATCATACAAAATAGAGTTTGGAAAACTTTTTTGTGGTATCCCACTGAAGCTAAACCTACTTCTATCCTATCACCTTGCAATTCCACTCCTAGGTATGGACCCCCCAAAAATGAGAGACAATATCCACCAAAAAATTTCTACAACAATGATCATAGCATTTTTATTCAAAATAGCCCCAAACTAGAAACAACTCAAATGCCCCTTCATAATAGAATAGATAAATCAATTGTGGTATATTCCTAGAAACAACTCAAATGCCCCTTTATAATAGAATAGATAAATCAATTGTGGTATATTCCTTGGAATACTATATAGCAATAAACACAAAGAACCGCTACACCCAACAACGTTGATGGACTTTGTATACCTAATATGTGACAAAAGAAGCAAGATGCAAAAGGGTGCCTGCAACACAATTCTACTGACATAGATTTCAAGAATAGGCAAAATTTATCTGTGGTGATAGAAGTCAGAGTAGTGTTACCTACTACTGCTTGTTTGATGAGAATATGTTATAGGGGGGCCCTGTGGTGTTCTATGAATGTTCTGTGTATTGACCAGAATGGCAGTTTACTCTTAATATTTGTGCATCATAGTGTATTATATCTCAATACACCTTTATAAAAAAATCCATCTGGATGCCATGTGGAGAATGGATTATAGAGAAAAACTGCGAAACTCTACTAGCAATCCAGGTGATAGTTGATGGTGGCTTGTACTGAAGAATTAATAGAAATGGAGCAAAGTAGGAAGATTCAGAAAGTAGTTTGGGGATGCAACTGTCAGGACCTTTTCTTTGGGATGGCATGGGATAGGTAGGTGAAATAAAATGCTCCACTAATATGGGAAAGTTAAGGAAGGGGTAGAGACAATAGCCATATTCTTATACAAAAGAACAGTAAACATTAGGTAGTAGGCCCTTAAGTTCTCTTTAAGTAATTGTTTCCCAGAATGAGCACTTATGTGAAATAGAAAAAAAAAGAAAAAAGTGGTAAAACAATTCCTAATTCCAAGTTTTATAACATATGGATTCTAATATATTCTGATACTTAACTTATATTCACAACGTAATTAAATTTTCTGTTTGCCTAGTTATGTGCTTAGTATGCATATATCTTTTGTGATAAATTATCAAATACATTGCACAGCTGGCCAAAAATTTTATTCCAAAAAGCTCATTAGAAATCACCAACTTATCTTTAAATTCTTTGAACATGTGGTGCAAAATCTGAATTCATGCAGTTACGTGTTAGCTGCAGACAGCCTGCCTCATTGATCTTGCTGTGTGATAGATATATTTTAGAAATGGGTTGTAGAGAATGATAATTTTTGCCTATTGCCATTTAAATATTTTATAATTAAAAGATGTCTTTTTTGTTTAGAATAAGCAGTCTGGAGAATATTTTCCAAAAAGCTTTTTTTATCATTTTTATAAGCAATGCACTTAAAAAAATTTTGATTTTTTTTCTATTTTTTAAACTTTCTTATCTCTTATTTTTTATTTCTTTAGAATGACCATATTATGAACTATTGAAGTTTTTGAATTAGTTTTTCCTCTGATAATTAAAGGTATAATTAGATATACTTTTATCAGCAGAATGCTGTTATGCAAGTAAAAGTATTTTCTTAATCCTTCCAAACTACAGTTAGCCACTCTATTTATTTTAATATGTATTCCATTTTTGTAGCCCATTGTTAAAACACTATAAATCACTTTTAATTATAAAACACTTTTAATTATTTCAGCATTTGGTTAGTTTTTCACTAACAAGGGGTCCTTCCACAAAACTGTTTATTTAAAGGGGACTGAGATTTTTTTAATAGTAAAATAATCAATTTTTCTGACTCATAGATTGCCAAGAATTTATCTTATGGTTATGAATGCCATTCATAATTTATTAATATAAAATTGATTTATAAATCTAATATCCTCATTAAATTATTAGAACTTAGTATCTCCATTTTGTTAACGAAAAATATGAGCGAAATTTATGGATTTGTATCCACAATTTTGACTCTTAAAACAGATCTCAAGTCTTCTGTTCTCACTAAATGATCTCAAAGTTGGATGGTTTGGTCATTGTTTTTTCTTTTTTAGTCAATCTTGCAATATTTTCCTCCCTATGTCCAACATTAGTCAAAAATAGGACTGCATGCATATGGACGCCACATGCTTTCTTTCTGATTTTTACAGCAAAAGTGAGTGAGGTTATTGATTATCTATCCTAACAGTCTTCTAAATAAAATATTCTCACTACGTTTACAATTTCTCCTCAAAGCAATTTTTTCACATTAGACTCAGAAAGATCTTTTAAATTTTAGATCCTATCATGTCATTCTCTTGCTAGAATCTTTTAGTGTCTTCCCACTGCTTTAAGAAAAAACAAAATACTTAAGGGCCTTCAATATGGTCATCCCAGGTGACAGACTCTTCTAGATTCTGGCCTGTGTTTATCTCTCCAGCCCGATCTCAGTTCACTCTATGCCTCTCTCTACGTTCCAATGATAATGTTATTGAGATTCTTAAATACCAGTGCTTATTCTAGCATCTTGAGGTTTCCAGTGTTCTTCCCAATACCTGAAACCCACTGTGTCCATCATCCACAGAACCCTCTTGAGCTAATTAATTCCTACTTAGCCTTCATATTTAAAAGCAACATTTCTATTCTTGGAGAAGCTTTCCATAATGATGAAATTTAAGTTCAGTTGCCTATTAATGTATTTTTAGTATCTCTCAAGCTTCCTCATAGCATTTATCATTTTTATTTATATTTTTGTTATGATTACAAGCATACCTTGAGGATATTGTGGGTTCGGTTCCAGACCATGGCAATAAAACGAGTATTGCAATAAAGTGAGTCACACAAATTTTTTTGGTTTCCAGGTGCATATAAAAGTTATGTTTACATTATACTATAGTCTGTTGAGTGTGCAATAGAATTATGTCTAGAAAAACAATGTAGATACTTTAATTAAATAATATTGCTAAAAAATGCTAATTATCATCTGAGCCTTCAGTGAGTCGTAATGTTTTGTTGGTTGAGGGTCTTGTCCCAGTGTTGATGGCTGCTGACTGACTGATCAGGGTGATGTTGCTGAAGATTGGGGTGGCTTGTGGCAATTGCTTAAAATAAGACAGCAATAAAGTTTGCTGCATCAATTGACTTCCTTTTAGGAACGATTTCTCTGTAGCATGTGATGCTGTTTGATAGCATTGTAGCCTCAGTAGACTTCTTTCACAAAAATTGGAATCAGTCCTCTCAAACTCTGCTGCTGCTTTATCAACTAAGTTTGTGTAATATTCTAAATCTTTTGTTGTCATTTCAACAATCTTCACAGCATCTTCACCAGAAGTGGATTCCATCTCAAGAAACTACTTTCTTTGTTCATCTATAGGAAGCAACTCCTCATCTGTTAAATTTTATCATGAGATTGCAGCAATTCAGTCATATCTTCAGGCTCCACTTCTAATTGTAGTTCTCTTGCTATGTCTACCATATCTGCAGTTACTTCCCCCACTGAGGTCTTGAACCCCTCAAAGTCACCCATGAGGGTTGGAATCAGCTTCTTCTAAACTCCTCTTAATGTCAACATTTTGACCTCTTTCCATGAATCACAAATGTTTTTGATGACATCTCGAATGGTGAATCCTTTCCAGAATGTTTTCAATTGACTTTGCCCAGATCCATCAGAGGAATTACTATCTATAGCAGCTAAAGCCAAACAAAATGTATTTCTTGGGGGCTGGCCCCATGGCCTAGTGGTTAATTTCAGCATGCTCTGCTTTGGCGGCCCAGTTCGGTTCCCAGGAGCGGATATACACCACTCGTCGGCAGCCACTCTGTGGCAGCGAACCACATATAAAATAGTAGAAGATTGGCACAGATGTTAGCTCAGGGCAGATCTTCCTCAAAGCAAAAAGAGGAAGATTGGCAGCTTGGCAACAGACGTTAGCTCAGGGCACATCTTCCTCAGGACACACACAAAAAGTATTTCTTAAATAATAAGAATTCATCATCAAAATTACTCCTTGGTCCATAGGCTGCAGAATGGATGTTGTGTTAGCAGGCATGAAAACAACATTAATCTTGTTGTACCTCTCCATCAGAGCCCTTGGGTGACCAGGTGTATTATAAGTGAGCAGTAATATTTTGAAAGGAATCTTTTATTCTGAGTAGTAGTTCTAAAGAGTGGACTTAAAATATTCAGTCTACTATGTTGTAAATAGATGTACTGTCATCCAGGCTTTGTTGTTCATTTATAGAACACAGGAAGAGTAGATTTAGAACAATTCTTTAGAGACCTACGATTTTTGAAATAGTAAATGAGCATTGGCTTTGACTTAAAGTCACCAGCTGCATTAGCTCCTAACAAGAGAGTCAGCCTGTCCTTTGAGCTTTGAAGTAAGGCATTGACTTCTCCTCTCTAGCAGTGAAAGTCCTAGATGGCATCTTCTTCCAATAGAAGGCTGTTTTGTCCACATTGAAAATCTGTTGTTTAGTGTAGCCATCTTCATTAATTATCTTAGCTAGATCTTCTGGATAACTTGCTGCAGCTTCTACATCAGCACTTGTGGCTTCACCTTACACTTTCATGTTATGGAGATGGCTTCTTTCCTTAAACCTCATGAACTAACCTCTGCTAGGTTCAAACTTTTTTTCTGCAGCTTCCTCACCTCTCTCATCTTTCATAGAATTGAATAGACCTAGGACCTTACCCTAGACTAGGCTTTGGCTTAAGGGAATGTTGTGTCTGGTTTGATCTTCCAACCAGACCACTAAAATTTTCTGCATATCAGCAATAAGGCTGCTTCACTTTCTTATTATTTGTGTGTTCACTGAAGTAGCACTTTTAACTTCCTTCAAGAACTTTTCCTTTGTATTCACAACTTGGCTAACTGTTTGGTGCAAGAGGCCTAGCTTTTGGCCTATCTCAGCTTTAGACATGCCTTCCTCACTAAGCTTAATCATTTCTAGCTTTTGATTTAAAGTGAGAGATGTATGACACTTTCTTTCACTTGAACACTTAGAGGCCATTGTAGGGTTATTAATTGGCCTAATTTCAATATTGTTGTGTCTCATGGAATGTTGTGCCTCTCCCAAGGAGAGGGAGAGAGATGGAGGAATGGCTGATCTGGAGAGCAGTCAGAACAGACACAACATTTATTAAGTTCTCTGTTACAATAGTAACATCAAAGATCACTGATTACAGATCACCATAACAGATACCATAATAATGAAAAAGTTTGAAATATTGTGAGAATTACCAAACACAAAGTGAGCAAATGCTGTTGGAAATATGGCACCAACAGACTTGCTGGATGCAGGGTTGGCACAAAACTTCAATCTATAAAAAATGCCCTATCTGCAAAGTGCAATAAACAAAGCGCAAAACAGCAAAGTTTGCCTGTGTTTGATCAATATCTATCATCCTCCTAAATGGCAAGCTTCATGAGAAGACTTTTGTCTCTTTTTCTTATCAATTTCTTTCATACAACTATCATAGTATTTGCTATATTTTAAACCTTTAGCCAATAGTTGTTGAATATATGAATAAATTGAAATTACCAGGTAATCTAAATGTTTATTTTTTTCTGACATTTGAATAATATAGTTATAGCAAGATATCCAATATAAGTAAGAAATAGGACCTATTTTTATATTAATAAAATTTGTCTAATGCTTCATAATATAAAATCAATCTATATTAATTTTGTTTGGAGATTCTTATATAATTAATATCAAGATATCAGAAATATGTAAAAACTATTAGAATTTTTAATTAATGCAATGTAAAGCCAAAATGTATAGCATATGGAACAATGCCTACAGTAAACGTTCAATAAAGAAATTTAAGGTATTGATTTTTTAAAGAATATACTTTTGAGTGAAAACAAGGGATGTTATCATATTAAAGAATTATTTTCATTAGGTTGTTTACAACCTTGTTTCATGCTGGGTTGAGGTATGCTTCTTCTTTCCCTGAACCACTCCTTAGTAAAGTGGTCCTTTGTATGGAAATAATGCTTCCTCATCTCCAACACCACAGCACTGAATCCTGCAGTGCTTCTGGTCTATCTGTTCATTGATAAATGAGAACCACAGAGGTTGTAGGGGATACACAGCTTATCAGAGGAGAGAAAAGTTGAATGTCTTTCTACCACCTCAGCTATTCAGGCAAAACACTGAATACAAGGTGACCCTCAAGGATAAATGCTGTGTGAAAACAGAAAGTACAACATCAAAGACAAACTGTATAGAACTAGGAGCTAAGAAATAATGAATGTTGTACCAGTAGTACCATATATAAATGCTGGAAAACATGCTATTAATTTTTCTATTTCTGTCCTATCTAAAACAAGCTACATATATTATCACAATTTATGAATACAATCTTCATTTACTGTCCTTGTTATGGATGAATTTTTGTGTCTCCCTTAAAATTTATATGTGGAAACCCTACCCCCCAATGTGATGGTATTAGGAGGTGGGGCCTTCGTGAGGTGATTAGGATTAGATGAGGTCTTGAGGGTGGAGCCCCATGAATGGGATTATGAGAGTCCTTATATCCTTATATTACAAGAGTCAGGAAAGAGCTTGCTTCCACTCTCTGCTCTCTACCACACGAAGACAGAAGCAGTCTGAAGCAGTCTGAAACCCAGAGGAGTGCCCTCATCAGAACTTAACCATGCTGGCACTCTGATCTCTGACTTCCAGCCTTCAGAAATGTGAGAAATAAATTTCTGGTGTTTAAGTCACCCAGTCTATGATATTCGGTTATAGCAGCTCCAACTGACTAAGACAGCCACCTCGATGGCTGAGGGAGAGCACCTAAGGTAGTGCTCCCTCCTTACTTGCCCCCACCCCCAGCCCAGGGCTGAGATCCAGGCCTCTTCAGAGAAGGCATGGCCATGACTCATTGAATGGCAGAAAAGTTGTGCTGGTGCTGTGCCGGAGAAACTTTCTGGAAACCCTCCCTCTGGAACTTGCTAGAAACCTGTCTCCTGGGGTGCCTGGAGAAGCCACACACAGGGAAGTGCTGCTCCTCAGAATTTGCTGTCAACCAAACTAAAGGGATGCCAGGGGAAGCTGCTTGTTGCTGAGTTCTGGCTGCCTTAACTGCCAAGCCAGGAACCACGAAAGCTACAGGGTGAGAGGAGTTACCAGAACCCAAAAGAGAGAGCCCCTTCCTCCTCCAGCACCTCTACTTGCAAAGCTTAACATTACTTCAGCTGGCAAAGAAGAAATTGCACAGCTGAGAGGCAATAAATTGATCATTATCACAGTTATTTATCTTATCAATGAATATGTCTCTTTTACCGCCTCACCTCTTCTAACTAGATTTGTAACACCAATTCTCCTGCTAGCTTTGTTTTTCTTTCTTAACAGACTATAAAAAGTATCAACTATAAGATCTTGCACCCTTTTGATCTCTGTTCAGTTTCCCCCATTATGGTTCACTGAAAAAAGTAAAGCTTTATCTTTATTACAGTATTTTTCAGTTTGCTTTAGTTACCATTGAGAACTACAAGGCTGATGTAGGTCTCAAGGCTTTCTAAATCCTTCATTTTAGTAACAATCAATAATACATACTGTATAGTGCTGTATGGATTTAAAACACACTAAGACTGTTAAGAATGGGAACGTTGTAAATAAATTGGCTTTATATTTAAAAGGATCATCTTGGTTTCTCTTTGGATAACAGGCTTTGGATGATAGCTATTGATGCAATAGTCAGAGTGAGACACGATGTTGGGAGTGGTGAAAGTGCTGAGAAAATATCAGATTTAGGATATATTTTGAAGATGGGCACCAGAGAATTTTCTGCTAGATTGGATATAGAGTGTGAGAAATGAGATTCCAGGATGATTTCAAAGATTTTAGCTTAATCCATTCCTTTGTCTAAAAACACTTGAGATAAATGATTTATAAAGATTGCAAACACACGCACACACACATATATTCAAAACAGGTACTAAAAACAACTTATCACTTGTCTTTTCTTTGCCTAAGTCATGTCTTTCTTGAATAATTTTCTTTCTGATAATTGCTTTATGCAGATAATAGTTGCTCTTGGATTTTCATAGATGTGAATAATGAGTATTAAAACATCTATATTCCTCATATACTACAATTCTTTCCTGTGAAGAAATTAATCATACTTAGGGGAAAGCACTATAAAGAAAAAGCTCTATTTATAATCAACTCTTTCATCCTTTACTTTCTAAGTAAAAAGGAAGACAGGAAGGAATAAAATGATGGTAGCTTGGGGATAAAAAGCAGACTGCCAATAGCAAAGCATACAGGGAAAGTTCCGGGCTAGAGGAGATATAGCAGAGGACGTTGTGACACATCTCATGAGCATCACTATGAGAGTCTGAGGGGAGATTCTTGAAATACGAAGCATATGATGAATCACTGGATTAACACTTCAGATCCTGTATTGGTTGATGTTTAATTTACTTAAATATTTATTGATAACCTGTTATGTGCTAAGATTACAAATAGAAATATATCATCTTTCCTGACCTCATGAACCTGTAATCTAATAGAGAGCAAGAGAGGGCAGAGAGAGCAGGTTTATCAATAGATAATTTTAATATAATTGCCTAAGTGATAAGCTATGTACATTTAGCATGCCTTATTTGCTTATTCTTTTTTCTTTTTATTTTATTTATTTTACTTTTTTGTAAACATTCAATGTAGCATTATTAATCACTACAAACATTACAAATGGGGCTTGAGATTGCTATGAATAATTGAAGAGTATTTATGTCCATGCTTGAGTGGTCATTGTCTTTCTTTTGAGGAAGAAATAGTGGTAGTCGTATTTTATCACAAAGAATGCTAATCTTGGATTAACAAGGAGTCATCAGGTATTGGTGATTAGGAGAGTGAATGAGAGTAAAAGATCAGAATATAGAAATGTGCACAGGACAAAGCCTTTAATCCCTTTCATCCCAATTATACCACTAGAAGGGGATCCTTGAAGGGAGATCATGTTCATATATCAATGGAGATTATTGAGGTGGTTATTTGGATTATAATAAGCAACAATAATCAATAAAAATTATTTAATACTTACTAGGAGCAAAGTATATCCATTACTTTAATTATTTCTCACAACAAACCATTTTATTTTATCTCCATAAGTATTTGTAACTCAAAGCTGCCTTCTAGCAGTGCTGGGCTTGGCTTAAAACACATCAAATAATATCACCATAAGATGTGACACTGAGTATTTTCACCTAGGGTAAAACAGTATCATATTTTTCTTAAATATAATAATCACAACTATAATCAAATAATTTTTGATTATTTGTTAAATGTCTATTTTTTATGCATGGTTCTAAGCTCCACAATGGCAAAAGCCATATTTCCTTACTGTTGTATACTCTATACCCATGTAGCAAACACTTAATAAATATCTGTGAATTAATGAACTAATGAATAAATTAATTAAATAATAATACTATGAGATATTTATCACTATCTGCATTTTAGAAATGAGGAAAGAAAGGGCCCAAGTTTTTGCTCAAGTTTACATCTATTAACAGACAAAACTAGCATCCAAAACTAGGCCTCAAAATCCAGACTGCAATATCTTTCATTCTACACATGTTGCTTTACCATCTCTCAATTCACAGAGATGGTGAGACATTGTCAAGGATGACTATATAATTCAGTTAGAAATAATAATAGCAGCAATAATCTACAGAGTGTTGTTATGTACCAGTTATGATGCAAAATGCCTTGCATAAATTATCAATGATAATTGAGAAGGATTTCAAAGTCATTTTAACTGTTGTATTGAATAAAAGGCAAAATGGATCATATGGAACTCTTGTTCATTCAACAAGTGAAGTCAACTTGGGCATGCATAAAACACATTCAGTGTGAGTAACAAACGGTAGTTTAAGAAGAAAACATTCTCCCAAGGCAAAGTACTTTTCCTTTTCAGTATCTGAAAAGAGCTCATCTAAATAGCCATTAGTCAAAGCATTTGAAAACTTATTAGTGATGGAGCAGAGTAGAGCAACTGGTTAAAACAGAAGCTCAGTTAGCGCGTAACTCTAACTGATCATCCAGGAGCAAGCACTCAGAGGTAAAAGCCAGCCTTGAGAGCAGATGAAGAGCAGGACCCAAAACAGAAGGGGGTGAAACACCAAGCCCAATACAGTCATACATAGCATAACAAGGTTTAGGGCAATGACAGACCGCATATATTATGGCAGTCCCATGAGATTATAACAGAGCTGAAAAATTCCTATCGCCTAGTGACATCGTAGCCATTGTAACATCATAGCATGATGCATTCCTCATGTGTTTGTACATAATACTTGATATGATAATAAACAACTATGCTACTGGTTTAAGTATTTACTATACTATACTTTTTATTATTATTTTAGAGTAAAAATGTTACAATAAGCTAAGGTTAATTTACTATTGAAGAAAGAAAAATATTTTTTAAAAAATTTAGTGTAGCCCAAGGGTACAGTGTTTATCAAGTCTACAGTAGTGTATGGTAATGTCCTAGGCCTTCACATTCACTCACCACTCACTCCTGACTCACTCAGAGCAACTTCTAGTCCTGCAAGCTCCATTCATGTAAGTGCCCTATACAGGTGTACCATTTTATACCATATTTTTACTGTGCTTTTCTATGTTTGGATATGTTTAGATACACACATACTTACCATTGTGTTACAATTGCCTACAGTAAAATGCTGTACAGGTTTGTAGCCTAGGAGCAATGGGCTATACCGTATATACTAGGTGTATAGTAGGCTATACCATCTAATTTTGTGTAAGTACACTTTACGATGTTAGCACAATAAAATTGCCTAAGGGGCCGGCCCGGTGGCGCAAGCGATTAAGTGCGTGCACTCTGCTGCAGCGGCCTGGGGTTCGCTGGTTCAGATCCCAAGTGTGCACCGACATACCGCTTGTGGAGCCATGCTGTGGCAGCGTCCCATATAAAGTAGAGGAAGATGGGCATGGATGTTAGCCCAGGGCCAGTCTTCCTCAGCAAGAAGAGGAGGAATGGCAGATGTTAGCTCAGGGCCGATCTTCCTCCCCACCCCAAAAAAAAGAAATAAAAAAGAAATATACAAATTAATAGATTCAACTCCAATTTAGTAGATTTAAAAAAAAGGCACATTAACAGCCTATGTACGGTATGGAAATACAACTACATTATAAAAATATGAAAGAATCTTCAACATTAATGGTAATCAAAAGCATCCATGAGAAAGTAAAAGAAAATCATACGTCGTTTTAAATATATTGAATGAAAAAATATTTAAATAAATAATATTACACAATGTTACAATGTTTGTCTAAGTAGAGGTCCTCATATCCACAGCTTTGGAGTACAAATTGTTACACTTATTCAGAAGTGATGTGGCAATAAAGTATCAAGATTTCTAATGAGATTATGCCAAGTAATTCCACAAGTGGGAATTTAGCCTATATGAGTAATTAGAGAAATGCATAATAATTTATATTGAATGATTTAATTTGGGATCCAATTAAACTGCCAGAATTTTGTCTGTTTCAAGCTTCCAGAAAAAAAAAAACAGTAGAAAAAATGAAGAGCTGCAATCACAGAAATTTCAACACCAACACTGAAAATATATAATATCAAATCTTTCAATAATCTAAATGAAAATGACTTCATCCTAGAAGTCCCTATTAAGCTAAATATCAATCAAGTGTGACGATAAAATAAAGTAGTTCAAACATATGCAAATTTTAAAAATACTTGCTCCTACACACACTTTTACAAGCATTATAGGAGATAGTGGAAGTGAATTAAAAGATGTGACATGCATGTGAATTCCCCTGGTTATAGTGAAAGGAGTTCTAGAAATGCAGCAGTGCAATATGACTAAAGTAGCACACATTCCAAATTGGATTAGGAGTCTGGAAGCTGAAAAAGAGATGACTCCTAGTAAAAATAAACAGAAAATTTACCTGATGTGTTTTATCATATGGAGACATGTTTCAGAAACTGTTGGAGAGCTTGGCACTAAATTATTAATGATTATGTAGAAAACTAAAAACAAAAATATAAAGCAATATTAACTTGAGAAAAATGAAAGTTATGTGATCAAATTAATTCAATAATACCCCTGTAGTGGGTTGAATAGTTTCCCTCCAAAATTAATGTCCACTCAGAACCTCAGAATGTAATGTTATTGGAAATAGGGTCTTTGCAGATGTAATTAAGTTAAGGATCAAGATGAGGTCATACTGGATTAGTGTAGACTCTAATTCCAATGAAATTGTCGTTAATAAGAGACAGAAAAAGACACACAGAGAGACACAGAAAAGAAATTTATGTGAAGATGGAGATAGAAATTGGAGAAATGCATCTACAAGCCAAGGAATGCCAAGGATTGCCAGCAACTACCAGACGTTAGGAGAGAGGCGTGAGATGGTTCTTCCTCAGAGCCTTCAGCAGGAATCAATCCTGCTGACTCCTTGAATTGAGATTTCTGGCTTCCTAAACTGAAAGAGAATAAATTTCGGTTGTTTTAAGCCACAAAATTTATGGTAACTAATTATGGCAGCCCTAGGAAACTGATACAGTCCCCTATTCATTCTGTTTGTAAATATTACTTACAACTATTATGTGATTACTGGAATTATTTTGTGACAAGTTATATCGGGAAATGTGGGTGATTGACATCTGTGTGCATATATGAGGAGACTGATGAAAGTGTTCAGTCCTTACCTTCCATATGGGATGTGGGAAGAGGCTGGCTAGATCTTCATTAAGCATATACTCTTTCTGGAAAACAGCTAAGCAGCAGTTTTGTCAGTTGACCATTTTTGTCTCTTAGAACATGGCCTGAAGTTATGTACTGCGTGTCCTGAACTTGCCCCTAAAAACTCGTCATGCTTTACCAGCCCCTCTCTCCCTTCCTTCCTTCAGTAGCCCGCCTTATAGACAACCCAGCAAAGGCTTCTGAGCTTTTGCTTGAGATCATGTCTCAGTAGAGAACCAGCCAGGAGATCTATTCAACTAGGATCATATGATCTGGACTATGCATGAGTACGATTATTTACCATCCACGGGTGATATGCGACAATACTTCGGATGATAAGGGTTAAAAAATAATTGTGGTGGTGGTTATTCATCAATTAGGGCCAACAAGAGGAGACATGTGAGTGTCTCAACACTTACAATTTTGCAAGAGACGTGCTGTAGCCTAAGAAGTCTCCTGGAAATGGCGTTGTTCGGCAACCTTAGTGTTATTTGTCCATGAAGGGTCATTGTCTGTTCCCTGACACCCTCATCTTGCTTTCCCTTCATAATGGAAAAGCATAGGAACAAAGTGGTCTGTTGGGCGTGCAAACAGACCACCTGGATCTAAGCTGTCTGGGTTAAGATACTAGCTCTTAATGGGAGTTGACTGTGGTTATCCAGCTGCTTAGTTTCTGGAAGACTTGGAGTGGATGTTGCAGACTGTTCTAACAAAGTTAGCAAGTTTTGAAGTGTGAGAAGTTAAATTTGAGTGCAGCCCATTCCACAAGAAGAGTAGGGTCTTGGGTCCCAGTTGGCTCTTTGCCTAGCCAACCAACATTGAGCTCCAAGAATCATTTTTGAACAATCCTGCTTTGCATAATATGGTGAATATTTTTTTATTTTGTTAAAATATTGAGGTCTTGGGATTGTTTATTACAACAGTTATTCTTCTATGAATGACAGGAGAAATATTTAGATAATTTATTAAAATGAAAGATCAAAAAAGAATCGTATCATTAAGTTGTTTAAACTTCTAGCTAAAATCAGAAGGAAATGCAGAAACACAGCTAACAAGTTAGAAATGGTTGATTGTGCAGAATGGGACAAAGAGGAGAAAGGAAGGGCATTAGACAGCTTGTGTTTGTAAAATAGACCTTATAGAATTATTTGACTTTAAAACCGTTATTCACATTTTGCTTTAATAACAAGCATTATATTTTAATGAGAATAAAATATGTTTCTCACAATTTTTTCCTACAAAATTGAATGCATGCTAACACTCTTTATTCCAATAACAGAATGACTTCATGTATTTCTGAATATCCAAATAATGGACTACTACATAGCTAAAAATGATCATTTTCAGTTAATATAATGAGAGGGGAACATACAAATTATGAAATAGAATTATGAATTATTATTGATTTGTACTAACAGAATAAATCATATGAAATTATACCAAAATATAATTTAGGACCTTTCTTAGATTTAGATTCATGAATTGTTTCTGTTTATAAAAATTTTATAATTTTCACAATTCTGCAATACCATCTAATTTTGTGTGTGTGTGTGTGTGTGAGAGAGAGAGAGAGAGAGAGAAATTTAGAAACCAAGGGTGACCTAAATTTTCTTTAGAGAAGATCATCAGGCCAGTAGTTGAATAAATAGCTATTAATGGCCAATGAATGACTATGATTAAAAGAAATACATTTAGATCTCCACCTTTTATAACACTTTATATAATTCTTGGTATTGTTACACGGAAGAGTGATTTATCTGATGGAGCACTGAGTTGCTAAACCCATTATATTCTGCTTAAAGAAAAATATTATTTACTTCCAGATATCTTGGGCTTCCACTGTTTTTTCTTTTTTAACTAGAGAATGCTAAGTTACTTACCACTCAAAGATTTTTTGAAATGACAATCAAACAAATCTTAGTTTCAATCAAGGACATAATTATTAGTATTTTTGCATTTCAACGAGTTATATTGCTATCTGGATGGTGTGACATTTTGCAAGGATGTAATATTCTTAAATGCTTTGTTCAATCTTCTCAAATGAAATATAATATTCAGTTGAGTATTCCATATATTTGGATTTAGAAAATGGCCTAACACACAATTAAAGTATGGTGGGTGAAACGAAGAAATTGCGTTTAACAATGAAGGTCCAGGCCTTCTAAGAGAAGATGTATACTAATAACTGGGAGAAAAAAAAAAGCAATAGAAAACATTAGTCACTTGTAACTTCAGAATCTAATGATGTGTGGAAAGGATACAAATTTAAATACCAGAAAGAAAGAAAGGAAAAACTTTATTCAAATACTGAACTAATTGCAACACTGCATCCAGTGCTAGAAATGATTAGAGTAATAAAGTCATATTTGAACTAAACAGTATTTGTGCATTTCAAAACTCCCATTTGGAAACTTGTTTGCTCCCTCCGCTGTATACTATCTTCTAGAGGACTGTTGTGACTAATTATCTTAAAGCCAGCTAAGTCCATTAGGCCTTACATTTCCATTTACTGTGATGGTATTAACTGCTCCAGTTCTCATCCCTACTATCTTTTTATTTATCTCCTCTATTACCCTCATTCACATGTTACTCTGGATTTGCTGTTTTCTAACTCAATTCCCCATTAATTCCCTTTACAAAGCTTTTCATTGCATCATCTGGAAAGCCTCTTTCATTGTTATTAATATCAAATTTAAAAATCTCCGTTTCTTCCTGAACGTTACTTTTATTTCCTGACCTCTTCTGGAATCTAGGTCTCTTCTGAGCCTAGTCATTCCTCTTCCATCTTGAATACAACAAATAAAGACGAAATAAGTCTGATGTCTTAGGCAGTTCACATAGAACATCTCCTCCTTTGTTTTACCGTTATCTACTACATTGCTTGAATATCTTGGTACTTAAACTGTAATCTTCCTCTCCAACCCAGGTCTGTCCATCGCCCTAAGTGGTTCTATGAATGTGGATAAATGCAATATTAAGCTGTATCAGTTCCTTGGACTCCTTATTTATATCCACTTCAATTTAGCCGCCTCCCATTCCCTCAGCAATGGCGTAGATCTTGTCTTCTCTTGAATCTCTTCCACTTGGAAACAGTTAATTCAGCCGTCCTATTCTCTAGCTGCTGCTTCTTTGATGTCCTGTTTTTTCATATTACTAGATTTCACCTACTTTTTAAAACCTCATGTCATTAAATCTCGTGATAATTTCTCCCTAGTTGTGACCTCTTTTCTTACTGACATTACCTAGCACAGATTACACGTTTCATAACTGTAATTGGTTTCTTGTCAATATGATCAACTTATTTGCCCCAATGTGCTGTTGTTTTACTTACTGGGCTATCTACCAACATAACCTAAACCTTAGATGTAGAATCATGTGGGCTGGCAAATCTATAGGTCCACAATATTCAAAGCCTGTATCACTCTCCTCTTATTTTCAATAGATGAACTTCCTTCGCATGTCACAAAGAAAAAGATGAATGAGAATAAGAACGTCCTTACCTTGCTGTTACCAAAGCTATGTATTTAGCTTCAGGTTTTTTTTTAAACGTTTCTTTGAACTTAGCATTTTTCTAAACCTTTAATTTTCTTATACCTATCCTCTTATAGTCCCTCTCTTTGTCTGGAATTCACAAAATAATTCTCTTTATTTTACAGTTCTAACACATCCTATGGTGTTAGTAAGGAATCTGTCCTAGAGGTTCTTCTCTTTTAATTCCACTCATTCGCCTCAGCCACTTCCAAGTGGGAATCATGCAATTTATGAATGTTTTTATCAATATAATTGATAGTACTTTGTGTTGAAAAGTAAATTATAAAAATTAAAGTCATTTTAATAGTACAAATTATTTAGGTATATAAATCATAATTTACAGTTTTAATATCAAAATAAGGAAAAGTAACCTAGCTTCATAAATACTAAAGCTATTTTTTAAATACACAATCAGCTTCTGGTAAAAGGGCTCAATATATAACACATTTGGTAACATCTCTGATAAACAATGTGTGTGTGCACATGTGTATGTATACATGAACATGTTCCCTATTCAGTACCATGCATAATGATAAAACTCAAAAAATAATCCCATTATATCCTATTATATTTAGGTATAATAACATTTTTTGCTTTCATTATTATTATTTTATATTTTTTGAGTGCTGGTCAAATCAAATTTAAAATATAATAATATGACTTCCATATTTAACTATTAATATACTCACTGAAAATGAATTAAAGTACTTTTTTCTGAAAACCTTCATGTATAATAGATTTTATGAATATTTTAAAATTCACCAAACTAATATAGTGGATTAGAAATTACATCTTATTTTTGTTCCAGTCTGAATTTTTTTGAACATAGTAAGACATCCATTATATTTTTATTGAAAAATGTGGGTGTCAATTGATAGGTGCATTCTAATCTCAATGTCTAAATTAACTACATGTTTATTACATCCAAGTTGTATATGACTCATTAAACCTATGGGTGTTTATTTTCTACCCGAGTACTAGTGTGTAGCTTGGGAGTACAGCACAAGTAATAGCAATAGCATAGTCATTATTACCATCTTGAGGAGTTTTATAAAGCTGAAAATTGCTGATGTATATTAAATAACACAGTTGTACAAAAATTTGTGTTCATTGAAGTGACTTTTTCCCTCTTTCGGATTAGATTGAATAAGCTATATACAAACACAATGATCATTCTTCAGGATATAAATGCCTGTCTCCTACAGTAGCCTTAAATAAAATAGTTTAAAAGTTGGCATGATTTTGATAATGTGGTGGCAAAAAAATCTCTTTGTGTTGCTGGGTAAACGTCTTTGGAACAAATGGACTTGTCATACTGTGATAAGAAGTTTGCAAGAATAGTAGTGAGGTAGTATTTCTGTTTTCACTTGGGAAGAAGTAATGAAACACTAAGATTCTATAAAAAAAGAAGTATTTTTTTCTTTGTTGATGTCTCTACTGGAAATAATGTGCTTAGAACAATAATTGTTTCAGAGAGCTGGGAAAATCAGGGTCTGGCAGATGTCAGTAATGTAATTCTTTGATGTAAGACAGATTTTTATAGCTTCCATTTCTACTGAAAGAGTTTCTTCAATGTGCATATGCTCCTGAAAACATCAACAGTAAAATTATAGATTTCCTTTTCACTCAAGCAAACAGTTTCAAAACCATAAAAGACAGTAAATTCCTTTTTTTAAAAAAAAATGCAACAGTATTGGAAAGCACAGTTTAGATAATGTATATAAACCTTTTCTCTATCCTATTTAAAAGATTTTACTAAAGAACTGAAGCCTAAGTTCTTTAATTTTATGAGTTAAAGAACTTTCTAACCTTCAACTTCGAGAAACAAGGACAAGGGTATATAAAACAATTCAGTAGCAATATACAAGACTGTTTTTAAACACAGTAAAAGGTTGTACACATTTAATTTCTCTTATGAAAATTTAAACTATATGATGCAATAGAGAGTATAGAAGGCAACATTTGGAAGTCCTCTTTTACAAGAATGTCCCATTTCTCAGGTTCAGTTGTAATCATCATTACCATTTTGATATGTATCCTTAAAGAAGTTTATAACACACACACACACAGATATTTTCCCCATAAATATGATGCCCTGTCCATCTTCTACCACTTTGCTCTGTAACCCGTGAGGCTGACATAGAGGGACCACATCCGTCAGTCACTAGCCTGCTCCTGGCTGATGATCAGAGGGTGGGAAGAGTGAGATGACTTATACATTTCACTACGTCTTTCCTGTCAGGTGGGCAAGGGTTGTCTTATTCCCTCTGTGAAAATCTCGACCATTTCTGTCAGGTTGCCCTATTTGCATATTGCTCTCTTTAAGGGTTTTAGTGGAACAGCTCTCACTAGTCAGCCTACTGCCCCCTCCCTTATTCTTTCCTCTAATCTTCCTACACATTTAAAAATAGTTTTTAGTTATGTTATCCTAAATTATCCAATTTTGTTGTGCCATCTATTCCTTTCAGGGACCCTTACACGTGTGTGTGTACATATATGTATAATATATATAAATATATATTCTGTCTCTGTCTCTATCTCTGTGTCTCTGGCTTTATTTTTCCAGTCTTTTCTAATACAATAGCTATTTCCTACCATATAAATTAGCTCACATGTGATTAGAATATAAGGAAAATATGTCATTATAAACAGGACAAATATGTCCTGTTTTTCATAGACAATAGTTGCAGACTAGCAGAAATCGTATTATATTATTCTTTAGGAAAGAAAAAAACAACAAAACAGGTTGCTGCACTGGCAGTGGGAACTGATTGGGTTACATTTTAAGAAAATTACAATCACATGCCTGCCTCCAGAAGTCCTTCCTCAGAGTCTTTTACGTAAAGTTTAGGAAGCTTTGGACCCGTGGGAGAGTATTCTGCCAAATTGCCCACCTTAATGATGGCCCCACAGTCTAGGGGCTATCTCCATCTGCCTTGCCTTAGAATCTGCCCTGTTTGAATTAAAGCACTGCCAGAATTTCCACTCTCCTGTTCTGTTTATTTCCAGTCTTGTGGGTGGTCCAAATTATCTTCTCCATTACTAGTACTGCCTTTGTTATGGAAGTATAGTGTTTTTGTTAGTACTTTTGTTACAAAACAGCATAGCATTTAAATTGTACAAATTGTTTCTCTGAAACTCTGTAATTTTAATGCATGATTTTTGGAACTCAAGACTTTTTAGGAACACATATAACATATGATTTTCAGAAGTACCACTATATCTATCTATGTCCGTATACATCTACCTATAAATATGTCTGTCTATCATATCTCTCTCTCTCTCTCCCCATCCATCCATCCATCCATCCATCTATGTGTCATCTATCTTTAATGATTTCTTAATTTTCTGCCTTTCTTAGGAAGGCCTAACAGAAATGATAAAATATTTTCATTACACGTCCCACCATAATTGTATAGTTTGTTTTTTTAAAATATTGAGTTCTTAAATCCATCTATAACTCATTTCTTAAAAATCCTGTGAAGTAGGAATTTAGATTTTATTATTCTCTAAGTTAAAAGACAATTGTCTCAAAACAATGAGCAAATCATTATTTCTACTAATTTAAATGCCATCTTTATAGAAAATAATATAGGATAGGATAGTACATTGGCATAGTATTGATTTCTGTATTCTATAAACTATTGTATAGACCTTATATTTTCTATTCTTGTGCTAATACCATTCTGGCTAAATACTAAGCTTTGCTAACTGGTAATGTAGCTCTTTCAAAAAACAATGTCTGTTCTTCAAACAGTCTCTTCCGAATGAAGGTGAGGATGCTCTATCAAGTTACATAAAATATAATGTTGTTACTTGACAGTGTTTCATTGAATTTACAAGCTAATTTGGATAGAATTTAAGCCTTTAAACTGTACAGTTGTAAACACAATACACAAATGCACATACACATGCAGGTCTAATAAAGCTTTATAGACCATAATTCAAGCAGGTCTTCTGCGTTTTATTAACTTTATTGTTTGTGAATATTTCTAAATTTTTATTATGAGCCAGGATGTATTAATTACATTTATTAGTTGGATATATATAAGATAAGAATTATCATTATGACTTGACCTTATATTCGGCCATTTGTATCAGCTAAGACTTTATATAGCAACAAGTAAAGGAAAACTAACTTACAACAGCATCCACAAGTGTTATGCAAAAAATTAAAAACACGCCAAGTGTGCCAGAGTCCTGTTATGGGAAAAACTCCTGGAAATAGGATCAGTAGCAGATATGAAGCATCACATTCTGAGGAACAACTACAGCCTAGAAAAGCCAGACATATTTGGGAGAGAGGTCATGATTTGGGGGCTGTGGGTTTTTAAGCCATATTATTACAATAGTACTGACAGCTCCTCCTATGTGATCATGGGCCAAGATACATTATCATGGCAGCATAGTCTTGGCTGTGGTTTAGTGTTAGTATTTGCTGTGAGCAGGTTGGACATTCAGCCACAGCAGTATATAAATCAGTTCTGGTAAAATAGTGTCCATGCTAATGGCCTCATGTTATGTCCCTTCCTATCAAAATGGCTAAAATTTGTATAAACTCATTGTGCAAGTACTAGAGTCTGCAAAGACAGAGACTTGTCGATTTTTCTACTTGGTTAATCCATGTCTCCTCAGTAGTGGATGCTGTCATATGGACATTGGCATAAGATACAAAGACATGCACAGTTTAGGTTCATTTCCTAATCATCCATTTCTATTTCTAAAATTCTTTGTCTCCACACTTCTTATCTTGCTTCTTAAAGGCCTTCAGCCAACCACCCAAGCTATTCTCTGCTGTGCAGGAACCCACGTATATTGTTCCCTCTGTATGCAATAAAACCAGATTCTGTTGTACAATGGATTTCTGCTGTGCTTGCTCCAAATAATGATTTGTGGGGGTCACGAGACTCAGAGTAAGATCACAGCTCTGGTCACATAATGACATCATAGTTTATGGTCTAATGCTTGCTTTGTACTATGGTGCAGTGGCATTCTAGATGCTGCTTTTTGAATGGTGAAGATTTCTCTGCTGCAGAAGGTGTGAACTTTGTTCTAAAACCTTACAGGTCTGAGTTTAATCTCTCCTATTAGCATTCTTCACAGGATGTTCTCATCCACTAAAGATATCCATAGCACCATTGAATCTACCAGTGTAGGGCTATTTATGTTACAGCCTGAATTCTCTGAAGAGCCCTCAGATATAATGGCCCACAGTAAAACTGACAGCCTTCTGAGTTGCCTGGTAAATGGGTTAAAGCAACATGCTCAGGTGTGATATGCACTGTTAGATAATACATTTGTGTTTTTTGTTTGTTTGTTTGTTTGTTGAGGAAGAGTTGCCCTGAGCTAACATCTGTTGCCAGTCTTCCTCTTTTTGTCTGTGAGCTACCGCCACAGCATGGCCACTGACAGACGAGTGGTGTAGGTCCACACCCATGAATCAAACTTGGACTGACGAAGTAGAGTGAGCCTAACTTAACCGTTAGGCCATGAAGAGGGCCTTAAATTTGTGGTTCTTACCCACTAAGTTTATGATAATTTGTTAAGTAGGAATAGAAAGCTAATATACTATCAGAACTAAATCAAGATAAAATAGACAATCTGGATAGTAAGTAACCATAAAGCTCTCAAAAAAGAAATTTGTATGTCCACATGACTTTACTGAAGAATTCTACTAAACATTTAAAGAATATTGCACATTCTCATCCAGAAAATAGATTCTCACCCTGTTTCTTATAAGGCTAGTATTGCTCTGATATCAAAATCAAAGATAATACCAAAACCAAAGAAAGAAAACTCATGAAATTGTATGCAAAAATCCTGAACAAAATATTAGCAAATAAAATCCAACAATATATAAAAAGAGTAATACACTATTATCAAGTGGGAGGTACGTGAGGCTGGTTCAACATTGGACAATTAATGTAATCCAACATGTCAAGAGGCTAAAGAGAAAAATTATGTGATAAGAAAAAACATTTGACAATATGCAATGCCTACTCATGATAAACATGCTCAGAAAACTAGAAAATGAAGGAAACTTTTTCAACTTTATAAAGAGCATCTACAAAAGAAACCTACAACTAACTTCATATTTAATAATGAAAGATTCAATATTTTCTTCCTAAAGTTAGGAAGTAGGCAAGATTTAGACTCTTACCACTCCTATTCAACAGAGTACTGGAAGTTTTAGACACTACTTATTTTTTAATGTTATTTGTCAGAATTTTTATAATTTATTTATATTTTATTTATTTATTATTTAATTTTTTTATTCTTAAATGCATTAATTTTGACATATCAACCCTTCCCCCAAATTACCATTGTTATGCTAAGAAAAATATAACTTTGCCATTTTCCAAGATAAGTGCAAGAGTTTGGTTATACTAAAAATTCATCTAGAAAGGAAGAGTTCTGCCGGGAGTAGGTTGCAGATTTCGGGTAGATAAAACCATAACAAAAAAGAAAGAGGCAACTAGTGTCTTTCAAAAATTGATGCTTATAAAGAAAGATTCTTTTGGATTCCCTCACTGAGCAGAGGCTAGAAAGGGGCAATATGATCATTGACCTACCAATTGTTGATTCTGAAAGCTAGACTAAATAAAGCTATCTTCTTTCAAAATTTGTTAAACAGGAATGTCTTCTTAAAGGTATTTTGGAGATCCAAGTCCAAACTTAACCAATTACCTTTGCATAAATTGTTTGCCAGTCTAGCCGACCTTCAACTGTAAGTCCACAGAGCCAATTGTATGGAGCAAAAGTATTCAAGAAAGAAAAAAAATCCAAAAGATTCAAGAATCAAAATATTCGAAACAGGGGCTGGCCCAGCGGTGCAAGCGGTTAAGTGTGTGCGCTCTGCTGCAGCGGCCCGGGGTTCGCTGGTTCGGATCCTGGGCACGCACCCAATGCACCGTTTGTCAAGCCATGCTGTGGTGGCGTCCCACATAAAGTAGAGAAAGATGGGCATGGATGTTAGCCCAGGGCCAGTCTTCCTCAGCAAAAAGAGGAGGATTGGCAGATGTTAGCTCAGGGCCGATCTTCCTCACAAAAAAAGAAAAGAAAAAAAAATATTCGAAACAAAACTAAAGCACAAGAGGTTTGACTTTGTACAAATAGTCAAACAAAAGCAAAATCCAGATAAGCAATGTTAGATTAAGCAGGTAAATAGCAAAAATATTTACCAAATGCTACACTTACAAACATACAGTTCTATACAAAGACCCAGGTCTAATTGTTTAACTAGGATGCACCTCCAAACAAAAATCAAATAATTTTAACAGAAACCAAGTTTTAAAATCTGCTAGTTAGTGACAATGTCTTGCATAACAAAATAAACCCAGCACTAAGAACTCAGTGAATTAAATCTGAGATAAGATTATGTTTGAGACCATCTCACTTGGCAGCAAATTGGAAGGACAAAAGGAATTTGAGTAAAGAGGACTAGAGAATATATTCAGTTTCTTCTTATCTGAGGGTACCATGGAATGACACAAAACAAGGGTTTCCAATATCATATATAGGGAACATCCAGAATTGTCAAGGCATAAGAACATGTCTCAATATATAAAATCCTGAAGTTGGATTTCAGCTTACTTCAATAAGGGAGAGCTGATCAGAAGTAAAGTCATTGAGCAAAGCAAACTGCTGATCCTACGTAAAGGTTAGGGAAAGAGTGTGTTTGGGGTTTTATTGGTTACAATCACAAGAGTGATTGACATCAGTCTAAAATCATGATTTATGTTGTCTAGAGAAGTGTGTTAGTGTTGGTTTAAAATAAGTGTATGCTGACCTTCGGTTTCAGAAACGTGTTTACTGGAGTGTCTACTGCTCTGGCTGAGTTCAAAGCGTAAGGCTGCACCAATTGGCAGGTATGCTTACTGAAGCAAGTTGTCATTGATTGATCACACTGGTTTATAAACCATTCTGGTGCTTACTTGTTACTTGTTAATATGACTATAAAGTTGGCATTGATTGATTAAATAATTTAAAAACAATTTTTAATATCACCAGATTTAATGAGTTGTCAGTCTTCCTGGGAGTGTGGGGACTACTTTTTTTGTGTTTGGTTTCAATGGGTATTGACTCTGAGAACTTGCTCTTGTCTGGAAACTAAGTTACAGATGATTTTCCATTGCTATAATTGATATCAGCCTCTGCTTGCCCACTCTTTGTATTTTGGTTATAAAAGTTAAGCAACGCACTTAATAGCTTCCCATCTATCTCATCCCTAGAGACCATGATCTATTAACCACTGACACAAATCCCCACGTCAAGTGAGACCACCAGGATTTTATATTCCCAGTACTTAGGAGTGAAGCCAGCATCCTCTATGGTCAATCCTGACCCAGAGAGACCAGTCACCACCAGATTTTCAATAATGCTGTTGCTCCTCTCATTAGCAAATTTCTTATCACTGTAGTAAAGGGAGTGTCATCTCTGCTCTCCCTGGAAAGTTAGTCATCTGGTGGATTTTCTGACTTCACAATTTAACACGTTCGCTTCCCTGGGCTTTTAATTACCGTGGCAAATTGGGATTGATACAAGGTGAAGGTTATTAAATTCTGATTTCTAAGAGTGCCCCTTAAACAAATAAACTCCCATATACAGTCTTGAATACTCTGACACCTCACCTGTGTTATCACTCTCAAAACTCAGTCCCAGGTATATTCTGCTAATTCCAGCTAGTACATACTAGCAGGGTCTTTACAACACTTTGGTAAATAATCCCTTCCCTCTGGTAACATGAACAGTATGTCTTCAATTAGGCCATGGCCTGACTAATTTCTACATTATGGAATTCATTGGAACTTTCACTAAGGCCCAATACATGAACATTTAAAATTTATTTCATCATCCTTTGAAAAATTGTTTTTTGGGACAAATTATCATTCTCTGTATATATTAGGAAATAAATATAATGAAAATTGTGCAAGACATTGGTGGAAAAACTACAAAATATCACAAATGGAAATTTAAAAGCCTTAACTACATAGACAGTATCATTCTCATGGATTGAGAGAGACAACATTTTGTAGAAGGCAGTGTCTCCAAATTGATCTAGAGATTCAATGAGAAGCCTACCAAATTCCTAGACAACTCATATAAAGTTGTTTTGAAATATCCTGTCAATCTTCTTAGAGAAATTGACAATCATTTCAAATTTTACTTGGAAAGGCAAAGGACTTAGGGTAGTTCAAATAATCTTATAACAGAAGGACATGGTTGATGGATATATACTGCACGATAACAAGATTTAATATAAAGATAGAATAATCAAGATAATGTCATACTGGTGTAAAGATAGATTAATCACACAAAAGAAAGTACAAAATAGACTTAGACTTATATGTTCAATTGATTTTCAACAAACGTGCCAAGTTAACTTGTTGGGGTAATGCCAGATAACTTATAGTTATATATTTAGAATTACTAGGTGATTTATTCAAACTTGCTTGTTACAAGATCAATACAAAAAAATCAATAGCATATCTATGAATTCAAATGTATTTCAGGTGTAAAATACATAAATTATCACATAGTCATACAACAAAATATTATACAGCAATTACAATGAACAATGCCATGATATCACAGTAATATCAATAAATCGCACAATCATACTATGGAACAAAAGAAGCCCAGAACCAAGAATAAATACTTTACACTCAAATAATTTGTAAACGGCCCAGACTAAAATGTATTGCAAGATATCAAGAGATAATTTGATTTCGGGGGATGAGGAAAGGGTGATGTTCGGGAGGGACTATTTCTTGGAGATCTGCTGAGTTGCCGGCAACATTTTATTTCCTGACCTGGATTTGCTTACTTTGTAATAATTCATTGAATTCTTATGACTTGTGCAATTTTCTGCAGGTACTTTATACATCAATCAAATATTTTTAAAATGGGACCATTTTCACACATTAGATTATTAAAATTTTGAACTTTTGAT
Organism: Diceros bicornis minor; assembly: GCF_020826845.1. Taxonomy (NCBI): domain Eukaryota; kingdom Metazoa; phylum Chordata; class Mammalia; order Perissodactyla; family Rhinocerotidae; genus Diceros; species Diceros bicornis. The sequence goes on from NC_080747.1 coordinate 49,524,126, forward strand.
AGTCTCAATTTTTTTGGCAAAGAGTGGAAAACAGGTATTCATATGCTATTGGAGATTCTCTAAATTGGTATGGTCACATTATATGGTAATTTAGATAATCTATTAAATTCAAAAGTGATCATTACCCCTCACTTAGTAATGAGATGTTCATTTCAACAGTGTAATAGTAAGATAGTTGTCTAAATTCAGTGTATTCATATTCTTCCACAATTAAAAATAATAAAATAGAAACTTTGTGGACTGGCACAGAAAGAATTCCAAGATAAATTGTTGAATGAAAACTGTAAAAAGCAGAATGATGCAAACATTATAATGCCATGACAAAAGTTAAACTATGGGGATAAACTAGTTCAAGGTACAAGATATTCTTATAGTTTACACAGCAGAGTAATGTTCATTAAACATATTTTTACATTTTTATATTACATAATTACATAAAATGTGTTATATTACCCTTACAAAACCACCAAGAAGAAAGCAGGATAGTATTATTAATTTCAATTTGCCAATGAGGAAACTGAGATGGAGTGTAGTTGAGACAGAGGACCAAAACCACACAGCGATGGGGTGAAGGTTTTGGTTTTACTATTTACCAACTAAAACAAGACCTTCATATATTACACATTGCATGAAAATATTTCAAATTTTATCTGAAAAGGGGCCTCCAGAGAACATCAAATATATATTCAGAATGTGGCATCTTGAAATACACTTAGATTTTTACTGTGTAACCCAAGAGTCTTCACTATCACTACTTTTTCAGAGTATTAGAACTCTAGACATAATTTCACAATTCATACGAGTGCGGCTGCTCATTTTTTATTGGTAACAGCAAATATATCTCCAGGATAACGTATACACAATTGTTATTTCTGCTGGTCTTCTCTACCACCTTGACTCCAGAGAGTTGTGTTTTCTTTTTCCCATTCAAAAGGGGGTGTCAGAAAACTTTTTCCTAAGCAGTTTGTGTGATTCTGTTCTTACTGTTGCAAGGGGAAGGCTGTTCTGAAAGAAAAGCCTTGGGGAAAAAGATGGTGAAATTTCATCTACATAGATCTTAGGAAAAAATGTTATCTCCAATTTATTAGCTTAAAAAAATCTACAAAGATATAACCTTGACGAAAGTAGCTCCTAAACAATAGGGCATGCTTTAGAATTTAGACTCTTTTTGGTAGCCTTGCTTTGTTCCCACAAGCTGACACAATAACTGGAAGGCGTTTACACAGTTTTTGAACAGATAATTACCTACTCTGATATCCCAGTATTATTGTTTTACACCTAAATGGCAGATCTTACTCTTAAGAACCAATTCCACTTAAAATTACAAAGTACATGTCTGGACTTTTGACACAGACATTTTAAAAACTCAGTAAAATAATTATTGCTATAAAATCCACAAGGCCTAACTCCTTTCTTCTTTAGAATTTTTACAAGCTTGCTTGCTTTCTTTGTGTAGAAAATCCATTCATATTGTCTGGCTTCGTCGAATTTTCATTAGTATTAATTATGCCAGTGCAGTATAGTAATATCTTTTCTGATAAAGAATTGACGGTTGTGACAAGTGGAGAGTGACTGAAATAACTAAATTTGTTTCTCAAATTGAATTTGCTTAATTTGTCTTTTGATTATTTATTATGACTGTGGTTGTCACATTTTATACATCGACAGTCATCATTACATTCAAAAGAAAAGAATATCTTAACAAATGTATTAATTAAGATTTTGAGGTTAGCTATGAGTCTTGGATATAAAAAAAGAGAAAATTTATTACAATTCATTTTATTCTTTTTTTCTGTTGCCTAAAAAATTGAATGGTAACTTGTGCATCTTTTTAGAAATTAAGACCTACAAAGATAGTGTCAAACATAATATTATACCCCATATTTCCTTTGTGCCAAAGTTTAATTTTCTGTTTGTGCCTATAGAGAATAAACCAACTACAAAAGTTTCATTCTGTCCAGCTAGCTTTCTATTTTGCATCACAAGATTTTAAATAAAATTTAAAAACAGCATGCAAACAATGACAATTATTCTTCTAGAATTGGTCTCAAAGCACCACAGAGGAAAATCACTTTAATGTTTTACAGATATGATGACCTAGGTCAAAATAGGCTAAATGAATTGACTGGAGTTGTGAGCACTTGGCAGTCAGAGCATCCCAAACCTTCTAACCCCAGGTATTAGGATTTCTTTTTCTTTTTCACATTTCCTCTAAATAAAACATCAGGTAATTTTATTTCATTTTTTTGTTTTATATTGCTAATTAACTTTCACCCAAGCTTACAAAAAGTTGTCAGTACCTGGCAGGTCCTATAATGGATGATGCATAAAATGTATTTTGCTGCTTACTCATTTCATTTACAAACCCTATCTCATCTCAAGATATTCCTATCAATATTTAATCAGCAATACTCACTGACCTTTCAGAGTAAGCTATTTACCTTTATTTAACCTCCATTTTTTTCATGGTTAATTTTTTTTCCCCGCACTGATAGTTTTCTAACAGAAATAAAGGGAGATTATATAACACTCTGGTGGTCTAGTGGTTAAGGTTTGTTGCTCTCACAGCCACAGCCCATGTTCATTTCTGGTCAGGGACCCACACTATCCATCTGTCGGTTGTCATACTGTGGTTACTGTGATACTGAAAGCTATGTCACTGGTATTTCAATTACCAGCAAGGTCATCCACGGTAGAGAGGTTTCAGCAGAGCTTCCAGACTAAGACAGACTAGGAAGAACGATCTGGTCACCCACTTCCTAAAATATCGGCCGTGAAAACTCTGTAAATAGCAGTGGAGCATTGTCTGATATAGTGCTGGGAAGATTAGAGGATGATGCCAAAGACTGGACAGCATTCTGCTCTGCTGTACACAGGGTTGCTAGGAGTTGGAATTGACTCGATGGCAGTAACCACAAATGTAACACTCATGTTGGGGAAGAGACAATCCATGAACAAGCATCATTCAAAACATACCTCATTACTCACAGTAATAAAATGAACTACAAATTTTGCTTGTAATATGTCACAAACAAGATTTTAGTCTTCCTAAACTCATACCATTATTAACCCTGTCTTAGATCTGTTTCCCTAGAAGTAGAGCCTGAGATTAGGGTTCTTGTTTAAGCAATGTATTGGGGGAGTGCCTTCAGGAGAAGTTGAGTAAATAAATAGTGGAAGGGCCAGGTAAGAAACCAAGCAAGAATGTGGCTTCAGCTGGAGACTATATTCAGGCTGACCACCTGGGAATAATCTGGAGTGCAAATTGCACCAAAGACTAAGGCCCACCTTCAGGAGATGACCAGTCTTATGTACCTCATGATAGTCAGTCATTGACTGAGAGATGTCCCACTATGTGTGTATGGGGTATAGTCTTATGAGCACGGTGCCTCCCATTTGGCTAATTCTAATGGCTATACTCCAGAAAAGGCAGCAGCTGTGAATTGTCATCAGCCAACACTCAAAAGCAGCTGGGGGACAGGTGCGTCAGCAGGTAAAAGGAACTTGGGCAGAGCACCACAAATACCCACTCTTGCCCATGCCCTGCATCACGTAGATACACTTGCTTCTCCTACTAAATTACACAACAGAGGCAAAGCTTCTTCGGGTTTACAGATTTATGGTTCGCCACAATTTTGGGGAAATATACAAGAAAGAGGTTAGTGAGACAAACAATAGACCCCAGTACTTCAGTTGTTTCCGAAGCCTTAACTAATATTCATCACTTCTCTTCTTTACTACCTATTCTTGATAACTTTCTATCTTAACTTGCAATTCCATTGGTTTAGGTGGCATGCCTGGAGCGTTGACCAAGACTAATCTCTGAAGGCTTTAAATTTCTGGTTACCATCCCCCTATCAGACAACGGTTGCTGTATTTGCTGATTTTCACTTAAAACTGGATGTTAGAGTTCTAAGAGGTATCCTAGAGGATCACCCGTGTGCCTAATATGTTCCTCCATATCCTCATTGTAGAGCAACAGCCCAAAACCTTTACGAAGAGTCAATTACCTCTCCTAGTATGGTAACTCTTATATTTGCTGGATGGTCTACTGGCATGAAATAAACAAGTTGACTATAGTTTTAGATTTGATTGGAATCTCATTTTCTTTCCTCTTGAAAATGCCCCTCTACCCTAAACCAGTCAACTAGTGCTTCTAGACCCACAGAGCCTAAAATTGCAAGAATGGGGGAGACAGATTCCCCAAATTAGAGTGTTGGTAAATGGGGACACTCTTATTCCTATCCCATGGTTTCTGAGTTCGTGTATTCTACCTGCTGGCCACCATTTAGTGATCATCGTTAGTATAAAGTGTATACTTCATTCTAAAGCATTGTGTCGCATTCTTGTAGGGTGTCATTTCCAAGCTGGAACCTCATCTATACCTTCAAAAGGCTGTTTTATTGCCCCTATCAACCCATCAGATCTGGTTGGTGTGCTATTTAGTAGGGTCAGTGAATCTCTCTCATCACCACACTTCCTCTGATGTAAATGTATTCTTGGATTTAAGGTAATGTCAGCAGATCAGATATTGTCTGAGCCCTCGGGTTGTAGTACTGAGTGAGGCAAGGGGGTCAAGAAAGCACGAACATAGCCAAAATATATGTCGATACTAGTCAGAATGAAGTGAAGTATTGCTCTTTCCAAGTTGGGATAGGTCTGACAGAATCCACTTTCCATCCAGTACCTGGAAATATATCAGGGAGTTGGTGTTACCTTTTTTTTCCATTTTTTTTTTTTAGTGAGGTGAAATTCACATAACAAAATTAACCATTTTAAAGTGAATGATTCAGTGGCATTTAGTATATTCACAATGTTGTTCAACCACCTCCTCTATCTAGTTCCCAAATATTTTCATCACCCCCAAAATAAAACCCTGTACCCACTAAGCAGTCATTCCTCATTCCCCATTCTCCTATCTCCAGGAAACCAGCAATCTGCTTCTGCTTCTATAAATTTACTTATTCTGGATATTTTATATAAATGGAATCATAAAATATGTGACATTTCATGTTGGGCTATCTTTCCCTTAGAATAATGTTTTTGAGGTTGATTGACATTATAGCATGTATCATTATTTCATTCCTTTATGACTGAATAATATTCCATTGTATATACATACTACAATTTGCATATCCATTAATCCACTGATGGGTATTTTGGATGTTTACACTTTTTGGTTTACTGTGAATAGTACTGCTCAGAACATTTGTGTACAAGTATTTGTTTGAGTACCTGTTATATACCTTTTGGGTGTATACCTGGGAGTGCAATTGCTGAGTCCTATGATAATTATATGTTTACATTTTGAGGAACTGCTAAACTGTTTTTCATAGTGGCTACACTATTTTGCATTTCCACCAGTAAGGTATGAGGCTTCCAATTTCTCCACATCTTCACCAACATTTGTTTTTTCCTTTTTTAAAATTATAGCCATCCTAGTGTGTGTAAAGTGGTACCCCATTATGGTTTTTATTTGTGTTTCATTAATGACTAATAATGTTGAGAATCTTGTCTTGTGCTTGCTGGCCATTTGTTTATCTTCTTTGGAGAATGGTTATTCAGGTTATTTGCCCATTTTAAAATTGGGTGGTTTGTCTTTTTGTTGTTGAATTGCAAAATTCTTTGTATATTCTAGATACTAGATCCTTATCAGATATATGATTTGCATATGTTTTTCCCATTCTGTAGGTTGTCTTTTCACTTTCCAGTTAATAGCCTTTGCTGCACAAAAAGTTTTGATTTTGATGGTGTCTAATTTATCTATCTTTTCTTTTGTTACTTGTGCTTTTTGTGTCATATATTTTTCTACTTTTTTTGAGATGTCTTTGTCTGGCTTTGGTATTAGGGTAATGCTGGCTTCACAGAATGAGTTAAAAAGTTTTTTCTATTTTTGGAAAAGTTTGAGAAGAATGGGTGTTCTTTAAATGTTTGGTAGAATTCACCGGTGAAGTCATCTGGTCCTGGACTTTTCTTTGTTAGTATATTAGTCATGGTTCTTCAGAAAAACAGAACCAATAGGATATAAATCTCTCTCTCTCTCTCTCTCTATGTATATGTATATATAATATATATAACTATATAATATATATAACTATATAATTAGATATAATATGTAACTATATAGTTATATACGAATATTATATATCATATATATATTATAAGGAACTGGCTCACAAACATATGGAGGCTGAGAAGTTCCAAGGTCTGGAATCAGCTAGCTGGGAACTCAGGAAATCCAATGATATAGTTCCAGTCTAAGACTGAAGACCTGAGAAGCAGGAGAGCATGTGGTGTAAGTTCCAATATGAGTCCAAGGACTGAGAATCAGGAGAACTGATGGTGTAAGTTCTGCTCCTAGTCTGAGTTCAAAGACAGGAGAAAATCAATGTCCTAACTCAAAGACAGGCAGAGAGAACAAATTCTCTCTTACTCAGCCTTTTTGTTGGATTCAGGCCTTTAATGGATCAGAGAAGGCTCACCCACTTTGAAGAGGGCAATCTGCTTTATTCAGTCTACTGATTCAGATGTTAATCTTATCTAGAAACAAATGACCAGACGTACCCAGAACCAAATATCTGGCTACCTCTTGACCAATCAAGTGGACACATAAAATGAACTGTCACAGTTGGGATAGTGTTGTTACCTTTTACTGTCAGATTAGACAAATGACAGAAGCAGCTGCTAGATCAGTCTTGGAGAGACTGAAGCCATGCTATTGGGTTTATGCATAACCTCCATCTTCTCCATCATCCGTTACTGTTGATGTGATACTCAGGTGAATAATAACCGAGGTGTGCTGACAGCTTCTCCATTTAGTTATTTAGTGCCTCTTCTGCAGTGGATACTTTCTGATTGAAGTTCTCGTATGATATAAAGATCCTTACACTTTTGTCTACTTCCATAGTATCATCCACATACCTCTTCTGCAGATCCGTTTGCCTCTGATCTTTCAATCCTGCATCTTCCAGGCCCCTTGTCAAACAGCTCAATCATTCACCACTGCCCTTAACTTTGCCAATATCCCCATATAAGGCTAGTTCTTTCTTCACAGAAAGTGAGTGATGATACATAATCCAAAGCTTTGAACTTTGTGTTTAGCCTCACAAGCATCTTTTAAGGCCATCCTTGGATGGGACTGCAGCACAGAAGGAGTTTATTTTTTCGCATTTTCCCAAATATATAGCTGATTCTTTGGAGAGCCAAGCTCTGGATTTTTCTTTTCAAACAGCTTATTCAGAGGAAATGCTTCACGATATCAAAGATTTGAGATGTGGGAGAAACTTATGTACAACAGTGATAGGGCACTAGTGCATCCAAACCTCCTGTTTACGGAGCTTACTACTCCGTCCTGCTAGTGAGTTCACTCTTTCCATTTTATAATGGATTGTTGCTGGGCCTGCTTGATATTATGACTTGTTGGTTTAAACATTACCCAGATCATGGTGGGTTGATTAGCCACATGATCACCTGATATCCCTTGTCAGATGCTCAGGTTTTCCCCGGGTACAGTAGCTTGAAAGCATTTATTTTTTTGAAACAGTATGTAGTTCTCTACTCTAAGTGGTGTAAACTTCCTCCAAAAGACTAAGCTTTCTTTTCTGTGACTCTCTTACTGAGGCTTGCAAAAGGCTCCATACAGTATCTTTACTTACTACAAATAACTCTAGTTCCATGGGATCTGATGGACCAAAACATCATGGTTATTTTTATCATAGTTTATGTCTCATGCAGAATTCTTTCTTTCTCTGGAACCCCATCAAAACTGGAAGTTTTCCTTTCACCTGCTCAATGGTTTTTATGTCCATCCCAATATACATTAGGGAAATGGGGAAATAATGACTGGATAGGTCCATGGACCCAGAGTGTACACCGTGATAGAGATCTGGGCCTGTAATCTATTTATTAACTGATCTCCTGCTTTATCCAGAAAACTATGATAGTCTGGTATCCCACGTATTAGTGGCAACTTGATCCCTACAAACAACAGTTATCCAAAACATTGGGGTATTTTCCTTTCCCCATTGCATTGTTATCTGATAAAAGGATCATAGATCTCTGTGGGAAGAACTGAGGGATTCACTACCTGTATTCTTGTCCTGGTTTTGCAAGGTACATCTCTTCAGTCAATGGTTTCTAAATAGAGAACTGTCTCAGGTTTAGGAATTTGGTAAGGGATCGTGACATTCTTTTTAACTGTAAGAAGAACATTTAACATGAGATCTATACTTTTAGCAAATTTTTAAGTGTACAATACAGTATTGTTAACTATAAGCACTACGTTGTTTAGCAGATCTCTAGAACTTATTCGGTTTGCGTAACTGAATCTTTATACTCATTGAACAACAACTCCCTATTTCTCCCTCCCTCGATCCCCAGGCAACCACTATTCTCTTCTCTGCTTCTATGAGTTCAGCTATTTTAGATACCTCATATAAGTAGAATGATACAGTATTTGTCCTTCTGTGACTAGCTTATTTGACATAGCAAGCATAATGTCCTCCAGATTCATTCATGTTTCAAATGGTAGGATTGCTTCTTTTTTAAGGCTGAGTAATATCCCATTGTATGTATATACCACATTTTCTTCATCTATTCATCCATCAATAAGCGTTTACATTGTTTGAACAACTTGGCTATTGTGAATAATGTGGCAATGAACATGGAAATGCAATGTTCAAGATCTTGATTTCAATTCTTGTGTATAAATACTCAGAAGTGAGTTTGCTAGATCATATGATAGTTGTATTTTTAATTTTTAAGGAACCTCCATACTGTTTTCTGTAGTGGTTGCACCATTTTACATTCCCACCAACAGTGTACAAGGGTTCTGATTTCTCCACATCCTTGCCAATCCTTGTTATCTTTTTTTTTTTTAATAATAGTCACCCTAATAGATAAGCAGTGATGTCTCATTGTAGTTTTGATTTGCATTTCCTCGATGATTAGTAATGTTGAGCATCTTTTCGTATAACTGTTGGCCAGTTGTCTTCTTTAGAGAAATGTCTATTCATGTCCTTTGTCCATTTTTTAATCAGGTTTTGTCAGGTTTGTTTTTTGTTTTGTTTTGTTTTTTGCTATTGAGCTATAGGAGTTCCTTTCATATTTTGGATATTAACCCCTTATCAGATATATGGTTTGCAAATAGTTTCTCCCATTATATGGGTTGTCTTTTCACTGTTGTTTTCTTTGCTGTGCAGAAGCTTTTTAGTTTGATGGAGTCCCATTTGTTTATTTTTGCTTTTGTTGACTGTACTTTTGATGTCATGTCCAAGAAGTCATTGCCAAGACCAATGACATGAAACTTTTCCCCTATATTTTCTTCTAGGAGTTCTAGAGTTTGAGGTCTTACATTTAAGTCTTTAATCCATTTTGAGTTGATTTTTGTGTATGGTGTAAGTAAAGGGTCCAAATTCATTCTTTGTATCATATTGTATTGATCACTGTAGCTTTATAATATAATTTGAAATCAGGAAGTGTGATTCTCCAGCTTTTTGTTTCTTTCTCACGATTGTTTTAGCTATTTAGAGTTCTTTGTGTTTTCATATGGATTTTAGAATTGTTTTCCTATTTGTGTAAAAAATGCCATTGGAATTTTGATAGAGATTGTGTTGAATCTGTAGATTGCTTTAGGTAGTATGGACATTTTAGCAATATCAGTTATTCCAATCCATGAACATGGAATTTCTTTCCATTTATTTGTGCCTTCTTTAATTTGTTTCATAAATGTTTTATTATTTTCAGTGTACAAGTTTTTCCCTTCCTTAATTAAATTTATTCCTAAATATTTTATTCTTTTTGATGCTATTCTAAACTGGATTGTTTTCTTAATTTGCTTTTCAGATTGTTTGTTATTAGTTTAAAGAAATGTAACTGATTATTGTATGCTAATTTTTGTCCTGCAACTGTACTGAATTCATTTCTCAGTTCTAATAGTTTTTTTTTTTTTTTGGTGGAGTCTTTAGGATTTTCTATGTATAAGATCAAGTCATCTGCAAACAGATAATTTTCCTTCTTCCTTTCCAACTTGGATCCCTTTTATTTCTTTTTTGTCACCTAATTGGTCTAGCTAGGACTTCCAGTGTCATATTGAATAAAAGCGACGAGAGTGAGCATCCTCGCCTTCTTCCTAATCTTCCGGTTTTTCATCATGAAGTCTATCTGCGGGCCTTTCACATTTTGAGGTAATTTCTTTCTAGTCCTAGTTTGTTGAGTTTTTATAACAAAAGGTTATTGAATTTGTCCAGTACTTTTTCTGAATCTATTCAGATGATTGTGTGATTACTCCTCTTCTTTATTTCTTGAACTTTTTTGAACATACATAATATTGCAGTCACTTTTTAGCTGCTCATCTATCTGATTCTTAGCAACGTCATATTCCACTAGTCATTTTTAAAGGTCTCTGGCTGTTGGGCATTTTTTTCTGCCATGTTGAATTTTTGATTGATTATAATATCCCTGATGTCATGAGTCAAACTGCCTAGTTACATGAAGCAGTATAGAGATAATGATTAATGGAATTTGAAGTCAGAGAGAATTGGGTTTGAATTTGAGCTCTATCACTCACTAACTGCTTCATCGTTAACTAGCTCAGCCATCATTTAACATTATAAGTTTTTATTTTCTTTATTTTTAAATTGGGGATAATACTAAATATTTGCAGGCTTATAGTGAAGATTGTGTAAGTTTTAATCATAGTTTCTAATTCCAATAGACATAATAATTTATGATTATAGCTACTGTTATTGTTAAAAATAGAATAAAATGGTAAAAATATTGGTCAGACAATATTTGAAAGTGAACACTGAAATCTGGGCATATTGCAGAAACGTATGGCCCTCACTGACAGACTGAGAGGCTTCTTGACAATCTAAAAATGTGGTCAGCAGGAACAGCAACAACAAGTATAAGAATAATATTATAATTTAGAAGTTTTGCCAAGCAACAGAAGGGAAGGTACCTTGGAATTGTGTTTTACAAATAATATTTTGTACACTGATTGTATTTGAATCATCAAGTGAGCGCCAACAGTTCTAACCTTGAGAGAAATCTTCATACATTAGATACTGTACTAAGGCCAACAGTGAAAAGCCCCCGAATTCCCATGTTTCCATTTCTACCAGCAGCATATGATACAGAAAAACCAGTAAAGATGGACATAAAAACAGTAAAAAAAAAAAAAAAAGTAACACTTAGTACTGTACTGTGTTTTTTTATTTTTTTAACTTTTTACTGATCATCAAAATACATTCTATATTCTATACACAATGTTATGACAACAGTATGTCAAGAAATCTAGACAACTAATTAGGCTTTTTTCTTTTCCGAGAAATCTTTTTTTTTTTTAATTAAGGAAGTCTCTTTGCATCTTTTTTTTTTTTTTGAGGAATATTGGCCCTGTGCTAACATCTGTTGCCAATCTTCCTCTCTTTTCCTTTTTCTCCCCAAAGCCCCAGTACATAGTTGTGTAGCATAGTTGTGGAGTTGTAGCTCTTCTATATGGGATGCAGCCTCAGCATATCTTGATGAGCGGTGAATAGGTCTACACCCAGGATCCGAACAGGTGAATCCCAGGCCACCGAAGTGGAGCACGCAAACTTAACCACTATGCCATCCTTAGGCAGGCCCTTAGGCAATGTTTTTATAAAGTATATTATTGGTTTGTCACTGTTCTAGGTTTTTGGAGATACAGTGGAGAAGTAAAACAATCTCTGTTCTCATGGACTTTACAATCTCAGTGGTAATTCTCAACCAGGAAAATTTTGTCCCCTGGTGACATTTAACAATATCTAGACATATTTTTGGTTATTGCAACCAGGGAAGATACTACTGGTATCTTGTGGGTGGAGGCCTAGCATACTGCTAAACATCCTATAATACATAGGACAGCACCTACTGATGAAGAATTATCTGGCCCAAATGATAACAGTGCCAAGGCTAAGAAACTCTGGTCTAGATGGAATAGAGGCAGACAATAGTAAACAAATAAATCACCAAGCTATTAAATAAAATGCCTAGATTACTGGCTAGGATCAAAGAAAATTTATGATATTATTCACCAAAATAAAGAAGATTGGGGTTAAAGAAGGCTTGAGGGAAAAATCAAGAATTCAGCACATGAGATACTTCTGTATCATTCTAGTAGAAGTATCTAGTAAGCCACTAAGAATATGACTGAGCTCAATAAATATGTTTGTCCTGGGGCTCTACATTTAAATACCATCAGTGGATAAATTGTTACTCAAATTCCTAGAAATAGGTAAGATCATCTGGGCATAGAGTAGAGAGAGAGAAGAGATGAGACTAGAACTGGGCTCTGAAGAGCTTCATTATTTAGTAGTTCAGTGAAGAGGACAGAGTTGGCACAGAAGACTAAGAAGGAAAAATCAGATCTAAAAGGAAAACCAAAGTTGTGTGTTATCCAAATTTTAAGGAAGAAGGATTAGTCAACTTGTTGAATTCTGTGTGTAGAGAGAGAACATATCCAGCGGATAAAAAAATATATTTATTGGACTTCACAACAGGCAGGTTATTGGTGACTTCACAAAGAGCAATTTGATGTAGAGAGAAAAAAGATTTGATTGTTTGAAGAATAAGTGTGCTGAAATAAAATCACCAGGAGTAAACAACACAATAATTAAAGTCACTAAGAGGAGCAGGAAAATGGAACAGCATTTGGAGGAGCATAGGCTCAAAGCAATTTTATTTGTATTTTGTTTGATTTTTTTTTTCAAGATTGATGATACCAATACATGTCTTTAAGCCAATGACAATAATCAGAGAGCAAGAGGTTGCCAATTCAGGTTACATGAGACAAAGGAGTGAAGTACTTGAGAGGAGACAAATGAATGATCAAATAGAAACATCCGCATATTAGTCAACCTAACTGAACAACTGTTTACTTATTAGTCTTTCTACTTGAGTAAGCATTCCACTTCATTTTATCTTTCAGGCCTGTAACTAGCTGTGGTGGCCAACTATTATTCAAATAAAACTATTTTTACAATTTCATTTTACTATCTATTAAGGAGTGAAATAATTTACTTTTAAGTGTTTTTGAAAAGTTTGGGGAAAAACTCAGAATATTCTTATTCTGAAATATTCATGTTAATTTGTTTATTTTTGTTTATTTTTTTATTGAGGTAACATTGGTTTATAACATTTTATAAATTTCAGGTGTATCTCATTTTTTTTTGATTTCTGTGTAGACTACATCATGTTCACCACCCAAAGACTAATTAGCATCTATCCCTGTACACATACGCCCTATCACCCCTTGTGTTCATTTATATACTTTAAATATGTATTTGTTCAAAGGCATAAGAATTATGTTACTTAATTACTTTTTTAACCTTAAAAAGGTAAACAAATATAAAAATACCTAAAATTTTAAAGTTTGTTTTACATTTTCATTCTTAGCCATGTATCTGTGCATGATCTCAAATAAGCTAATTCGCCAGAAATCAAGAAATCTGTTCTTTGCTTCATGACAAGAAATGCTATTTCTTTTAATACCTTTTATAATATGTACTTTTTTGCTGCAAGAGTATCATTTCATTAGAAACTAGTTTAAAATTTTAGTTGACATTTTTTCTACTTTAATTAAAATTTTAGCCAGAATTACATTTAAAAAAATTTTATGAATATACTTAAATGTGGTTTGAAATAATACTAATTAAAATTATACAGGAATCAAGTAACTACAAACTTTGGCAATGACTGCAAAAAAAGAATGTATTTAGTATTTTGTTTTCACTATATATAAGAATATTTGTCATTTTCCTTTGTAATGGAAATAGCTCATGCATCTTTGGGGTCGCAAAAGAAAAGTTCTTCAAGCCTTTCTCAATTTAAATCATTTTATTGTCCTTTAAGATAAATCATTAAATCTTCTTGAGTCAAATCTTTATTTGATTTATGACATGGATAACAACTTGATCAGTATCTTTCTAGTCTCAATATGCTAATAAAATAAGCCTGTCAAAGATGAAGTTTAATAGGGTTTTTCTGGTTTTAATGATTTCTTAATAATGTCCATAACAAATCTAGTAATTAGCTGTAATCTGAAACATGTATCAAACATGTTTCTTGTCCATGAAATAATTCCAAAATTATATTTCAAATAATTTATTATTCAAAAAGTCTACTGCTCTCATTTCTTCCATGAAGTTATTACCTCTATTTTTAAATTATTTTACATAGCTATGCTTAGATATATATGTATTCATGTGATATGTATTTGCTAATAACTTAGCTTCTCTAACAGCTTAATTTGTAATAATGCAGAAAATAGAATCTCTTCTCACTAATTTATCATTCACTTTTCACTTTAATTTTGCTTACTATCTTTGCTATTTTATGCATCAATGGATTAGAATATTTAACAATTGCCACTTTTTAGGTCATTGTCTTAGTCATATTGTCTTGCTGTAACAAGATACCAAAGACTGGGTAGATTAAACAATAGGTATTTATTTCTCTCAGTTCTGGAGCCTGGGAAGTCCAAGATCAAGGTGCTGGCTAATTTGGTTCATGGTGAGAGCCCTCTTCCTGGTTATGTCCTCATAGGCAGAAAGGGAGAGAGACAGAAAGAAAGCTCTACTGTCTTTTCCTATAAAGATGCTAATCCCATCAGGAGGACTCTACCCTCATGGCCTAATTACCTCCTAAGGTCCCACTCCCAAATACCAGCCCAGCCCACTGAGGATTAGGGTTTCGACATATGAATTTTGGAGCAACACATTCAGTCCATAACATTCTGCCCCTGACCCCCTCAAATGCATATCCTTCTCCCATGCTGAATACATTCATTCCACCCCAACATACCCAAAAGATATGTTAACTCAATCTAGCATCAACTCTCAAGTCCCAAATCTCCTCTAAATGTCATCTAAACCAGATATGAGTCAGACTTGAGGCATGATTCATCCTGAGGCAAAATTTCTCTTCAGGTGTGAACTTGTGAAACCAAAAAAGTTATGTGCTTCCAAAATACAATGGTGGGACAGGCACAGGAAAGACATTCCTACTGTGGTGGCAACATCATGCCTACTGCTTGTGAGGGCCTTGCCCATGCTGGGCAGGGAGGATTGTGCCCCAGGGCCCTCCCAGGAAGGGGTTGCATGCCCATGACTCCAGGCAGCCCCACCCCCACGGCTTCTGTTGGAGGCCACCTGCCTTGTTGAAACCTAGGCAGTGTCCATGATAATCTCTGAATCATCTTCGAGACTGTTATTCCCTTTTCTTGAAGAATAGTGCAAGTTCACAGCCAAACAGTTTTATCATTCTGTCCTGTAGAATCAAACAAGTCCAAGAGCTCGTCTTCATTCCATCCCATCTCCTTCTCCTTTGGTTCAAACTGATAATTTTCATTTTGGGGTTGCTTATTAAGTCCATACTAATCTCCTTATCAAATGTTTGCTTGGCCACGCCTTAGTGCTCTCCTCAGAACACGTTTTCTCATTTTTTGCAGTGTGGATAGACTGAGAATTTTCTAAATCTTTAAGTTCTGATTCCTCTTTGCTTAATAATTTCTTCTTCAATTCATTTATCTTTTTTCTCATTTTATTAAAAGTAGTCAGGAGGTGCCAAGCTGCTCTTTCAACACTTTGTTTAGAAATCTCCTCAGCTAAATAACCAAATTTATTGCTCAGAATTTCTACTTTCCACAAAACACTAGAAAATGAACACAATTCAGACAAGTTTTTTGCCACTTTATGGCAAAGATTGTCTTTTCTTCATTGTTCAATAAATGTTCATTTTAGTTTGAGATCTCATCAGAACTTAACTTTCATATTTCTACCAGCATTCTGTACATGATTATGTATTCTCCGAGAAGATGAAGACTTTCTCTACAGCTCTCTTCCGTTTTCTTTCTGAGTCTGCATCAGAATCTCCTTTACAAGTCCTTTGATGGCAATGTGGGCATTTTCTAGCATGCGCTTCAAAACTCTTCCAGTCTCTGCCCATTATCCAGTTCCAAAGCTGCTTCCACATTTTTAAATGCTTGTTACAGCAGCACCCCACTTCTCAGTACCAATTTCTGTTTTAGTCAGTTCAGGCTGCTATAACAAGCTACCATAGACTGGGTGCCTTAAGCAACAGAAATTTATTTCCTATGGTTCTGGAGACTGGGAAGTCCAAGTTCAGGGCACCAGAAGATTCAGGATTTGATGAAAACCCTCTTCCTTGTTTGAAGACAGCTGTCTTCAAACTCTTTGCATCCTCACACAATGGAGAGAGATTGAATGAGGAAGCAAGCCCTCTTGAGTCTCCTCTTATAGCTGATTCCATCGTTAGACCTCAACCCTCGTGACTTAATTACTCCTCAAAGCCTCATCTTCGAATACCATCACATTGGAGATTAGGGTTTCAATATATAAATTTTGGAGACCATGAACATTCAGTCCATAGCAGCTGTATATGCAAATTTTGGAGTGATACTATTTTTTTTATTCATGAGTTACAGAACCATATCTACTTTTGTTATATTTCGATTTCTATTAAAAGATTAAGACAATTTTCTTTTTATTCTCGTATTAATTTCAGTTTCTACTTTTTTATTTCTTCTTATCTCAATAAGTCATTTTAAAATTTCATAATATGACATCCTCAATAATGCATTATGCAATGATTATGAATATAAATATTTGAAAGCTATGCATTATTTTGATGTTCCTAGCTTTAGAAGACTTTGGCAGGGTGCTAACGGAACTTCTGTGGCCTCAGAATTGTGACAACATAGATTTCAATGTAAAATGTTGGATATGGAATATGCTTAGCTTTTAAACCAGGGTTGATTCTGAACTTTTCTAGTGTTACAAATTTGTTCAGATAAATTGGTTTCAAAACACATAATACAGTGACGCACTACATAATGACATTTCCGTCCATGGTGGACCACATATATGACAGTGGTTTCATAAGATTAGTACCACATAGCCTAGGTGTGTACTAGGCTATACCATCTAGGTTTGTGTAAGTACATTCTATGACGTTCGCACAATGACAAAATTGCCTAATGACACGTTTCTCAGAATACATCCCTGTTATTAAGCAATGTGTGAGTGTAAAATGATAAATGACAAGATTGATGGCCAGGAAATATCTGAAATATTTGTTTGGTTTGATTATTACAATTAAAAATGGACATTGAAAATTGGCAGTATTGCTTCAAGAAAGTAAATAAAGGGATGAATGAGTGTTAAAGGTTACATGTAAGAAATGAAGTATTTATGATGATCCATTTAACATGAAGAAGATGATACTCATTTTGAAATATATTACACCACTTTAGGTACAAAAGGTTTAGATTTGTTCTGTGTGACTTTGCAGAACAGAAGTAGGACCATCAGTAAGGAGTTAGTGTTTGGGTTATCATAACAAAGGGTATTTGAAGAGATAATCCCACAATTAAATGTATAATCTCAGAACTACATTAGTTTTTGAACACTGGAGATGTTCAGATGTTCAAAAATGTATTCAAAAATTTAATATAACATTTTGGGGATTATTTTACTATCACTTAATTACAGATCACTTATCATCTAACACGTATCCCACAATTTAAAAAGGAATAAACAGAATACTTTCTGGCATAGGCTATCTATGTTATTAAGAATTGCCAGAATATAAGTCCAATAGTATTAATAATTTTACTTTATGTGGGTTCACCAAAAAAAAAAAAAATACTGATTTGAAGATTTTTCAGAATGTGTCAGGGCAGTTATAATGCTATCCCTGTTCAAAGTTCATCCAATCAACACTGTTTCTCATCTGCATACAGAAGTGTGTAACATTAGAAAGCTATCTTCTGTATATATTCAGAAAGAAGTCCAAATTTATTTCTTTTCTATATCTGTTAAACTAGATTATTAAATGATTAAATTATATGTGTATATGTGATTCACAGTATACTGTTTAATACACAGTAGATATTTGAGAAGTAGTATCCACTTTCTCTTAAAATTTAAGGTACATATAAATAGTTATAAAATTAATAAATAGTGTAGTAAAGATCCATATGCGCAATCCTTTCAACCATTTTGATAACTAACTGCCTATTCGAATATATAAATATTTACTAAGTATTTCATTTATTCAGCCATTCAAAGTTATCTGTTGAATATCTATTATGTGTCAGACTCTCTGCTAGGAGCTAGGAACATATTGGTGGGTAAAACTTTTATAGTCCTGGGAGTTTTGGAACTCATATTCTAGTTAAGTAGAATGATCAAATGAGCAGTGAAATAAATTTATAATTACAGACTGTAATGAGTACCACATTACAATATTTGCAAAGATTAGCTAAGGCAGTCAAACAAAAAGATAGTTTGGACTGAAAATTTAGAGAGACGTTGTTAGATTGTGATGGGCTAGTCCTCTCTTCAAATTGAATTTTTAAATTACATTTGTTCTTACTCAAATCAGTGTAATTTTTTTTTTTGTTTAAAATTTTACTAACAAGCTTACAGAAGTATTTCCATATGAATCTTGCCAGATGTTCTATAAAAATTATCTCATATTATTTTACTCATTTATTCAATTCACACACATTTACTGAGTATTTAATATTTACCTGGAACTGATCTAGTCCTTAAGGATACAGTCTTAAATAAGAGAGATGAGTTCACCTTCAGTATGGTAGTTGTATTTTGGTAGAGGAAGAAATGCAGTAAACCAAAAACTAAGAGATATAAAATATGAAATTCTATCCACTGAGATTTTCCTTCTCCACTGCTCATTAGAACCCCTTACTGAGTGAATGAATAACCCCACAGCTATCCCTTTAAAAATAGTACCGGCTTAGAAATTATAGCCATCTACAACTAGGATTAATGTGTCCCACCTCAATTAAATTTTCAAAAGGATTTACCCATGACATCATGGATGTTGAGGCAAGAGTGACATCCTGTCAGTATGAGTCAGCCTGGGACTCCGTGACATTTGCTTATTAAACTTCCAAGTGCCTTCAGAACTATCTCACATTTAAAATGTATAATTTGAATTGTTTTAAAAGAGTAAGTGATTACTTTCCTAGCATCCTTGTTGTTTTAATCAGGGTTCTCCAGAGAAACAGAACCACTAGGATGTGTGCATATGTGTGTGTGTGTGTGTGTGTGAGTGTAGAGAGAGAGGGAGAGAGAGATTTTAAGGAATTGGCTCATGTGATTGTGGAGGCTGGCGAGTCCAAAATCTACAGGATAAACTGGTAGTCTGGAGATTAAGGGAGAAGTTGATATTTCAGCTCAAGGTTGAAGGCAGTCAGCTGGCATAATTTCCTCTTCTACTGGGAAGGTCAGTCTTTTTCCATTAAGGCCTTCAACTGATTAGATAAGGCTTACCCACCTAATGAAGTGTGGTCTGCTTTACTCAAAGTCTATTGATTTAAATCTCTTTTTTTTAATCTTTTTTTTTTTTTTTTTGTGAGGAAGATCAGCCCTGAGCTAACATCCGTGCTAATCCTCCTCTTTTTGCTGAGGAAGACCTGCTCTGAGCTAACATTTATTGCCAATCCTCCTCCTTTTTTTTTTCCCCAAAGCCCCTGTAGATAGTTGTATGTCATAGTTGCACATCCTTCTAGTTGCTGTATGTGGGACGGGGGCCTCAGCATGGCCGGAGAAGCGGTGCGTTGGTGCGCGCACGCGCACTTAACCGCTAAGCCAAAGGGCCAGCCCCTATTGATTTAAATCTTAATCTCATCTAAAAAATATCTTCACAGCAATATCCAGACCAGTGTTTGACCAAATAGCTAGGTACCATGGCCAAGCCAAGTTGAAACATAAAATTAGCCATCATAGTTAACAAACATCATTTCAAAATGTACTTATCTTTCCTATTGCATTAATCTTGAAAATACTTTTTTTTAATCCACTCAGATACTACTTTACTTATTTGTGATGTTCTTATTTTTTTTCTTATTTTGTGTTTGATAAAAATAATCCTAGTCCATTTCTTTCTGGAAACAATTTCTAAGCTGTACACCTTTAAAGAAAACCTAAAGCTAAAAACAGAAAATAAAAGGTTTCTTATTTTTCAGAGTTCTTTGGTGACTTATATAAATATGAGAATCATTTGCTTATCCTTTCTTTTGCTATTAGTTTTATTCTAATACAATTTTCCTCTAAGGAAGGAGAAAATAACTACGGTTATTGTTATGGATAAAACTCTCGAATGAGTGCCATTATGGTTAAAATTGAAATGAACTGACCACATGTCATCTTTCTTGCTAAACCTTCACTTTTTCGACATTGCAGAATGTTCTCTTTCTTCCCCAGTGTTGTGTGCACACATTGGCCACCAGAACAGGAACACTTCCCGCATGTGTTGCTATAAAGATTCTTAAATATTCATTATTTTTGTTTCTATTTCCACTATAATTCTGATGGACTTGGTGAACAGAAGTATATGGGCCGATGAAATAAAACCATGCAACACTCATGGAAAAATCAGTAATGTGTTTGAAGCCTTGCTGCCTGTCTTCACTTTCTCTAAACTGACAATTGATCATGTCACAAAATATACCACTATTATGTAAACTTGGCACTCATTTTCCAAACTTTTGAAGAACGTTTCTGGCAGTATGCTCCCAAAGAGTCTCATTAAAAGTATTCGCAGACAAAATATTGACGGAGTAAAACTTGTCAATAACATTTCTTTTTTATAATTAACTGGTTAATATTCACAATTGGGAGATTTGCTAACGGCTAAGAGAGTTGTCATAGTTTTCACATATTCTAGGAATATATTAGTTAGCCTTTTGAAAATGTGGGGGGGTTATGAATATTAACACAAAATGTGAGCTTTAGCAGATATCACAGATTACATTCTAAAGAGAAAAATAAGGTATTGTTTAAAATACACAATTTAAATGATGAAGCTTCATTTTTGAAGATGCATCTTTAGTATTTCCTGCCTTCCCAGTCACCATCCTCAACAAACAATGACTCTTCTTGGAAGGAATTACTAAAAAAGAAATCTGAAATTATTTCTGAAACATGGGACTTATTTTGGCATGCCTCAGATTATTAGTTAACCACATATTCTAATATTATAATTATTAATTTATTTTGGCATCGTAACCACATCACCTTCCCATCACACAGACAAGCACACACATCAAAATTAAATACTTGAGATTTCCAGAAAACATTCATTCAAAACCATAGAAATATCAAATGTCAACACCAATTAGTCTTCCATTTTTTAAATCATTTTTTAACAATGATTTAAAAGCAATGATTTGACAGGCATTGAGGATGACTTAAACAGTCATTCATTTTGCTATAGATCTGCAAAAGTTTTAAATGTTTAATTCCATAAAATAGAAAACATCAGACAATTTGTTGTGAATAAAAAAAAATTGCTCTTGAATGTCCACTAACACTTTGACAAATATATACTTAATTTACCATCCCTTTCTCTTTTACATTGGGAGTAGATACAGCTGGTCAATTTATTCACATGAAGGCCTATGAATGGAATTTCTAGAACTGCACTTTTGCCACATCAAGAATGAATTATTTAAGCACCTATTGAAAAAACTGAGTAGATACCTACAAAAAATAAATTTGGATTTATACTGCACATCTTAGAGCAAGATAAGCACCTAATGATTTAATTATTTAAAATAAAATTTATCAAGGTAATACAAAAATGAGTCAAAAGAAAATTTATTTTATAGAATCAAAGTGATAATACCCTTTCTAATTAATCGTTTAACCTAGAAGCTGTAAGACAAAATGATAAAAATATGACCAAAGTAAAAAAAAAAATCCATATGGCAAAAAAACAACCAAAAACTAAAGTAAAAAGTTTGATAATTGGTCTGTAAATCATATAAAAGGCAAAGATATAACTTCCTGAATTTATAAATATCTTTTTTCAAATCACTAAGTAAAACATCAGAAATCTAGTACAAAAATGAACAAATGATATGGAGCAACATGAGATCTCAATAATTGCTGGTGGGAATGCAAAATGGTGCCGGCACTTTGCCGGTATATTAGAAAACTAAACATACATTTACCATACAACCCAGCAATCAATCACACACCTTGGTATTTACCCAGAGGAGATGAAAACTTGTCTCCACATAACAACCTGCACATGGACGTTTATAGCAGCTTTATTCATAATTGCCAAAATTTGGAAGCAACCAAGATGTCTTTCAGTAGGTGAATAGATAAATAAACTGGGGTACATCCAGACTATGGAATATTTTTCAGTATTAAAAAGAAGTGAGCTAGCAAACCATGAAAAAACATGGAAGAGGCTTTAATGCATATTACTAAATGAAAGAAGCCTAACTGAAAAGACTATATACTATATGATTCCAACTATATAACATCCTGGGAAAGGTAAAACTGTGATGACAGAAAAAAGATCAATGGTTGCTAGGGGTTGGAGGTGGGGGAAGGGATAGTAGGCAGAACACAGAGGATTTTTAGGGCAGTGAAACTATTCTGTATGATACTATAATAGTGGATACATGTTATTATGCATCTGTCCAAACCCATAGAAGGTACAACACTGAGAGTGAGCCATAACGTGAACTATGGATTTTAAACGATTACAATGTGTCAATGTAAGTTCATCACTTGTAACAAATTTACCAGTCTGGTGGGAGGATGGTAATAATGGGAGAGGCTATGCATGTGTAAGGGCAGGGAGTATATGGGAAATTTCTGTACCTTCCCCTTGATTTTGCTGTGAACCTAATTGAGTGATATATACGACAAATAATTCCATATTTAATTATTTATTTTACAGGGATAATCAGAGACACAAATAATAATGATGGTATGTACAATATTTATAATATAAAAAGTATAAAATTGAAAACTAAAATATCTTAAGTATCCTATTTCAAAGATCTGACATAATTGATTCAACAAATTCCAAAGACAAAAGCAATGCCCAATTACATTTTTAGTCACTACATCTGGTTGAAAGAGACAATTCAAATGCATTGTATATGTTTAGATAACATGGGAAAAACACCAAAATATAAAAGGTGATTTTGTGTAGGTGTAGTGATTTTGTGTGGTTTTACTATCTTTTTCATGCTTTTTCTCCATTTTTCTAATCATTTTTAATGAATATTTGCTATATCAATAATCATTAAAAAGACTGATATAAAGAAGAAAAGTTATTGACCTAATCACCGTTTGGGCATTTACCTTCTTAGAAGTAGAATATACAGGCTCCATAAAACAAAATATTTTTATTTCAATTCACTTTGATAAACTAGAGCCATTGATTATATTTTTATCACACTTCAGGTTTTTTTTTATATATATATTCTAACAAAATCAGTTACCTCAAAAACATCCTTTCTTAGTTGCAAAGCATGATGGACTGAAAGTAAGATTATTTTAACCCCAGCCCTTTACCTACCTATCATGTGAACTCAGCATATATGAGTTTGTTTAAGCACCTGCAAAATGGGATCCATAATATCTTCTACCCTCATCTAATTCATAGGCCTATAGTGAAGAATATTGAGATATTAGGTCAATAAATTTGCTTGGTATGACCTGCTATGCCACATTATATATTTGATTTAAATTATGATATTATCATATCTGCAGTTTCCACAGCATTTTTAGCAATTAGCTTTGGGGTTAATGTACCTTTGAAATGTGTGCAGAGTGTTTACATATATGCTGTATAACATGCATTTCCAAATAATGAAAATAGCCCTGAACACGTTTAGTATTGAAAAGAAAAAGCAGAATATACTATTTTGACTTATTTTTACCTGACACAGTGCATGTCTCATGAGAACCAAGTAATATAACTGGTCTAGACAGTTGTTAG
This sequence comes from Diceros bicornis minor, assembly GCF_020826845.1. NCBI lineage: Eukaryota > Metazoa > Chordata > Mammalia > Perissodactyla > Rhinocerotidae > Diceros > Diceros bicornis. Next base: position 49,547,946 of record NC_080747.1, read on the forward strand.
TGTTTTTTATGGAACACAAGAGAAGATAGTTCTACCAAGTCTGTGTCACTGTCATTGCAGAAATTGCAAGTTGTCTGATCTCAGCGTTATATACGTTTGTACTGTCCTTTTATTGAAAACTATGACTCACACACTACTTTCAAAGATGCACATTCCTCTGGTACAGAAGAGGTTGATGGATTGCTCTTTTAAAAAGTTGTTTTCAACAGAAATCTGATACTCTAAACAACAAAATATGGGGCCAATTAAAATGTACCTAACAGCCTTTTACACTACAGACTATCTGGATTAATATATTTCATATAACACAACTCTCCCTTACTGTGGAAGCATTAAAAATAAAAATCAGACTAAAAGTGGTGAGGAAAGAAGGGAAATATTTTAAAGATTTTATTTATTTATTTTTCCACCCAAAACCCCAGTAGATAGTTGTATGTCATAGCTGCACATCCTTCTAGTTGCTGTATGTGGGACGCGGCCTCAGCATGGCCCGAGAAGCCGTGCGTCGGTGTGCACCCAGGATCCTAACCCAGACCGCCAGCAGCAGAGCGTGCACTTAACCACTAAGCCACGGGGCTGGCCCCGGGAAATATTTTAAAACATATCAGAGTGGATATTATTGGTTGTCTGCCCTGCATGTCTTCTTTCCTCCTCATTCTCTGCAGAAAGCTAATATTTTTCAACTTTATGCTTCTGCTTTACTCAGTCCATGTATTCAGCTAAAGGTGACTGCACATTCAGCTCCTGAGGTGGGTCTGATTGGTGTACAAGTAATTCTATCCATCTTGCCGATGATTGGTTTATAATGATCATGTAACCCAAACCATTGAGTCCAAAGTGGTGGCTCACCAAGAAATATTGGCAAACTTTTGTTCTTGTTAAGGTTCAGAAAATGAGCCATGTTATATGTGGAATTAAAGAGCAAGATTGCTACAACCATCTTACTACAACATGATCCAATACATTTTGGGGAAATTGGGTTAGGTTACATATTATTTGAAGCTGAGTGTATTCCACTGATATGAAACAAATGAACAAAAGCAAAACAAAACATAAGTTATATTCAAAAGCAATTGCAGTAGGTCTTTTGTTCTGCTATGATCTGCTTTCTAGTGAGTGGCATTATATGTAATGTATTTATTTTAAAATTGTATAACACAATATGAACACCTGTCATTACAGCATGATGAAATAAATCAGATCTGTTGGGATTTTTAGAGACAAAACCTAAGGTATATTTGATATATTATTTGACCTAATTGACGGAAATAAAATTAGAAGCCCTGAGACAAGTCTTGATGAGACAGGATGGGAAATAAACATAAACAGATGAAAATAGTACCAGAAGGCAATTTATCTTTCCCCATAAACAGAATCAAAACATACTATATATTTTCTCTATTTTGGGTGTCCTAGGGCATCCTTATACAGACCTGTATAGTAGGAAAAAAACCAGAAGAGAGTGTTCCAAGGGTCCTTGGAGCTCAACAAAGTTGGAACCATGTACCTTTAATTATAGGCTTAAACAAAAGGATGAGAAAGATACTCAGAAACTTTATGCCTTTCCAGGTCTTTCTTCTTCTCCTTTATCCATTCAGTATTCTATTTTGCCTCAATTCATTTGAAAAAATGAGAGGCTAAATAACCAAAATTCCACCTACATGTAGGGCATATGTGCCAGTGACTATTTTCCCTTCTCATTATTTCATGCCTATTAAATAGTAGATGCTTTGCAAAGCACTAGAGGCATGACCTATAACTGTGTTTTCTCTTAAAACTCATGAATTTGACAGGTAAGTTTTTCGTAACTAGATGTTTTAATAAGTCTGCATTGCTTATGCAACAGGGACATTTACAAAGTTTGAGTCAATATGAGTTATTCACTAATCTTATGCTACTACAATACCAATTTAGAAGATAGACTTTTAAAATCCTCACCATTGTATTCGTTTTTATTTTATATTTCCTATTTCTTCTAGAGAGAATTGAGATAATGAACTAACATAATTTAGACTACACATATATAGATTATTAACTTGGACTATATATGATAGAGTCTAAAATACAACACAGTGCTGAAATAATTATTTGTTTATTGTGTATGATAAATTGTATTATTGTCAAAATATTCCCTACTGCTCTCTTTCATGGCCCATCCCCAATCAGACTTGCCCCAGTATGAAGATTAGTCTTTTCACTACACCATATGACTTGCTTTGGTCAATGAAATGTGTGTGTAAACTGTCATGAACACATTATAGGAGCCACTGTGTGGTTTATACATTTGTCTTCTTGCTGTGCTCTGAGACCTACATGCTCCTACAGCCTTGTTTTGAAAATGGAAAGAAAACCCATGACGAGCATGAGTGTGGTTGCTACCAAGACTGTGGGTCATGGCATAAATTGATCTAAGCTGACTGCGTGGATAATTCTATACAGCATCATACCACACATTTTATGTAAACGATATCTTTTAATTCGTACAACAATCTGTTGATACATTATTATCTGTACTTTAACAGAGAGAAAAATAAGACTCAGAAAACTGAAACTACAAAGCTAATTCCACGGCTAAGTTGTCTGATTTTAAAATCTATGCATTTGACTACTACTCTGTACTTCATCCTTTATTTTAAAAATAAATCACATGACTCATCAAAAGACATAAATTTTTTAAAGAAAACTATAACTAAAGCATAGTTGCTGTAATTTCAAGTTTTGTTCTCTTTTCACTACATGAATATCTTATATAATGATCTTTAATAAAATTGTTCTTCACATGAAATTTTATTTCATCTGAGCGGGACCTCAGTGGTGACATTTTTATATCATAGGAAAATAAATGCTTGAAATTCTTTCTTAATTTTATTTTATTCAGTTATTTTGTATCATTTACATAATTTGAAAATCAAAGTAAGAGAGTATTAAAAGAGAATTCCTCCTCAGCAAAAGAAATTACCCAAATCCCAAGTCTGAAAGAAACCAATGTTATCAGTTGAATATCTTCCCAAAGATAATGTATGCATACAGAAGCAATACTCTGGATCCTGCTTTTATTATTTAACATTAGGTCTTATAGATCATAGTATAGATAATCATAACATATAGATCATATATGCATCTACAGATATATAGATTAAGAGATTTCTCATTCTTTTAAAGTAGGATAATGATTTATTATATGGATGTTTGCACATATGCATGTATATCTATAGAAAAAACTACTAGAAATACAGAATTAGGACAATTTATAATTTTTATTGATAATGGCAAATCACCCTTATGAGATGTTTTACCAATTTCACTCCCACAGGTAATGCAAAAGGGATTCCTCATACGTTTGTTGATGCCAATCCAATAGGAGGAAAAGTGTATTTCAGTGCAATTTGATTTGCATCTCTCTTTTTTATATCTGAGGTTGAGAATCTTTTCATTTGTTTAGAAACTGCTTATATTTACTTTTCTATAAACTATCTGTATACATCATTTTTTTGAAAGACTTTATCTAAAGTCTAAAAATTCATTGCCATACCCAAGGTCATCTAGATTTTCTCTTATGTTATTTTCTAGGAGTTTTATAGTTTTGCATTTAGCAGTTAGGTCTGTAATCCATTTTGAGTTAATTTTTGTGAAGTGTGTAAGATCTGTATCCAGATTAATCTTTTGCATGTGAATGCCCAATTGTTCCAGCACCATTTGTTGAAAAGACTATCTTTATTTTGTTGTATTGCCTTGGCTCCTTTGTCAGACATCAGTTGACTACATTTATGTGACTATTTCTGGGCTCTCTGTTCTGTTCCATTAGTCTATTTGTCAGATAGTGTCAGTTCTCCAACTTTGTTCTTTTCCTTCAATTCTTTGTTGGCTATTCTGGGTATTTTGCCTCTCCATATAAACTTTAGAATCAATTTGTTGATATCCACAAAATAACTTGTTGGGATGTTGATTGACATTGCAATGAATCTATAGATCATGTCGGGAAGAACTGACATCTTGACAATATTGAGTCACCCTATCCATGAAAATGGAATATCTCTCCATTTGTTTAGCTCTGCTTTGATATCATTCATCATAGTTTTGTAGTTTTCCTCATATAGATCTTGTGTATATTTTGTTAGATTTATACCTAAGTATTTAATTTTCTTGGATGCTAATATAAATAAATGGTAATGTGTTTTTAATTTCAAATTCAACTTGTTCATTGCTTGTATATTATGATTTATTTTTTGTAGAAATACATATCGACATATTTTTACTCATAACTTTCACATCAATTTATTATTTATATACTTGCCAGTAATTTGTGTGATGGCTTTACTCCATGTACATTTGACAATGATCATTTAAAATATATATAAAATTTTGTTGCATTAGGTTTATTATTTGTGAGTTGAATACTATCTCATATGTTTATTTTTCAATTTTATCACCAATTTGTGAATTCTATAGTCATCGCATATACCCATTTTTTGTTGGATATTCTTCTAATTATTAATTTGAAAGCTCTTTATATATTAAGTCTGATCTAATATTTCTGTAAGCACTGATCAAATTCTGAAATTAGTATGATATAAAGGACATAGCTAGAATAAGAATCTCAAAACCTGAAATTTCCAGATAAAGACTTTTTCTCCTCTTTCTCTGCTATTCTTTAACTTTTAATAACTTTAATAACTTTTTCAAGTTATTAGAAAATAAACATGTCTTAGAGGGATATTTATTTTTTGTATTTCTGATTTAAGATCTTGTCTGAAACAAAGGATTGCATTTTTAAAATACTATCTAGCTCAGTGATTTTTAAATTAGTCTATAATTTCTCAGAAAATTTTTAAATAATTGTATAAGCCCAATGCAAGATAATTGTATAAAACCTGATAAATTGAGACAGTTACTAAAACTCACCTTACTGAAAGAGGTAACTTGCAGATAGAATTATCGATGAGATCAATTGTGACACAATCTCCATTTGAAGAAAAATTCTAAGTCCAATCAATTGTTATAAACTACTGACACTTTGTGCTGTAGCCTATTCTGATTAAGAAATATGCATCTAAAATTTTTTTAGATAAAATGAAATATATCACATCATAAAACATTGCATTTGTTATAAAATATTATCACAAGTAAGAAAATACTACTGTAGTATATAATTGCACAACTGATTAGCTACAAGAGGCCTATGCACTAATTGATGAAGTCACTATTCTTACTGGTTATAATTTTGTAGAACAATAAAATATTGGTATATTAATTTATTTTTAATTAGTATAAAGCATTTTGAAAAATTTAAATGTTTTGAGCATTTGAGTCTTTTTTAGTTTAACGAATAAACATTTAATAGTATACTCTACTCTTACGCTTCTTTTGCTTCTTGTAGCTACATTTCTATTATGTCACTTCATATTTTTCTTCCTTTAAAAATTCTAAGGTATGTATTTTGGAAAACAAAATATATATTTCTCCTAGACAAATTAGACGGCTATCCTGCATCTATTCTCCTAGGGATCTTTCCTTTACTAAAATCTCCAGGATTCTAAAATGCTACATTTGCCAGATTTCCTTACAGCTAGCATTCTGTTAAGTACTTAAGTTTTGCACAGTAAATGTACTTCAATGTGATTTGGAAGGCAGGAGTCAGAAAAAGACCGCATTGTCACTGCTTTTGACTTGAACTGCTGGCAAGCAAGATTGTAGAGGCATGGGCGTCGAGACATAGTTGCAGAGGCCAGTGTGAGTGGTCAAGGGTCTAAGTCGCCATTATTTTGGGTGCACAAAGGATTAAAGACAACAGGATCTTCCTCACCCCAGCTTGTTGACACTGGATTGTGATTATAATGCTGTATTCTTGAATTTAATAGCTCCAATGATGTTCCTCTGAGCCCCACTTTTTCAGCTCTTCCGGCTTGGGATGATTTTCTGTTTATTCAATAAATCATGATATATACAATATGTATTAATAAATCATATAACCTTTTATATTTGCACATTTATATAGTAGTGGTGTTATGATACTGATTCCTCTTTTCTTTCATAATATATATTTCTTCTAACCAGGCAAAACATTTTCAAACACATTCTCATAATCCATGTGGAGCTAGTGGCAGAATATCATCACACTCATTTTTAAATAAATGAAAGATCTTAAGATTCTCAGCCCTCATCTCCCTCAAGATTTTACCAAAATCATTCTTAATATTTTAAGTTGACTATTTCTGAGAATATTGTCAAATGGCTCTTCTACAGTTTTTGAAGATTTTCATACTGAGAGTCAGCACTGACCATATTCAGTTATTTTTTTCTTTCAAGCAGTTGTCAGTTCTCACTGAGATATTACCTTTCCTGTAGAAATTAAAGTACACAGAAGAATGTACTTCTGTTCTGCTATTCTCTCTCTTCCCGTCACACTGACTCCCTAATCTCTGAATACCTGAATGAGATCTGGGATGAGAAAGAGGCCCATCTCCTTCTTGACTATAGCTTTGTGGTTTTCTGTGGATTGCATACCTTTTCTAGTGTTCACCTCCAATTGCCTCAGGGGGGCTTGCTCTGGCTTTTCTGGTTCACTGTAGCAATGATCCCTGGCCATCTCTGACGTTATGGAAATCAATGCTAATTTGAGATTTCTACTTGAATATTCCACATATGCCTCAAAGCTCATATTTTCCAAAGAAACATCACTTTCACCTCCCATGTGATGTCAACAATGAGCTGTTAACATAATGTGGCCTATTCCAAAGAATGTTATTACCTTTAATATCACTATGCCAGAAAGTTGTATATTAACCTTGACTCTATCTTCTTCCTCATTCTCCACATTCCACAAATATGATGTCATTTTGACTCCTAAATTGCTTCCAAATCCATCCCTCCTTCCCATCTTCATGGCCGCTATTCTCATTCAAGTCAGCATCATTGCACTCTGAGTGTATCCATTCCTTTTGTCAAGTTTTGCTCATCCTGAATTTATTCGCTATTATAGTTAGAGTAATTATATTAACCTGGCCATGTTACTATTGCTGAGGGTAATGTCAGTTAACACTTATGGGAGTTTTTTTGCATATCTAAGCAGTTGCATATTAGCTCTCAGCACTCTTATTCTAGTTCATATTTCATGGTATTAGGCAGGTGTATATCAAGTAAAGACTGATAGTATTCAACACTTACTAAAATTTCCTAATGTTCTTTATATGCTGAATGCATTTGTTTAAACTGAACATTGATTACACCAAAACTTAAAATAGGGGCTCATTTGTTGACACATAGCAGTTAAATTGAAAATACGTGCACCCATTCCTTTCTCCCTCTTTTTGATAGGAGGTTACTCATGGCCAGTGATTCACACTGGTAGGGATGGAATTCAATTTGATGCCATGGTTAGTCACCTGGGGGAGATATGGAAGATCAGTGGCCAGTGCTTATCAGAGCTGTTGAGAGAGCTGAAGGCTCCCCTCAGAGCAGTTTTGTTACCTTGTTTTGAACTGAGGCTTAATACTGTGATACACTGATTCTTCCCAATAGGAAAGTTACATATTGATTACTTCCTTGCTTGAGTCTTGTTCAAAGATATGGATAGACCAAGGGAAGTCATTTATTGTATTCTCTGAATTTTATTTTTAGAATATCTTTGTTTTCCAAGTTTCTCTAAAAATATCAGTTAAATATTTACCTGTCATGATCTCTTGATCTTTTATTACCTTTTCTTCAGAATGGTAACTTTGAACACTGTTTTCTTTTCGAGATACTAATTGTCAATCATTGGTTAATAGTTCAAATATATGCTTACCGAGGAGTTCAGCTCCTGGTTAAAAACTTCGATGTGTTTTTTCAGGCCTGACCCTAGGCAATTATAAAGGCTTTACCTGACATGCCTCACGGGGCCTTCACCCTTAGGTTTACCTGAGTCCTTCACAGAGCTCCTCTTCAAGAGGCTCTGCTGAGAGTTCCTTTTGAGGGGAGGAGGGGGACCCCTTGAATACACTTTTCCCTGCTCTGTCTCGGTACTCAGTACTTTTCCACTCCTAGTCCTTCCTCCTTGCCCTTCCCACATCCCCAGGTTCATAAAACTCCTCTCAGAATCTTTTATTTGGGGCTCCCTGAACAATAATACGACCCCCACATCTGTGCTGATCCAACTGATCCTGAACCAGTGTACCATTTGATGAGCAAAATAAAACAGAAGGGAGTTGTGTTCTCTGGTTTTAGACTCTTGCTTGTACCATCACAGTAAGCGATTAAAGGCTTAACTCTTTCCACTTGAGCTCATTTCTTTAATTGGCTACTCCAACACCTGACAGCTCTCTCTTGCCCAGTTCTGCTGAGCTCCCGACGCTTAACACACGCTTACATACATGACAACCTCATTTCAGTTATCTAAATGACACTGATACTGGGCATCAGTTATACAGCTATGCATATAGGAAAAGGTGAATATTTTTGTTGTCCTTTTATTCTATGGCAGATTGTCCTCATATGCTATTATGATACATAACATCAGCATTTACCTGAAATCACCCACTGTTCACATTTTTTTAGTGTTATAATGTATAAATAACTTGAGGACTTTAGTTAATAAATGGCTAGGTATTTTCTACTAAGTTTTCATGATTTTTGAATTTTGATTCCAACCGGCAATATCCACTCTTCATTTATTCGCATGATATAATAATTCTTAATTGCATAATTTTAAGTAAAATATAAGGTGTGTGATTTCTCCAATTAAAAATTCCAGTTATGTAAAATAAAAACTTTTTTATTCTTTGGTTTTTATTTAATATAATTCTGATAGAGTTAAAGTTATGTACATTTTTTTCTCAGCATTACTGGAAACCTCTTGCTCTTTCTGTATTTGACTATTCCAGAACCTATTTTTATAGGCCTGTATTCCTATTTATACATATTTCATTTTTCTGCTGGTTATTTATAAATTTGTTCTCAAAAAGTCAATTCTCTTTGAAATTGTAGTTATCTAGAAAAAAGAGAACAGAATTTGTCTTTTTCAGAATTCTCAAGCCACTCTATCCATTTCTTTAAGAATATCTGGTCATTGGCTCATATCCAAATTTTCTAAAAAATTTTGTATCTGCTTTCCTAATATTAGCCCCAAATTCAAGTTTGTGTTAGACACAAAAGGCATGTTCCTTTTAACTCATTATGAAATGCTATAATTAATGAGCATACAACATAAATCAATGGTTTCTTTAATCAAACCAATCATGAAATATTTCTAAATATTTAGTTGTGGAACACACACAACCTTAATACAGTTTGTTTCACAGTATATTGATAATTAATATTTCTACCCCTACTCTGTATTTCATATATGTTTAAAGATGCAAGCAAACAATGGGTAGCATGCAGAAGAATTAAAATCATGTATCATGGACAATTGTCTGTTAATTAAGCATAAAAAGACTAGATGGACAGGTGGTACAGTATAATGTCAACAATTCTGAAGGCAGAAAAGATCAGACTTCAAATTCTGACTACAACTTACTTTTATTGTGTCCTTGAACCAGCTGAATATATTTGCTTATCCTCTGTTTCCTCATCCATAAATATAGAACTCATACAGTTGTAAGATTTAAATAATTACAATGTGTGAAAAAATCTCAGCTTTATGTGCTGTCATAAATATTAAATGAATGGAAGGTTCTATCATTTGTGTTAATATTGACATCTTTGAAGGCCTCTGTACATTTTATTTAAAAATCCTATTAACAGTTAAATATAATAGAGCAAAGTCATTTCCACACATTTGGAAATCTAGAAAACCCAAACATATAATAAAAAATAGAGAAAGGAGACCAGAGTTGGTTTGCTTGTGTCTCTAACCAACTATAATATGAACTTGAAGTTAGTGATGTTGGTTTACTTTTATGTGCCCATCACATAGTATACTGAATGAATTAAGCAGATCTTTATATATTTGTAGAACACTAATCTGTGTATTTTTTACTCCAAAGTTTATATCCATTTAAATATGATTCTCTATTTATCGACATAAGATCAAGCTGCCAGTGAATAACTGTGGAGTGATGAAGAACTAGGAATGATATGCTTTTAAAATTTATATGCATTATTCACAGGTGCGATATTATTGTAATGAATTATAGCTTTGGGCTTTTAGAGAAAAAAGAGTTCTGTATTTAAAATCCAGATGTAGGCTTTCATTACTATTGGGAAAAAAATTATAACTGACCTTAACTTTGTAATTTAAAGATTTAGTGAATAGTGATTATTACTCACTTAAATTTTTATATTTCAAAAGATTATCCAAAGATGAATTTGTACATCTGTTCTATACTGTGTATTTACTAGAAGTTGGGGTGTTTATGATACTTAATCACCAGTATTTTTCTGAGTCCTGTTTACTAAAAATCTGTATCTATTGATTTTGCCGTAATCTAATATATTCAAAGAGGCTCAAACAGGAAAAAGAATTTTCAGGAACTGAAACTAATCAGCCGGAGGCAAATTTATACTAAATCATACCACTGGCATGGAACATTGAGATAATCTAGTTTATGTCTTTATTTTATAAGTAGGGTAACTGATGACCAGAAATATTAGCAGACTTACAAGTTACAGAGTGAATTAGTGGCAGAGCCTTTCAAGTCTCTAGTGCATTTTTCTCTTTATAATAATTATAGATAATTTATTATTTTGACATATAGCATATGGTATTACAGGGATAAACTGGATTGGAAAAGATGTTTAATTTCCCAATACCACTGCATTTCTTGTTTACAATTCTAAAAATGGTTTCAATAAAGGGGAAAATATAATTTTCTTTGAATTCACAAAGATAATACATTTAAAAAGTAGCATGATTAAAAAAATAGTTGAACTAATGGGAAGACAAAAGAAACAAAAAGGTCATGGGAGGAAAATGCAAACTTCTAGAAGTTTCCCTGTATAAATTGACACCGGGGTTATGGCCCACCATAAGGGGTGCTTTCAAGAGTTGAGCTACTTAGATAGATTAGGTCAAGAAGACCATGACAGAGAAACATCTTTCAATGATGGGTTTAATATGTACAGAAGGACGGTTTAAGCTCTATATTTATGCTTCCCTAATCTGCTCTTTTTTAGTCTTGGGCGACTTCACATTTCCTGTTTGATCTCTTCATTTATAGCATACACAATTTTCCCAGTTTTAATGACATTATAATACAAATGATTTTTACAGTTTTCTAAAGTGGAGTAACTATGTTTTCAAATTCTTTTTTTCTGTAATGTTTATCTTTCGTATTGTTAACTCTTTTTAATTATTCTGATATTTCTTCTGTATATTTTTCTTTGTAACGCGAGATGGCTTTTAATACCAGGGAAATCCCAATTTTAAAAAACTGTACGTAGATTTATTCTTCCTGTTGGCCCTTCCTGTCCACATGGCTGTTGGTAAAAATACAATTTCAGGTATAGAGCTAATGTGCTGGTTATTGTGCAGAGCTTCTGCTCCAGTTTTCTTATCTTCTTTTGTGTTTTATTCAAGACAGATCTTCCGAGTCACATTTGATCCCTGATACCTGCTGCCTAGTCATCTGATTTAAGAGGAGAAGTTTTGATAACATTATGCAAGCCATGTTTTCCCTTCAACACAATCTTTACTTGCATACCACTTGCAGAATTACTTCCTTCTAATCACCAGAATCACATCAGGAAGGTAAGGTTCTATCCACTGATCACTTCTGTACTCAGTCATAAAGTAGTTGCTACAATAAGGCCAGAAATGAGGACTTTATTGGATAGTCTAGTTATGAGACATCAATACCCATGAGCTAGAAAGTTCTCATGCAATAGAAAGGTTGGGTTTTTCCTCCAGGCTAGCATGGTTTTATTTTTGTTTTTAAAGCTATATACTAAAGGTGGTTTCTACTTTCTGTTTCTCCCAAATGGTTCTAATATTTTGCTTTATGATTTGAGTTATGATTAGTGAAAATTTATTCTCCCTGAGTTATGATTAGTGAAAATTTATTCAAGTATCTAGCAGAATGTTGACCAATATGAATAGTTGCATTGCTCTTTGCCTCTTTTGTTCTGCTTTCAATACTATTTCAATGGAACATAGGATTGAATGATTCTGGTTTTGCTAGCTTTCCTTCATCATGAACCATAAATAACTACCTCTAATGTTCTTTATTAAGTTAGAAAACATTGAACTCTATTACTGGGTCAAAAATCTTTCTTAGCCTCAAAATGACTTCTATCCATTTATTTATCATAAAATCACTTATTAAACACGTACTATGTAATATAAACTGTGCGAGGCATTAAGGATGCAAAAATAAGACAGATGTTCTCTGAGCGCGACATTCTAATGGAGGGAATACACATACAATAAGTAAGCGGAAAAATTAAAAGTATTTTGTTTTACTGTTTTGAAGAAATACCATAGGGAATAAGTGAAAGAAGACAACGTAAGGTAAAAAGGTTAAAAAAGAGTGCTTTTCAGAATGCCTCTCTGAGGATGGAATGTTTAAGCAGTGTACTAAAAGAAGAGAAGGATTTAGCTGTGAGAAGAGTAGAGGTACTGTTGGGGGACACCTTCATGGTGGAGGGAAAGAAAATAAAGAACACTGAAGTGTAACAAATATACTAAAATGTTAAAAATTTATTGAAAGATTATGGTGCCTGTCCACATCTTATTGGATTAAATTAAATGAGAAATACACCTAAAGTAGTCTAGACCAGTAAGGAGCTTATTTTCTCACCTAGCAAGGATTTTGGTGGTAGGCAATATAAATCTGTAAAAGTTAATCAATGTACCAGGCCCTTTCTTTAGTAAGTGACTTTTATCACAATAGTCATTGTATGTATATCCCAGGCAGGAAAAAGGGAAAGTCCAAGAGCAAAGTTGTATGCCCTTTCCATCTCAAAAGAGGATTTTTTGTAGAAGCTCAAGACAGTAGGCTCTTCTCCTATCTCACTGGTCAGGATTATTCCTGTGGTCACCCACAGCTAAGGATCCAGAAGAATCCAGTTAATGTTTTTAAGCTTGGCCTATTGATATCACAAACAAAACTTATGTTCCATTAGAAATGAAGAAGGGGAGAATGGATAGAAAATTAGCAATGTGAAAAAGGCTAGATGTGTGAACGATTTCGGATAGATACATAGGAACCAAAACCTGAAGCACCCTGTAGGCCATGCTATGGAGGTTGAAATTTATTTTATCGGCAGTGGGATGCTACTTTAGGCTGGAAAGAGACACAATATAATTTAAGTTTGCTTTTGTTATGTTAATGAAAGACCCTCTTATGTCACAGATTGTTTCAAAGATACAAAGATTTCCTCTATGATTTGTTAGAGCTGTTGGGCTTTGTTAACATATATGTTTGGTTTCGTTTTTGGTTATTGTTGTTATAGATTCCTTTGTGCATTTTTGAAATAACACTCTTGTCAAAGAACTTAGAAGTAATCATGATATCTTCTATAACTCTGCACAGGTAGACTATCATTTAATATTTAGAATTCTGTATTAGAGGGGAAAATGAGTGAGCTATTATTATTTCAATTATATTTTTCTTTTCCATGGTAGCAATCCAAAGTCTACTATATTAATTTTGCTGTTTTAGTTTTGATTTTCCAGAGAATAAAATCACAAAATTAAAACATATCAGCAACACCAAATATATTATATATAATATTATATGATGTACCACACATATTTATATATTTATTCATACAGACACACTAACTTTTAGGACTGAAACTGAAAACTGAAATTGCAGTATTAAAAATAGTCTAAAAGTAGAAATTTCAAGAAACCACAAGCACACCATAACCAAAGAGTATATAGGAAAATAGTTTTAAAAATTACAGTGAAAATTACAGATCATTATGGATTACTCTGACAGAGCACTATCAAATAACACTACTACTCAAAAGAAAATGCTTTCTATTTATGCATTAAAAAGAGTCATTTGAACTAAAAAAATTAGCTTTCAATTGAACATACTAGAAAATGAAAAACTAAATACAGTAAATATTAAAATGATATATTAAAATAATGAGAAATAAATTAAATAGAAACTAAAAATTATAGATTTGAAAAAATAAAACAAAAGATTTCTTTCAAGAAGACTAATGAAATAGATATATTTTGCCACATTTTGTTAATAAAGTTGGGATTTCAAGTGACTAAAATGAAGACTAATAATTACAGAATGTATGTTTAAATTGTAAGAAGTAACCATTCAATATTATAAATGAATTTGAAAACCAAAATTAAACTTTCAAAGAAAATCAATAGGCAATAAGAGACTATAAAAGCCTGAAGACATCAATAACCGTAGAAAAATGGATTTGGAGTTCAAACATCTGCTTGCCTACAACCTGTTTCAATCCCTACCTGCAAACCAACCACATCAAGCCATATTGTATATTCTGTGTTATAGATGATCCATATTCTATTCAGCAAACAGAACATGCTCATCCAATACAAATCATTGCAGCATAGGGAAAAATATGAGCATCTATCTTACTCATATTATGAGTTTTGTATAGCACCAATGCTAAACTTGCAGAGCTTGGGAAAAGTGACACATGAAACTAAATCATTAGGCCAAAATAATTTATTAATATTTTGTTAATAATAATTATTTTTAGTATGTTACTAATGATTTATTTATAGCATTATATGTGAAATCTAATTCAGCTTAGTTTTTTTGTGTGTGTGAGGAAGATTAGCCCTGAGCTAACGTCCGATGCCAATCCTCCTCTTTTTGCTGAGGAAGATTGGCCCTGGGCTAACATCCATGCCCGTCTTCCTCCACTTTCTATGGGACCCTGCCACAGCATGGCTTGACAAGCAGTGCATTGGTGTGCTCCCGGGATCCGAGCCTGAGAACCCCAGGCTGCCAAAGCGGAGCACGCACACTTAACCGCTATGCCACCAGGCCGGCCCCTCAGCTTAGTTATAAAAAACCCTGGAACTAAGTAAAATATGTCACTGCCATGCTAGGATGGCTTAATATAAAAAACACTATTAATAAAATTCCATCCTTAAGAGGTTAAACTGAAAATATATATAAACATATATACTCAAAAGTCATTTCTAAAAATGTCTACACAGTTTTCTGATCAAAATAATCTTAGCAACTGGAAACATTAATACATTTCCTTAACTTGGTAATGGTTTTCTACGATACCACAGAAAGTATGACTGTATCTAGCTATTACCATAGATGTCAGGTATAAGCCATGGATGACTGATAAAATCACTACTGCTTGATATTGTACTGGAGGTAATGGCCAATGCAGTGGATTAACAAAAGAATAAGTGAAATATTCAGGGGCAGGGGACAAATGTTTTAATTTGCAAACAACACTTATGTATTTAAACTACCAAAGAGAATGATAATGTTATGGCTTAAAAGCACTTTAGAAAGTCTCCCTCCTTGCCCACCAAAATAAATCAACAATAAAAAGTAACAGTATGATTCATAAAAGTATGTCCAGTATGATGGTAACATAAAATGCCTGTATATATTTATATGTATATATCTATACATGGAAAACACACAAACACGCACACACACATATTCACATACTGAAAAAGAAAAACTACTAATATCTGCAGAATGGGCACTTCTGGAGAAGACTGCCGTTAGGGGTGGAGATCAAGCGAGGTGACTAAAATCATCTTAAAATTGATCTGCCAAGAAGGACGATTTGCCCTCTGAAAACCATGCACACTTTACTTTTCCTCATTTCCAATAGGCGATACAGTTATCTGCCCACTTAGGACCAAAACCCGGATATCATAGCCGTTTCCTTTCTTTCCTTTATGACCTATTTTATTAGGAAGGTTAGACTAATGCTCATAATTTGTAGTATTTTCCATCAAGGCCATCCTCCTACCTCAGGGTATTTGTGTTCGCAATTCCCTCTTCGAATGTTTTTCCTCCATCCCTCACCTCCTTCATAATATTTATTTCCTTCACTGTCATCTCTTCAGTGAGGCCTTCTCTGACCACCATGTTTAAAATTGAAATAACTTCTTTTCTCCAAACTTCCTCCCCTTTCTGATTGATGCTCCTTCACAGTATTTCCATCACCTAACATGCTATGTATTTTACTTAGGTATTTTGCTTATGTCTTTCTCTCCTTTACAAAATGTAATCACTGTGAAAAGGACAGTGATTCGTGTATGTTTTGTCTACTGCTGCAAATTCTTTCTTCCAAAATAAGCTTTAGAAAAATACAATCATGCGCCAATTAATTTTTTATATATAATAATATGCTTTTAAGATAGATCGAAGTAATTATTTCTTCTTCTTAGTGACTTTGGACCAAGCATTTTCTAGCAGTGTTCCTCTAATTTTGTTTTCTACGAAATACATTTTAAATATCTTAACACCATAATATCTTTGATGTCTGTGTTATAATTCTTACCATTCAGTCATAGTTTAGCAACAAAATTAGAATTGTATATGCAAAAAGGTTTGAGAATAACCACTACACACTCATAACCTGCAGAATGCAGAAAGTCACAAAGCTGATATAACCTCTCAGGAGAACTAGAAATAGGGCGTTTAAGTTAAAGAGATTGTAAAACTATCATCTAACATATTTTTGAGCCAAGAAAAGAGAAAACTAGAAATTTATAAAGCATGTCAAAGGCGACCTGAGGCTTCATAGAAATAAATTAGTAAAAGCAACACTTGAAACCATGATTTTGAGCAAATCAACTGACAAATTGTAAAAACACATATTCAAGCAAGATTTAAATTGTTACAGACTTGATTAAGCCTAATGGAGGATTTTCCTTGAATTATCTTAAAGCAGCCTGAACTATTATAGTTCTAATAATGTCATGAGCAAAATAAAGAGAAAAAGAAATGTATGAATTAGTTTGTACAGCTGTGTGAGGTTAGAGGGAGAGGAAATTTGCAAGTGATATTGACATTTACTTGTTCCCCTATTACCACTGACATCTCCAATACATCCACCATACAGAGAGGAAGCTCGGGCTCAAATGCAAAGTACAATCGTAGCCATTGTGACAAATTGAAGATATACAGTCCTTCATTGAGAATCTTTTCATAAAATGTGCTTCTTTATTATTTTATTTTCATGAGCCTAGAAACATTTTGACATTGCTCTCTCCATTTTGCTTTTCCATAAAGTATAAAATTCACCTTCAATACTCTCACTTGTAGATTGACAAGGACTTCACCTTAGCATTTGGGTAACTGCAATAAAACATATGAATTTGAGTGAACTTGGTTATAATCCTCCTTTCCACATTAGAAGTGGGAAAATTTTGTCTCTATGGAATATGTCAGCCAATGAATAATTACTAAGTTAATTTTCTTCGTCTGTTCTAGAGAGAATGGTAATTTCCATCATGTCAAATTTTCAGAAGGCAGTTATTATTAAACTAAAATAATTATGTAAAATAGGGTAAAAACTGTACAAGTAATTCACGAGTAAACCTAAGCCTTACATATGCCTAACTCAACATTATTCTGAATAAAACCGGAAAGGACAGCATCAATGTGAGTTTTTAATGGAAATACATTATTATTATTTGATGACATAGCTTTAGGTGAATTATTTGGCAAGTATCTATGAAAAGCAGAAGGACACATATAACTTTATCACAGGGATTTTTAAAATGTCAGAGACAACTCTTTGGCCATTATTTTTTATTTTATATGTAAATATTATGATGTTATTGGCCTATAGACATAAGAAACTGCTGGCTGAATAGGAAATGGCTTTTGATGGGAGATGCTGTTAGGATGGAGTCTGAGAGAGAGGTTATATATAATTCTCAGAATTCACTCTGATATCTACTTTATTTACCCACCCACATGAGACATTAAATTAAAGACTCTTGACATGGAACATCCTTCTCCTTTAAGTTTATCTTGGAAGAAAAGAAAAAGAACAACTTCTTCTGTTCTTCTAGTAAACTAACTCTTACCAGAACTTGAAACTTAGTATTTCTACTTTGTATTTTGATTATTATAATAAGTTAAACTATATGTAAGTCACCATTCTTTTAGGTTAAAATGGTAATGTTAGCAATTTCATGTGGTTCAATCTAATGTGTTTGGTGTTTTTTCCTTGCAGTTCTACATTTCTGTATGAAGAGTTAGTGTTCATATACAATATTAGTTTTTAATGCTATCTGTAATCAACAAATAAAATTATAGGGAGTAAAAGTTACTCTACTCCCCTTTAAAATGATAAATTAAATTTTATTTTCAAAGACACTATCTCCTCCAGCCAATTAATAAATTATAGGGATATTCAGTATTAAATAAATTCTTAAAGGCTCTAATTAGTAAAGTGAACACTAAGTATTGACTTCAGATGATTATTACATAGTTTTAAAAATAATCAATAAACACTTTTCCTTTGATAAGTTGTTATATAATATTTTATTTGATGTTAATTTATCAGAAAATAAATCTAGTCTATAAGCGAAATTTAAGTACGTTTGATAGATTTATTTAATTGTTCTTCAGTATTGGGAATTAAGAGACATTTACCAAATATGATTAAGATTTATGGAATATGATCATAACTTTCATATTTTTACATAAATTTCATATTTTATCACTTTTCAAATACAAAAATTTAATCTACAAGAGAAGAGAAATCAACATTTTTTCTAAAAGAATATTCTTTATATATCCGATATAGATATACACACACATACACTAGTGTAATATTATTAAAGATTGCAATAATGAAAATAGATATTTCCATCACTTACGTTTGATGGTCATTAAAGAAAAAAAAGGGCAGAAGACTGTTTTTAAAACTGAAAAAGTTATTTTAAAGTGAACAATTGAACAAGAAATACAGTCTACATTTTTAGTTGTAAAGCAGACCAAGGAATTAATATTCAGACAAAGTAGAGTCATCACTGTCATTAATTAAATTGGCTTACTTGCTGATATAGCAATTTAAATGACACATTCAAAATTCTCATAAATTACAAGTGCATTCCTATGAATAGTATAGCCATTATCCGATTCTTTCCCACTTATTCCCACAAAATTGGCTTTTTAAAAATGAAGTTAAAACTCATGTCTTTGACTTTATAATAAAGAAAAAACATCTATTAGTAAAGTAATATTGTGAAAATAAATGATGCCTGGTCATGAAATCATATGGACACACACACACACAATGATGAATAAAACTGATGAAGTAGGACTTGAACATTTTGCAATATAATAAGCTTCGTTCTGGTCTTCAATATTTATCTTCATATGGTAATCTGATGTGGGTGAAATATCTAAGAGCTTAAATAACTTATCTGAAAATAATTTGAATTAATATCTGTATCTGTATATTTTATCTAGTAACTTGGATTTTACCTTATTTCCCTATCTTTGCTTACCATTTCCTACACTAATTCACTGTGTTCGCCAATCAAAAGAAATTTGTCTGAATGTATTTATTGTATTTTAACTTTGTAATATTTTACTTAAATACTGTTTCATATACAAATGCATCAATTCTCACCCAATATCCGTAGGGGGCACTTTATGTCATTTTTCTAATTCTAATATTTTTGTTTGCCTGCTAGCAAAATCAAGGACAAATAGGAAACAGCTGAAAACTGGACTTTTCCCTAGACATCTCCTTTGGATAGCCATAGATTTAATTTTTATATTCACATATGAATCTCTGTTATCTCTCAGAGCCAGCGTTAAGTGGTGTTGCTTTGGAGGGGGTGCAAAAAACCCCAAACCAGATGATAATTCCCAACACTCTGCTCACACAAATGAGGTTCACTAGATTTGAGTGTTCTAAATATAGGTCGATATCATATCTGAGGTCATGAGCAGCATGACCCCAGTTACTCAGCATAGAATAAGAAAAGCTAAATGGAGCTTAAATGTAGAAATTGACTTGAGACCATTACGTGACTAGAGAATGCACTGGCAGCTGCTAACAGGAGGATCAGTATCACAGAAATGCACCATACTCAAAAGGTATGTCCCCAACATTTAATGTTTTGCTGTTGTTTGCCTGGAGTATGTTCTTCCGTGCAATTTTTTATATATAGTGACCTTTTCAATCTTTTTGTTAATGATTTCTAGGATATGAATCCTAATTCTATAGACTTGTCCCACTCTGAAGAATTCTCCTATTTTCTTCTAGAACTTTTTAAATCAAGTTTAAATACTAAAGCAATCATTTGTCTGAAGTCAAGTATGTGAAAAACACAGAAGGTCACAATATTGACCATTAATTATACTTAAATTCATCAGTCTTACTGATTATTTAAGAATACTAACCATAATAAAGTAAAATATATTTGGCTATAACTTTACATCACCCATAAAAGACAAATTTTTTTCAATACTGTCAAGGATGTTCTAAGGGTATAAATTGTTCTTGAATGTCACTTGAAAATAGTCATTAAATATTCAAAAATATTCGTTAAAAATTAATAATTAAGTAATCAGAAAATATATTCCTGATTTATGCCACCAGTTGGAGTATGTGATTATTTTTTTACCAAAAAGTAACCATTACCAAATGTCCAGCAATGATGGAAGGATTGCATTAATTATTAAGTATCCATACTATGTGAATGATAGTAGTTATTAAAATGATGATTTAGAATATTATGATGACATAATTTTGTTACTTGTTACTTAAATAAATCGAGTATATAACCTGTATGCTTTCAGATACATGCATACATATGGTAACACATTCATACTTTAGTAATGAAAAAATAGAAAGAAATTTTAAATATTTTTTATTGTAATAATGAGGTTATGTTTTCTATTAGTTTCCAATAACAAGAATCCACCCTAATTTAAGAATAAAGTTATTTAATTCAAAGAACGAGGAGGCAGGGGCCGGCCTGGTGGCATAGTGGTTAAGTTCGCACATTCCACGTTGGTGGCCTGGGGTTCACGGGTTCGGATCCTGGGCACGGACTGATGCACTGCTTATCAAGCCATGCTGTGGCGGTGTCCCATATAAAGTAGAGTAAGATGGGCATGGATGTTAGCCCAGCGCCAATCTTCCTCAGCAAAAAGAGGAGGATTGGCAATAGATGTTACCTCAGGGCTAATCTTCCTCACAAAAACAAACAAACAAACAAAACTAGGAGGCTTACATTTACTGAAGAGGTCCATGAGTAGACTCTATTCCTCTCAGAACAACAAAGCAAACAGTCTTTCAAAGGAACAGTGATGTATTCCAAGATTTCAAAGATGAGTAATCAGGAAGCCATGCCAAAAATACTGGCTTCGAGACCACACTACTTTTTCTACACTCCCCATAATCAAACTGATCCAACTGTGACATCCACAAAGCCAGCTAAAAACTTTGAGAACTCAGTTACAGCTCAGCTTCTATGTTTCTTACAACACAGCTGCAGAGGCATGACCCTCACCTCAAACTATCCATATCTGTCTTCAAAATCTAGTCCACATGGACTTATTGGCAGATGGTACATTCCATGCAAAATATGAATTGTTTGGCACTATGGGAAGCCCAGTCTTTAGCATTCCAGTCTCTCATGCACGGTAAGGCACATGAGAGTGAGCCATTTTGCAGTATCTACAACACAGGTATTTTAATTTGCTTCTTTCAGCTTTTATGCCTTCACTCAATAGTCTGAAATAACTTTTGTTTTAAATCTAAATAATCAAGCATTGCTGTAGCCATTAGCATTCACACAACTCTTATATTATACACATTAATGGAAATAAAAATTCCTGTCTCTAACTCACTAACCTCCTCCCAACATTTCTTCTGCCACTGTATAATTTATCCATAATTTTCTTTAAAGAATATGCTGAAAACCTTAATCTTGTTTATGAATCTTTGAGTATTAAAAATATCTGAAGCTCAATAATCAAGGACTATTTTCAGCTATTATTATATAGGTAACTATATTCTAGATTTTGTTGCAGAGGACCTTAACTCAGCTCTTGCTTGGCTTTTATTAATTAAGCATACACTATTCTATGTGTCATTTTTTAAGCAGTGGAGAAATTGGCATTTGGTCCACGTGATTTGCCTTGATTTAGAATGTTTACGCCTCGGATGAAAATGGAACAGAAAGGCCATTTTTTTCAATTGAAATAATCTTGTATCAGAAAACTCTAACTTGAACTCATCTAGCACTCAGCATTCCTACACTTGCAGTGCTTGGCAGTAGTACTACTACTGTTACTATTGCTCTTAGTACTACATTTTTTAAACTAGAAAAGACATGAGTTATGCAAAGAACTTAAAATGCCTTATCCCTCAAGATAAAAACTTATGAAATATATATTGTTAATATCCTGATTTTCTTTAGAAAGGAATAGAGCCATAGAAAAAATGAAATACCTTGGGCAAAGTCAGAGCTTGGTAAATAGTAAGACTTGATTTTTATCAAACTGTTTTTTGACCCTGTGTTAGTTTTCTATTGCTGTGTAACAAATTGCACAAACTGGGTGGTTTAAAACAATACACATTCATTATGTCACAGTCTCTGTGGGTCCAGAGTGGCAAGGTTTAGCTAGGTATTCTGCTAAGAATCTCACATGGCTGCAATCAAGGGATCTGCTGGAATCCATTCTTATCTGGAAACTCAACTAAGAAAAGTCCACTTCCTGGTTTACTTAGGCTGTTTGTAAAATTCATTTCCTTATATCAGTAGGACTGAGGTCCCCAGTTTCTCGCTTGCTGTTGGCAGAAATCTGCCCTTAGATCCTTGACAGGTGGTTACTCAACATGGCTGCTTACTTCTTCCAGGGCAGCTAAACAGAGAATCTATATAGCCAGTCAGCTAGAAATATGGAGTCTTATACAATATAACGTAATCACAGGAGTGCTATCTCACCAACTTTGACATATTTTATTCATTGGAATCATGTCACGTGTCACACCCACACCCAAAGCCTTAGGGGGATAGGTTTTAAAAGGGTGTAAACACCATGTCCAAAATCCCCAAAAGTCTCATAATAATTTGATTACAACATCTGCTCAAAGTAAAGAATCTAAATTAAGTCTATATTTGGATGAGGTCTCTTAGGTGTAATTCTTCTTGATTCATTGATCTGTAAAACCAAAGAGACTGATTGGTTATCATCTCCTCCTTCCCCATACCTGTAACATACAGCAGTGGGACAGGCACAGGACAACAGCTATAAGCATTCCCATCCATTAACGGGAGGTATAAAGGAGTGGTCTACAGCAGTTTTGAATTACGGCTGGGCAAATGTTGGTTGCTTCCTTGATTAGGTTTCAATGCCTAGGAAGAAATATACATGACTCTCAGCTCCCTCTCTGGGTCTTTGGTTCTGTCCTCCAAGTCATCCTTCTTTTTCATGGGAGGTAGCGCATGTTTTATCAGCCTGCTTCCTGCCAGTAGACTTTTGGGACTCTGGCAGTCTCCTTTCTTTTGAAATTTTTGCTTCTTTGAGTCCCAGTTGGCACTGTTTTTGAAGAAATAAATTGTTCAGAAAATTTTGTAGGCCTTCAGTGGATTTCACTGGGGTCCACTTTACCAACTATACCTACAGATCTTTTCAAAATAAGCTCTTCACTGCTAGGTGATCCTGCCGAGATGGCTGAGGGACAACACCTTTAAGTTTCCTAGAGCTTCTACTGTTTGTTTAGAAAGTGTGTGAGAAACAAGATTAAGAGTCCTTAATCTTTTCAAAGGACCATTTGCATGGCTGAATACTCTGACCTTTCAATCTTTTGGAAGTTTTAGCTGACGTTCGTACAGTCAATTGTTGGCTTTTTCTCTAGATCACACTTTTAAACAGAGCTCAGAAGACATTTCTCAATGTTAGCATCCTTTGCTACTTGGGAATGTTGAGAATTTTGAAAATTATCAAGTCTTGTTTCCTTTTTATTTACCTATATTTCCTCAATTCATCTCTCTCCTCTAGCATTTTATGATAACCAGGAAGAAGAAGCCAGCAGGCATTCAGTACCGTGCTTGGAAATCTCCTTAGCTATATGTACAAGTTCATCACTTAAAATTCTGCTTTCCATATATCTCATGAGATTATTTTGCTAAACTTTCTGTAACTACATGACAAGGATCCTTCTTCCTTCAGTTTTCACTAACACTTTCCTCACATGCTTTTGAGGTCTCACTATTAGCATCCTTAAAGTCCAGATTTTTGCTCATGGTCTATTCAAAGCAATTTAGGATTTCTCTAACATGTTTCTCAAAATTTTTTCAGCCTCTACCCACTGCTTACTTCAAAGCTACTCCCACATGTTTAAGTATTTGTTATAGCAGCACCCCATTTCCAGGTACCAAAATATGTATTATCTACTGCTTTCTAACAAATTACCACAAACGTAGTAGTTTAAAACAATGAACATTTATTACCTCACAGTTTCTATGTGTCAGAAATCTGGGCTCTACTTATCTGAGTCCTTTGGGTAAGGCCTCACAAGGCTACAATCAAGGTGTCAGTTGGGATGTATTCTCATCTGGAGGCTCAAAAGGGGAAGAATCCAATTCCAAGCACACTCAGGTTGTTGGCAAAACTCATTCTCTTATGTTTTAGGGTTGAGGTGCCAGCTTCTTGCTAAGTGTCAGCTGGAAGTCTAGCTCAGCTTCTAGAGATTGCCATCAAATCCTTGACAAGTGCATCTCCCAAACTGCTTACTTACTCAAAGCCACCTAGGGAGAGAGATTTTCTACAGCCCATCTGCTAAGAAAAGGAGTCTTACATAATGTAACAAAATTACAGAAGTGACATCCTACCTTCCATCATCTCTGTCATGTTCTATTGGTTAGAAGCAAGTCGCAGGTCCCACCCACTCTCAAGGGAAAGGCATTATACATGAGTATGAACACCAAGAGGCAGGATTACAGAAGGGCCACCTTAGAGTCTGTCCACCACAGGGCAAAACCTCAAGTTCTTATATATTCCAAAACTAGGCTTAATAATTTTATAAATTTGACTTTTTAAAAATCTGTAAAATTTGTTTATTCCTCAAATGCTTCGATGACAATTGCTCCCACTACCCAAAGAGACCCATGTAATGATAATAATGGAGAAGTTTCTAAAGCTTAAAACCTACTCTCTTAACAGTATTATATAGTAGTACTGATAGTGACCATAGCTCTCTCAGATTGAAAAGAAAATTAATTTATATATTACATATAAATTTATAATATAATTCATTAATACATATTATATGATTAGTATTATAATTAATATATATTAAATATAAATACAACTTTAAAATAGCAGGCAGTTTATCAACTTTATTATCAAAACTGTTATCAAAATTGTTTGAAATGCTTGAAAAAGAGAACATCTCTGAAGTTCCAAAAAATTTGAATCTATAGTGAAACATTCTAATTATGTTGTTCATTATAAAACACAGTAGTAAACCATTTAATACTCAATTATTTAAGTGAATCTCTCTTTGCTTCTAGATTTGATGTTGTTTCCACTTAATTTTCAGTGCATTTGAAAGAGTAATATAATAGATATAAAATGTTCAAGCAACCAATGTATATTTATTACTCAAAACTTCATTTGTCTGTTTCACAAAGGTAAAATCAAATTCAGTGTACACATTTCATTTCTCTTTCTCAAAGGTATTATTTTTAATTATCTTGCATATTGATTTAATTACCCCAGTTTTTCTTTATTCTCAGACTGTTATATTTCAATCATTATAGGATGAAGGCTTTGTTTTGCATTTAAAATTCATTTTACTCTGAAGTAAAATTTTTCTTACAAAATACCACACCAGCAGCAGCCTTCAACCCCCACCATCATAAGTCTAAGAGCAAAGGAAGGATAAGAAACTTGGAAAATATACAAATTTCTCCCACATGGAGAAATAAATCTCAAATGAAAATATAAAAATTCACAATGTGTGTCTTTCTTTTCATAATGGAGGATATTTTTTTTGAAAATTTTAAAACATATGTTAATTTTTAGAATTAAATGTCACAGTAATTTGACATGAGCTAAAAAATAGTTACATTTTTAGGAATCATAAGCCTGTAGAGTTAGAAAATCATTATTAAATTCACAAGGCCTAGGAAAAAATTTTGAGGTTTTGTGATAAAATTTATTTACTCAACTGAATTTGTCCTCACCATTGAATCAAAAAATGCAATCATAAGGATTATCTTCCTGTCAATTTTGCAAAACTTACTATTAAAACATAATTAAGTTACATAAAATAGCAAATTCATTGTTTTTTCCTCCATTTTAACAGTAATATATGTTAATTTATAGACTATTTAGTAAACAGAAGATTTTATGGAATGAAATTTTAGAAAGTACTCACAATCACCCGAAAATAAGTACTATTATCAGTTCCTTGTACAATTTCTTGTATTTCCCTATAAATAGTCTGTATCTGATTCTAACGTATGTAGTAGTATTGTCCAATAGAAATATAACATATACCATATATGTAATTTTTAATTTTCTGATGCATTAAATGATGTATAAGAAAATGGGTGAAATAAATTTTAATAACATATTTTACCCAATATGTACAAAATATATGTGTGATGGTTAGTTTTATGTCAACTTAGCTGGACCACAGTGCCCAAATTTTTGCTCAAACATTATTCTAGGTGTTTCTGTGAGGGTGTTTTCAGATGAGATGAACATTTAAATCAGTGGACTTTCAAGAAGCAGATTGCTCTCCACAATGTGGGCCTCATCCAATCACGTTAAGGCCTGAATAGAATAAAAGACTGATCTCTGAGCCAGAAGGAATTCTGCCAGCAGATGGACTTCAGACTTGAATTACAATATAAGCTCCTCCCTGGATGTATAGCCTGATGGCCAGCTGTGAAGATTTTGGACTTCCCAACCTCCATAATTGTGTTAGCCAATGCCTTAAAATAAATCTCTCTGTTTCTCTCAGTATACACACACACACACAACCCCTATTGCTTTTGTTTCTCTGGAGAACCCTAATAAAACAAATGATCAATATAAATATTAATAAGTTATTTTACATTCGTGTTTTACACAAATTCATCAAAATCTTGTATGTATTTAAGACTTACAATACATTTAATTGGAAGTAACCACATTTCAAGTGACCAATAACCAAATAGGACTAGTGGTACCATAGTGGATGGCACAGGCTGTGGTATTTGAAGCTTGTCTTGTTTTCTCTTTCTCTCTCTTCAATATATTATATTTCTTTACATTAGTATATGCTTATGAAAACATTATTTTGATATCTAACTAATACCATATCCCATCATATGAATGCAGCATAGCTTATTTTATGAATTTTTATTTTCATTGTTTAAAGTGTTTCTCCCTTTTGAATTATAAGTAGTTTTGCCATCAGAATCTGTTTATATGAATAGCTAGGTTTATCCCAGATTGATTTCTCCAAGATGAAATCTTGGGAAAAAGAGAATCAGCATTTAAATGCTATTAATATGTATTGAAAATGGGCCTCAATGGCCGTGTTCCTGTCACTTGCTACACAATGGGTTCAAGAATATCTTTCAAATGTCATATTTATTTATAGCAAATGTTCTAAAATTTACGAGTTTCAGACTAATATAATTTTATGAGCGTTTTTTAAAACAATGGGTTTGCAATGAGCTTGTAACAGGTTAGTAGACTAGTTAGAATATCTTGCTAGAGCTACCTCAGACTTTGGTGTACATAAAAATAACCCGAGGAGTGTGTAAAATGCAGATTTCAGGGATCCATCAACCAAAAACTCACCCACTAGAGAGGCAGCGCTCAGGAAACAGAAGGTGTGATAAGCCTGATTGTAGTAACATAACCTGATGCTTACTCAAACTGTTACATGGAAATCAATTCCCGTTTTTCAACGCTGTCAAATACAGCTAGATCAGCCATAGCACTTGCTTCCGGGGGGGAAAGAGCTGTTTTTTGCATTTTTTTCAGTCTTTCTGTTTGGGACCTTAAAATGAAATCTAGTTCTGAACAGTGGTAATGGCTCCTGTAAAATCAAAAGCTATTACTTAGATATATAGGGCAATTGAAATCTATAAAAGTTGAGTAATTATTTTAGTTAATTATCTCCCATTCTTAGCACTTTGAAAATTGCTGATTTTTTTTTAAAAAGTTGCAAATATCGTGTTCAGAATATATCAAAATAGAATTTTTTTTTTTAATCACAGGATGATTTTCTTGAGTTTTACATGACAATGAAACTTCTTCAATAGCCAAGAATACATACGTAATTAGCAAAAGGTCTGAGAAACTAAGCACATATTTTTTCAGTTTTCCTTTTCCTATTATTTAATTTCAAAGTTATTTATTTATATTTGCCATTTCTAAATTACTAGTCTAAATGGAAGAAACCTGAGTTATATTTCTTAAAAACTGTATATAATTTATGATATCTTCAGTATATGCCAAACTTGCAAGCAAAACTATCCTTTCTCATAATTCTTAGTATTCATTGAAAATCTCTTTGCAGGCCTTTGTCTGGCTTTTCAAGTACCTTTAACCTGAATAAAAAGTATAGCCGTTAAGCACATTTTATTTCTTCTCAATATTTCCCCACATTGATGCATTTTAGGGCCTGGCTAAATGACGCAGAATCTCCCCCAATGTGATTCTTGGTTGATCTTGTATCTGGAATGCTTTTTATGAGATCGCCTCACTTCTATCCAGTCCTCCAACCGTCATTCTCCTACGTGTGTTATCTGTTCACCCAATTTTTTCTACACCAATTAGTACCATCTGGATGCTTTTTTTAATGCTTGCTTTTTGAAACCAGTGTCCTACACAGAGTAACTGTCTCTAACAAAAATTGGGAAGCAATCCTGATTGTAAAAGCATTATTGCTATTCTGACTGAATGAAAGTGGAATTCAGTTATTCTTTGCAAAAATCATTTTAAAATATACGGTTACAAAGTATTTTTGATTCAGACAAGTTAAGGGACCCTGGTCTCAGGTGATAATATGAGACGGCATAACCTCTCAACCACAGAATGGTTTCTTAAGTTCATAACACATAAAATATTTAAATATACATCCAAAAAGATTTTCTAGATTCAAAATAACCACTTTTATCATGTTATGTTTCTAAAACTTCCTAGTGGGTTTTTTGTGTATGTCTTTCCCTAGCAAAATATGGAAGCAATTGTTTAAACATAGATTTTTTTTTTCAACAGCAACAGGAGAGTACAAAAACTGACACAATTTTTCAGTTATAACACAAATAAATTTATATTTTAAAATGTAGAGGGAATAGTGGCAGAAAATGAATCTGAAAATATAAGTTTAAGACCATGCATATAATTAAATGACAAGTACAGTCAATGGGGAATATTTACAAGTTTTAAGTCAGAAAAATCATATGATTAGAATCGAGTTTTGAAAATACAACTCTGAAGACAAAACAGAGAATTCATAAGAAGGAGAGTCTAAAGAAGTAGAGATAAGTAATATACTATTCTATTAGTATAAGAAAGCATGAATGAAGAGCTGATTAGAGATGGCAGTCTTCAGTGTGGAAAGACAAAGAACAATGTAGGAATATATTTCATATGTAGAATTAATAGGACATGGTTTCCAAATTGTGATGTGGTGAGGGAAAGAAAGAAAAAGCATTAGATAAACTGCAAACAATAACTTATAGGAGCCTTAGATTTGGAAATTGAAAGGTCACTGCAAATAGAATTGATGTCATAAAAAATGATCATGATTCTGCATTTTTCAGAAATTTTTGAGATCATCCCATTTCCTACCCAAATAAAGCATAAAATTCTAGCATGGAACTTAATGCCCTCTAGAAATAGATCCAATCCAGTAACACTCATCTTCCCCATCTCAGAAGAGCCTACATGTGCAGCCACTGTATCTTTTAACAATTGAGGCAGGAGTGTGTGGTGGTAACCTGATGTTTTCTTCCATGTGGGGACATACTGAGTAATTTATCTCTTCTGGCCATTCTCTCCTCTCCTCACGCACACTCCCCAGGGGTGGAGTAATGAATTACCTTGCTGATACATTTGTTAGGAGAAACTCATCTCATATAGCTTACCATTTTCTTCCTTTTTTGGGTATTAGGCTAAGTACATGAAATTGCATTTTCTCCTTTGCTCCTATACACTATAAAATTGAACTCCTGTTCATTGTGGCCTCTATTTTGATAGGTAAATCTGTATAATCTTGGGTTTCAGTATTAGGAATTTTAGAGGCTGTAGCTTCTAATTCAGCCTTTTTTTATCCTTCAGTTCACTAATATTATCATTTTTCACGCACTCAGTCAGTATTCATCAAGCATCTGCTATATGCTAGCACTGTTCTAGAGATGGGAGATACAGAATTGAACTTAATATGTGTTAAAGGAGATATGTTGGCTCTTATCTACCATCTTCTTTGTCTCATTTCTCAGTTGTTTTAGAATTTGACTGAGGTGAAGGAGTGTCATTTATTGAATCCTATCCCCATTGCCCCTCCCCTCAAAATCATCTTGGTTTTAACCACCTTCCCAAATTTTATTTCCATTATCGTGTCTCGGTTGTGTTTTTCTCTACCCTTTCTCTTTAACCTTCAAATATAATTTACATGCCCCTGCCTCAATCCTTGCCATTGTCATTGAAATCATATTTTCTTCTCTATGCTACTGTAAACGTTTATACTTTAAATATTTCCACTCGTGCTTTCACTATGTCTTTTACTTTATGCATAATTTAGATAGATATCGATAGATAGATAGATAGGTAGGTAGGTAAATAGATAGATAAAGTAGTTTCTACTATTGAAAATTTGAATATATATAAATATATACAAAATTGGATATACGTATAGCCATGGTATATTGAATAGTATATTGACTATATTGACACATTGAAACCACATATAATCAACACTCAACTTCAACAATTATTAGCACATAGTCAATCTATTTTATCCAAACCCTCAATAACTTTCACAAAATATTACCTTGAAATAACTTACAGATACCTTACCATTTCATTAGAAAGTGTTTTGATATTTATCTAAAGGATGAGAACATTAAAACACACATCTGCAATGTCATTTTCACTCCTAAAAAACAGACAGAAGTTTCTTAATATCATCAATTGTGCAATCAATATTGCAATGTTCAAAATTTCTATTGTCTCATAAGTATTTTCACGAAAATTGTTGTTTTCAGTTTGATTAAATCTTAATCCAATTAAGTGAACACACTGTAATTGCTTGATATGTTTTTTAAGTTTCCTTAATCTATAGGTTCTCACTCTGTTCTTTTTCTTTGCAATTTATTTGTTGAAGACATGAGTTCATTTGTCCTGTAGAGCCTCCTACCTTAAGAATTTTGCTGCTTGTACCTCTCCCCCCTCTTCTGCTCTTGTGCCAAGGTGTTATTTAGCATGCGCCTCTGGTATCTGTATTTCCTATAAATTGTACTTGAATATAGAGGCTCAATTAAACTTATGCTAAAATTTTAGTGAGTCTACTTCATAAATGGCCATCAATAGATGTGTCATGTCTGCCTGGCTACCTATGTTGTGTGAT
The DNA here is from genome assembly GCF_020826845.1 of Diceros bicornis minor. Lineage (NCBI taxonomy): Eukaryota > Metazoa > Chordata > Mammalia > Perissodactyla > Rhinocerotidae > Diceros > Diceros bicornis. Next base: position 49,579,407 of record NC_080747.1, read on the forward strand.
ATTAGCAGTTGCTGAAGATCAGCGCCTAGCTTCATTAATTCACGTGCATTACAAATAGTGATAGTCTAACATCCCTTCTCCATTTGTGGGTTGGAATGCTACTCTTCACTTACTCTTAGGTTACCTAGTACTTTCAAAAGTGAAATAAACAGTTTCATTTTTTTTGCTTAATTTACCAGTTTTCAAAAAGTTTTTTTCACTAACATATTCTACAGTAGCCACCAGTTTTGTTTGTTTGTTCATCATGAAATCATGGATTCAGACATGTGTGATATTTTTAACCTATTGCATTTATTATATAGATTGGTAACACAAATTTTCCACCTTTGGCCAATGGAAGCTTCAACAAGTTGGTGCCTGAGTAATTCTGACGTGATCCTATTGGTCGTTGATTTCATCCTCATAATCTGGTGTAAGAATATATTACAAGTTCATCTTCTACATTTCCTACTTCACATCTACGAGGAATTGTGTTTCAAGAACACAGTGTGGGCATTACAGATTCATTACTACTGGACTCATTCTTAAATGAAGAAGGTAAGTTAGAGGGAGTGTGTATGGTATGTTACTGTTTATCTAATCAGGATTAGACATGTGCATATAGGAGTATTTGCTTACAGTTTTAAAAAATGGAAGAATAAAATACAAAAAATTTTAAATGGCTATCTGTTGGGGCAGAGGGAAAATAGGCTTGAAGGGAGAGGGCAAAAAGCTCGACTTTGCTTTAATATAACTGGTTTTGCAAATGTGACTTTGAAACAGTGTCAATGTGTTACATAATTAGAAAATATGATCAAATACAAAGGCAATAACTAAATATCAAAATAAAAAGAAACAAATGAAAATGTGCACTCAGTAAGTGGCATAATACACAGAGAAGGAATATTCCAAGAGATTTCAAAACTCAGTAATTTAGCTGTAGACCCCGATTGAGTAATGCACTGTGGTCAGTAAAGGAACAGAATAAAAATGTAAAATAAAATCTTAAACTATTTCCAGTTATAAGATATTTGATATTAGTGAACATATTGTTCTGAAAGTATTAATTGTGAATAAACTGTGAGATAAAGCAAGAGAAATGTTAATTCATTCTATTGTGCTAAGTGTTATTAAGAACTATGAATTCTAGCATGGAAGGAAGAAATATAAGTTGTAAAATAGAAGAATCTAAAAAAACACCTTAGCTGTGAATGTTCATTGGAAAATTGTAACTTTCAGTAGAGATTTATGTTGTATTATATCTCTATTTATATCTGTATATGAAGCATATATAGTTCATAGCTCTATCTATTCAAAATAAAGATCTTTGAAAGAAATAATTCCGTGTGATTTTATTCAGACAGTTCCTATTTATACTTTTAGTCTTCTTTCCTTTCTGACAATCTCTTTACCCAGAAGTAACCTAAGATCCTCCTCTAAAATATCTAAAATAGATACTAAAAAAAAACATTTATTGAATTGAGCCAAGCTAATTTTACATTCAAGACACTAAATAAGAAGTAATTTATTTTTTAAACTTTTTTCTTCAAGATATATCCATAGTTTAGAAGTTTTCTTGGAACTACATTAAAAATTATAGACACTACTCGTTCCTACCTACCCATCAGAACATTCTTCTAAAGGTACACACATATAGCACTCCTTTTTTCCTCTAATATTCACAAACATATTTTAAAATAATAAAATTTACTTCTATTTTTAATTTATAACTTTAAAATATTGTTATTTACTGTTACAGAATATAAGGATTTAGTAATTTTTACATGCCTGACTCAACCTATGCAATATCATCTCTTTAACTGCCCATATATATGAATCACAAATTTGGGCTAAATCAGTTTGCTTACTGCTGAGCCAATCAGTGGATAATGATTAATTTATCATTCTATAACTCTCTCATTAGATGAATAAACTTATTTATTTGTTTAGTTTTCTATGCACTCCTTGGTACTACTTCCAAAATTCTCAAGCAAAACTTTTAAAACTACTAATTATCTTTTTCGACAATGTTAGACAAATCAGGAAATCTCTGATTCCTTTTTGTTTCATTTATGGAGACATCCCACCTGAAATCTTCTATCCCCTTGCTCTCCATGGTGAATTTTACTAACTTGTCTTCTGTTTTGTTTGCCTCTTTTATTTTTAGGTCTACCTCTTCCTTAGAGTAGGGCTCTTCCTCTGGTAGATCAGTGAGAAAGGAACACTGAAAGATGTATTTCTTACATTCTTACATGTCTTAAATATCATAGGCATAATATTAAAGAGATGGGTTTTCTGAGTATAAAATTTCAATTTGGAAACAATTTTCCTTATAAAATTTTGAGGACATTCATTCACTGCTGTCTACTATTGAAAAATCTGATCACAATATGTACCTTGGAACTTTGTATGTTTTGTATGTTATCTATAATTTTTTCTCTGGTAGATTTTGGATCTTCTGTATGACAATGAAATTCTGAGAATACATTAGGATGTGACTTGGCATGGTGTTTTCCCCTCAATTTTCTGTGCACAATTAGATGTTTCCAATTTTTAAAAAAAGACACATTTTATTTCTGGGAATTGTTTTTTTGTATTATTTCTTTGAAAATTTCTTTAACCTCAATTTTTATAGATTTTACTTTTTGAAATATCAATTAGTCATATGATGAAATTCTTTGAATATGTAATTTGTTACTGTTTTAGACCTTTTCATAATTCTGTTCTGGGAAGTATCCTTAATTTTTTCTTCTAATCGTTTATTGTGTTTTTGAGGTTCACAAATAGCACTCTCTCCTCTCTTATTGTTCCTCTTAAATTACATCTTTCAAGTAGATTCAATACGTTACTTTATATGTCTGAGAATATTATAGATGTTATTAAACTTTTTCTTTAAATTCCTGGGATTCTCTTGTAAATTCATTTTATTTTGTTTAAGGTTTAGGCTCCAAAATTATATGGGGAAGACTGTTTTCATTAAATATCTGGCATTCCATTATAGTCTTTTTTTTTTGAGAAGCACTAAAATCACTTATTGGAAGCTCTATGGTGATGAGTATGTTATTTGTAACAATAATTCACCGATCAATTTTGGTTCTTCTCCTTCTGAGAACATAATAACCTATGCATCTTACTTTTCACTAAGAAACCTTTCATGAATTCCTCACATTCTTCAGGAGGTATGTTTTGCCCCTGCCTTTTCTGTACTTGTTTCAGGGAATGGACCATTTCTGTTTAAGTTTCTACACAGAATAAAACTTCTGTCATTTGCAGGGTTTAAGTCAGTTTACTTACACTGGTAAATTGGACAAAGAGAGGCAATTGGGGATATAAATCTTCATTTACAGAATTTTGACCCATTCTTCTGTTTTCTTTATCATGTCTCACCTCAATCATTCATATTACATGATGTTTTCCACATCTGAACCTGATCTTGGTTCTGTGACATGAATTGGCATACTTTTCGTTGGCATCCCCTTCTGTAGGTACCTGGTATTTAGTTCTTTCATACTCGCTAACTACTCCACATGCTGTCTATAAGTCAAGAATCTTATAGATTTTCTTCCCGAAGTATTTATAATTTAGGTTTGTACTTCTTATTTCTCTATTCACATTTTAAGTGAACTTAGGTAAGGAATAAAGGTAAAAATATTGAACAGAAGATCAACCCACCACTTTTAGCTGGAAGGCAGTAGTGTCTTTCTTACTTATAGTTCTGGGTTTTCTTTGATTTCTCAATCTTGTAATGTTTCTGGATATCCTAGATTTTTTATGCGATTATATCACATAGTGTTATAATCAATAGTAAGGAAGAAATCTAGGAAAAGTCCCTATTTACAAGGTTATTGCAGAATTTGGGTGCAGTTTTTAAATAAATTCACTTTAATAACTGATTCAGTTACTGCTTGCTGCCTAACAAAACACCCCAGAAACTAAAACCTAAAATAATAATCTTTTTTTTTTTTTAATCCAGTGAATCTGTAGGTGTGTAATTTTGTTGGGCTTTGACTGGATGCTCCTTCTAGTCTGGCCTCAAGTCAACTATTCTCTGGTACCTCTACTGCAGACACTGTGATGATCAGAAACCCCTGGTGTTTCTCTCCACTTAATCTCTCATCCTCCAGCAAACCACTCAGGGCTACTTTACGTGGTGGTGGGAGGGTCTGAGGAGCAGCAAGTGTGTAAACTCCAACAAATAAGCCAAAGCTAGTCACTCATCATATTTTCTACTGTCTCACTGACTAAAGCAAACCACGTGGTCAAGCCTAGACTGAGGGGATAGATGAGCAGACTCCACTGCTTTACGTAAGATGCTGCAAAGTCACGTTGCAAACGTGGAAAAAAAATTTGCTGGTCATTTTTGCAATTTACCACATGACTATATATTTCATAAGAGAAAATACATTGTTATTCAATAATCTTTAAAAAAGAAATAGGAAAATTTTCTCAATACTTGTTTCCTGGTAGCTGAGTCAAACCTGTTAATAATTTTCACATAGAACTCTCTATAATGTGGAGATATTAATAGCATTCACTAATTGTAACCCACAGTAAATTACCTGGGGCTAATCCAGGGGCAAAAGACCAACAAATTATATTCATACATAGAACTGTTTTCAGGCAAACACGTTATATTTAATTTCTAAAGGATCATTATTTGCGTTAAAAATTAATTCTTATAGAATAAAAACATAAGGAAACATTTATTCATAGGAAACCCGAAAATTGATCATGGAGGCAGTTTCTCATTACTTTTTCAATATGGATGGAGATCACAACTGCAGGAGGGATGCAGTTATTCTATTCCAAGCATAACACAAGAGAAAGGTGTGATGTGAAGTGCTAGCAAGTTATGGGAAAGCAGGTAACAAGTTTCCTCCTTGGTTACATGTTCTACTCTATTTTTTTAAAGTCTTTGTGAAAATGATATATAGAAATAAAAGAAAATCTATGCCCTCCAATTACAATATTTCCTGGGAAATATATGTGAAAGTGATGAAGAAAGCAAACTACTGGGTAAACGTGTATCTATGGAAATAGAGTCATAAAAATGAAATACACATTTATCACAAAGTTGTCGAAAATAGAACAAGTCATACAGGCACAGAATATGCTATCTATAAAAGTCAATATGTCTATGTTAGGATATTATTTCTTTGTTTTGACTTTTTATTTTAGAACTTATTTGCTAAAGATTATATGAAATATAAATCAAAGGGAAGACAATCAGATGGTTAAGATATAATTAGCATTTTAGAATACAAGCATTATGGAAGAAAAAAAGAAAATCTGAAAATCAAAAATGACTTTTCTTTGTAGTGTAAAAGACACTACACTGGTATGAAAGGTCAGTCACAAATGACCATGTAAGTAATTTCAAAATCAGTCCTTTTGGTGATCTACAGAACTCCAGGACTCTAAGGGACATCTCTCCCAAATTGCACACAGTGTTACCACAAAGTATTTTCTTTATGCACTGAGTTGTACCACAATCAAAGTGATGTTAACAATGGCCTAGTAGTGATGAACTAGACGTTAAACATGACTATTTATTTCTAATTTACAAATTATGTAAAGAGGCAAAACATGAAAATATTTAAGAGATATCAAATGCACTTAATGAAATATATCTCTTTTGTTAGGTGAAACGTAATCAAAATGATGTAACCATTTAAGTTCCATAAAGTCATGGTCTTTGTTTTTCTTCACTGCTGTCACCAATGCCTAAAACATTGCCTGGCATATAATAATAAATTTTGAGAAAAAATTAAATTATCAAACTTTTATGTATATAAAAAATTTCTTCATCATTTTGCAAATCTACCCTACCAGTAAGAGCTTATTCAAAACTTATTTTAGGTTGATCAAGTTAGTATTATTGATTAATTAATTCATAATATCAAGTTGAACTTCAAGTTTTACATTGCTATTTCTTAGCTGTATTTCTCAGTTTGAACTGGGTTCTGTATCTACATACTGTCCTGAGATGTAATCCCATTAGTTCTTTATTAAGAATCTGGAATGAAACTGACCTTATCTCCCCAGTGATTGTACTTCTCCTTCAGCTTCAATAGCAAGACATCATTTATCCTTGACATTCTCATTATCACGTGATTTATGGTTACGAAGCAAAGGAAAAAAAGAAGCGTTCAGCTAGAAAAAAATTGAGGTTTGTTAAGTTATTTTTTTTAATTTTTATTTTTAAATATTAGCACTGAGGTAAATTTTCAAAAATAAACTGCACATATTGAGTAGTAAATATAGACATAGTTGTAGATGTAGATATATCTCCGAAACCATCAATATAATCAAAACAACCAACATTTATCATCCTCTTCAAATTTTCTCTCTCCATTTACTTTTTCTCCATTTCCTTCCCTATTCGTAAGCAACCATTCATCTGCTTTCTGTTGCTATACATTAGTTTGCATTTTCTAGAATTTTGTATAAATGGAAGCATAAAGCATGTACTCTCAATTTGGTCATTTACTACTTGATGTCTTCCCCTGCTGTCTTGTTGCGGTTGCTGTAAGTTGCTTCTTCTTCCACTACATTTTCCTTCTCCTACGAGTATGAGTCTAAACTTTACTATTTGTTATCCTTATTTAAAGCTGTAGATAGAAAATTAGTTGAGAACAAAAAGCATAGCAATTCATAGAGAATGTACAAGTTTTGAAGTAAAGTAGATAGGTGATTATGAAAAAAGAAAAGGCAGTATAACTTGCAGAAATCAACTCCACTGTAGAGATAGTTACCAAAATTCATTATATGAATGAAATGGTAGAGTTTATATTGAAGGAAATTTTTCTTTATAATAAAATGAATTCACACAAGTTTTTGCTTTTCAATAAGCCTGAGGTAAGATACACATATTAATAAGAGAAGCCCTGGAGAGTATCTATTGAAATTTCTGCTGTTAAGATTCATTGATTCCACAACTTGCTAGTTTCTATATATCCTAATGAATAAGGAAAGAGTTCTAAGATTTCTGGAAAGCAGATCAACACAACACTATAAGACTTTATGGTTTTAAATCCTTTCATATGTGCCTTTCATAAAAAAATGTATAAACCTTCTAAATGAAGATTAGACTGTACACTCGCACATACATACACACACATACACACACACGCGCCATATATCCATTACTCATTTAGGTTTTGGGACAAGTTCAAATTATTTATTCCAAAGGTATAAACACTATTTGATTAACACCACCTGGTACGCAGCTGGCTCCAGATCAAGACAGAGCACCTAATTACAGGAACTGAAGTGACCACGAAGCCAGGGTGCCAATCAAAAGATGAGTGATGCAGACCAGCAAATCGTAAGGTTAGTTGGGCCCACCAGCAATCTAACATATGAGAGAAGTAATCCATCCAGGATTTACCATAAGCAAGGAAGGGGGCAAACATGAGATGCACGAGCACGTGACAGGAGCTGGGGTTTTACACTGCTTGAAACCTAATTTAACCTATTACTGTTTTATTGATATGGACAGAAGACATGAAACTCCTGACACAGAGACAAAGGACTTTTTATTCATGACATAGCAGGCAGCATGAGATTCTTATTAGTGTTGATTCCTCTTATCCTCCAAGTCCTGGAGGGGTGATGCAGAAAGGAGTAGTTGAGTACTGAGCATACTGTGCAGCACCACAGCTGAGAAACACTGACTCTGGGAAATGCACTCTTGTAAAGCAACCCTGGTCCTTGTTCTGGAAGAAATATTACTTCAACCTTCAAGGCTTCTCATTGCAAACACAACTCTGAGAAACAACCCAAGTAAAGTGTAGTCACGGCGTTGCATTCTTGACATACCCAGGAAGACACGTAGGGGCATGAGAAATCCATGGAAGATTATATATCCCAATAGCAGGTTGTCCAGTATACTATGTCAGCCACCACAATTTTGCCAGTAGTTCTCTCTCAACTCATGCTAATGGCCATGTAAGGCAGTTCTTTATGACCAGTTGGCAGAAGAAGGAAAAGGATGGTTTTGATTCATACATGAGTTGGCTTATTACATGATGTAGATTTAAAAAAAATGGACTGATATTAGACTACAGCTTAATTCATTTGTGTTTCTGAAAGACTAGTGAAGAAAAAAAATCCTTCTAATGGGCATAGTTCCAAACAGTGAATGTGGTCATCCATTTTGTGTGGAAAGAGAAGTAAGCTGAGGTAAGACTATACTCTGACTCGTGGTCATTGGTGAATAGATTTGCAAGTTATCAATGGCCTAAAAAGAGAAAGATTGAGGGCCAGCCCAGTGGCTTAGCGGTCAAGTGTGCACGCTCCACTACTGGCGGCCCGGGTTCGGATCCCAGGCACGCACCGACGCACCGCTTCTCCGGCCATGCTGAGGCCACGTCCCACATACAGCAACTAGAAGGATGTGCAACTATGACATACAACTATCTACTGGGGCTTTGGAGAAGGAAAAAAAAGGAGGAGGATTGGCAATAGATGTTAGCTCAGAGCCAGTCTTCCTCAGCAAAAAAAAAGAGGAGGATTAGCACGGATGTTAGCTCAGGGCTGATCTCCCTCACAAAAAAAAAAAAAGAGAAAGATTAGAAGTTTCATGACTAGGAGGTCCAGGGAGAAATTATGCAGATGAACATATGAAAAAGTACACTAAGTATGATCTTTGTATCACACATTAACAAACATTATAGAACATTCCACATAGAAGACATTCAAGTAGACATAATGCCTTGGTCAGTTGATGTCAGGCAGCCTCTATCGTCAGCCCCCTACAATAATGGCACAGTGTGCTCATAAACAGAGTAGCTATTAGGACAAGGATGGAGAATATTTGTGGGCCCAAGAGCATGGACTGCCATTTAAGGGTAATCTAGTTACTGAGACTGTGTAGTGTCCTACTCTCCATCATTAGTGACAAGTGCTGAGCCCTCAATATGACACCATCTCTCAAAAAGTTCCAGGAGCTACTTGATGCCTTGTTGCTTGTATTGATTCTTTCCACATGGAAGGAACAGTGAATTTTCTTGACTGTGAACAAGACATATTTGGCATATGGGTTCACTTTTCTGCCTACAGGGCTTCAGAGAGCACCATTCTCTGAGGGCTTGCATAGTGTTTTCTCCAGAATGCCAGAAGCCACCAGGATCTGGAAGAAGTGAGGGACGATTTCCCCCAGAAACTTTAGAGGGAGCCTGGCCCTACCAACACCTTGATTTCAGACTTGCAGACTCTACAACTATTGGAGAATAAATTCTTGTTGTTCTAAGCCACTAAGTTTGTGGTAATTTGTTACTGCAGCCCCATGTAACTAATACAGACCCATAGAGGGGCTAGCCAAGGGTTAGAGGACTCTCCAGTGGGTAAAGCAGAGAGGTAACAGGTATTAATTGCCATTTTGGGAGCAGCAGCAGGGATGAGGATAGTTTCTCCTATGTATCTTACTCTTTGAAGTTTCCCCAGAAAGACTCCAGCCAGTATCCTGGGGAAACAGTTCCCACAACTCAAGAAAATGGACTTGAGCGCTGCAAGGGGAGGGTCATGGTGGATACTGTGGTGCCCAACACAGATCCCCTTTTTGTATTGAGATGCTTATTCCTCCATCTGCAGGAAATGTTGTTGACTTTGTGCTATAAACTGAGACCTCCTCTGAGAACTGTTTTTGGTTGAAAAGATCCACCTAGCCAAAGTCATTTCTCCCTCCACAGAGTACAGCATGCATACAACGGCAGCTCCATGTGTGGAATCAAGGTTCAGATCCCTTGCCTTAAGGTGGAACAACTCTGAAAAGCCATTTCAGAACTCTCCATGAGACAGTGTCTGCATCACAGTTCAACCTTTCATTATGCCCAATTCGACTTTTTTTTACACCCTCAAAAGTGTTGACCCTGAGAGTACTCGCCAGTACACTCACACATGTTTATCTCCGTTGAAGTTTCTGCTTCCCAGGAAATCCAACTTAACAGAGGAGTTCAGTTTCACATTTTCTTTAATTACTTTTGATAGCTCAGCATTATTATTTATTTAAGCTAATTCATGTAGAAACTGGACCATCAGGTAATACACAATTTTAATACATTTATACAATTTTAATAATTTAGAAGTTTTTGGTAATAGAAAGCAGTTTATAGACATTTTATAGACATTATTCATATTACAATAAATCTTTTTCTTCATACTGCCAAATTCTTGGCCTTTTAAATTTTTGTATCTCATTTATGGGTGATTGAATATGTAGGGATTGTTCTGATTTTAGACCATACCCTTTGCAGTGCTGTTTATAAACATCCATATGTTGTCCAACATCCAGCCTTTGGAACCTCTGCAGAGCTCTGAAGGTGATGATTTACTCTCAGCTGTGTTATTAAGAACTTTTAAAATATTCAAAGAGATAGATTCTCAAGCTTTGTGTGGGAGAAGGAAGAAAAATAAATTCGGATGTTTTCTTTTGGCATAACATTATGTATGCCTCCTCTATGTTGCTTTTTTTTCTAGGAAAAAACATCACTGTCAATCTTTATGCCTCTGGAACGTTTCCTTTTCGTGAATTCATTGGACAGCTTCTCTTGAGTATTTTACAGAGAGCAGTATACATTGTTGTACACTACTGTCATATTTGCATTTAAGTGGTGAATACATTATGTATTTCAACATACAAATCAAAACAATAGACATATTTGGAACAAAGACAGTTTACTTCTGAAATTATCAAAGTACAGTGTTATATTTGTAAATGGATATGATGTTTCTCTATTTTTAAAATTTTATTATAAAAATATTATTCTTTAAGGGAAATGTTGTGTTGTTTTTGGAGCACTAAATAGTGATCTGAATTCCTCAAAGAGATTATCTAGATCATTGGAGCTTTAAATGAGGGCTAATCTCCTGCAAGGATTATTTTGTTTCTGGAGTTTTTGAACTGATTTGGAATAAAGGATTTAGTGTAAATATTCTCTGAATTTATGCTGATTCACAGTAATAATAATAGTGCTTTAACTTTTATATAAAAGTTAACTTTGGGTAAAACTTCCAAATTATAACTTTCAAATAAACATCTAGAGATAATTATACATGTGGTTTTAGATCTGTCTGAAGTTCATATGTCAGTTAAATGATTCAGTGGTAGATAAGAAAAGAATTAATAATTGTCTCCATTCAGAACACAGAGTAGCTTGTTTTGTTCTGGACATTAAGAGACCATTGCATATCCCCCCTCCAGTCACAGGAGAAGAGATGAGGTGATTGCTATTAGGTCAATTTCCTCACAGAGATTAAAAACACAGGTTATTGAACAAATGGATTTGCACTGAGTTCCAACTACTACTTGCTAAATATGTAACTGGATCAGACTATCTAATATCTTATGATCTATATTTTTTGATGTGCATATTAGGGATAGTAGAGTCTATTATGAATGTTAAAGGTGATGACCTATGTAGAATGACTAGTACAGTGTCTGCACACATATGGATATTGAAACTATTTTATATTTTGTTTCTCAGGCTGTTATACAGTATCTCACAGGCGAGACAACTAAGTTGTTGATAACCTTGATGATATGTTATACTTACAAAAGTTATGTAAATGTAAGAAAGGAATGCAGACTAAGTCAAAGCATTTAAGTTCATATTATATTTTTCCAAGACACAAATTAAACTTATTATTCAAAAGTATGTTTTTGGTAAAAACATATTAAAAATGCCCTTTCCATGAGAAGTAATTTTATACCAGAGAACTGTGACAAACACACAGCTATGAAGAGAAAATGTAAAATGATGAAAAATTTGGGTTACATTTTTGATCAACAGAGAATCAGAAGCATCGCACTTAAAATGTCTCTTGGCTGTGGAGTGTGACAAACTGTTTTTTTCCTCCCTGAATCAATTTTAATATGTGTAGTTTAGAATACCATGGGAGGCAATGCCCTCTGAGGATACCCATCTTCATTATGAGCTTTTAAAATCTTATAAATGTGTATTTCATTCAGAACAATTCATGACATTTATAGATATTCCACTTTACATTAAACTTTAGAGGTAAGCAGTTTTAATTTGTATTTATTTTCTAATTATTGGTGTATGAAAAAAGCCACTGAAGTAGCTATTTTCAACTAATGACATGTAATACAGCAAAATATTCTTTTCCTGTACCCACTCTAACTGAATTGGGCAAAGGAAACAAAAACATACTCATACTTTGAAAACATCATCTTGGCAATTTCTCTGAAGTCGGTTGGAACGAATCTGCCAAATGAAAGAATGTGAGCCACAGCTGCTGCCCCCAAATTCATCTACTTAGTAGAACACATCTGTTTAATCTTTCATGATGGATCAGGACATAAAAAGCATCTTGACATGAACTGAACTTGCCATTTGCCAAATTAATTTCCCATTTTCTCTCCAGAAACAAGAAATGTTGTTACTTTTCAGCATATTCACAGCATACACCAACATTTATGTAATTACATAACATATGGCAAATGATAAAATGGTCTATGGGACACTATATTCAAAATGAACACTTTTTCAAATAGGACTTAACTGTTCAATTCTAGCTAAGTGCCTATATGGGATTCCAGCAAAACACTTGGTTTTGAATATATTTGTTGTTCTTATTTTTTACTTTTCTGACTCCTTGTTAGTGAGGCTGATTTGTTCCGTTTTTATCAATGTTCATATAAAATTCATATATTTTCATATTAAATGAAAGTATAAAGGTAAACAATAAGAAATTATAGTAATAATTCAAAATACCTTTGGGCAACTTTTTTTTTTTTTTTTTTACAAAGTAAAACATCCCTGCATAGTTTTTTTTTTTAAGAAAGGTAATATAGTAAATGTATGGTTTAAAAATATAATTCTGAGCATTATGAAGATCAAAGATTAGAAAGAAGCAAGTCGGGAAGCAGCAGAACCAGTAAGAAAGCTATTTGGAGAAGTCAGACAAAAGATGGTGTATCATATGAGTGTGTTGCAGTAGATAGAGAGAAGTTTATAGATTTAAGAGAAGGAAAATTTTGGGAAAGGATGATGAGGTGAGTTTTAGACATGTCGGTTTGCAGATACCTAGATTTGAATGTGCTAAGTTAAAAAAGCCATCATGTTAAGTTGGTATAAATCTCTAGGCATAGGTGAGATCATTTAGGTAAAAAGAGTGACCCTCTTTTTCATACTGGGTGAATTCTTTCCTTTTTCATTAGCAGTTAAGCTACTTTCCATACTTTCCATAGATTACACCTCAATTTACATGAAATAGCAAGCATTTGGCAACACTATATTATTGGGTATTTGATATTCTGATCTAATTAAACAAGAGAAAATAAAACAAACAACTGCCATCCCCAAAATAAATTGCTTCCAAGTGACTATATTTGAGCAAACCCTGTCTTGCAAAAAAAAAATTAGGTCCCATGTACTTTATCTGGTGAAATTACTTCTTAATAGTATACAACTTAGCTTAATTTAACAATATGTAAAGGAAAGGAATGCTATTTGGCCATATCAAAATATCTCATCAGTACTGTTTCTGATAATACATAAGTAGGTTGTATCAGATCACGCTCTATGAAACACTTATGAAAGATGAGAAATAGCTTAGAAAATAGCTATTTGTAGTAATTTGTGGGAAAAGAAAAAACATTTAAAAAAGGCAATATACCATGACAGAGGAGAACTGAGATTGTATATGTGAGAATTCTGACTTGAGAGTGCTTCCTAAACCACAGGTGCCAGAGAAGGGAGCTGGGAACTGCAGCAGAACGCCCTGGTTTCCTTGCAACAGTATCAATATATTGCAGTTTGGGATTCCCAGAGCAGCTAAAAGGTGAAGATGAAACTTAGGTAAGGAAAGAGCTGCTGATAGAGAAGCCCAAATATTTATATAAACTCCACTCAAATTCTTGGCTGACCTCATAAACTGTGTATCCATAGCGGAGAATCCAATGAGCAACGAGGAACAAGAATCCAAGGAAAATAACATTTTGAATTGAGTGAAGACTTCAGCTGCTGTCTATTGCTGGGAAAACTGAGTTTGCAGTTTGAGTCCAGCCAAGGTGACTTCTTCCTAGGAAAAAATCCATACACTTCAGGGATAGATAACCTTATCTATTACTATTTACCATATCATGGCTATATTAAATGTATATATATAAAGCTGGTAAAAAATAGGTAAGAGCAGCACAACTTAATAGAAAACAACCTAGAGATGACTCAGGTGTTGGAATTACAAAACAAGGTTAGAGTAATTGTCAAACGCATAGTCAACTACCTAAAGGTAAATATGACCATCATTAATAAACAGATGCAGAATGTTATGAGGGGGAAAATTAAAAATATAAATAAATAAATAGATAGGCAAACAGGCAGATAGAATTCTAAAACTGAAAAGTACAATAACTAAAATGATAAATTTATTGGATGGGTTTACCAGCAGATTGGAGGTGGCAAATGACAGGGCTGGTGAAATTCAAGATAAAGATTTTCTTCAGAAAAAATAATTGAAAAATTATGAAGATAATTATAGTGACATGTGCAATAATATCAAACCATCTAACATATATAGTAGGAGTCCCAGAAAGATAGGAGTGAGAGAATGGGGCAAAAGAATATTTCAAGAAACATTGTGAACATTTCCCAAAGTGTATTTAAAAATAAATTAGTTTACGGATCCAAGAAACTCAGCCTACTTCAACCAGGAATAAAACAAGCAAACAAACAACACACCCAAGCTTATAACAGTCAAATGGTTGAAAATAAAACAAAACAAAACAAAACAAATTAAAATCTTGTATACCGTCAGAAAGCAGAGAAAAAAATTACATAACCTACAGGAGAACAACTGGACTAATGAGACTGACTTCTAATCAGAAAGATGGGAACTAGAAGTGAAAGGAATGAAATAGTCAAAGTGTTGAAGTGAAAAAAAAAAAACCAACCCTGTATTCTGTATCCAGAAAAATCGTATTTCAAAGACAAAGGCAAAATAAAAAGTCTTAACTGTAAGAATTCATCACCAGTAGATCTGTGTTCTGTAAAACAAACCAAAGGAATTTTTTCAGGCTAAAGGAAAATAACACATGGTGAAAACTCAGATCTTCTGGAAGAAATGAAGAGATACGGACGCGGGAAAATAAAAATCATTACACTGTATTGTGTTTTTTTAATATATGTGAATATAATATATGTGACAATAACTACACAAAAGACAGGGCAGTAAATTGAACTGTGCTATTAAAAGAGTCTTACGTGTTATATGAGGCAGTAAACTCTAAGCAAACTTGATAGGTTAATGATGCATATTATAATACCTAGATCAAGCACTGAAAATGAAGCAAATAGGTATAGCTTAAAATTCAATCGAGTAATTAAAATACAATACTATTTTTAAAATTGACATAGAAGAAAGAAGGAAAGAGGAACCTAGGAAGAAAATAACAAGAAAAAAGGAAAACAAAAAAAAAATGGTATATCTAAAACCAACTTTAACAATAATTATATTAACTTGAAAAGGACCGCACTTTCCAAATAAAAATATAGAACCCATTTTTTGGGGAAAGAGGGCTTCTCCCTTCCGTTTGGTGTATATGTTATGTCAGTTCTTACTGTTGACCAAATATCTGTCATTCTTTTTCTTATTACTGTGCTACGCCATGCTATGCCTGTTTAATGAACGTTAGCATTAAACGTTAGTAGCCACTAAGAGACTTTGCTTTATTTTTGATCTTTGAATTTTGTAGCTTGTGAAAATTCATGGTCTTTATCAGTCTCAGAATGTCAATTGTATGAGTTTTTACATGTTACTGTGTTATACTTGTATAAGAATTTTAGTAAGAATTGGAATCAATTGTAATAGATCCGGTTCTACACATACCATTTGGATCTAAATATTCCAAATAAAAAATGTTTATTTTTTATAACTTATGTAATCAGTATATATTGATGATATATATACTGATGATGAACAAATGATGATTTACCAAATACTTTCTTATATTTTCTACCAATGATTTTAAGGTATAATTTTTTTAAAATATAGGTTGCAAAATTCTGAATTTTGTATCAGCAAATGTACATTATTTAGCCCAGAAATAGGTGCTACTAATATTACTGATACTTTCTATTTATGTTATATAATTTTAATTTAATTCACAATTATATGAGGAGAAATTAACCAGGCAGAAGTTTAGAAATACACTCAGTATATCAATTCTTCTTTTTCCCCCTTAATGTTATCCAAAGTATTGTAAAAATTTTCCTATGGATCAGGAGTCAGATTGCATATCAATGTGGTCAGAGTAGAATACTGGTTAGATGCGCATACTCTGGAACCAAAATGGCTGTATTTAAATCCCAGCTCTACCATTTGCTGGAAATGTGGGTAAGTTATTTAATTGTTACGTGCACCAGTTTTCTTCATGGGTAAAAGTGGGTGTAATAGCAGAACCTATTTCACAGAATGAATTTGAGAATTAATTAGGTTAACATATGTCAAGCTCTTTGAAAATTGTGTGGTATGTATTAAGTAATCAATGCTTGCTATTATTATTAAAATATTAATGCTATTAGAGTTCTCCAGAGGGAAAACCAATAGGATGTGGATATGTATATATCGAGTTTTGAATTAGCTCACATGATTATTGAGGCTGGAAAGTCCATAATCTGCAGGTTAGGCAGGCAGGCTGGAGACTCAGGGAAGAGCTGCTGTTGCAGTTTAAATTCGGAGGCATAATTCTTTCTTATTCAGAAAGAGGTCAGTCTTTGTTCTATTAAGGCCTTCAATTGATCGGATGACACCCACCCACATTATGGAGGGTCATCTGCTTTACCCAAAGTCTACCCACTTAAATGTTAATCTCACCCAAAAAGCACCTTCACAGAAATATCCAGAATAACGTTTGACCAAATGTCTGGGCACGGTAGCTCAGCAAAGGTGACACTTTAAATTAACCAGTATAATTAATAACACAGCATTGCTTTTCTCAAGTAGTTCTCTTGACTAAGGAAAAATCTCCATCTTTTGCATTTGTTGTCTAAATAAAAAGAGCATTTGATTATCTAACTCCTTTATTAAAAAGAATGGATAAAAAAATACAATTTCTTGATTTCATTACACTTACATTTGCCCTTTCAATTACTTCATCCCCCAGAATTATGCTCATGGGTCACTTAATGACAGAGATATGTTCTGAGAGATGCATCATTAAGCAGTCTTGTCATTGTGTGAACATCATAGAGTGTACTTACATAAACCTAGATGTATAGCCTACTACACATGGGCTATATGGTACAAATCTTATGGGACCACCATTGTATAGGCAGTCTGTCATTAACCAAAATGTCATTATATAGTGCAAAACTGTATTTTATATCTTACTGAATTTTTTTCACACTATCGTGGAAGACATAGAAATATGAATTATATTTTGCAATTTTGTTACCATATTGAATATATTTGCTAATTGCAACATGATTCTAGACATTATTATTTTATTGTTTGAAATGTTGAAATGTATTGGGGGGATGCCAGTATACGCAGAGGTAAGTCTATTTTTTTTTACACAGCAATGCACATGTGCCAGCTGTCGACTGAAGGATGACACCCTGGATTTAAAAAAAAAAATGTTTAATATTAAGTCAAATTACCTTTTGGCAAATATAAGAGATTCACATAAGAAGGAAATAAGAGGAGGCCTAATGGTTAAGTTTGGCATATTCTGCTTTGGCAGCCTGGGTTCTGTTCCCCGGGCGCAGATCTACACCACTCGTTTGTCAGTAGCCATGTTGTGGTAGTGGCTCACATGCAAAAAGAGGAAGACTGGCAACAGATGTTAGCTCAGGGTGAATCTTCCTCAGCAAAGAAAAAAAAAAAAAGAAGGCAATAAGAAAACAAAATAAAAAACAACAAAAGTAATTATTGGCATCATATTGGCGATTAGATGTTTAAAAATTATAAAATACAGCAAATTTAATAATAGTTTGAATTTATTAGATGAAGTATGCTAAATGCTGTAATATGTAAATTAAGAAAAATCATTGTTAGTCTAAACATTAAAATTTATATTTTTGTTTATCTTGTTTTAGAGTATGTTTTCTACATTTCTGTTCCTTAATGAGGAAGTTTATAAAGATTATGCACAGTCTTTGGAATATCGATTAGTGCTATTATAATATTTCTCCAATAAAATTAATAAATCCAGTGAGAACATATCAATAGAAATAAGTGCAGTTTTTTCCTAAATGGTTTGGCATATGAACTACCACATTCTTATCAGGAAAATAGCCAAAGAAATTGCTACTACTTTAAAAAAATTTAAGTTTGAGATGAACAAAGTTGTAAGTTTAGGTAAAAATAACCTATACCATAATTAAATGAAAGCCAACTTCCCCAAAATATGATAATGTAAACCCATTTCATATTAATTTTCACAGACCCTAGAGTTTTGTTTCAGCATGTTTTCCTGAATTATATTCTATCTTTGCTTAACAGACTGTTTTGAAACTTAACAATATTGCCTAGGGCCATGTAACTTTAAAGCTTTATTGCAACAAGAAATATTTAGTTTGCAGGATATGATGGAGGAAAACAAGCTGTTTGCTTAGAGGCAAAAATTTTCAAAGGGCCTAATTAGTAGAATTGAAAGCAGTGTTTTACCTTCAAAATTAACAGGGCACTAAATTTTTAGCTTTGAGTTGGAAAACTTTAGATGACCTCTTGAGCTCTTCTATGTTATTCAAACATGTTGAAGAATTAGATAATTATTCACTCTATTTATATCCATTATAACATACATATACAGCACATATGTATATTTTGTATATATATATAATCTGTCTATTGTTTATTCCATGGTTTTAGAATACTCATGATATATATTCTGGGCATTAGCACTATTTATATTTAATAACAAGTAAACCTGGCTTACTAATTGGAAAAGGCGTTAAACAAAGAAAATATGATTTTACGTGTTGTGTATTCATAGTGTAAACCACCTTTCTTCATATTAGATCATACTCAAGAATGTTTATGGTGATCTTTTGCCCATCAACAGGATCTTGAAATTAGGTAATGTGTTCCCCTCTGTCAAGGTGCAATTAGTTGTTTTTTCCTACAAGTTCCCTCTCTTCCCTACTTCCTACAGCCAATTAAAGAAGAGTTACGTAACTTTTGATTGATCTAGGGAGACAGGACCTTGCATTTCAAGCAAGGCTGGATTTGCTATCTAACTTAGTAAGGTGAGTATTCATATATAGGGTCTACCCTACCATCCTATCCCACTATCACATTGCTTCTTCTTTAAAGAGGAGTTTGAGAAGAAGGTCAGGCAGTGTAGGCAGCTAAGAACAAAACCCCATACAGATAGGCTTATTCCCAGTAGGTGTGGGTATGGGGATCATCCAAGATCACATTTGGCTGCTCTGGAGGAATAGTGTATAATGGAGGAATCTTAGATGCAGGTGCCTAATTTTATCTGAGGATGGGATTTTAAATAATGAAGAATATCAATTGTAGCAAAGACCCTCAATGTCTCACTTTATCCTCTCAGCCCTGATGATTTCTGTGCATGCTGGCCTGACATCTCACTGCCAGCAGTTTAGTCTCATCCGTGGGGGACTTTTGTCTGACTTATTTGTGCTGGTAGACCAAAATTGATGGGCTTTTAATGCCCCTGGTGATAGCCCTTAAATAACGGCAGACAGGAATTAATACATTAAATATCCATGGTCTCTCAGAGTGCAGGTGGGGTGACTCAGAGATGCTTGTTCTAAATGATCGCCAATATACTCTGGAACTAAGCCCCAGTTACCCACAGTGGTAACAGGCTTTAGAACCCCCTCATTGGCTTTTTTTCATTTCATGTCTCAGCTACCATCTCCCTTCCTACATTTCTGTGAATCACTTCCCAAATAAAATATGTGAATGATTACCTACTATCACTTCAATATGTTTCTTTTCAGGCAAATTCCTTTATAATTTTAGTAATAAGGACAAGAGCGAAGCAAGATGTAAGGAGGATATAGTAAATCACCTCATAAAAGCATTCTGATGGAGTTTGATAGCAAAAAGAACATGTGCTAAGTAGAAACTTGATCAGTCCAACACTGGGGTTTTTGGGATGCTTTGAGTATTCTATAGATTAAGAAAATAGTGAAAAAAAAATAAGTTGCACTGAGCAGAAGGACAATAAGGGAATATTATGAACAAAGTTGCCTTGATAAATACAGCCAATGAGACACCAATAAATAAATATCTCGACAACACAAACAACAAAACTGACCCAAGAAGAAGTTAGTGACCAGTAGCTCTATTTGAGTTAAAGAAATTTAATTTATAGTTCATAAGTAAAAAAAAAAAAACACTTTCCACAAAAAAATCTGCATACCAGGAGACAAAAAAAAAAAAAGAAAGAAAAGAAAGAAAAATGCTTCTCAACTTTTGTAGGAAGCCAGTATAACTCTGATACCACCCGACAATGCTAATACAAGTCACAAAATCTGTACCAAAACAAAAGGAAAACTATGTGTTTGTGTGTGTGTGTGTGTGTGTGTGTGTGTGTGTGTGTGTGTGTTCTAAAGGCACCCAGATTTGTTTTAATAAGGTATGGTAAGACACGCAGACATAAAAATGACTGTCATGAAGGAGGAGTCTTGACTGCAGTTCTCTATACACACAAGCATGGCACATCACACAGGGCACATGGTGAAGCACCAGAGTTGGTCAGAAGGCAGTGTGAGAGAGGGAACACCATGGGCAAGAGCCTTTATTGTGGTTTCTGCAGGAAGGAACAGGCAAGGCAGGGTATGTAGGCTTAAGATTTGCCAGACAGAATAATTTCAGCAGGTTCTGAGGCATAGGGGCTGTCCTTAGTTATCTAGAACCTGGTCCTGGGGTAAGAAGGGCAGGTGGATAGTGGCTCAGTGTATAAGAGTCTGTAAAGGAGGTGGTTGGAGATGTGGGCTCGGGATTTGTTGGTTTGCATGTCGAAGGCGTACTCTGAGGGCCATTGGTTACTATCTCTAGGAATTAGCTAACCCTGGGAGAGGCAGTCCTTTCAAGGTCATCAAGGCCCCAAGATGTCAAAGCATCACAATACATAAAATAAAAGCATAGTTAATAGTGTGTATATTATAAATATTGAAAAGATTGTACCTAAAATTGTCTTTTTTTCTTTTTAAAAAATATATCTTTAATTTTTAGAAAAAAATTAAACATACATTTTTCAAGGGGCTAGAAATAGAGAAAACTGTTCACTTGGGAAAGCAATTTGGCATGACCCAGGGATATTTAAAATGTATATTCTAAGAGTCTGACCTCCTACTTCCAGGCATAGAGTCTTTAGGACACACACAAGACATACACATGGTGTTTATTACAGCATTATTTGTTATAGCACATACTGGAAATCAAATTTTACCTATAAATAAATAAAGAGATAAATAAAATATATATTTATATAATCAGCTAAATACTGTAGTTGAAAAAATGAACTATGGCTATATATCAAAAAACAAATAGATAAAAAAAGAATGCTGTGATACAAACATTATGAACATGTTTTAAAAAATAATTGAAAAATAGGATTAGTTTTTAGTGAACATATGCATATATAAAATCATAACAATATTTAGAAAATATTCATATGGAAAACGTTATTAATTATATTTGGAATAGAATATAGAGAAAAGGAAAAGACGGTGAGGTTCAATGAGGGCTCAAAATATATATCTATAGTTATTTTATTACTTTTAGCACAAAATACTTGAAACACATATGAGAAAATAACATTTATGTTCAATTCTTCCTGGTAAAAACATGGTAAATTTTTAAGTTTTTCTGTATTGTCAATGTTTTTCTTTCAATATCCAAAGTTAGAACACACATGTGCATACACATATACACACACCATGCACACATACAGACCAGGATCAAGACTAAGATGAAATATAAAATTCAACTTTTGAAGAAGTTTATTGCATGTTTTTTGAAGTTGAGGCACAAATTTGTCATTTATCTAGTCAAAAAGTGGCGTGGTAACATGAGAGATGGAAGGGGTAGGACGAGGTAGAAACAATTATTTATAAGTTTGCAATATTCATGCAAAGAGCACAAACATATATTGAGATAAAAAAATAAAGCTTTTTTTCCTTGAATTTAGCTCTGAGAAAAAGATATCACATGACAATTTGAATGAAGAACTAACCACCTTCTTTTAAAGGAGAATGTCAATGTCCCTAAAATTAGTTAAAAGTTTTTGCACTAGAAATTCTGAGACAGGATAAATTTTTAAACAAGTCATTTTGGGAGGCACTTAATTCTGATGAACATTTTAGAGTTTTTTCCTTCATCTTTCCTTTCATTACTATTTTTTTGAAGAAATTAATTTTACATACTTCAGTAATACTAGCATATCTAGGACCTCAAATAGCTAAAGGTTCTGCAATTCTAACCGAAATCTCCCTTCTCTAGAATCGTTATGAATTGAATGTTTGTGTCCTCCCAAAATTCATGTGTTGAAATCCTACCCCCTAATATGATGGCATGAGGAGATGGGGCCTCTGGGAGGTAATGAGGTCACGAGGGTGGAGTCCTCGTAAATGGGACTGGTGCCCTTATAAGGAAAGATACCGGAGACCTTGCTTCCTTTCTCTGCTTTCCAACATGTGAGTACACAGCAAGAAAACAGTCATCTGAAAACTAGGAAGAGTGCCTTCACCAAATACCAGATCTGCCTGTGCCTTCATCTTGGACTTCCCAGCCTCCAGAACCGTGAGACACAAATGTTTGTAGTTTAAGCCACCCACTCTATGATATTTTGGTTATAGCCTCCCGAACTGACTAAGACAGCAGTCAACTGTGTTGACTATTCTATGAGTTGAGTCACAGTAAAAATTGCAAATTAAACATTAAGAATGACAAAAACGTATGGGGCTTTAAAAGTGACATTAAAAGTAAAAAGCACAATTGTTATCTGAGAATTTAAAATAAATAGTAAGACTAAAAAATAATCTTACATTAAAACTGTAAATAAAAAATGTAAAGAAGTATAAATAAGGACATATTCTCTAACAATACTAGAGGTAAGACTTTTTAATGTGTATAAAAGACATGCTCCTCTTGTAAGAGTACGTTACTATATTAAATAGGTTAAAAGAATTTTCATTTCCCAAAAGATTAGTGGGATTAATCTGTTCTTCCACGGCAGAATTCCCGGCACAGGGCCACCAAGGTGTGGGGTGGGGACCTCTGTAGTACTAAGTTTACATTACAGCCCCTTATCAAAAATTAGCCTTTGGGAATATACATTCTACTTCAACAAACAGACCTCCAACCCCTACCAAAATAGTTATTACTGGTAAGACTCTCTGCCATTTTTCATTGGACGGGAGACGGAAATAACATAACCTAGATGTTACCAAAGTTGATTATGAATTGAACATGAAGTAAATAACCATACACCCTGAAGAAGTTCTTAACAAAATTGATATTCTGGATTGAATATTTGTGGTATATTTGGTATAATTGAAGGACAATAAGAAGTAATAAGTTAGGAGGAGGAAAGTGAGCCACATTTTTAATGCATATACTTCACATGAAAACCTCTAAAAGATATTATTTCATTTTGCTATTGTAGATACTGATACTATTTTCTAAAGCACAACAGTTTTGAGACTTGAAATGATCTGATAAATTTCTAGTATTTATTCAATTTTATTATGTGAATTATTTTATATATTCAGTTTCCAGTTTCCTCTTTTAAAACGTGTAGATATTAAATACCAAGTTGAGTAAGAAAAGTCTAGATAACCTCACAGAGACCTCTAGCCATATTAGGAATCTTTTTTTTTTTAAAGACGCATGGAAGATCCCAGAGATAGAGTCTACTGAACACTTAAAGCTTGATAAACAATCAAATCATTAGGTAGTTCAGCAACCAAGTTGTGCTTATCTACCCTAAACACTATACTACAACACTGCCTCTTATCTCTTCTAGAATGTGTTGTCAATATGCCCCGAGATATTTGTTTCATTTCAACTTTAATTCAAAATTTGTAGACAAGGTTTTGTTTCTATCTCAATGTAGTCATTTGAGATATATCAGTAGAAACACAATTTTTTTAGTTGAATGGTTTCTACATATGTGATTTTAATGAAAATAACATTATCCTTATTTTTGGAAGGCATTTAAATTATGAAAACAAAAAAAGTCAGAAAAATAATCAGTTATATCATGTGCTTTCAACTCTTAAAATCTTTTCTGATGTCATTCTTAGTATATCAGTATTTTAGATAACTTTTATAAAGCAATTTTTAATTACAATATTGACATATTATTCTCGTCTTGCTTCTCCTCCTGAGTCTAAAATCTATTGTTACATATTTTATTAGAAAGAACCTCAGAAAAATTTGCATTCAGATTTTAATTTGTATGAGATTGATCTCCATGGAGCTTCATTTCCAGAATCTTTTTTATTTTGCTTAAAACTGTTCTATGGATGCTCTTTCTTTAAATTCAATTATAGGAAAGGAATGGAAAAGTAAACTTATGATTTGCACATATGTAACATATTTGTGCTGTGGTTAATTTAAGATCAAGTTCCCAGTGAAGAAAGCATAAATGCAAAACCAATATTATTATTTTTTTCGTTAGGTATTCAATTCTCAAAAACTATGTGTAAATTGGATTACAAAACTGATTATTCTTGGAAAAAATGAATATTGATATAAGTAAGAATTTTGGACTCCTACCTCACACCATGTACAAAAATCAACTCAGAATGGATCAAAAATCTAAATGTGAAAGCTAAAAGAATAAAACAATTAGACGAAAACATAGTTGTAAATCTTCCTAAACTTGAATGAGATAATGGTTTCTTAGATATGATAGCAAAAGCAGTAGCAACAAAAGAAAAAAAAAAGATAAACCAGTCTTTATCAAAATTAAATATGACTCAAAAGACACTATTTTAGTCAGTTTGGTCTGCTATAACAAATTTCCATAGACTGGGTGGCCTAACAACAAACATTTATTTCTCGCAGTTCTAGAGGCTGGAAGTCTGAGATCAGGGTGCCAGCATAGTTGAGTTCTTGGTGAATGCCCTCTTCCTGGTGTACAGAGGACCTTATTGCTGTGTCCTCACTTGGCAGAAAAAGAGTGAGCTATTTCTCTGACCTTTTTTTATAAAGGTTTTTTTTTTTTTTTAAACAGTTTTATTTATTTTTTTGTGAGGAAGGTGAGCCCTGAGCTAACATCTGTGCTAATCCTCTTATTTTTGCTGAGGAAGACCGGCTCTGAGCTAACATCTATTGCCAATTCTCCTCCTCTTTTTTTTCCCCAAAGCCCCAGTAGATAGTTGTATGTCATAGTTGCACAGCCTTCTAGTTGCTGTATGTGGGACGCGGCCTCAGCATGGCCGGAGAAGCGGTGCGTCAGTGCACGCCCAGGATCTGAACCCAGGCTGACAGTATTAGAGCACACGCACTTAACCTCTAAGCCACGGGGCCGGCCCCATAAAGGTTTTAATCCCGTTCGTGAAAGCTCTACCTTCATGACCTAATTACCTCCCAAAGGCCCCACCTCCAAATATCATCACCTTGGGCATTAGATTTCAACATGTGCATTTTGAGAGGACACAAACATTCAGTCCATAACAGGCACTATCAATAAAGAGAAGAGGCAACCAGCAAATTAGAAAAAAAAATTTTCAAAGTACATATCTGATAAGAGACTATCAGAATATATATGGAATATATAAAGAACTCTTGCAACTCAACAATACAAATATTATGATCCAATGAAAGCATGGATAAAGAATATGAATCAATATTTTTTCAAAGAGATATAAAAATGGTCAATAAGAACAAGAAAAGATGTTCAACATCATAATCATTAAGGAAATGCAAATGAAAACCACAATGATACGCCACTTCACAGGTCAGATATAACCAAAAAGATGGACAATAACAAGTGTTAACTAGGATGTAGAGAAATTGGAACCCTCATACACTACTGGCGAGAAGGTAAATGGTGTAATTGCTTTGGAAAATTGTTTGGCAGTTCTTCAAACAGTTAAACATAGAGTTACTTGATGACCATCAATTCTTCCCCTAGGAATGTACCCCCCAAAATTGAAAATATATGTCTATAAAAAAACTTATACATGGATGTTCGTAGAAGCATTACTGATAATAGTCAAAAGGTAGAAATAACTCAGATGTCTATTAACTGATGAATAGTTCAACAAAATGTGGTATATCCATACTATGGAATATTATTCAGCCATGAAAAGGAATAAAGTACTGATATATGCTACAATCTGAATGAACTTTGAAAACCTTATGCTAAGTGAAAGAAACCAGACACAGAAAGATGCATATCATAAGATTCTATTTATATGAAATATGCAGAGACAATGGAGAATGGCTGCTAATGGGTATGAGGTTTCTTGGGTTTCTTTTAGGGGTGATAAAAATGTTCTAAAATTAGATAGTTGAACAACTTTGTGAATATACTAAAACCCACTGAATTGTACATTTAAAAGGGTTAATTTTATGGTATGTAAATTGTATTTCAATAAAATAAAAGAAAAAATTGATTATCTTATATTTTAATTTGTGATTTAAATACTCTGATCTCTTATAAAATATAAAAATATTTTTCCTTTAAGTAATAATTAATTTTTAAGACCTTTGTGACTAATTCTTTTTTAAAATAGTAGTATAAAGCAGGATATCATGTATTAATTATTCTTAACAAATTAAATTTCAAAAAGTTATCTTTCATGAGACATGAACTTAATGTGTGAGTTACTGAAATTTGAAATTCATTCACTTAATTTATAAAAACAAACTTTTTATTAAATGAATAAAATGCGGGGGGCACTCTGGTAGATGTAGGAATTAAAATAATTCACAAAATAAGCACGGACCTTTCTCCCAAAATTTTACAGACTAATGTGAAAGGCTAGCAAAATGATGAAAAGAAAACAATTAAATATGATCAGTGCTAAAACGGGGGAAACACACTGTGGTGTGGGATAATATTTCAAAGGGGTACCTGTACAAAGTGTAACAAACTAGGTGGCTTAAGACAATAAGCATTTTTCTATCACAGTTCTGCAGGCTAGAAGCATGAAATCAGTGTGTTTGGCAGAGCCATGCTTCGTCTGAAACCTCTAGGAAAGGATGCTTCCTTACCTCTTCCTAGCTTCTGGAGGAGCCGGGTGTTCCTTGTCTTGTAGTAGCATAACTTCAATCTCTGCATCCATCTTCACATATGTGAAAGATGACATAAGTGGAGCCATATTAAAATAGAGCTGGACTAGCCATTTCAGAGGAGTTGCCTTGCAGGCCTTGTTTTCTTTATCTTCCAAACTGGACCAAACCTCCAACATTCCAAGAAGTTAGTACGAACAAGAATACCCTGTTAGTAAGGACTGATGAAACTCGACTTTGCTGATGACCGGAATCGCTAACCAATCAATGACGTACAAGTCTAGTCTTTTGCCTGATGACTGACTCTCAAGCCAATCGACGAAGTACAAACCTAGCCTTACCTCATCTAGCACCAATGGACTGTTCCTTAATACAACTTACCTCATCTTCCCTTTTTCCCACAAACACCCTGGGCCCCTCTCCTGTAACTGGGACAGTATTTGAGTTTCAACCTGAATCTGTGCTCCCCAAATTGGAATTCTTTGATCCAAGATAAATGCTTTGCCTCTTAAATTGGTTTCTGTTTTTTGTAGCTTGATGCATAGCTATCTTCTCCCTGTTTCTCTATCTCTTCACATCACAGTCTCTTATTGACCTTAAACAAATTGACAGCCAGTTATTTCTCCAGCAAAAAATGGGTTTACTCCAGATCAGCAAAGAATCGCAATTCAGGATATGCACGCTATGGCAAACCATAGGCAAATCCAGAAAGAAAAAGGAAGGCGTTTGCTATTATGGAGCAAAAGTGGGGAGTAAAATGTGGCTGTTCTAAATGAAAGTGCATTGGAGTAAAGTAATAGTTCAGAGTGGCAACCGGCTTCTCAGCGGCTGAGCTGAAGCACTTCTCATTGGCTGGGCTGTTGCCAGGTGGGGAGAGAAATCTTCCTCTAGTAGTAAAGTAGTTGCACTTCATCTGGGAAATGCAGGCCTACTTCTCTTCCTGTTTGGAGTAATTGACATGTAAGATAGGACATCAGAGCTCCTCCCTAGGGGCTTCTCTGCTCCAATTCAGTGGAGATTTCTTCTATTAATTTCCATACTCTAAAAAGACACCAGTCATATTAGATTTGGAGACCACCCTACTCCTGTGTGATTGCATCTTAACTAATTACATCTGCAACAACGGTACTTTCAAAGAAGGTCACACTCTGAGATACTGGGAATCAGAGTACAACTTCAACGTTTCATTTTATGGAAGACACAGTACCCAATCTGTTTTTTTTCCCCCCAGGGGAAGCCTGACCTCTTGAGGTCACAGGAGTTCTACAAGGCCTCTGGGGTGTTCCGGAATGAGAAACACCTGGGAGCCCCAAGTTCCGGGCTCCCTTATCTCAGACTCCACCATAAGTAGTCTCGCTCACGCTACCTATCAAACAAGCCCCAATCCTGGTCCATGTCCCTCACACTTACAGTCACAGTGAGCGGGAGCCTCGCCCCAGGTGCCTGGCCAGGTGCTGGAAACAGGCTCTGGCTCAAAGGTTGTGCAGAAGCCTACCGCAGGAGGCCACTACGGAAGTGAACGGCGCATGCCCGAGCTGCAAGTCTACCGCCTTCCAGGGGAAATGGCCCCCGGGGTAGGGACAGGGTTCTGGAGCAGAACCTTGGGGCTCCGATCTGACTTCTGCCCAAGTCCAAGCCTGCAGCAACCCAAAGGTACAGTTCCATTATCCTCAGGGGAATTGTTCCTCCAAGCAGCTGCAAAGTGTCTGGAATTCATCCCAGGAGACCATCGCTGCCTGTTCCTCAAGACTTTTGTCTGAAGAACAGCCTCAGGGCATTGCTCCCTTTCTATTTATTTTCTCTCTATTTTCCCTGCTGTGGCAAGGGAAGATCCTTTTTGAACCAGTGTGTTCTCAGGATCTCCCTTGCTGCCCCTCCTCCTGCTGTGTGGGACCCTCCCCCGGACCAGCACGCGCTCAGGCACACCAGGAAGGTGTGCAGAAGAAAGGGTTAGTGAATGGTGGTACAAAGTCGGGAGGGAGAGAAAGGGAAATCTGAGTGAGTTCAGCTACAAGCAGGGATCATAATTTTTTTTAAAGAATAGATTTGGTTGAGAGAAGGACAAAGACAAAAGAGATCCAACGCACACAGAGCTCTGACTACCTGCAGAGAGCATTTTGGTCTGTGACAGTAAGGTACATTTTTGTAATTGCTGTGGAGTATACAAATCTCTTCCGCCTTCACTTCATTGAATAACTCCTTGGGTTCACGGTTCTTGCGTTCATTTTGCAGAGGACAAAATAGACCAAAAAAAGTAGGTTGAATTGCCTCAGGTCACATCGCTACGAGGTAGAGATGGAAAGCCCAGTGTGCATGCATTGTTTTTTGATTATATCAATTTATTGGGATAGTGATAAAACTATTTCAAGAGGTTTCTTCAGTCTTTTGTACAGTAATGCTGTAGAGAAAGCAGCAATAATTATGTTACCAACTCCGAAAGCCAATAACAATAGTTTCTGGTGCCTTCTTCTCACCTTGGGATAAAGCTAATTCCATTTGGCCGGCACTATTGTTGGTGTCATGAGTTGCATCAGTGATGAAGAGAGGTTCAACTAACACAGGAGGTCTACTAAAATACAATTCATTTCTCATTTGGGTTCTTACGTTTCCACAAATCTACACATATTTATATGTAATTTCATAATTTATAATTGGAAATTAAATTTCAGTGGATAGTTTCTAATCTTCTGATATATTAAATAGTTGAATTAATAACTTGTAGCTCAAACTTAGCAATATGATCTAGCAACCACATTCATTAGAAACAGCGTTTTGATTAACTTGTAATCTCACCTTCAACAATAAATGTCATTTATGTATTCATAAATTTATTTTGATATTAACAATGTGTGATAAATGTTTAAAATTAATGCTTAACTCTACAATGAATATATTATTTCATATTATTAAAGAGATTAAATCAAATTTCTAATACTCTTTTTTATTAATGTAAATTTTAAGGGTAATGGAAAGTTTAATGAAGACAAATAATTATTAATAACTTTGAGGTTAGTATGTAAAAGCCTTATTAGTGAGGTATTCCCAAGAAAAGTTTGAAGATCTATAAAAATATAATTTTTTTTGTATATGAGAGAATGAGTTAAGAGGTAAATATAAGACCTGTAGTGGTTAAGAAGTTTGAGAATGGCTATGAAAGAGCAATATACTTACTCTAAATCCGGGAATATTACCTATGACATTACCTGATAGAACATTGAAGCTTTTTTTGTGGTGCCTTTGGAAATGTTAATGATGCTTTTTGATATCCAAACACACACTCATACATAAAAATATCCACAGATATTGACAGACAGGGATATTCTTATAAACCGTGAAAATGAAAACACAGAAAGATGTACAACTATTCTCGTTTATCAGTATATTGGTATTTCTACAACTCAATTAAGTATTATCTAGGCCTGGAGGAATGTTAATTGAGATTAAGCTGTGGCAGGTTACTGAAAGGGAGAAAGAGAAGTGATACAGCATAATGTAAAGAGAAAGTGAATATTTTCCCCACAGTGATAAAATTTGCTTGTTAAAAAAAAGTTGCTCTTTATTAGGAATGGGTAAGAGTGTTTCAAGTTTTATGTATATTAGAGATATGTTAGTGCATATTTTAAAATTATATACCTATTTATCTTAAGTAGGTAATGCCTGCACATGTTACAAATTACAAAACTTTCTTTAGGGTGTATGGGGGAGAAAAGAACTGTCAAACTTCTCTTTTCCTACCCAATCAGAGGTCACAACTATTATCTGTTTCTTATGTTTCTTATGTATCCTGACAAAGATATCACATGCATCTATGTGTATATAATTTTGTGCATTCTTTTGTCTTTTCTTTCTTTGCCATATTTATTTATGAAATCTTTTTTCTCTACTGTTGTACGTAGAGTGGCCTTATTCTTTTTAATTTCATTATGTGGTGTACTGTATTTAATATACTAAATATTCTATTGGTGGGTGTTTACTTTGCTTCTCTTCTTTTGCTCCTACAAGCCAGGTTGCAGTGAACATCTTTGTCCAAACCTCATTTTGTACCCGAGTGTGTATACCTCAATGATAAGCTTCCAGGAATAGAATTACTGGGTCAAAGTGAATGTGCATGTTAAATTTTGATAGTTCCTAATTTCTCCCTATGACGGGCTTAGTAATTTACAGCCTCATCTGCAATACATAAGAGTGGAGGCATCTTTGAAACCTTAAGTCCTAAAAGAGTACACATACTTTGTATTAAAGGACTGACTTATATTATGCCTCTACAATCCCCCATTCTAAGTGAAAATGTCTCCTACATGACCTCCCAACTCATTCTTTAGTTCCATCCCAGCCAAAGCTGAATGAAGTTGTTCCATGGAACCTTACAAAAGAGGGCATGCAATCCATATACCACCCAAAAGTATTAACAAAATAGTCTCTCAGGAATTTGAATTTGGAGATACTAAAGAAAAAGGCAGGGGCCAGCCTGATGGCATAGTGGTTAAGTTGGGCGCACTCCCCTTTGGTGGCCCAGGGTTCGAGGGTTCGGATCCCAAGCGTGGACCTATGCCACTCATCAAGCCACGCTGTGGTGATGACCCACATACAAAATAGAGGAAGATTGCCACAGATGTTAGCTCAGGTCCAGTCTTCCTCAAGCAAAAAGAGGAGAATTGGCAACAGATGTTAGCTCAGGATCAATCTTCTTCCTCACCAAAAAAAAAAAAAAAAAAAAGGCAATTAGTGTTACAATATCTGCATGCCACAATGAAATAGGAGAGGAGTTGAGGAGGTCATGGTGTGATCTGTGCTAATTATGACTATTTGGCAGCAGGGACCGTGAATAAGCAGAGGAATCAGAGGATTAAAACACAAAAACTGAGCAGGTGCGTGGAAAGAATTTCAGACCCCAGGTGAGCAGAACATCGTGAAGGCCATCTGTGGAGCTGCCTCCATTCCTGATAGATTCCTAGGTTCAGGTTTAGATTAAATGAATGGAAACTTAACCCTTCCTCTGGGGTTAATTTTAAAGGAGCTCGGAGTATTCCTAGCCTAACTTTTTCATTTTAATGACAAGGAAACCTTTGGAGAAGTTGGTGGCTTCCCCCAGGTCACATCACAAATTTGTTACAAAATTAGGACAAAAATAAAAACAAACTCCCTGCTAAATCATGCTCCCCCAGTGGTGCCGCAAAAATATGAAT
This sequence comes from Diceros bicornis minor, assembly GCF_020826845.1. NCBI lineage: Eukaryota > Metazoa > Chordata > Mammalia > Perissodactyla > Rhinocerotidae > Diceros > Diceros bicornis. The sequence continues at coordinate 49,611,764 of NC_080747.1, forward strand.
CTGATGCTGTTATCCTCTTACAAAATGGTGCAATGGGAGGCGCGCGTGAAATACGAACACTTTAGATGGCTGAACTGTCTGGCCTCTCACCCAGCCTCATGCTGAGTTCATAGACTCCTGCTTCATTGTTTCAGCTATAGAGGGCATATTTTTTGGTCTTTCTGAAACATGCTCTCTCTTTACTTATGTTTCACTTCCAAGTGAATAATTTTATTTTCCATTTTACTTGGCCAACTCTATTATCTTTCAAGTCAATTTTGAAAAGTAGGACTTTTTATCAAGTAGGACTTCTCTGAACTTACTCGAGCCCAGCTTATTCATCCTTGCCACCCCACACCCCCCCATTGTATAGTAACATGGCACACCCCAGCTTCATCCTTTTAGTTACTTGTTTGATGTTAAACTTCTCCATTAGCCCAAAAGCTCCATGAGTGAAGTGGCTTTGTGTTTGTGCATTGACAAAGAAGAGACTTTCAAAATATATGTCCTTAATAAATAATAATAGCTAACATGGATTACTGTGAACTAGGCACTGTTCTACAAGACGATAGATTTCAAATATATATTTTTATGACACCAAATCTATAATGTAAATACTACTGTTATCCCCATTTATAGATGAAGAAATTGAGGAAAAGAAAAATTAAGTAACTTGCCCAGGGTCATACACCTAATAAATGACGGAGCTGGAATGCAAACTAGGCAGTCTGACTTCAGCGCCTATGCTGTCAGCCAATGCAAAATGCAATATGTTTTCAGTGATAGCATTACCCTTAGGGGAACGTCAGGTGGGGAGTTTGTACCAAGACAGTGACTCAGACCAACTGCAGATGAACAACAAAAAAAAAGACTAGAGAGAGAGAAGAAAACGTGTATTTAATGAATAAAAAAATGTATTTAATTGATAGACACAGTTCCTGACTTTCGATGGTTCTACTTACAAATTTTCGACTTTACGATGGAGCAAAAGCAATATGCATTCGGTAGAAACCATACTTCAAATTTTGAATTTTTATCCTTTCCCAGCCTAGCAATATGTGGTATGATACTCTCTCATGATTGCTGGGCAGGGGCAACGAGCCACAGCTCCCAGTCAGCCAAGTGATCACGAGGATAAACAACCGATACACTGACCCATTCTGCACCCCAGCAACCATTCTGTTGTTTACTTTCAGTACAGCATTCCATAAATTACATGAGGTATTCAACACTTTATTATAAAAGAGACTCCGTGTTAGATGATTTTGCCCAACTGTAGGCGAATGTCAGTGTCATGAGCACATTTAAGGTAGGCTAGGCTAAGCTATGATGTTCCGTAGGTGAGGTGCATTAAATGCATTTTCAACACTAAATGCGTATTTTCAACTTATCATAGGTTTATTGGGATGTAGCCACCTCATAAGTCAAAGAAGATCTGTATAACACAAAGGCGTGATTGCTGTGGAATACATAAGGAAAAGGTTTCAGTTTTATTTTGTAACATATATACAGGTTTCCCCTGTTTTGTTGTGGAACTGAATTCAGAGAAACACTCCTTTCTATTCATTGACAGGAATATTTTATTGTTTGCTTTTCGGTGTCTTTCACTTGCATGGAACATTTATTTTACCTATCCTGTTTGAGGTGCTGAGGCATGCCACGTGATAAATAAGCTTTGGGCATCCTCTGGGACTTCATAAAACTCACTCTTTATTCTTCTCCTTGGGTTTTAGGCCTGTGGTGGCTCAACATGGTGTTCTGTAAAAAGTGGAATCCTGCCAAGATCACATCTGTTCAAATCACTTTCTCTTTGTTTTGAAGTTACTAAAGAGAAAATATTTGAATATGAATTAAGACTCACAATATTACTTTAACAGCAATATGCATTTTTCTGCATATTAAAGTTCTTGCTTAAATTTATCATTTAAAGTTACTTTAAAAATATTTGCCTGTTTTAAAATGCTTATCTCTTTACCTATATACGTGAAGGACAACTGTGGATTAAAATTCACTAGCTCACTAATATTAATAAGAGCCTACTAGAAAGGAAGTTGTGGAAAATTAACAGAACTGTGACCAACTTAATTACTTAGTTAATATATATTTGTACTGCAAAATAAAATTTCTGTTGATAAGATACTTAAATGGAACATTAAGTTAAAGCATCTTAAAGATATACCTTTATTTTCCCTATGTCTATTTACATTTTAACTACTATTTAAATTTAGTATAGGTTTTATGTAATAATTATTTCAAGTAAGTAATTATATGAGTAAAGCTTGTAAATGTGCTCCATGGAATTCTAGTAAACGACTTTAAATGAAATGATTTGTTTATAATTTATTCAAAATGAGAAATAATTGTAGTAGGGTGGAAATATTCCTATTTAATTTTGATGCTTATGCTAATCTTGTGACAGTTGGACTAGTATGAATTTTTCTTATATCCGTTAGTCACGTAGCAAAGATAGCCCTCTCTCTACCAATATGATTTCTCCCCTTCACTCATATTACTAGAAGTACCAGTCACATGGCTGCCCCGTGACACTATATTTTGAAATTTCTCTTTCAGTTTTGTGAAACTCCTAAAAAATTATTCTGACACTTGCTGAAATGGTAAGGAAGACATTATTCAAGTCTTGCAATAGGGGGGAGATCAAGCTCAACTCCAAATATGAGGACAAGTGGGGATGTATAGCCAAGGAGCAGAGTGAGGGGGTCAGTGGATAGAAAATTACTAAGAGTAGACATCAAAAGTAGGGGAATTATTGCCAAATTAACCTAACAGGATTCTTGCTCAAGACAGTCCAAGGACTTAGATATCAACAGCGGGGGTGGGGGGTGGGTGGTGGGTGGTAAGAACTTAATCAGATATCAAAGGTGATCAGATAATCAAGGGAGAGGGGATTCTCACTAAACTGATGTAGCAAGATTCTTGCTAAGAGAGGGCTATGCAGGCTGAAGGTATGGTCGGGGCCTCGATCAAAGCCTAGAAGAGAAAAGGGCTTAGAGGAGCCTGACTAAAGTTTGGTTGATGAGAGAGTTTTTGTCAAAGCCAAGTGGTCATGTTATCTCCAATGGAAGACAAACAAAAGTGATATGTGTGACTTCCAGGAACAGAGCCTTAGGAATAAGCCATGCCTTATGGTCTCCTTCCCTTTCCCTTAAGCCACAGTGCAGTTGTACATATGACCTAGTTTCAGTAATGCAGATATTGAGGCTGTCTATGAGTTGACCATAAAACAGACAAACAAAAAGCAAAAACAAACCATCAAAAAACAAGAAAACAAAGGGAACCTAGCTTTCTGAATGTTAACATGGAAGAGAAACATTCTACATTAGACAAAAGTAAAATTCCATCTTACTGAGTTATTGTGTTTTGGGTCTCCTTGTTACAGCAAATCAACATGTCGGAATGGGGGCTGCCCATCAATAGTATAAAACATGTTCCACTGGTTTGGTGATTTAATAGCAGGAAAAGAGGAAGCAGAAATTGCAGGTGGAAAAACTCACTTACCGGAGCTAGCAAGGTAGTCCCACCAAGTCAATAGCTTTAAGGAAAATGTTTAAAACAACCAACTATTAGTATGATAGAATTTAGCAAGGTATTACAAAAAAAAACACAACATAATGCAGCAAGTTGCAAAGAGAGATGAAAGAGAATAGAGTCTAGAGATCGGGGGACTCAAAGGTTTGGAAAGTCCAACTCTCTAGGATCCAAAAAGTGAGAGATTAGGATGATGTCTCCCACCAGACTTTTTCCAACTATATTATTTTATATGGACTCAAGCTAATGGTCTTTAATATGAGAAAGGAGGGGAAATATGGCATTTCTCTTCCTATGTTATAAACCACCCCAAAACTTAGCTTAAAACAAATGATTTATTATTACTTATGATTCTGTGGGTTGCCTGGGATCATCTGGGCTGTTCTTTTCTTCAAGGGTAGACGTCACTCATGTAGCTGCATACAGCTAGCTGGAACTGGGACATCCAAAAAGCCTTTCTTTTTCCAGGGTCTGTATCCATATGGCCAATCACCATCGAGAACTCTAGCCTGAGCTTCTTTTCTTCATCACAGCTGCATTCCAAGAAGCACATTCCAAGATATCAAGCCCCAAAGTGTAAGCACTTACCAAGCCTCTGGAATACACTTGCTAATGCCTCGCTGGCCGAAGAATGTCACATAGTCAGGACCAGGGTCAAAGTGGGAAGATACACACAGGTGTAAATACCATGAGCTGTGTTTCACTGTGGGCTACCTAACACAAGCAGAGCTAGCATGAAAAGGAATAGGGTAGATGTAAAAACAATGTATAGAAAAGAATGTGGGGAATAGTCACTGCACGTGGAACTGACTGAAAGCAGATACTATGAGCCTACTAAGTTTTCCTAAGAAGACATGAGTCTGTCTTGCAAAAACCAAAAATAACTATTGGATTACCAAATATTCACTAGCAAGAAACATTATGCAGAAGTTATATGGCTCCAAATGGTTTATACCCCATAGTATCTACTTCAGTTGTATTTTAGGGGGGAATGGACATACAAGAACATCCTGAAAGGCAAGGCCAGGACCACGGAAGACATGGAGGTGGGATTTCCTTCCTTCCTTCCTTCTTTTCCTTATTTAAGAAAAGTAAATATAATTTTTCTTTAGAAAAATTAACATAAATTCATAAACTTATGGAATAAATTCTGGAAAGAACATATTTTTAGCATCCATGAAATGCTATGACAAGCAAAATCTGAACAAAGGTCTTAATAGCTTGTCAGAAATTCTATTAACTGCACAAATATTTATTTAATTCTTCTGATTCTGTGTTTTCATTTTAGGGATTAACAGAATTATTGAGAAAACTGAGTGTTGTTAGTCATTTTTTAAAGCACATGGAGAAAATTAATTATATGTAATGGGTGGCTCAAGATGGAGGAAAACTAGTTTAGTATGGTTATACATATCATTATCTCCTCAAATCATTAACTTCTGATATAAAAATGTTTAAACAATATGTATTTTAGTCCTGTAATGTGTTTACTTTAGAATCTTTAAAACATGAAATTACTGACCTTCCTACAGAATTTTATTTTATTTTTGGTGAGGAAAATTGGCTGTAAACTAACATCTATTACCAATCTTCCTCTTTTTGCTTGATGAAGATTGTCCCTGAGCTAACATCTGTGCCAGTCTTCCTCTATTTTGTATGTGGGACATTGCCACAGCACAGCTTGATGAGCAGTGTGTAGGTCTGTGCCCGGGGTCCTGAACCCATGAACCCCAGGCCGCTGAAGTGGAGCATGCGAACTTAACCACTACAATGCCAGGCTGACCCCCAGAAGTATATTTTTAAACTTATAATTTATGAAATTGTGAAAGTTTATTCTAAAGATGATTATATTTTAAGATTTCTAAAATGTTACTCTCAGACAAAATGAGGAAATGAGATAGTTTTCTCATTTTTATGGAAATAATTGCATCTTCACTTGACTAATTTGTTTTTAATTACAGAATAAAGATTTGATTTGTTTTCACTTATGTCATTGGATTATCTAGCTTGTTAAAAATTGTGTTGGCAGTGAGCATAAGATATATCACTATTTTTAATAAAAGTTAATTAATTTGCATTATTACTTCAGGCTCAAATTATGTATCTATTATAAAACTAATTATCTACAAGAATTCTACTAAAATATCTTTCCAGGAAGTTTCATTATGCTTATTTATTTTAAATGAATAGTACTTATATTCAAAGATGACAATAGAATAGAAGAATTCCCTTATGCAACCAACATCTTTCTTTTCTAATCTCATCCCCAAATATACATAAGGAACTGCACACACTCAATAATAGTTCACTTGTATGGTTTTGTATCCCTGAAAACAGCTGGAAATAACTGTAGCTCTATTTACTGAGATAAATTTTTAAAAAAAAATCATGTCTCTTATCTTGCACACCATTCGCTGTGGTGCACTTAGAATTTGCATATATTAATATCAATGTATGTTTCTATACCTTCAAATGTTTTTGTCTCATCAGATTTTATAATTGACAAATATTGCTATTGTTTAGAAAATAGTAGCACAGTTCATTTTAATTGTTTCTTCCTGTGAATTGCACTGTTGTTAAGACATTTCTAAGTCAGTTTCTAAGTGAAGGATGGTTGACAGAAGTCATCAACACTAATATACATTACTCACCCAGTCTTTGTCTGGACACAAGAATCTTGCATTTTGTGTTATTAAATCCACTGATTTACAAAGGTGATACTAGACCATGACCAGGGGAGGTTTTTCTGAGCAATGCAAAGCTGGCTCAACATTCATAACTCAATCAATGCAAATCCTGATGCTAATAGACTAAGAAACAGAAAATCATATGATCATCTCAATAAATGCTGACAAAGCACTTGACAAAATTGAACAATCTATCATGATAAAAACTCTCAAAAAACTAAGAATAGAGGGAGCTTCCTTAATCTGATAAAGGACATCTACAAAATTCCTACACCTAACATTATACTTAACAGTGAAAAAAGAATACTGTTTACTTCCAATATCAGGAACAAATCAAGGGTAAGCAATATGGCAAGAAAAAAAATACAATTGTAAAAGAAGAAATAAAATTTTCTGTATTGAAAGGTAGCATGATTGTCTTTGTAGAATGTAGAAAATATGAAAGAATCTACAAATTAGATCCTAGGACTAGTAAATAAGTTTAGCAATGTTGCAGTATGCACAGTTAATATACACAAATCAAATCTATTTGTATTAATTGACAGTGAATCATAGCAATAGGGCATTTAAAAAATTTGAAGTTTTAATAAATATAACATTTATAATCAATTAGTGAATAAAAAAATTATAATCAATTAGTGAATTAGTAAATATTATTAAAAGACAACTACCAAATTATTTTTAATCTAGATTCTCATACAGTTATAGATTTTTTTAAAACTACAATATAACAGTGACTAGACGAACGCTTAAATGAAGGAGATAAATTTCCACCCATTCTCCTTTATTTGGCTAGCCTCACTGATTTATCCCTTGAAGTCCACCATATACACAAGTGCAGAAGTCACTGTTGGATTGAAGACAGTGTTAAGAATCCGTATCTATAAAGATTTTCCTATTACTTTCCTTCTAATTCAGTTATCACTCAACCATGCTTTCCTAGAAGAAAGAATGAGGAAGCAGATGAAAGCATATTATTCAGTCTAGACAAAGTATGATATAGTGGGAAGGACAATAGATTAGAATTAAGGAGATGTGGATTCCAAAAACACAATTGTTAAATATGTCAAAGACATATTTGTTATTTTATTAGTCTTACCATCAAAATTCAGAGCTTTGAAGGATCTCATAATATAGGATAACCTGCTTATGGCCTAGAAATGTATTTCAAAGCTAAATTATCATGGAGACCTCATAGGAATGTAGTTTTATGCTTAAAAACATATCTTAAGGATATGCTTATTGTAAGGGTGGATAAAGGGTTTGGTCTGATAACCTCCTGAGACTATTTAGAAAATATATGTATATAGTATTATTTAAAAATCTGTTTGAAGGTGTATAAGAAAGATGCAGGCAACAAGGAATTGTGAAACCAAGATCCAGCTAAATCCAAGATGGGAATCTCACCAAAGTGAGCTGAGGATGTGGAGCCACATTTTTCTAGAATTGCCTGTTGTTTCTTTTGAGAGCAGGCATACTTTGCTGAGTTTTGGCAGATTCAGCAGGCTAGAGAAACAAAAGTTGTAGATCAAGGTTTCCAATGAAAATAGTTCCTTTTAAGAAAAAAAAAAACTTTTGGCTTGGGATCGCAATGGAAGACACCTAAAGGAGAAAGAATAAGCAACAAATATACCAATCCTCGAAGAATTCTAAGTGGATAGGGAGATTATTATTGCTGGAAGTCTTGTTAGAAGGAAATGCAAATGTTATTGCATAAAGATAACATCATCCATACCCTTAAATTAATTGTAAAATGTTTTAAAAATAAACTTTAATTTTTAAAATGGTTTAAAATTTAAGGAAAAATTGTGAAGGTAGTACAAAGAATTTTTATATGCCTCCTGCCCAGTTTCCCCTTTTATTAGTGTCTTATATTAGTATGGTATATTTGTTACAATTAATGAACTGATATTGACACATTATTATTAATTAAAGCCATATTTTAGTAATATTTCTTAGTTATTACCTAAGGTTGTTTTTCTGTTTCAATATCTTACCCAGAATTAACACATTATATTTAGTTGTTATGGTTCCTTGGGCTCCTCTTGGCTAAAACAGTTTCCTACACTTTCCTACTTTTTGATCACCTTGACATTTATTGATGAGTACTGGTCAGATATTGTGTATAGTATCCTTCAGTTGGGATTTTTTGATGTTTTTCTCATGATTAGAATGGGGTTATGGGTTTTGGGGAGGAAGACCACAGAGGTAAAGTGACATTTTCATCACATCAATGGTACATACTATCAACATGTTTTATAATTGTTGATATTAACCACAGTCATATAGCAGAAATAATATTTGTCAGGTTTCTCCACTATAAAGTTATTTCCCACCCCTTCTTCCGCCCTATTTACAAACTGTACTCTTTGGAAGGAAGTCGGTATGAATAACTCAAAATTAAGGAGTGGGGAGTGTGTCCTCCTCATTTAGGGTGGAGAATCTACATAATTTTTTGGATTTCTCAACAAGGATGTTTATGTCTTCTCCTCTATTTAGTTATTAATTCGATCATTGATTCATATCAGAATAGACTAACGGTTGTTTATTTTATATGTTGGGTTATAATCCAATACTACTGTATTTATTTTGCTGCTCATATTGTTCCAGTTATGGCCATTGGGAGCACTTTGAGATGGCGCCTGTGTCCCTTTGACATACTCCCATCATTGTGGGCTTTTGTTTTTATTTTTGTTTTAGAGCACTTACACTCTGGTACAACCAGATGCTCCAGGTTCATCATGCAAATTTCCTGCCCAGTCCTAGAATTAGCCATTTCCCCAAGAAGATCTGTGTTTTTTTTAATTGAGGAAGGCATTAGAAATCTAGATCTGCGTGCTGGGTGTAATCATTGCTACTGGAGTGTCATTGCCTCTAGGCCATCTCACCTGACACAGCAAGGAAATATTTGCTTATATACTAACCTGTTATATATACGTATCCATAAATATTTCTACAAATAACTGCACATACATGCATTCACACATATATTAAGCAACACATGAGATCATTCTGATGTCTCAAACTCTAATCCATTACCACATAGATCATTCTAAATTCCTCCCCTTGCTTATCTGTAACTCCACGTTCCAACACTGAGAAACCCACCCTCAACCATCCACCGTCAATTTGCTTAATTGTTCAATTCAAGTATACATGTATAGGAGTATCAGAATTGTAGACCCCTTGTTACACCCCTGGGAAACAACTTTATAAGCTAAGGTATGATGCTTATTTAGTTTCTTTTGCCTTAGTCTTACAGACTCCACTCATTTCATAATTACTTAGATCAGCACATTTCCCTCTGACCACATTCAGGGAGATTGTTTCATACAAATATGATACAATTAAATTGTTTCGTCACAATCTGTGTTTGTATAAATGAAGGTTTGCTCTTTGTTCTGTAAAGTTATGCAGGTTTTGACAAAGAAATAATATCATGTGCCCAGAACTACAGTCCCATACTGAATTGTTTCACTGCTCCCCAAAATCCCCTGTGCTTCACCCATTCAACCCTCCCCTCCTCCTCCAAACTCCTGGCAACTACTGATCTTTTTACCATATTTATAGTTTTGACTTTTTCAGTACGTCATATAGCTGATTCATAGAGTATATTGCCTTTTCAGCCTGGGTTCCGTCACTAAGCAGTATGCATTTGCTTCTTTCTTTTTGATGGCTTATTTTTTTCTATTGCAGAATAATATTCCATTGTGTGGGTGTACCACAGTTTGTTTATCCATTCACTTACTGAAGGACATTTTTGATGGTATTGAGTTTTGGGCAATATGAATAAATCTGTCATAAACATTCACATGGAGGTTTTTCTGTGGACGTAAATTTTCAAATCAGTGAAATCAATACATAGGATCATGATTGCTTGATGATAAGCTAAGACTATGTTTAGCTTTGCAAGAAACTGCTAACCTGTATTCCAAAGTGCCTATGCCACTTTGGATTCTGACCAAAAATGAATGATTATTCCTGATGCTGTACATCTTTGCCAGAAGTTGGTATTGTCAGATTTTTTGGAATTTAGCTGGTCAACTCTGTGTGTAGTAGTATTTATTATTATTTTAATTTTCCATTCTGTAATGACAGATGATGTTGAACATCATTTCATATGTCTATTCCCATCTCTATATCCTCTTTTGTGAGGCATCTGCTCAGATCTGTTGCCAATTTTTTAATTGAGCTGTTTGTTTTCTTATTGTTAAGTTTTAAGTGTCTTTAGTGCCTTTTGAATTTAAGTCCTTTACCAGATAAATGTTTTGTAAATATTTTCTCCCAGTCTGTGGATTGAGTTTTCATTCTTCTGGCAGTGTTTTAGCATAACAGAAGTTTTTAATTTTACTCAAGTCCAATTTATCAATTTTTTCTTTCATCAATCATACTTTTGGAATTGTATCTAAAAACTCATGGCAAAAGAAAAGGTCAACTCAATTTTCTTTACATTTTTCTCCGGAAAATTTAGAGTTTAGAGTTTAGAGTTTTACATTTACGTCTATGGTCCATTTCATTTTTTTTTTTTTTAATTTTTTGTTTATTGCAGTAACATTGGTTTATAACATTGTAAAAATTTCAGGTGTACATCATTATACTTCTATTTCTGCATAGATTACATCATGTTCACCACCAAAATAATAATTACAACCCATCACCACACACATGTACTGAATTATCCCTTTCACCCTCCTCCCTCCCCCCTTCCACTCTGGTAACCACCAATCCAATCTCTGTCCCTATGTGTTTGTTTATTGTTGTTATTATCTACTACTTAATGAAGGAAATCATACGGTATTTGACCTTCTCCCTCTGACTTATTTCACTTTGCATTATACCCTCAATGTCCATCCATGTTGTCACAAATGGCTGGATTTCATCGTTTCTTATGGCTGAGTAGTATTCCATTGTGTATATATACCACAGCTTCTTTATCCATTCGTCCCTTGATGGGCACTTAGGTTGCTTCCAAGTCTTGGCTATTGTGAATAACGCTGCAATGAACACAGGGGTGCATGTACCTTTACAAATTGGTGTTTTCAAGTTCTTTGGATAAATACCCAACAGTGGAATAGCTGGATCATATGGTAGTTCTATCCTTGCTTTTTTGAGGAATCTCCATACTGTTTTCCATAGTGGCTGCACCAGTTTGCGCTCCCACGAGCAGTGTATGAGAGTTCCCTTCTCTCCACATCCTCTGCAACACATGTTGTTCCCTGTCTTGTTAATTATAGCCATTCTGACGTGCGTGAGGTGATATCTCATTGTAGTTTTGATTTGCATTTCCCTGATAGTTAGTGATTTTGAACATCTTTTCATGTGTCTGTTGGCCAACTGTATATCTTCTTTGGAGAAATGTCTGTTCAGGTCTTTTGTCCATTTTTTAATTGGGTTGGTAGTTTTTTTTGTTGTTGAGATGCATGAGTTCTTTACATATTTTGGAGATTAAGCCCTTATCAGAAGTATAGTTTGCAAATATCTTCTCCCAATTGTTAGGTTGTCTTTTCATTTTGTTGATGGTTTCCTTTGCTGTGCAGAAGCTTTTTAGTTTGATGTAGTCCCATTTGTTTATTTTTTCTATTGTTTCTCTTGCCCGGTCAGACGTGGTGTTTGAAAAGATGTTGCTAAGACCGATGCGGAAGAGCGTACTGCCTATGTTTTCTTCAAGAAGTTTCACAGTTTCAGGTCTTATATTCAAGTCTTTAATCCATTTGGAGTTAATTTTTGTGTATGGTGTAAGGTAAGGGTCTACTTTCATTTTTTTGCATGTGGCTATCCAGTTTTCCCAACACCATTTGTTGGAGAGACTTTCTTTTCCCCATTGTATGTTCTTGGCTCCTTTGTCAAAGATTAGCTGTCCATAGATGTGTGGGTTTATTTCTGGGCTTTCGATTCTATTCCACTGATCTGTGTGTCTGTTTTTGTGCCAGTACCATGCTGTTTTGGTTACTATAGCTTTGGAGTATATTTTGAAATCAGGGAGTGTGATACCTCCAGCTTTGTTCTTTTTTCTCAGGATTCCTTTAGCTATTCGGGGTCTTTTGTTGTTCCATATAAATTTTAGAATTCTTTGTTCTATTTCTGTGAAAAATGTTGTTGGAACTTTGATAGGGATTGCATTGTATCTATGGATGGCTTTAGGAAGTATGGACATCTTAACTATGTTAATTCTTCCAATCCAAGAGCACGGAATATCTTTCCATTTCTTTGTGTCTTCTTCAATTTCTTTCAGAAATGTTTTATAGTTTTCAGTGTACAGATCTTTCACCTCTTTAGTTAAGATTATTCCTAGGTATTTTATTCTTTTTGTTGCAATTGTAAATGGGATGGTATTCTTGATTTCTCTTTCTGCTACTTCGTTGTTAGTGTACAGAAATGCAACTGATTTTTGTATGTTGATTTTGTATCCTGCAACTTTACCATAAGTTTACTACTTCTAAAAGTTTTCTGGTGGATTCTTTAGGGTTTTCTATATATAAAATCATGTCATCTGCAAATAGTGACAGTTTCACTTCTTCCTTTCCAATTTCGATCCCTTTTATTTCTTTCTCTTGCCTGATTGCTCTGGCTAGGACTTCCAGTACTATGTTGAATAGGAGTGGTGAGAGTGGGCATCCTTGTCTGGTTCCTGTTCTTAGAGGGATAGCTTTCAGTTTTTCACCATTGAGGATGATATTAGCTGTGGGTTTGTCATATATGGTCTTTATTATGTTGAGGTACTTTCCTTCTATACCCATTTTGATCAGAGTTTTTATCATAAATGGATGCTGTATCTTGTCAAATGCTTTCTCTGCATCTATTGAGATGATCATGTGATTTTTATTCTTCATTTTATTAATGTGGTGTATTACGTTGATTGATTTGCGAATGTTAAACCATCCCTGCATCCCTGGAATAAATCCCACTTGATCATGGTGTATAATCTTTTTAACATATTGTTGTATGCGATTTGCTAGTATTTTGTTGAGGATTTTTGCATCGATGTTCATCAGTGATATTGGCCTGCAATCTTCTTTTTTTTGTGTTGTCCTTGTCTGGTTTTGGTGTCAGATTAATGTTGGCTTTCCAGAACAAGTTAGAAAGCTTCCCTTCCTCTTCAATGTTTTGGAAGAGTTTGAGAAGGATAGGTATTAAGTCTTCTTTGAATGTTTGGTAGAATTCACCAGGGAAGCCGTCTGGTCCTGGACTTTTATTTTTGGGGGGGTTTGTGATTACTGTTTCGATCTCCTTACTGGTGATTGGTCTATTCAAATTCTCTACTTCTTCTTGATCCAGTTTTGGAAGGCTGTATGATTCTAAGAATTTTATCCATTTCTTCCAGATTGTCGAATTGGTTGGCATATAGCTTTTCATAGTATTCTCTTATAATCTTTTGTATTTCTGGGGTGTCTGTTGTAACCTCGCCTCTTTCATTTCTGATTTTACTTATTTGTGCCTTCTCTCTTTTTTTTTGGTGAGTCTATCTTAAGGTTTGTCAATTTTGTTTATCTTTTCAAAGAACCAGCTCTTGGTTTTATTAATTTTTTCTATTGTTTTTTTGGTCTCTATTTCATTTATTTCTGCTCTGATTTTTATTATTTCCCTTCTTCTACTGATTTTGGGCTTGGTTTGTTCTTCTTTTTCCAGTTCCTTTAGGTGCATTGTTAGATTGTTTATCTGAGATTTTTCTTGCTTGTTGAGATAGGCCTGTATCGCTATAAACTTCCCTCTTAGAACCCCTATGCTGTATCCCATAAATTCTGGCATGTCGTATTTTCATTTTCATTTGTCTCCAGGTATTTTTTTATTTCTTCTTTGATTTCTTCGTTAACCCAGTCGTTGTTCAGTAGCATTTTGTTTAATCTCCACGTATTTGTGGCTTTTCTGATTTTCTTCCTATAGTTGATTTCTAGTTTCATACTGCTGTGGCCAGAAAAGATGCTTGGTATTATTTCAATCTTCTTAAATTTATGGAGACTTGTTTTGTGGCCTAATATGTGATCAATCCTGGAGAATGTTCCATGTGCATTTGAAAAGAATGTATATTCTTCGGTTTTTGGATGGAATGCTCTGTATATATCTACTAGGTCCATCTGTTCTAGTGTGTCGTTTAAGGCCAATGTTTCCTTATTGATCTTCTGTTTGGATGATCTATCCGTTGGTGTAAGTGGCGTGTTAAAGTCCCCTACTATTATTGTGTTACTGTCTATTTCTGTTTTTATGTCTGTTAATAATTGCTTTATATATTTAGGTGCACCTACATTGGGTGCGTAGATATTTACAAGTGTTATATCCTCTTGTTGGATTGTTCCCTTGATCATTACGTAATGCCCTTCTTTGTCTCTTTTTACAGTTTTTGTTTTAAAGTCTATTTTGTCTGATATGAGTACTGCTACCCCAGCTTTCTTTTCATTGCCATTTGCGTGGAGTATCCTTTTCCATCTCTTCACTTTCAGTTTGTGAGTGTCTTTAGGTCTGAAGTGTGTCTCTTGCATGCAGCGTATAGATGGGTCTTGTTTTTTTATCCAGTCAGCCACCCTATGCCTTTTAATTGGAGCATTTAGTCCATTGACGTTTAAAGTAGCTATTGATAAGTATGTACTTACTGCCATTTTTTAACCCTTTTTTTTTTCTCAGTGTTTTAGTAGTCCTTCTCTGTTCCTTTTTTCTTCTATACAGAATTGATGGTCACTTTAGTTTGACCTCTGTCTGAAAGCTGTACTCTTTAACTCCCCTCCTCCCTCCTTTTATGTTTTTGATATCATATCTAACCTCTTTTTTGTGCATTTGTATGCATTATGTTCTTATCATGGAAATAGATAATTTTTCCTATTTGTGGTCTTCTCTTTTCCCCTTTAATCAGTCCCTTTAACATTTCTTGTAGCACTGTTTTCTTGGTGAGAAACTCCTTTAATTTTTGCTTGTCTGGGAAATTTTTCATCTCTCCTTCCATTTTGAATGATAACCTTGCTGGGTAGAGTCTTCTTGGCTGTAAGTTTTTTCCTTTTAGCACTTTAAATATATCGTGCCATTCTCTTCTAGCCTGTAAGGTTTCTGCTGAGAAGTCAACTGATAGCCTTATGGGGTTTCCTTTGTATGTAACTTGACATTCACTTGCGGCTTTTAGGATTCTCTCTTTATCTTTAATTCTGGACATTTTGATTATGATGTGTCTTGGTGTGGGCCTCTTTGGGTTTATCTTGTTTGGGGCTCTCTGTGCGTCCTGTACCTGGATGTCTGTTTCCTTCCTTAGGTTAGGGAAGTTTTCATCTATTATTTCTTGAAATAGATTCTCTGACCCCTTGTCTCGCTCTTCTCCTTCCGTGACACCTATAACACGGATGTTAGTGCGCTTGATGTTGTCCCAGAGGTCCCTTAGACTGTCCTCACTCTTTTTAATTCTTTTCTCTTTTACCTGTTCAGCTTGGGTAATTTCTTCTAGTCTTTCGTCCAGCTCACAGATCCGTTCTTCTGTATCCTCTACTCTGCATTTGAGTCCCTCTAATGAATTTTTCATTTCCAGTATTGTGTTCTTCATTTCTGATTGGTTCTTTTTTATATCTTCCATTTCTTTGTTGACATTCTCACTGAATTCATCTATTCTTCTCCCCAGATTAGTGAGCATCCTTAACACTCTTAGTTTGAACTCTCTGTCGGGTAGGTTGCTCATTTCTGTGCCACTTACTTCCTTTTCTGGGGTTTTGTCCTGTTCCCTTACTTGGAATGTATTCTTTTGCCTCCTCATTTTGCCTCTTTCCCTGTGCTTGTGTCTACGTATCAGGTAGGTCAGCTACGTCTCCTGCTCTTGGATAATTGATCTTATGTAAGTGATGCCTTAGGAGGCTTCCAGTGTGTTTCCCTCAGTTCTCAATGTTCCAGGGGTGACCCCTATGTGGGCTACCTGTGTCCTTCTGTTGTGGCCTGTTTACTCTCCCTGTAGGCTCCCAGGGAGGCTGAGTTATGCTCCTGGCCAGCTGTTGTAATGCTCAGCTGCTTGTAGTTGTTGTGGGCCCTTCAGTCTCTTTATGAGGTGTGGGGAGCCCCAGCACAGTTGGCTGCAAGTTCTAATACCACATTTGTGTTGCAGTATTTCTTTTAAGTGAGTAGGCCCCCAGAGTGGCAGGTTGTTAGGCTCAGGGCCTTACAATTGCTGTAAGCCTCTAGCCTATTAGGTCTCTTGTCAGGTCTCTGAGGATTGCAGCTGGGTGGGGCTGGCCTCAGGCACAAGAGCACCCAATTGTTTCACGCTTTGGGAAGTGGGGCAAACCCCTTATGTGGGTCTTGGAGAAGCACAAGTCTTCTGAAGCTGACAAGCCCTGCCGCCCACAGGTCCACACAAACAGTCAACACAGTCCTGCCCCGTGTGAGCGCCCCGACCTCCGCAATTAGACCCAGTCTCTACACGGCGGGAGCCCCACACACTCCGCCACCGCCCCACACTCTCCACCCGCTCCTTGTGCACACCCTGCCCCGCTAAAATCTGCTCAGTTGCCAGGCTGCGGAGAATCCAGTCACCAATCTATGCAGGCCCACAAGCTGCCTAAGGGCTTGTTGTTGGGTGGGGCCAGTCTCTGGGGTGGGCTGCCTTCCCTGGCTGAGCTGGATTAAATAGGTGCTCTAGTGGGTGGGGCAGACCCTGGGCTAGCAGGCCCCAGGGAGAACTCCAATGGCATCTGTGTCATCACGCTCACACCAGGCCACAACAATGGCCGCTGCCAATGTCCCAGTCCCTGGAGAGGTCTCACCCCTCACCGAGATGCACTCAGGGCCTATTAGGTGAGTCTCTTTTCACCACAGCACTGTGCACCTTTCTTTCTGGTGATTTTAGGATGCTTCCTGAAACGGGTGAGTTTGCGCGCGGGCCCTTTAAGAGCAGGTTTTAGTTTCTTTGTGAACCGGGTTTTCTGGGGGTGCTCCCCAATGCTTTAGTAGCAGGCAAAGTCAGATATTATGCCGTTGGTCTCGATTGTGCTGGGTCCACAAAATGCCCACAGCGGGGGTGCTCCCGGCTCAGGGCCCCGCGCCTCCAGGGAGGCTGCGTACCTGTGAGCTGCTCCCGGTGGCCGTGAAGCTCGCAGCTTGTGAAGGCAGCGTTTTTCCTCTTCAGAAGAGAGTCTCTGCCTCTTCTACCCCAGTTAGGATTGTCCGTTGTTGCAGGAGTTCCTCTCATCCAGTTTTCAGTTCTGTCTCAGGGGTAATTTTTCCAGGAGTAGTTGTAAATTGGCTGTGTCCACGGGAGGAGGTGAGTTCCGAGTCTGCTTACGCCGCCATCTTGACTCGATCTCCTATGGTCCATTTTGAATTATTTTTGGTGTATGGTGTAAGGTCTGTGTCTAGGGTTTTGTTTTGATTTGTTTTTGTTTTTGTTTATGCATATTGACATTCAAATTTTCCAAAACCATTTGTTTAAAAGTGTATCCCTTTTCAATTGAATTGTCTTTGCTCATTTTTCAAAGATCAGTTGAGTATATTCAAATAGATTGATTTCTAGGCTCTCCATTTTGTTCCGTTATCTTGGTATCTATTCTTTAAGACACCAATACAATGTCGATTAATGTAGTTTTATACTAAGGCTTAAAATTGGGTAATATACTTCCTCCAACTACATTTTCTTCTTCCATATTATGTTGTCTATTCTAAGACTTCTGTCTTCCTTATAAATTTAAGAGTCAGATTGTATCTGCAAAATAGCTTGCTGGAATTTTGATTGGGATTGCATTGAATCTATTCAACAAATTGGAGAGAATATCCTAGCAATATTGAGTCTTTGTATCCATGAACATAAAATATCTCTCCATTTATTTATATCTTTGATTTATTTCGTCACAGATTTGTAGTTTTCCTCATATAGATCCTATATGTATTTTGCTAGACTTACATCTACATATTTAATTTTTTGGTTCTAATGTAAATGATATTGTTTACCTTTAATTTTAAATTCGAATTTTTCATTGATGGTATAAAGGAAAACAACTAATATATACATAAACCTTGTATCCTGATACCTAGCTATATTCACCTAATAATTCTGGGAGTTTTATTGTTGGTTCTTTGGGGTTTTCTGCATATTTAACAATGTCATCTGTAAACAATGACAGTTTTATTTCTCCCTTCCTAATCTGCGTATTTTTTACTTACTTTTCTTTATGTTGAATTGGAGTATCGAGTCAACATTTTACCTGGTCTTAGAGAGAAAGCATCCAGTTTTTCATCCATTTTTTATAGATGTTATCAAGTTGAGGACATTCCAAACTAGTCTTAGTTTCTGATAGTTTTTGTCATGAGTGGGTGTTGGATTTTGTCAAATGATTTTCTGCAACAATTAATGTAATCACATGATTTTTCTAACTTAGCCTGTTGATGAGGTGTGATTGATTTTAAAATGTTATACCGGCCTTGTATACCTGGAATAAATTCCACTTGTTTGTGGTGTATGTTTATTTTTATACATTGTTTGTTTAGTTTGTTAATATTTGGTTGACATTTTTTCCATCTATGATTATGGGAGATATTGGTTTGTAGGTTTCCTTTCTTGTAATATCTTTCTATGATGTTGATATTAGCGTAATGCTTGCCTCATAGAATAAGTTTGAAAGTGTTTTCTCTGCTTTTATTTTCTGAAAGAGATCATGGATGGTGAATATTCATTCTTCATTAAATGTTTGGTAGAATTCACCAGTGAAACCATCTGGGCCTGCTGCAATTGTTTTTTGAAAGGAGTTTGATTATAGATTCAATTTCTTTAATAGATATAGACCTTTGCAGATAATTTCTCTCTCCTTGTGTTAAATTTTGTACTTCATATCTTTCAAGGTATGAGACTATTTCACCTATGTTATCAAATTTGTGGGCATAGAGTTGTTCACAGTATTCCTTTATGATCTTTCTAATGTCCATGTGATTCATAGTGATGACCCCTTTTTCATTGCTGATATTAATTTTTGTCTTCTCTCCTTTTAATTGCTTAGCCTGACTAGAGTTTTATAATTTTTGATCTTTTCAAAGAAACCACTGTTGGTCTTGTTGGTTTTATTAATTGTTTTCCTGTTTTCAGTTTCTTTAATTTCTTTTCTAATTTTTATTTATTTTCTTCTGCTTGTTTTATACTTAAATTATTCTTTTTTCTCTATTTTCCTGAGGTGATCCTTTTTAGATTTTTCTTATTTTCTAATATATGCATTTAATTTTATAAATTTCCCTCTAAATACTGCTTTTGCTGCATCCCACAAATTTGGGTAAGTTGCATTTTATTTTCAACTAATTGAAATTATTTAAAAAATTTTTCTTGATACATCCTTTATGATCTATATTTTACTTAGAAGTGTGTTGTTTAATCTCTAAATATTTTGAGATTTTACCAACTATCTGTTATTGATTTCTAGTCTAATTCCATTACGGTCTGAAAGTATGCTTTGTATGATTTCTATTGTTTAATTTATGTTAGGATATGTCTTATGGCCCAGAATGTGGTCTATCTTAGTGAATTTTCATGTGAGCTTGAGAAAGATGTGTATTCTGCTATTGTTGGATGGGATATTATATATTCTATAAATGGCAATTAGATCAAGTTGATTGACGGTGTTTTTCACCTGTATCCTTACTGATTCTATGCCTGCTTGATTTATCAGTCACTGAAAAAGAATGTTGACTTCTGTAACTCTACTAGTAGGCTTATCTATCCTTTCAGATGTACCTAGTTCTGCCTCACATATTTGCATGCTCTGTTGTTACGTGCATTTACAATTTTCATATCTTCTTGGAGAATTGTCTATTCATTAACATGTAACATCCCTCTTTTATCCCAGAAAATTTTACTTGTTCTGAATGATGGTTTTTCCGAATTTAATGTAATTACTCTAGTTTTTATTTGTTTGTTTCTTTGTATGTTGTTGTTTTTATGGTTAGTATTGCATATCTTTATCCATACCTTTACTTTTAACCATGCAGAGTTTTTACGTTTTAAGTGTTATTTAATAGACATTTTATACTTGGGTCTTCTTTTTTTTGATCCAATCTGACAATGTCGATCTTACAAATAGTGTATTTAGACTATTCATATCAAAATAATTATTGAACTAGTTGGATTCATATTTACCATGTTTGAAACTATTTTCTATTCATTGCCTTGTTCTTAATTTTACTTCTTCCTTGTCTTTTTCTTCCTTCTCTGATTTCAATTGAGAATTATATATAATTCTATTTTATATCCTTTCTTAGGATATCAAACACACTTAAAATTTTTAATATTTCCAGGGGCCAGTTCTGTGGCATAGTGGTTAAGTTCTCATGCTCTGCTTTGGGGGCCCAGGGTTTGCAGGTTTGAATTCCTGGTGCAGACCGGCACACCACGCATCAAAGCCATGCTGTGGCAGCATCCCACATACAAAATAGAGGAAGATGGGCACAGATGTTAGCTTAGAGCCAATATTCCTCAGTAAATGAGGAAGATTGACAACAGATGTTAGCTCAAGGCAATCTTCCTCACACACTCACAAAATATTAACATTTCCCTTAGAGTTTTCAATGTACATTTTTAACTAATCTATTACCACCTAAAATAAAACGATATCACTTCATTTGTAATGCAGGCACCTTATAACAGAGTATTTCCAATTCCTCCTTTAATCTCTATATCATTACTGTCATTCATTTCATTTATCCATATTCTATAATCAGCCAATACCTTTTTACTAGTATTAAACAGTTAACTTTTGTACTAATTAAGAATAAGAAAAATATAAGATTTATTTTACCTTTATTTTTTCCTTCTCTGATATTCTTCCTTTTTTATGTAGATTGAAGCTTCTGACTTATATCATTTCCTTCTTGCTGAAGAATTACTTTTAACATGTTTTTTTACAAGGAAAGTCTTCTGGCAGTGATTTCCGTCAGTTTTTGTTTGTCTGAAAAAGTTTATTTCTCCTTCACTTTTGGAGGATAATATTGCTGGACATAGAATTTTAGGTTGGTACCTTTTTCCTTTCAATACTTCAAATACTTCACTCCACTTTCTTCTTGATTGCATTGTTTCTGATGAAAAATCTACTGTTATTTTTATCCTTGTTTCTTTAAAGTTAAGGAATTTCCCTGCCCCATTACCACTTCCAGGGTTATTTCAACATTTTCTCTGTTTGGTATTATTCAGTTTGAATATGATGTGCCTACATGTAGGATTTTTGGTATTTATTCTGCTTGGTGTCTTCTGAGTTTCTTGGATTTGTTGTTTGGTGTCTCTCATTAATTTTGGAAAATTTTCATCAACTATTACTTCAAATATTTCTTTTCCTCCATTTTCTATTTCTTTTCCTTCTTGTATTCCTATTATTTGATGTTACATGTTGACATATCTTCAAACTCTCTTGTACTTTCCTCAGCTGTGTGTCCTGGTTAGCCTATCAAAGACATTTTGGAATAAAGCATTTCCTTTTTACTCTGTCTTAAGAGATTACATCTCTCTGCTTACAATATCCATCTGTTCTTACATGCTGTGTATTTTTCCTTTAAAGCCCTTAACATATTAATCATAGTTACTTTATATTCTCTGTCTGGCAGTTCCAAAATCTGTGTCGTATTGGAGTATGGTTCTAATGCCTGCTTTGTCTGTTCAAATTGTGTTTTTTCTGTCTTTTAGTATCCTCTGTAACTTTTGTTGAAAGCCAAATGTAAAGTAATAAGAACTGAGGTAAATGGGTTGCAGTGTGATATTTTATGTAAGTCTTACTAGGAGTTGACAATGTTTACTGATTATTGTAGCTGTGTATGCCAAAGGCTTCGAATCCTCTAGTGTCCATTATTTTATGTTTTCTGTTGTCTTTAGGCTTCTGTAAGAACTCTTTATCAAATAGTGTCTAGGTCTTGCTGCTCTTTTAGCTAAATTCCACTGTTGTTGCAGTGGTGCCCTGTTGGTGTGGTAAGGTTTGTGGGAAGAGAAGTGTTCTATAATCTTATGATTAAATCTCAATATTTTTAGTTGGGCTTGTCTCTGGGCTTCTATCTTCACAAGTGTTATATATTTTTTGTTCCATTTACCTGACAAAGGAGGGATAGATGGTGCTGAACTCAAAGAAATGCCCTTAGCTTGTATGTGATAAGGCTCTGGGAAAGTATTTTACCCTGGAAAATAGGATGGTTTTATAAAGAACACTCTGGGCATATTTCAACATGGGCATTTTTCCCCACCTTTTGCCAGAGCTACTGGGGAGTCATTCCTGGCTATTCACAGTGAGAACCTTATGGGGTTCCCGAAACTTAAACCCATGAAAGTATAGGTGCCTCTAAGATAGAGGCTCCCTGTAGTTTCTCACTTTCAATCTAATCCACAATCAGCCTCCAGCAATTTGTCAGAATTACCATTTAAGTATCCTTACTAGTTTAGGGCTCTAGTTGATGGAATTTCTGCTTTAGGTAAGACCTCAGCTATGACTTCCTTGATTTGCCTATCTGTCTAGATTTCTTGATGGTGTTTTGCCCTGAAATCCCAGCTTTCCAATAAATATAAGAAAAATTGTTAATTTTTATTTTGTTCACATGTGTCTTTTTGTAACAATGGGAATGATGAGTTCCAAGTTCTTTACATATTGAAGCTGAAACTGGAAGTCCAACTGTGTAATTCTTAATTTGTAATTTATAGGAATCTGTCAAAATTAGCTAGACATAACAGAAGACAAAACAGTATAACCATAACCAAGAAGAAAGTAGAGAAAATAGAAAAAAAACAACACTCGACCTGTGATTCATCAGTCGTGAACTTTCAAATAACTCTGCTTACTATGATGAAGGAATTGAAATAAAAGATTGATAATTTTATTAGAGAAGCTAATCAGAGCTTTAATGGAAAAGAGAAAACAATAAAAAGAGCAAATAAAAATTGTAGAAATGATTAAAATAATAAATGAAAGTAAGTTACTCAACGGCTATGTTTAGCATTAGTTTCAAACTCCTGAAGAGAAAAGTAGGAACTGAGGAAAAGTCAGAAAAAAAATGAAGAATGACACATGGAGACAAAAAATGATAAAAAATAGAGAAAAGCATGGTAGCAAAATATATCCATGGTGAAAAGGCTTGCATATGTGCATATGTGTACTTAAATACACATATTTAAGTCTCAGAAGCAGATGAGAATTAATAAGGCAGAAGCATTATTTGAATAAATAATGGTTGAGAACTCTTCAATATTGGAAAATAAATTAATCTACCTATTCTAGGAGACTTGCAATTCCCAAAGCAGTATATGCCATATGCTCATGATAGAAAAACTACTGAAAACCAAAGACAAAAAATAAAAGATCTTAAAGCAATCTGAGGAGAAAAAGAGAGATTATGTTTCAAAAGAGCAACAGTGAAATTGACTTGACTTCTTGCAAAAAAAATATAAGTCAGGAGACAAAGGGTTGATGTATTTAATTTCTAAAGATTATATTTGCAACGTAACAATTGAAAGTATTTTTCATTCCCTGTGTTATATTTTTATCATTTGCAATGGCAGAAATACATTTTTCTGGTTCATCAAAAAGCCATTAAATCTTTATTATGGGTTCAAATAAAGAGAAGATAAATATGCAGGAAATTATTTGTCATTTTCATTTTATAATTTCAAATATGAAATTATCCTTAGAAAGGTTATTACTAACCACTTTTTCATCTGATATGGCAGGATAGTATCCAAAGTAACATTGAATTCTTTATATCAGCCTTAAAGGGGTATAATTTGTCCTTAAATTGGAGTAAAAGATACATTAAATGTATATATATATTTCAAGATAAATTGTGAAATAATGAAACATAAAATCTTTCTTTTTATGCGGAGATAACAAATTAGGAACTCTTTGCTGCTTACTGAGTTGCTAACTGATATGTGTGGAGAGAGGTTCTGAATAGATTAATCAGGTAGGAGAGGATAGGAAGTTGCTGTTTTGGTATCTATAATGTGTAATTTGGATTCATTTTACAGAATCTTTAAAGACTAATTTGAAAAGATATATGCACCCCTATGTTCATTGGAGCATTATTCACAATGGCCAAGACTTGGAAATAACCTAAGTGCCCATCAACAGATTAACGGATAAAGAAGAAGTGGTATATATATACAATAGAATACTACTCAACCATAAAAAAGATGAAATGTTGCCATTTGCAACAACATGAATGGATCTTGAGGGCATTATGCTAAGTGAAGTAAATCAGACAGAGAAAGCCATATACCATATGATTTCACTCATATGTAGAAGATAAAAAAACAATAAAAAAAACCCCACATAGACAGAGAGAATAGATTGGTGGTTACCTGAAGGGAAAGGGGGAGGAGGGAGGGCGAAAGAGGTAAAAGAGCAAGTGTGTATGGTGATGGATGACAATTAGACTTTGGGTGGTGAACACAATGTAGTCTACACAGAAATGGAAATATATTGATGTACACCTGAAATTTATATAATCTTATAAACCATTGTTACCTCAATAAAAAATTAATTAAATAAGAAAAGACAATACATATTCTCTCACATAACTATAACTTCTGCTTAAGATTAAGAAAGATCTTTACTTTAAAATGGCAATTTAAATTTTCTACTATTGATGATGTCATAGCCTCTCTGTTAAGGAGAATTACAGATTCAATAAGAAGTGTAAGAGACCTCATAGATCTGTGAGCTGAGATAAGATAATGTACTCAAGCAATCTCTAAAATTTCACCTTCATAATTATCCACATTTAGGTTATCTTGTGGTTAATATTTATATTATCTTGGAATATATATACATACTCTTGCCTTTTACAGATAACGACAAATAAAGAATGCACAATTTTCAAATAATTAAATGTTTCCAAGGAAAGATTACGTATTGAAGGACTTGAGTGTCTGTGTATCTTCTTCTGAGCTTTGATTTAATTGTATTTTCCTTTCCTTCCTGAAGTTGTTTTGATTCCTTGGATAGCCTGGCACATCTGGGAGTTAGAGTAACTGTCCCTTTGATTCGATGACTCAGAATGGTTCAGACAAATATGGATGAAGTAGAAAACTTTTCCTCCAATGTCTGTTCAACTGCAGATAAATAACACCTTTCGACCAAGCATGCTCATTGCTGCCTTCAGAAGCCTCTCTCAGTTTCTTAAATCATCATGCCACTTTTGCAATTTTGCACGTAATCTGACTAAGGGGCAGAATTCTGTGAGGAAGTAATACATTTAAGCAGTCATGATGACCTTTTACTCTGCCTAGAATAGTAAATCTCAAAGCATGAACCACTTACTACCTGTTTCAGGATGTTTGTTTAAATCTTCGGGGAAAGAGGCAGAATATGCATTTATTACAACTTTCCAAGTAATTATTACGCATACTAAAATTTTAGGGCATTTGGTCTTAGATAATGTATTACAATGACTCACTGGAATGTGAATGACTCATTCTATTCCAGAGACTTTAACTTAAAAGGACAGCCCAGATCTTTCTCTTTATCAATCTTGACAATCACAAAGAATTGTGAGCTTCCACGTCTCAAGAAGTTAGTTTTGAATTGCTCTTATCATCTTAATGTTCATATCTATGATGTTTGAAGTTAGCCTTGAATATATATACACATAAATATATGTATATATATACACACACACCATCGTTAACAATTTTTAACATACCCTTGACTTTCTCTTTTAGTTATCCTGCTAAGTGTTACAGTATCACTATGGGTGTGCAACTACATACTGTGTGGTTAGAGTTCTAATATCACATTTTCACCTATACTTTTCCGCTGGAGAAACTTGACCCAGTTAATAAATTCAGCTGCTGGCTGGAAACCTTTTCTAAAAAGAAGGAATTAAAAGAAACTACTGACATATCTGACTTCCTTCACATTCCACTTCTGCTCATAATACTGTCCTATCCAACATACGGTTCCTTCTTAAATTCACATTGGCTAATATCATTCTGAGTGCATCACACCGTCTGGAGGCCAAATGACACACTGCTTGCTAGTGCTCCCATGAGTTAACTCTATAGCTATTTCAGTTCCCTGGCCAGGGGTTCCAAATTTCCCCCACTCCCTGGCTCTGGCTTTTGTCTTCCCAGCAAACCTCTTGGTTGAGATTTCAATGATTTTGACAGTCAATCTCTTAGACAGATATAAATTGGGAAAATTGGCTTCCCACATAATATACAACACTTATCTCTGTTTAGAAACATAGAGTTTCTCTTAAACATTTCATATAAGTTGCTATTAAATTAAAATAGAAGGTTATATTTAAAAATAATTTTATTAGATGTTTTTGCGCTTCATTTACATATGTTATATTTTATAATATATATTTTTATACAGTTATTATATATATATACTATATATATAAAATCATTACATTTGATTTGATTGGAAGGAATCAATTTTTCCTTTAGACAGTTTTTGAGCCTGTCTTTTGTGTTACTTGTGATCATAATGACAGGCACGGGGATGTGCCATATATAAGATATATGTGGGTTTTTTTTCAGTAACTTACTGTGTTCTTATTTATGAGATAACATAAGATATTTTTCTAATGTGTTTTATTCCTATAACAGAACATGAGATATTTTTAACCTTCATTCTAGATACACAAAAGGAGGCAAAATGTTTTAAGTAAATAATTCCTCATATTCTCACTCATCTCTGACAATAATAATCATACATATCAGAAAAAGATATTGTATTCAATATCTAATCTGGTGATCTGACCCAAAGTCACTAACTAGGATTATTGATAAATTCCCCAGAATTATAAAATCTTATGAATGTTACAAATATTTTATTCAAAGTTGCTTTAAGTTATAACTATTTTCTCTTTGTCTCCTTCTAGCTACAAGTGAGCATTTTGCATATATGTACATGGGTCTAAATTTATTTACTTCTTAATTCAAGAAGAATTCTAAGTTTATATAATTTGCTGAAAGAAAGAAATTGTTAGATTTAGGTTTCCATAGAGGAATGCCAGAGGTTCTTCTCGCGAATATCAGTGATGACTGGCTAGTCAGCAGCCTATTACTAGCAGAATTTTAATTTCAAAGTAGACTAATAAGAGTTGACTGATGTCTGCCTGTGCACGTTCTTAAGTGATAATCAGTATAGAATTGCTCATCGGTAGAGGCTTATGTCATAAGCTGATTGTCTAAATGATGAATATACAATGAAATTAAGCAGAATTGAGACAGATGGTTCTAACTTTTGAGAAATGTGCATATCTTCGTAATTAAATAATAAGTCCGTTGCCTGGAAGATCAATTGGGACATAATAACTTTGAAAACTAAATCATTTCATTGTTTGGCATTTATGAGACATGGTAAAAAGCAAATTCCATTTTAATTTACTCAAAGTATTGCTTATTTTCTTCCTAAGCACTTGATAAAAAATGGAAAAGCAGATATTGTCATTTTGTTTCCTTCTTATATAAAATTATATTGTTATATAAAGTTTAGAAAATCATTGCCAAACAAAATTTTGTAGATTAATGGCTTCTCCTAAGAAACTGGAAATAAAGCATTTAAAGTATACTAAGTCAAATACCAGACATTAAAGGGACAGAAAATGTGAATAATACTGTGAAATTTATCTGAAATTATTTATTTCCTTCATACAAATTTATGAAGTAAAAACAGATCTGTGTGCTTGTTTTTCCGGGAAGAGGCATGGGTATTTGATATATTTGTATTTACTTTTCTACATTTATTAGGCATTTTCAAAGAAAATACACATACAAGAAATAACACTATAACTTTCAAGAAAGTTTGGATTGGGAATGACATAGCAAAATGGCCAAACAAGACATCCTTAGCTCATATCTCCCTCATCAAAAATTTGCCATCCATCAATGGACATAAATACTTTTGTGGGAGCTGTGGGATCCAGCACCATACTCCAAGGGACCCGGGAGGAGTCTCGCCCACCCGAGCATCAGATAACAGGCATACAGACCTGGGTCCCAGCTATGGACCGTGGAATGGCCTATGAACTGGCTCCAGCCCCACTCAGCCATGGTCTGGGAGCCCCTGGAAAACACTGACTTAAAAAAATCACCCACAGATGAGAGAGCTTGGGGAAGCCCAGGATTCCAGCAGAGAAGTTCCAGCACATCGTTAGAGCAAAAAAATCGAAGATTGGACACATTGGAGAGTGTAAGAGGAAAACTGTGGTATTACGCGTGTCTCCTCTGTCACCAAAGTGGCACAGCTCAGTGCCAATAAATCCCTTCTTGGTCCTTGATTTCTCCCGTGCGGGAAAGTGAAAGTGTGTGAATGGGTGCCCAGCTTCCCAAGCTGTGTGAGATGCAGCCAAAAAGGTCCATTTCTCTTTCCTCCCATCTAAAGTACTGAGTCATGACCTACACAACTGGGGGACAGTTAGCAGCTGGGAGAATAGCAGCCAGGGCTCACAAGGTATCAAAGGGATGCAGATCCTATCAACCACATCACAGACTCCATCAGGAGGCCAGCCCTTGAGCTGCCAGGATGTCTTATCAGTGGCTCCCCCCAACTGGCCTACAGGCACCCCTAGGGCTCTGCTCACCTCACCTACACATGCCCCAACTACCTTGTGGCAGGCTCCTTGTGCGCAGTCCCAGTGGCGGTGAGAGGGAGCACTTGGGCAGATGGCAAATGAGCACACAGAGAAAGCCAGCCCAAACCTGTAAACCAAGGAGACCACAAACTTGAGCATTTAGTAGGAAGGCAAAAAGGAGACTGTTAGCCCTCAGACTGGCGTGTTGCTGGATGGAGAAGGTGTACAATCTTAAGAATTCTGCCACAAGAGGGAGCAAGAAGAGTGGAGCAGACATCTCCGTAGAAGGTCTGAGAAAGCCTCAGAATCTGGAGCAGAGCTGACAGAAGGTAATTCTCTCCCAAAGTCAGTCAATACAGACTGGAGGAGGTGACCGCTACTTCACATGCCAAGACAGCAACACAAGACTTCAAGGAACATGAAAAATCAAGGAAACGCGATGCCACCAAAGGATCACAATAATCTTCTAGTAACTGACCCCAAAGACATGCAGGTCTCCAGTTCCCCTGATAGAGAATCCAAAAGAGCTGTTTTGAGGAAGCACAGTGAACTATAAGAAAACACAGAAAGACAATGCAACAAAAACAGGAAAACAATACATGAACAAAATGAGAAGTTTAACAAAGAGATAGAAGTCACAAAAAAGAACCAAAAAGAAATTCTGAAGCTAAAGAATACAATAAATGAAAAGAAAAATGGAATAGAGAGCATCAACATCAGATGGATCAATCAGAAGAAAGAATCTGTGAAGTAAAGACACCTTTGAAATTATCCAGTCAGAGGATAATAACAACAACAAAAAATGAAAATAGTGAACAAATCCTACGTGAATGTGGAATACCATCAAGAGAAGCAAGCTACAAAGTATTGGAGTCCTAGGAGGAGAACAGAAGCAGAAGGGAGCAGAGAGTTTATTTAAAGAAATAGTGGCTGAGAACTTCCCAAGTCCCAGGAGAGATTTGGCCATCCAGGTTCATGAAGCTCATAGGTCTCCAAACAAATTCAACTTAAAAAGATCTTCTCCAAGACACATTGTAATAAAACTGTCCAAAATCAAAGACAGAGAATCTTAAAAGCAACAAGAGAAAAGAAGCTTATCACTTACAAGATAAGCTTACTCCCTCTCCCATAAGGCTATCAGCAGAAACCTTACAGGCCAGGAGAGAGTGGGATGATATAGTAAAAGTGTGGAAAGAAAACAAACCCTGTCAATCAAGAATACTTTGTGTGGCAAAGTTGTTCTTCAGAAATGAAGGCAAGATAAAGATGTTCCCAGACAAACAAAAGCTGACGGGCTTCATCACCACTAGATTTGCCTTACAAAAAATACCGACAAGAGTTCTCCAAGCTAAAATGAAAGGACAGTAATTAGTAACATAAAAACATGAAAATATACAACACACTGCTAAAGGTAAGTATATAGTCAAATTTAGAATAATACTGTAATACAGTAGTGTGTTAACCACTTAACTCTAGTAAAAAAGGTTAAAGGACAAAAGTATTAAAAATAACTACAGCTATAATAACTTCTTAGTGAATACAAAATATAAACAGAGGTAAATTGTGATATTAATAACCCAAAAGTTTGGGGGAGTAAAAGGGTAGAGTTTTTGTATGCAAAGTTAAGTTGCTGGCAGTGTAAAATAGACTGTTACAGCTATAAGATATTTTATGTGAGCCTCATGGTAACCACAAAGCAACAACCTACAGTAGGAGAGATGTTGGTCAAATAGTACAAACTTCCAGTAATAAGATGAATAAGTTCTGGGGATCTAATGTACAGCATGGTTACTATAGATAACAGTACTGTATTACATACTTGAAAGTTGCTAAGAGAGTAAATCTTAAATGCTCTCTCCATACACAAAAAAAGGTAATTTTGTGAGGGGATGGAGGTGTTAACTAATCCTGTTGTGGTAATCATTTTGCAATATATAAGTGTATCAAATCATCACATTGTACACCTTAAACTTACACAATGGTATATGCTAATTATATCTCAATAAAGCAGGAGAAAAAAAGAGGAATAAAACAGTACTTAGCCACTAAGCATTTTTCCTTCATGTAAATTACAAATATTCAATTTAATAAATAATTTATTGAACCCTTTCTGTCAGAATGACAGAAACACAGTGTCAGAAAGACAGAGATGAATATCAGCTAATCACTGTCCTGAAGGAACTTATGATGGAATGAAAGTCTAGAACATAGTTAGGTACAACGAGAAAATACTATCAGAAAGAGAAAACATGGCTTAAACTGATTTTGTAGAGGCCCTTTTAAAATGCTTCCAAATATACTAAAAAAAGAATGAGCTGTGGGTTCCAGGCCAAGACACAACTCCTTTCATTAACAGATGTTTACTATGATTAATTATGACAAATCCTTCTATAATTTTAGAGTTCAGACTCTATAACTACTTCATATGTAAATGGCAAGAGGAGTAAATTAATTTTTTACTGGCTTTGTATTCTAGCTTCATCACTCCTTTCTTGGGGACCTCAGTTGCCTTAAATGTAATATGGCATAATATTAACATAGCAACATAAGGTTTAGGCTAAAAATTAACATAATATTTGTTCTGTAGCCTTCATCAGATTGTAAGAAGCAAATTAAATAATATATTCAAAGTACAAACTGCAAAGTAACTAATAAGGGTAATAAAGAAATATAATTTCAAAAATAAATAAATAAATGTAGTTCTAGCAACAGCTGAGTGAAAAAAAAAGGCTTGAATTTCATTCTATTTACTGTGCCAGTGCAAGTACTCAAAAATATTTGTTGAAGACAATCTTAGATGTTAATTATGATGTGCCTTCACTAATATTTTAGTGATTATTTGTATATACTTTTAATTTTAAATAATAATTGATGATTTTGTGGTTTTTGTTTGATAACTCAGTGTAATAATGTAACCTGAAATTGTGAAAGTATATAAGAATATTTTTAAATGACGATATAAGCCCCTTCAAAGTTATAAGGAATCTTTAAACAATTGAAGATCTAGAGAGTGCCCAATATATCATTTGATTCATAATTATAATATTATTGACAAAGAAACTGCCCCAGAGATGACATATTAATGATTGAATGAATAAATTAACTCCAAAATTAATCAAGGATTGATGGAATAAACAATTATTTATATCTTGTTTAAATATTTCAAGAACATTTTATTAATTATCTCTATGAGAGTATTGCAGATCTTTTGTTACAACTATTTCTATGTACTTCACACTTTTGGTGGCTATTATAAACTAGCCTTTAATTTAAATTATATTTTCCAGACTTCTATTATAAACAAATGCATCATTTTTTGTGTGTGTGCATGGGAAGATTAGCTCTGAGCTAACATCCAATACCAATCCTCCTCTTTTTTTGCTGAGGAAGATCAGCCCTGAGCCAACATCTGTTGCCAATCCTCCTCTTTTTGCTGAGGAAGATTGGCCTGGGGCTAACATCCGTGCCCATCTTCCTCTACTTTATATGGGACACTGCCACAGCATGGCTTGACAGGTGGTGTGTCCATCTGCACCCCAGATCCCAACCTGTGAACTCCAGGTGGCTGAAGCAGGGTGTGCGAACTTAACCGCTATGTCACTGGGCAGGCCCCAGCATCTTATTTTATTTTTTTTGTGTGAGGAAGATCAGCCCTGAGCTAACATCCATGCCAATCCTCCTCTTTTTTTTGCTGAAGAAGACTGGCCCTGAGCTAACATCTGTGCCCATTTTCCTCCACTGTATGTGGGACGCCACCACAACATGGCCTAAAAAGCAGTGCATTGGTGCACGCCCGGGATCCGAACCCGGGCCGCCAGCAGTGGAGCGCGAGCACTTAACTGCTATGCCATGGGGCCAGCCCGAGCATCTTTTTTTTTTTTAATACTGATTCAAATACTTTACGACTCTCATTAATTCTGATAATTTATCTGGGGTAATGTTTTGTAGTTTCTATGTCAACAATCACATATTTTGGACTATCTACATTTTCTTTTTCCTTCATATCCAATTTTAATACTTTCTTTTCCTTTTTTAGGTTTATCTTGGTAGTACTGCAGGTCACTGTAGGAATCATTTTGATGATAGCAGGCATAATTGTCCTGTTTCTAATTTTAAAGAAAAGGCTCAAATTTTCAACTAAGTTGTATAATGTTTGATATTTGTAAAATTTTGATAAATATTCTTTTTGAGTTAAAGAAGTTTGCTTTTTACTTCTATTATTTTCTTATATTTATTCACCAGTGCTTGTTCAATATTACTGAATTTATTTTCCAGCTAAACTGAAATTGAAATCTGTATTTCCCTTCTCAAATCAGTAATGTGTTAAATTAAACAGATAGATCGTGTAATCGTATATCATACATATTCTATAGATAAATCCTATTTAGATGTCATGTACTATCTTTTTATACATTGTTGATACTTATCATCTTTTACCTAACGTTTTCTTAGAAACAGAAGTCTATCTGATTAAGGTATGCATTTTTACTGTAACTGACCAAGTGCCATGAATATATCATGTGCTCAAAAATAACTGAATTTGTTCAATTCATGATGAATTGGTGACTTTTTTCTCTTTTTTTAATTCATAGCTCATATTTTTGACATATTCAGAATGCCCCAGGCACCAGGCTCATGGCCATGCCCTAGGCAGTGCGTTATTTTTTTAGCGTAGCCAACATAAATTCTGTTATCTTCCACATTTTAAATTTAGGGAAACTAAGAGCTAGAGTATTAACGGAATTTTGCCAAGACCACACCACTATTACATGGCAGAACCAAAATTTTTCCCATGGATAATTTGAGTCACAACACAACGTTGCTTCTCAACATGAGTTTGAAAAGGTAATTGCAAACCCTTAAGTTTAAAAATATTCTTTATGTGATCCTCTAAAATTACTGGCTATCGACAATTTGTGATGTAAATGCTAAAAACTTACCGTATTTCAAAGGCTGTTAGTTTAACAACTGCTTATACACTTATGATAACAAGAGGGGTTTTGGCATTTTCACTCCAACAATTATGGAGATATTTGATGCTTCATTCTCATTACTGAGATATAATTGCAATGACAAGACACTCCAAAGACAAGAGGAGAGACAGTAAGTTTCTAAAAAACTAACTAGGAAAAACTTTAGATTCATAAATTGTTGAGTAAACAATATTAGTTCTAGAAAATTGCTGGCTTCAGTTCTAATTGCACATTTTCCTTTGTGTTTTTTCTTTGAAATATTTAGAAAAAGTTTGCTATGGAAAATGATGGATTTCAAAGTTTTTAAGAGGCATTGTTTAAAGTCTTCTCAAAGGACTTTATCATTATCTTAGACAAGTCTTTGATTTAGATATGTAAATAGCAACTGGAATAATAGCCATGTTTCCCTGTCAATGTAACAGGATGCCACAGCATTTGCTTTACTTGGCACACAATCACTGCATTTCATTATTTTGTGGATGTTCATTACACTTTATTGCCTTATCACTATTCCTCAGCTGGCGAATATGCTCTTTGTAAATGTATTTACACCAGGGAATTTTGATACAACCCTTGTGCAATTATTCACATCCAAAATTGCACTTGACACTGCTACATTATTTGACATATAAGAATGAAGTTTATTTATCATGAGTATATTCATGCTTGCCTATGTGCATTATTTTAAATGTACATAGTTTATTTAGAAACTGATACATTAATATATGAATAAAATATAGCATAAATATTTCAAAAATTAAGAGCTGCAGATACATTTTAATGAATAATTTGTTTCTTTTTGGTGCTTGTTTCTGGACTTTTCCAGTGCTCTTTTTTAACTTTTATTTTTATCTTTTTTATGCTGAGGAAGATTAGCCCTCAGCTAACATCTGTTGCCAATCTTCCTCATTTTTTCTTTTTTTTTTTTTGCTTGAGGAAGATTTGCCCTGAGCTAGCATCTGTGCCAAGCTTCCTCTATTTTATACCTGGGTTGCGGCCACAGCATGGTTGATGAATGGTGTAGGTCTGCACCCGGGATTGGAACCCATGAACCTGGGCTGCTGAAGCAGAGTGTGCTGAACTTAACCACTAGGCCATGGGGCCAGCCCCTGCTCTTTTTTTAAATTCTAATTTTTTATGACCATTTTTTTTAAATGTTTTTCTATCATAGCATTAATTACTTCATTAATTCACATTTGATAATGAATAGTCATTTAACAATATTAGCAAATTTCTTATCCATCAATATTGTATATACTTACTGATATATATCATCCTTGTTATTTCCAATTCTTGAATAAATAGTTACTATTAGGGCCTGAATGCAATGAGATTGTGTCAGATCTTGAGGATATGTAAACAGTTGAGAGGAAAAATAACAAAGTGTAAGGAAAATGCAAAAGTATTAACAGAAATTTATTATAAAAAATCTCTTCAGTTAGATTTGTTTTATGAAATTTTAAAAAAATTTAGTAGCAAGTAGGAAATAATTATTCCAATGCTAGAGTGTTCTCCCTTATTAAGATCTGTAGACAGTTAATTTTAAGCTAAATTTGCCAAATCTGTGTATCTGAATTTTAATAGTGAGATTATGCTGTTATGCCCAACAAGAGAAAATAGACTTTTGATTGAAACAGAAATTCAATGTTAAGCAAAAAATAACTATGCTAAATTAATACTCTTCCAAGATCACAATCAATATTCTGTATGGATGTGTATATCTGTGGATAGATGAATTGATGGATGGCTAGACAGATAGATTGGCAGATGCACTTGATAAATGGCAGGGAATTATTGTAGTGACATCAACTACCAAAATGGAGCCTTGCAGTTTTGTTATTATCAGTAAACTTGAACAGATTTTATCACTACTTCTATATTCTCTCTTCATTGCAATAAAACATACACTTTTTCAAAAAGCTTCCATTTATTTCTTTCTTTCACAACCGTATACCAATACGTTTAGTAAATATAAAACAATTCTATGTCATGTAATTCAGTTATTCTGTGGTCAATACCCATGTTTGTGCTATAAAAAACAACTTGTTACAGTAGTTATATTTAAAGACTGTGAGGTTTGTGCCACATTTATATGCTATAAGACGGTAATAATAGTAAGAATGAATAATGGAAAAGAAAGGAAGATATATTTCGAATAAAGTAAAATATAAATTAATTGGCTTTGGTGTTGAAACGCATTGACATTTGATCCTCAATCGCCACCCAACATTAAGATTTACATTAAGAACACAAATTGTATGTTTTCTTGAAGCACAAACTTGTTCCCATTGCCCTAGGAATATTTGGATTATTAGATTAAATCATTATGGTGAACATTTTCAAAGAAATTTTTAAAAAAGAAAATGAAATACACTGTGTTTATAAAGTTAATAAATCTAAATTATAAGAAGCTTGTAATTTTTTTTAGAAAAACTTGTTTTGCTTTTAAGCTAACTAATTAAAATGTACAGTTTTTACCTTTCTATGCATCAATAACGCTGTAAGCAACCTGCAAAGAGAATTTTATTTAATGATCAACATTGTTGTTTCTGAATAACTAATATTATTCTAAAAATACTGATTTACTTCTGGGCATGTTTTGGTGAGAGATGAGGTTGCACGGGTTATTCACTAGCTCTTTTGTCCAGTGCTTCATCAGAGAATCTCCACTTTATTTAGTTAGTTTCAATTTAAAGAACAATAGTATTTAAAAATACTTCTTTTTCAAATTAGCTTTACCTAGGATATTCTGTTTTTAGCAACCAGATTGGCAAGGAGTGTAAATTAACCTCACTTATTTCTAATGACTGTCAAATTGACAAGATTTAAGTGCTCATTTTATTCTTCTAAAACTGTTTTCTTTGTTGAAGTCTTATTATCCTCAACATTAAAATTCTATGCTTTGAAATTTCCTTACTAAATCCTAGTAATTTATGAAATAATGTCCTTACTAAATCCTAGTAATTTACCAAATAAATCCCTTGCTTACTCAGATCACTAAATATATTTTTCTGGGAATGAAGTAATAAATATGTATATTTCGTTTTATTTCATGAAATTTCGGGCTCTAGGAGCACAGTCCTTCTTAATGAGGAAACACATGGAATCCTGATGAAAGCAAAAGAAAAGCAAAATCTGAAAACACGGTATATTTCCTTAAGTCTGTTGATAATGCTAAATACTAGATAGAGGTGGGCGTAGGCATTAATATGTACAGGTGTGTTGTGTTATGGAATTAGAAGAATTCTGAAAAATGTTGTGTTTCACTACATATTAATGAAGACAACTCTATTGTGGAGTATTTCTTTATTTCTGAGAGAGCAATTTTGTTTCTGATTGCTGGTGATTATTTTGAAAATTCCAAATAGTTACTTGATATTTGGTATGATTTTGTGATAAGCATTTGAAATTATATGAATTAATTTTTTAATCTAACTTTTCTTGGCATTTGTGTTCATTTTCTAGGGCTACCATAACAAAGTACCACAAACTAGGTGGCTTAGAACTTTATTGTCTTACAGTCTTGCTAGAAGTCCAAAACGAATGTGTTGGCAAGGACTTTCTTCCTCAGAAACCTGTAAGGGAATCCTTCCTTGCCTCCTGCTAGCTTCTGGTAGCCTTGGATTTTCCTTGACTTGTGGCAGCATAACTCCAATTTTCACATGACATTATCCTGAAGTCTCTACACATAGTCCTCCCTCTGTGCATATCTGAGGGTGTGTCCAAATTTCTTCTTTTTATAAGGATACCAATCATATTGGATTAGGGTCCATTTAATGACCTCATCTTAACTTGACTACATCTGCAAAGACCTTATTTCCAAATAAGGTCAGATACAGAGATACTGGAGGCCAGGATTTCAACATATCATTTTGGGAAGACACAATTCAACCCATAATAGCATCTAATAATGTAATCACAGAAATTTATTTTCCTCCACTTTTTTCTCCCCATCCTCATTATTTTGCTCCTGATATCTTGTATTTACTATATTCCTACCTTGTTTCCAAAGATATAGTTAATATTAATTAATGTTGATAAGCCCTAAGGTAAAAATTACATGTATACGTAATATGACTTCCCATTTGTTCCACGACATGCTGTTATTTATGTCTGAAGTTGGGTTCTCCCAAAGATGATGAAGGGTTAGAATCCTCCTTGAGTTCTTCCAATATAAAACTTTATCATCAAGTTAGCATGCACATTGATGTTTTTAATTTTCAGTGGAAAACTCTTTAAAATATTATGGTCTTTGATTTATTTATGTAAAAGATATTTATTGAGTGCCTGTGATGTGTTCTAGGTACCAGGAATATGGCGGTGGTAAAGGCAGAAAAGGCTCAGCCCCATGGAGATTACATTTTAACCCTGCATAACTAGAAAATCTAAAAACAAGCAAATATGTTAGACTGAAAACTACTAGGAAAGAAATGAGTGGCCACGGTGGTTTAGAGAGTAGGCATCCTGTGTGACGGAAGGGCATTATCAGGAAGATCTTCTCCCAGAAAGTAGCATTTGAAAGAAGATCTATCTGCATGTTTGAGAAGTCGCTGAGAGAATTGTGCATTAGGAACAGGGAAGAACAAAATCATAGGACCTGAGGTAAGAAGGACGTGATATTATCTAAATACAAAGAAGTTCCATGTTGCTAGACTCTATAAGATGAGGTTAAAGATGTCATCAGGAGTTTTCTAATTCTAAATGAGTAGGACTTTTTAGAAGTTTGTGTTTTATTCTAAGTGAAAGGGGAAGTTTGTGGAGGCTTTCAGGCTGAGCAATGACATGCTTTATATTTTGAAAAGAAAACTCCAGGGCCAGCTTTGTGGCCCAGTGGTTAAGTTTGACACGCTCCACTTCAGCAGCCCGGCTTTGGTTCCTGGACGCAGACCCACACCACTTGTCAGTGGCCATGCTGTGGCGGCAACCCACATACAAAATAGAGGAAGATTGGCACAGACCTTAGCTCAGGGTGACTCTTCCTCAAGCAAAAAAAAAAAAAAAAAAAAAAAATTGAAAACTCCACATCTGATTTGAAAATAGTCATGAAGGCGGCATTTCCTGCTTTTCTTCCTACAGATCATTGCAAAACAACAAAGGAGAGGAACTAACAAAAATTTAAACTCCATTATCAGTAAAACAAATGTAACACCAAACTGCAAATTGAGCGAAAGCATGGCTAAAAGTAGAAGGTTGCAGGATAGAGCTGCATAAGAAATAAAGCAGAGAGAGTTCATGATTTTAGATCTCGGGGAGAAGCTGCTATAGGAACTGAGAACAGAATTAAAACATCAGACTATTTTATAAGAAAAAATAAAGAAAGAAAAGGAAGAAATAAATAAACAAACACAGTTATAACATGGCAATTTGTTAAATAATGAAAATACTATTCATCTTGGTGTATACCTGACTCTAAATGGAATGGCTGCATGATCGTGGCAAGCCACTACATTCTAGACTTTGTTTTTTTGTTGGTGAAATAAGGGCAGTCATCAGATTTATTATAAAATACTTTGTCTTAATTCTGCAACAAGATTTTTTTTAAAGAATACACAAATACTAGGTCTAGAATTCCAAAGCTCTCTTGATCTGAGGCTGTTCTGTGATCCAGCCTGCACAGCCTGCCTCATATCAGACACTTGAACTGCTCTCTGCACATCTGTTCTATTTTTCTATCATCTACTCCTCCTGCTTATGACTACGTTCTCTTCCATCATAACTTTGCCTTGCTCGTGGCGTGCGACAGTCTGTCCTTCCTTGACTCTTCCTATCTTCTGGTAGTCTCAGGCTTTCCTTGGTTTGTGGCAGCATTGCTCCAATCATCCCATGACATTATCCCAAATTCCACATCAAAACCTTTTAAGTGCTGCTTTCAACACTCCCTGCTTCGTTTTCTCAGGACTTCTTAGTTCAAACTAGTGAGAAATGATTAGATTTCTCAGGGTATATTTTTGCACCAAGAGACATCATAATTTATGGGGCAACTTACAAATTTCCTGCTCCTTGGGGAAAGTACCATTCCTGGTTGATTCAGCAGCTGCTGGCAGGATAAGAGTTATATAACATCAAACAAACATAGAAGGGAGCATAAGCATGTCAATTAACAACACACCCTTTACTTAGCAGCATAGACACTCTTTCAGTACTTGGAATGTCAAAGATGCAACCCCTCATACACTGTTAGTGAAGCTATAAATTGCCACAGCTTTCTGATTCTGCAATATCTATTAAAATTATAAATACATATACCCTCTGACTCAGCATTTTGACTTCTAGGAGTCTCTTCTGTAAACACAATTGCTCATGTGGAAATTGATATATACAATATTGGAGCATGGTTTGTAATATCTTTAATCAGAGCCTCATTTAATAAATTATGCCACATCCATTTAATGGAATATTCTGCTGAAATAAAATATATTAAAGATTTTACTAAATTCTGATATGAAATTTTTTCCACTATGTAGTATTAAATTTAAAAAAACAAGCATGGTATTGATTACTGTATATATTACAGAAATATACACATTTTTTGCTTGTATATGTTCAAAGTATCACAGATAAATAAAACTGCTAACATTTGTTGCTCTTGATGGTCTCCCCAGGTGACTGGGAGACAGGTGAATGTTGGGAGAATTTTTGCCAAATTCAATTTTGAAACTTCTGAATTTTTATTTATTTATTTATTTATTTATTTTTTGGTGAGGAAGATTCGCCCTGAGCTAATATCTGTTGCCAATCTTCTTCTTTATGCTTGAAGAAGATTCACCCTGAGCTAACATCTGTGCCAGTCTTCCTCTATTTTGTATGTGGGTCACTGCCTTAGCATGGCCACCAACGAGTGGCGTAGGTCTGCGCCTGGGATCCGAACCAGCAAACCCAGGCCACCGAAGTGGAGCACACTGCACTTAACCATGACGCCACGGGACCAGCCCTGAAACTTTTAAATTTTAACTCATCTAAAGGTAACTAGCTATTCAGACATTAAATTGAAAAAAATAAAATCAAAAAATAAAAAGTTATAGAAAGTTAGATTCAGAGACCTTTTAGCAGGCTGTTGAAATTGCAAGAGATGATGATGTTTTGGATTGGTAGGCTGATCTGAGACACATTTTGTAAGTAAAATTGATATTATTAGCTGAAAGACTAGAGATGGGGGAAGAGTGAGAAACCCGAAGGACCAAGTGTGTCTCCCAGAGCTTTGACTTGATTAACAGGATGGAGGATGACATACTTGTAGAGGCTGGGGAAATGTTAGGGAGATAAATGTACTGGAGAGAGTTGAAGCAGAACCAGGTGAGTGCCTCTTGGAAGATTAGAAACTGCTACGGTAGGAACTGCATTCAACCATGCAAGTCCCATAGATAATTCAGTGCATATATGAGTACCTGGAACACTCTAAGACACTCTGACAAGAACATGAGCAGAACAGTCACGTTCCTGCTTTCTTGGTACCAACTGTGGCCCTATGGAGCGGTGCTAAGGGAAGGCTGCCAGGGAGGGCTTTTTTGAGGAAGACCGCTTAGGCTGAGAGATAGAATGAATAGAAATTGACTAGAATAAATGAGACCTGTATATAAAAAGGGCTTAGGGTAGAAAGAAACAAAGAAAACAATTTTGGCTGAAGTGAAGAGGTAGGCAGAAGCCCAAAGATGAATGTCTAAACAGCATGGAAAGCTATTAAGATTGGCAAACACTTTAAAAATGAACCAAGCCTAACAGATACCTGGGGAATACATAGGAATAAATACCTTTAGTGAAATTTTACTTCAACACTAAAAATCATTAATTTAGAACAGCTTTGTCATTGTATTTTATTTTCATACTTAAAAGGCTGATTTTCTTCGGATAACCACTTTACAGAAACATTACTTCACAAGTAGGTACAGTTAGAGTGGTTTCATAGCACAGCAGTACCTTCCACATATTTATTGTTGGAAACACAAAGCTTTAAATGCTAACATGAATTTTAAATTAAAATGATGCACATATGACAAGTTAAATTTTCTATGGGAAATATCAGAATAGAGTTAGTGTTAAAGTGGCAGTCAAAAAGGGAAAAAAAGTAATTTAGATAAGAAAATAGAAAATGCCCTTAATGACATAAATGATAGAATGGAATGCCTAACACTCATGCTGTGTGCTTTATATAGGTATTTCCTCTTAATGCCAGGCAATAGAGCAAACAAGACATTTTAATTAGATTTTTTCCTACATTTTTGTCACAGAGTTCAATTTGTATCTATTTGTAATTAAAATGACATTAAGCAGTGCTATTTTCAAGTAATACAATATTTCATGGTAAAGACCTCATATAAAAACCTTCACTAAGTCTATAGACTCAATTATAGAATAGGTACTTCTGTGCCCTAGTGTGAAAATAATGATGCATTGTCCAATTACCTTCAAAAGAAGAATTCAATTTGAAATTTAGTCATATACTGCCTTTCATTGCTTCTTAATTGATTCATGCATGTGTGATTTGTCTGACCAACAACTCCAAAATCTTCTGGAATAGAAAGCTTACAAATAATTCCTACTTTGAATGTACACCAAACATATGTTCAGACAAGGTGTTTAGAAATACTTACAGAGGCAGAATGAAAAAACAGAAAGATCTGGTATAAGAAATGTGTGGGCTTGACTGCAGTTTCCCCATTTCTCTCTCTCTCTGTCTCTCTCTCTCCTAGCTCTCTTTGCTTCTTTCTAAAATGTAATTAATAAAACCTACTTCCCAAACATGGACATCTTAGTGCATTATTAGGTTATGATGCATAGTAGAATTCAATTCAATTTTATTGTAGTATAATTCTATGATTTGCAAATCATTTGTAAATCATAAAACTATAGATATAAGTAATACAAATGGATTATCTTCTTCAAGATGTCTGACTATTAGTCATTCATTAGCTAATAATAACTTCATATACACTGTATTAATTTCCTAGGGCTGCTGTAGCAAAGTACCATGAACTGGATAGCTTAAAATAACAGAAATTTATTCTTTTGCAGT
This sequence comes from Diceros bicornis minor, assembly GCF_020826845.1. NCBI lineage: Eukaryota > Metazoa > Chordata > Mammalia > Perissodactyla > Rhinocerotidae > Diceros > Diceros bicornis. The sequence continues at coordinate 49,654,447 of NC_080747.1, forward strand.
TATGGAGGCTCGAAGTTTGAGACCAAGGTGTTGGCAGGGCCATGCTCCCTCTGAAGCCTCTGGTAGAGGATCTTTCCTTTCCTTTTCCAGCTTCTGGTAGCCCTAGGCATTCCTCGGCTTGTGATAGTATAACTTCAATCTCTTTCTCCATCTTAACGTGGCTATCTTAACTCTGTGTCTGTAGGCAAACTTGCTCCCTTTTAAAGGCCAACACTCGTATTGGATTAAGGGCCCACCTCACTCCAGTGTGACCTCAACTAATTATATCTGCAATGACCCCATTATCAAATAGAGTCACATTCACAGGTATTGGAGGTTAGGTCTTCAGGTTATCTTTTGAGGAGACACAATTCAACCCATAACATACACTAAAATATATATAAAAACAAAACAATAAAAACATCAGCTACTTAGGATATGACTGACAGAAAATTTATCGTTTTAATTGGGATGGAATTTTCATTACATATAGGATTATACTCTAATTGTTGTTACATATACTAACTGAATCTAGTCCACCCAGTCTATTGCTAATAGTAGACCAATTTCATGCGTTAAACAATGGGAAGATATTAACTCTTTCCCAATTTGATACCTGCCCTTTGGTTCAATTTCCACTGCCCTTTTATAGTTTTTATCACAATTGTGAAAAGAGTATGAAAGTGTTATTTCTTGATTGTATTTTCTTTTAAGGGGTTGTTTCAAAACATTGGTCTTTACAGGTTCTTGAATCAAATACTATCAGCAAGACTACATTGTCATCCCAAGAGAGAAACAAATCAGTTCCCTGGTGTTCCTGGATAATATATATCTGCCTCTGGATTGAAGAATTCTTGAAATTCTGGGACTACCTGATTTTCTTTGTTTGAATAGTAAAATACCAATATATTCCTTTTTAATACTTTACTATTTTGATAATTTTCAAGAAACCCTACTTGAATTTACTGAAAAAAATATTAGATTCTCATTTAGAAAACTAAAGGAGGGCTTTTATCATCTGACTGAATGATTTCCTCAAAGCCTACATTTAGGGCAATAAAGTTTTCCTCATAATATCCCAATGTTTGCAAAACAACACAAAACAACATAGAACTCTCTTATGCATAATTATTTTCTAATAAAACTTCGTGTAAACTCATGAGGATTGACACAAAATAATTGCTCAGTAACTGCTGAGATGTGGTGTCTATACTTGATGGTGTTTGCTAGGTAGGTGTGTTGGCAGTAGAAAATTTTAAAAGAATAATGTATAATGCTTGTGAGTGTACAATTTGCTTAAAGGCATGATGAGTATTGCTATACTTCTTGTATTTAATTTAATAGGTTCTAAAGCAAGAAGCTATACAATTTTGATGAAAGATAACGTTGTTTAAGTAATTATAAACATCAAATATCAAATATAAAAAATTATATTACGTTAATAGTCCCCACTTAACTGAGAAGTATAATTCAATTGTTACACTATCAAATTCTACCATTAAATAAATATAAATATTAATTGTCTCATTTTAGTCCCCAGAGACTTTCCCTAATTTACACTTTTTGGGGGAAAGTTTTTGCAGCCTTTTCACTTAGACTTTTAGAATTATCAGCCCAGTAGGGACTACCATTCACATTGTCTCATGTTGTGTGTATCTTAATTTCAATACATTTTTATTAATTAGATTCTATGAATATTTTCCTTTCAAAATTTCCATTGAAAACGATTTTTCTCTTCTTTTTATATTCAAAGACATATAAATATTAAAATTTTCTAAATTTTCATTGTAAATGTAAATTTTTTGTCAAGTCAATTTTACCAGTTTTAAAGCTCAAACAAAACCTATAGCAGATATTTGCCATCAGAAAGTTTTATTTGTTTTAGATTTTTAGCTCTAGATGAATTTATAGTAACTAGATAGTACTGTTTAGAACTAGTCATCATTAGATATTTAGTATACCAAACATAACTTTACCTTGTGTATAGACAGCTATATCATATCACTAACAATAAAATACTCTTTTGGTTATGATAGAGTGGTATGAAGGTCAGCTTTATCCATTTGTTTCACACATATGTGTGTGAGATGTTCTCTTTTCACTGGCCTAATTCTGCCCCTGATTTTAGTACATCATCCTAATCACAAGGGCTTTGGTATGTGAAGATGAAGAAAAAGATATAATTATAGCACACATATTAGGAAGCTTAGCTAGAGGCATCTTCTTTCAATGGTTGTTTAACAATTAAAATTCTTTCCACCCTATGTGTCTACAAGCCCTGTCTACACTGATTTAAACAAAAAGGAAGATTACTAGCTTTTATATGTTACCAATTCCAGAAGTTAAGTTCCACTCAGGAATGGCTGGATTTAGAACTCCAAGAATATGATCAATACTCAGTTTCTTTCCATCTCTCAGTTCTGCCTTCTATTGCGTTGGCTTTGTCTTGGGTTTTAAATGGTAGGAACCTGGTGGACTTTCTTTCTTTTCTTCTTTCCATGGATTGTCAACAGGAGTCATAAGCATCACTGCTTAAAGTTCAAGTGTCATCACGTTGCTCATATGGAAAAACCCTTCACTCTTCCTGTACCTTCTCCTTCTATGAGGACCAGCTTAGTCTTTGAGGTCAGAGAAGAGCTCCTATTCACTTAAAATGGGAACTTTTATGCTTCAGAATTGGTACTGACAATAGAAAGTATCATGAGTGCCCTAGAAATCATATGAAGTTTGCTAAAATATCAAGACACCATGTCCCTTGACATATCACAATTCTTGGCATATATGTATTAAATTTATTTAGGATGAACACATATATTGAGAATAAGTGTTTCCCTTGTTTTTTTCCTCTTCTCTCCTCCCTATATCAAGTGAAAAGAGATTGATAAGATATTCTAGGAATATTTGGCATATGTTTTCTGGAGATCGGAAGGCAAGGACCCATGCTTGACACTCATCTAGGAAAATTTAATATCAGATAGTTGGCTGGAGCAGCCCCTGAGGTAGAGCTAGGGCCATCCTGTGCTTCCATTTATAGAGAGTCAAAAATAATCAAATGTTTCTTATGGGATAGAATGGATGTTTTAGAAGGTATCTGACATCTTCGGTAAGGCTTTTTAATGTAACAAATGAGACTAACAGAAAGAGTCTTTTGGAGTCCATCCACAGAAACCAAATTTGATGAGGAATTTATAAGCAATGAATTAAAGAGTCCATTGTCTGTGCTGGGAAAGATGACATCAGAAGTTTCCAATCATGGATTGTAAAAACACAAAAAGTACCTGCAAGAATAAAAAGATATTTGGCATCTGTGCTCCAGAACATCGATGTCATATTACAACTGATCCTCCCAAGTAATGTCCTGCACCCCCTACTCATCTTTTATCCATATACCCAAGTCCCAAGACACATCTACTTTGAACAAATCTAAAGGAAGAAGAGACAGCATGAGGATCAAAAAGACAAACCATACTACCTTACTCGCTGTTGATTTCTGAGACCAAGTCATTCCAGTAGCTATGGAAAAAGAGTACAATTTAATTTTTTTTTTAGATTGTACAGTACTTTTATATCTGAAGATTAGCTATTGAGTATCTGAGAAGTTAGAGATCTTTCTGAGATATAAATAACAGAAGGGCAAGCATTTGAAAGAGAATTATAGGAGAAATATATTTTTAAAAATCTATTTTATAATTTCACCTGAGATCACCTAAAAGTCAGTTAAATAGCTACAACTTGAAGGGCATAAATGCCAAGAATTTCCTGGCCTGGCTTTATCATGAGATCTTTTGTCAATCTGGCTACCCGAAGTCTTGTTCTTCGTGAGGATTTCCCTAGGGAATTGGCAACTCTGGCTCTTTTTTGCCTTTTTAAAAAATTCTCCATTGTCTATAATCATCCATGGCCACATATCTGATGGCCCTCTTCTGTTACAGAAGTTTTGGGAGCCTGGATGTTCTCTAGGTAAACTATCACAAACCATTGTTGATTAAACTTAGATGTTCTTCAAGCTGCACACTTCTCTAAGTGTTTAGTAGACTTTGGAATAATTTGCATTTAATTGATCACCATGTTCTAGAGCAAAAAAGTACACCTATCTTTAATTTTCAACCTATCCTTGTTTCAGAGGATAGCAAGTACTATGGTTTGATACTCTCAAAATGATTCGATATATTGTCTTCCTTTGTTTTGCTTGACATTATTTTAGAAAAAAATGTTTTTCAAATAAATGTAAACACAGATTTATGTTGAGCACAGATAATATCCACTTCTTTAATTAAAGAATAATGGAAACATTTTCTGGTGAACTGGTAGCATTTGCTCTGGAGGTGTTGTATTGTATCACAGATTTCTAATAACCTGAAGTGAATAAAGTTGGATTAATGGCTAGCTTGGTGTGGCTTATAGGATCTTCCCTGGCCTCAAATAGTAAGCCTGATCATCACACAAAGAGAAGACATGGGAAGAAGTGGAGGGTTTATTTATATGAGAATTTTGATGACAATTGGAGTAGAGTATAAGCAGGGATGCTTAAGGCTCTTGTTCATGGTTTGTGAGAAGAAGAGGAAGAAGATGAAGAGGAAGAAATAAGCAAGGCTCCTCCACTTTGTATGAAACACAGCACTAATTGAGAATTAAGGGTTTCTGTCAGAAACTGCAACTGGATAAACAGAATAAACAGAAAGCATGAGAGTTATGAGAAAAGAATGATTTTTCAGCTGGTTCCGTGGATGCCTAGTGGAAAAAGATGAAACCCAGAAGACATGGCGTTATCCATGAGAGAAATGTGAGTGTCTTCAAGGGAAAGGAGCTCAGCAATGAATAAGTAACAAGTCTTTCCTCCCACTTCAAAATACGTGGGAGGGGCACTTGGCATGGGCATGTTAATGTTACTGTGATCCCATTAGCACTCCCAGAATGGTGAGGTCTGGTGAAAAAATAAGATGACATAAAGACTTATGTGGAGAAAGACATGGCTACATGGCCGAGGAAATGTGGGCAATGCTGTTACTATAGCTGAAGAAACCATCATATGATAATGGAGACCGAGAATTAAAGGGAGTATTTACCTGAGAAAAAACAAAAACACATTAAAGACCTAGATGTACAATTTACTTTAAATGAATGCTTTATAGCTATGTGTATTTGGATTTAACAAGCATATGATAGTAGTCACTATATTATTTTTAGCAAAATGGCCCTTTATTTCATTTTATTTAACCTATTACCATTCTTATCTTTATTTAGTTGATTTGCTCCTTCTTTTCTCATCATTAATGTTCAAGTATATATTTTATATTTTGTTAGCATGATTTCCCTGAGCATCTTTATTGTCATACGTACATATCTATTCTTAAATAAAGTAATTACATGCCTTGGTGATATAGTACATTTTAAACTAATTCTATTACTCTTTGAAAACATTGCATTACCTGCTTTTATCAACATTCACCATTATAAAATAATGAAAACACAAGAATTTAGGGTTGTGTAGATAAAAGGAGATTCTTGATTTTTTAATATGTATATACGTAGGTATTTTGATTCTAAATCTTATAGTTTTAGATTTTTGATGCATGTCCTAATTACGTACCATGATTTAAACTTAGAATTATTGATGTCTGTGTACAGCGTTGCTCACCTCTTCTGCCATTTGTGGATTTTGTACTTAGATACCATTACCATCAATCATTGACACTTCTTTTGTCAAAAATTGTTAAATAAACTTTCCATAAATTGGGATATATTCATCAGGTGTTAGTGAATAATTATCATTTGTAAATAATTTCATAGCATAGTAAATAATTTCTTCTAGCTCTAATTAAATGAAATTAAGCATTCTTGAAAATCCACATACTTAGGATAGAAGTATAGGGGCTGCTTAAGGCATTATGTCTGAAAAATGAAAAAGATTTCTAACTTTGAAGGAATCTTTGTAATCTTCCCTACAGAGTTAGCGGTTTTGAATTTCACATAGAGATGAAAATTGTAGCTTTCACATACCTAACACAAAACAACAACAACACAATAAAACAAACAATAAAAACAACATCAAATACCTATATTACTGCCTTCACTATTCAAAAGATAAATGCATGAATTTAACGGACTGTTGATATTGACTAAAGCTATTTTTGGAAATAAACAAATACATTTAGAACTGGTATATTTTAAAACTTACTGAAGTATGGAATGTCCATTGCAAATTGCTTGTTCCACTTTCTCAGTGATATATAAATATTTCTGAGGATCTATCACTAAAACATATTTTTGAATCCATCTCCCTTGATAAAACCTGAATTCAGGCTTCCTCATTGCTCAACTTGCTAATTTCATTAGCTTCTTAGTTGGGTTCCCCACTGCCATAACGCGGCTCTCTAGTCCACTCTTCACCCAGACACCAAAGAAATCTTTAAAAAATGTGAATCACATCAAGTCATACTCCTGCATAAAAACTTTCCCATTGCATTGTAAAACAAACAAATATTCAAATTAACTCCTTAGCACATTCTATTAGTTTGTGACTGCTACCGTTAGCAAAGTACCACAGACTGGGTGACTTAAACAAAAGAAATTTATTTGCTCATAGTCCTGGAGGCTGGAAGTCCGAGATCAAGATACCAGCAGAGTTGGTTTCCCTTGAGTCCTCTGTCCTTGACTTGCAGATGGTCACCCTCTTGATGTCTCTTTACAGGGTCATCCCTCTGTGCACAAGTGTCCTTGGTGTCTCTTCTTGTCTTATAAGGACACCTGTCATGTTGGTTTAGAGCCTGACCCTAACACAATGGCCTCATTTTAATTTACTCACCTCTTTAAAGTCCTTATCTCCAAATACAGTAACATTCTGAGCTACTGGGACTTGGGTGTTCAACATATGGATTTTTAGGGTACACAACTCAGCCTATAACACGTCTTGTTGGAGTCTGTATTAATCAATTCCTACTTAACATCTCCAACTGCATCTCATGTCACTCACCCACCTTCACTCTGCCTTGCACATAGATTTTCTTTCAGTTCATAGAACATTTTCTTTCTTTCTTATCTGATGATCCTTACATGTGCTGTTCCTTTTTCTTTTCTTGGCTATCTCTTTCTAAGATTTTTCATCTTATTTTACATGTTATTTCTTCTTAAAGGTTTATCCTGAATGCATAATCTCAAAAAAAGGGTCTACTTCTCTGTTTATTTTTACTGTAGCAAACTGTTTATTTTCTATGTAGTTCTTATAATATGTTGTAACCAATGGTTTACTTACTAGTTTAATAATCCGACGTCCAAGGATCCTGACTATTTCATTCACCCCTGTATAATCAACACTCAAAACAATGCCTGGTCCCCAATAAGCATTCAATAATCATGTATAGAATGAATGATGAAAAACCGTTCATGAATTTTGACACTACAACAAATAATACATCATAGTCAGTCAAATGCAATTTCCATTCTAAATTTATTTCTATTTGATAATTTATATTCATGATGGTTGCAGCATTTTAACGTTGTATATACAAGCAAAGAATCAAAATATAAAAAAATTTAGTGAAGTAATAATTTTATGTTGGATCCTACTTTTCTTATTAAACTTGCTTATTTTCTTAAATGACTATGTCATTTAAAGTATTCCTTGCCATGAAAAAAGAATGCTAAAAATACACCTTAAGATATGTTTCATTATCCGGATCAGGGCTGAAATTTTTAGGATTTAGTAGTACAACTGGCCTATGCATATAAATTGAGCATGCCTATGCCCCCTTATTCATACTCACTAAATATGTAGAGATTGAAATAAATTGTGTAAATCATTAAATATTGATATGCCTTCTAATCTTACCAAATTATATCTACGTCAGTGAAGTAACTAAAAGAGAGTAAATGAACAAAGACTTTATCTCTTTTAAGTTGAATACCCAATGTTTTAATAAAAGAGATATAAAATATATTCATGCTCTGCCTGGATGCTTTCTCAAAACCTATTTGCTTTTGGGACATTATGGTAATGGAAGTATAAATTCCGTAGTAGTATTTCATGTTTTAATTAATGTATAAACAAAGTAGAAGTCATTTTAACAACGCTATTGTGATGTCCAACATGAATACACTGCGTTTCTTTCTTCATTCATAGGATTTAGAAAGAAGATGGTTACAGGTTACAGGGCAGTATTTTGGGACATAGTAATAATGAGAAAAATTAAGGTGTACAAGAAAAAACAGGAAAGGTAAGGATGAGGAGAGAGAGTTAATTAGATTATCCTCTTCCTTTAGTGCTTTATTGTCTAGGAACTAATTTTCAGAGAAAAATCATTTGGTCAAAATTTCATAGGCAAACAGTAGAAAGAACATTATTATTTTTTTAAATTAATAGACCTTATTTTTTAGGAAATTTTAAATTCAAGTAAAAATAAACCAAGAAGTACAAAGATTACTGTATACCCTACACACACACACACACACACACAGAGTTTCACTTATTATTAGCATCTATTAACAAGTAATGAACAATTACTGATACACCATTATTAACTAACATCTATAATTTACATTAAGATTTCTTTGTGTTGTATAGTTCTATAAGTTTTGGCAAATGCAAAATGTCATGAATTCACCCTTACAATATCATACAGAAGAGTTTCAACTGAATTGGGTAAATGCCTAGAAGAGTGATTGCTGGGTCATACAGTGAGACTATGTTTAGCTTTGCAGGAAACTAGAAAACTGTCTTTCAAAGTGGCTGTATCATTTTGCATTCCCACCAGCAATGAATGAGATCCTGTTGCTCTGCGTCTTCATCCGCATCTGATTGGGTTTTGGATTTCAGACATTCTAATAGGTGTGTGGTGGCACCTCATTGTTACTTTAATTTTCAGTTCTCTAATGATATATGATGCTGAATATCTTTTAATATATTTATTTACCATCTGTATGTCTTCTTTGGTGTGGTATCTGTTCAGATCTTCTGCCTTTTTTTTAATCGGTTATTTGTTTTCTTATCGTTGAGTTTTAAGAGTTCTTTGTTTTGGATACTAGTGATTTATCAGACATGGTATCAGACATTTTCAATTTAAGCATATGATCATTTTTGAATTAATCTTTGTGAAAAGTGTAAGTAGTTTAGTGCCTACATTGATTTATTTTTTTTGGCATATAAATGTACGTTATTTCAGCACCATTTTTAAAAGATAATTTATTATGGTAATATATATAATATATATTTATATACATTTAATGGTATATATATTTAATGATATATATATCATAAAATGTGTCATTTTAACAATTTTTAAATGTATGATTCAGTGACATTATTTTCACATTGCTGTGCAATGATCATCACTATCTATTTTCAAACCTTAATACTCCAAGAGAAACTCCATACTCATTGAGCAATAACTCCCAATTCCTCCCTCTTCCTAATCCATGATAACCTCTAATCTACTTTATAACTCTAGGAAATTGCCTAATACAGATATATCACATAAGTGGAATCCTACAATATCTGCTCTTTTATGTCTGGCTTATCTACCTTAGCATAATGTTTTAAAGATATATTCATGTTGTAGCATGTGTAAGAACTTCATTCCTTTGTATTACTGAATAATATTCCATTGTATGTATACACTACATTTTGGCTTTTTCATTCGTCAGTGGATGGACACTTGGGTTGTTTCTAGCTTTTGGCTCTTGCAAATAATGCTGCTATGAGCATTGGTGAAAAATATATCTATTTGAGTCCCTGATTTCAGTTTTTTTGTGTATATATCAAGGAATGGAATTGCTGGATCATGTGGTAGTTTTATATTCAACTTTTGAGGAACAGAAAACCTTCTTCTGGTTGCACCATTTTACCTTTCCACCAGGAATGTACAAGGTTCCAATTTCTCCATGTCCTTGCTAAAACTTTTCTTTTTTTCTGTTAATTATACCCACTCTATTAGGTGGGAAGTGACATCTCATTGTGATTTTGATTTGCATTTCACTAGAAAAAGATACTCTACCTTCAAAATCAAATATAAAACTGACGCCTGACTTTTGTAAGTTAAACTTGGGTCAATACTCCATTTATCTCTTTGTTTTCATAAGCACCAACTCTAACCCAAAACCTGTCAAAGAAGTTCATGCTCCTGGTATTGGTGTTAGCTCGTATCTGTACCTAAAAGTCTTTGAAATACTTGGTTATCCCCTTCTCCCTTGTGCACCGTTACCCTTCCAAATAGGTACAAATACCTTTGCAGAGAATTGAAGACTATGTCCTGAAATTTCTTGCGTGTTTTTTGGCCCTATTCAATGGGACCAAGCTTCCAGACATTGGGTTTGTATCTATGAAGTGGCTCTGACCACAACATTGAGCAAGAGACCAAAATTTTCCACTAGGGTGGCTGATAATATTTTTCAATTTTTCTTATTCTACAAGTTAAGCAAAACTTTAGCCATTTGACCAACTATCTTGGCCCTGAAAATTGATTTACTAATCAATGCCAGAGCTCCCGCTAAGTCAAGGCCTCCTGAATGCCACTTCCTCACTGCTTAAATTATGCCACTTTGCCTAGTTAAAGAGACAATTGGCCTCTGCAATCTGAGATCCCAGGACCCCCACTAATATCAAGCATTCCAACTCCATGTGAGCAGCCTCCTTTGTCATTCTGATCTCCAAAGAACAAGTACTACCAAGCTTCTCAAAGAAACAATTGTCCCCATCACCAGGGCATTTCCAATGGCATCAATCTACTAATATTCTTCTAGCATATTTTTTTCTTTTTCCTATATCTAATGATGTCTTCCTGTTTTTATGCAAATATGATTAGAACTTAGCATAGATCATTGTCAGACTGAGAAACATTTTTTTAAAAAAATAATTTCAAAAGAATACTAAATTTTCTAATAGCAAGAGATTATGATGTGATTTTGAACTCATTCCTTTCTATCTGATAACTGATTCAAAAGTGATGTCACTATTAGAATACTCACATAATGTTGATTTGAGAGGCTCTATTGTCTTACACTGGTAGTCTAGTGGTTAAGATTTGTCACTCTCACTGCTGCAGTTCGGTTTGTTTCCTGGTCCGGGAATCACACCATCCATCTGTCAGTTGTCATAATGTGGCACTGAGTGTTGCTGTGATGCTGAAATTTATGCCACCAGTATTTCAAATACCAGCAGGGTCACCCATGGGTGGATAGGTTTCAGCAGAGCTTTCAGACTCAGACAGACTAGGAAGAATGACCTGGACACCCACTTCTGAAAAAACTGGACATGAAAAACTGAAGCATTGTCTGGTATAGCACCAGAAGGTGAGAGGATGGTGCAAAAAGACGGGACAGGGTTCTGCTCTGCTATACACAGGGTCACTAGAAGTTGGAATTGACTCGATGGCACCGACAACAAATTGTCCTGAATTTATAAATCTTTTATAAAAGATACTGTAAGTTCAGGAGTCTTTTTCTGACTAGATTGTTTACTTTCCTTAATTTCATTTTGACAGATACTGTGCATGTAACCTCAACAATACCTATTTCTTGCCACTACTGTAGTTTGTTGAGACTTGTCTCAAAGAAGTACAGTTGGAAGGATATGTTTTACCATTAAAATACATTTTGCTCTTGCTTGCTCTAGGAGCTTTCTGAAAAATTGTGTCTGTTGTAAACTGAATAACATTGAAGATTTTGGTAGCTAATTGTCCTTTCTTTTGGGATTTTATCTGTGCTCTTTGGAAATAACCTCTACAGAAAAAGAGTTAGCTAATTTGACTTCTTGTGAATACTATTTGCACACAAATCAAATATTCCAGCTTCAAATATATCTTTTCCTTATTTCATTTGTTTAGTTTAGGCTGAAATGTAGTCATCCATTGGAACAAATTTATGCCCTAAAAAGCATAGCTACATGAAGCTAACACAATTTTGCCATAGAAACAAATGGAAATTTATACGACGTCATTTTCAAGTTATTTAAGGTGTATTTGCTTAGTATAGAAGACAATTGTTTTGCTAATTAACATAGTTACTATTTCTTGAGACTCTTTTCTTTTAGTTATTACATGTATTCTTTCTCATATATGCTTCTATTGCCCTTTTTTAATCTTAAATACACATGTAAGCTGCTTTTTTAAAAAAATAAAACCATTCTAAAATCTAAACTATTAGTCTATGCAATGCTTTTCAACAAATATGAAGTGTAAGCTAATGAATGCTTTGCTTTCTTGCTTAAGTTTTGCACTGAAATATATTCAGAACTCTTCCATCAAATACAAATTAGAGGAGAAATTCAGTGAAAAATAATTGCTGATCAAAACTTTAGAAATCATACTTTGATTTTTTTTTTCTCGGGAGAGGAGGACATTTAACTGATAGATTTAACTGAAATAATATCTTGTTCTAATGGATTCTGAGTCAAAACAAATCTAACTATTATTTTAAGGCATTTTATTATTCGCTATGGTATTTTTCTTCTTGCTTATTTATGAATGTAGAAATTTGAATTTGTGTTTATGGATACACTTTATTCAATAATATAAAAAATATTGATGTGTAGAAGAAGCACATAAGTAGCAGTTGGAAAATTATAAGGTACTAACTAATAAACCTAGTAAAAGTGGTAATTCGAATCTCACAACAAAAATTTCTCATCAAATGGTTTTGTTCTTTGAAAATCCTTGGGATTTATTTATATAAAATACTCTTTCAGTCAGTGTTCCAGTTTATTTTTTGATGATCCACACTAGCTTCCTGAACTAATTTTGCTGAGAAACTACTATTGCAAAGGCAGTATTCACCAAACCATGGCTCTTCATCCTTTTTTTAATTTTGTCAAAAACTTGCCCTTAATAAAAAAAATTAAACTGTGATGAAAAACCATACCTATTGTACTACTTCTCTTACTACAGGTTTTTATACCACTGAGGAAAATATTCAAATGCTTTATGGTTCTATTTTAATATTTGTAATACAGGAATGATACAAATCTGAAGTGGTTTGCTGATAAATGTCTAAAATCTGGCTCTTGATTGGGGGAGAGCGATTTGTAGTGTTTGGCAATTTGGTGGTATAAATGACATTACTGAAAGGAGAAGTGGAGAGAGATATATAGAGTAGGCTCTTGCAAGTTGTACAAGAGGCCTCCAGCATCACTCTGTTCCTCAAAGGGGAATTGTGAGGGGAACATATAATAATTTTTCTTAAAGAATTTTGCATATAATGGTGTTACACAATTTATTATAATTTAGACACTCTACAGCTCTAAATTATAGACCCTTTTAATCCTGATTATTCATGGATTTGCTTACTTGTTGATACTACAGCTTGAAAGGCCCCCCTTGCTGTGTTTTCTTAGGACATCATTCAGCTTTCGTGAGGCAGCTTATTGGTACTGATAGGGATAGCAGAAATAGGGAAGAGTTGAGTAACTGTAATGGAAATGAAGTTAACAAATTTCTGCTAATGAAGGATCATGTATAACCTCAAGACAGCACAACAAAAGACGTAAGGCAGATCTGCTCTTACATTAAGAATTGCATCATATAAAAATGAAAACTAGGACAGGTATAGAATATAAAGTTTAATATAATACTTTGGCTTTACCCAATTATGCCACTGGGTTAAACATTGTATGTTCCTTTTTCATCTGGCTAGGCCTGACTTCAGAAGCACAGAGAGTTGGAAAGGAAACATGAACATGTAGTGGGAGAGAACAAGGAAATTTGAAACTTGTAATACAAAGCTGGAACCTGTGTTGGTCTCTCACTGCCTCTAAGCTGCCAATGTTGGTGATACAGATGACCTGCAGGAGAAGTTGGATACTTTCATCATGAACTAATTATGCACCTGGTCCAGGAGTTGGAGAAGCCAAAGGAGGAGATGAGGGTTCTTGGAGGAGCTATGGACACAGATGTTGTTGCAAACCAACAGAGTGAGCTCGCATTTCAGCAAAATTTTATGAGCAACAACAGGATCTGGTGACTGTACCTACCTTCCTAATATGGTTGCTGCTTCACTTCTGTCTTCTAAAGCTCATGCAAGTTCACTTGGCACAGGTTCACCAAGAACAATATATGGAAGGGAATTCTTTGAGAAGAAACATTTACCTAAAAGTTTCTCAGAATGTAAGTAGCTATCAAATGATCTTGTTCATTGATAACATTCTGACAAGAAGGATAAGGGATAGGAAGCAATGTTAAAATCCCAAATTGTGACATGGTTTGTAAGGGTAGTGTGACCACAAGTCAGATGCCAGACTGCTGTAATCCTTAGGCTTTTGATCCTGTCCACCGATCACAATTGAGTGTCTTGATATCCACCAGTGTGCTTCTCCTATCCCAGCTTCCAGAATCAACTTTAACCTAAGGCACTCGGTTCTTAATTCTTTCCAGATCAGCAGTCCTTGAGAAGTCCTGCACTAAATCTCTACCCAAATAATGATGATCGTGATTAATGGAATCAAGTAGATTTTCTTCTCTTGAGTAGAATAAGATATAAGTTAGTCATTTACTTAATTTTTAATGGAGAAAGAAGCTAAAAGTCACAAAGAGAATGCAATGAGAAAGCAATAGAAGCCTTGAACAAGTGGAATCCGTTAGTAAACAGAAATAATGAGAAAGCAGAAGATTTAGGAAGGGAGAATACTCTTGATTGTTAACTGTAATTCATAGATTATCTGCTAAGCAACTATTGCTTTTATCTGCGTGTTTAGAGCAGAAGGTACATGTATCACGAATAGGCATTACAAACAAATGGCTAATTTAAGGCTTTGTGAATCTTTGGGGTCTCATGTGTTTTATGAGTGCTTGATGCATACCCGGCTCTTTTATTCTTCACTATGTTCAGCATGCATATAAGGTACTTATTTTAACTTTTTCTAGTATATTTTATAAGCTGTTTTATTCTATTCATTGTGTCTCCTATTTTCTATTGTAGAATTGAATAGTCTTTAAATAATACAGCAAAGATATATTGCAAACATATTAGATTTTTTTTGTGTGTGTGAGGAAGATCAGCCCTGAGCTAACATCCATGCCAATCCTCCCCTTTTGGCTGAGGAAGACTGGCACTGGGCTAACACCTGTGCCCATCTTCCTCCACTTTATATGGGACGTCACCACAGCATGGCCTGACAAGCGGCACGTCAGCGCCCGCTGGGGATAGGAACCCGGGCTGCCAGCAGCGGAGAACGTGCACTTAACTGCTATGCCACGGGGCTGGCCCCTAGTTTTTTTACTATTTCACACAAATTATATATTAAAAGACATTTTTTTCACCAGAGAAGAAAAGAGTATTTAAAAAGCACAAAAATATATTTAGTTCTTCGTCATACTAAACATGGTGTTAAGAGAATGCTTTATTTTAAAGACTATATTTAAAAGTGGGGAAGTGGAGAGGCATTTCCAGAATGGTAGAGGAAGGGCCTGTGTAAAGCCACTTTTCCATAAAAGCAATTAGAGCCCTAGTAGAATTGTCAAAATCAACATTTTCAGACCTCTGAAAATTAATCAAAGGATTTAAACAGTCTGAGGAGTGTTTCTTCAAGAAAAGTAGCTGACTCCCAGTAGGAATAGAAAGCTTTGTGGCATTTTAACTTGATTCATTACCATTCCCCTCTCTCCAGATCTGTGTTAGCCTTTAAAAAGCAGCGGGCTCACACCCAGGGCAACTGCGAAAACAACAGCCTAACCGCCACTGAAGGTGACAGAGTGGCTTTGTAGTTGCCCAAAATCCCCATCCCCAAATAGCGATTTAATCTGTCTGGAATCACTCTGAAAAAAAAAAAAAAAACCCATTCACAAGAATTGTCTTTACTTAACTTGAATCAGAGCTCCTTCAATGAGAAATCCTATTACCAAAGCATTTGCTGAAAATAATTAGCCTGAAATTATTTAACATTGCAACTGCCCTAGATGGTGATACTATTTTTTGCAAACAAAAGGCTGGCTACAATACTTAAAAGGAAAATTTAGAGAATGAGATGTCTATAGTGGGCCTTGGAAAGCTCTGAAATATTCTTTGGGTTGTAGAAGGCTAAATGTATGCGCAGACTGTGCTCATGACCAGCAAAGACCTGAGAAAGCCCTAATCTCTTACGTCTGGCTGACCTTGAGACTCTTGGCAAGCAAGAAGTGGAGACTGAGGTAGGGCTGCAGACTGCTGGAGCCTTGTGCCACACCACAAACACACAGAGCCCCTCAGCAAAGAGTGGGACATGTATGGGCAAAGGCATTTGATCATTAGCTAATGAATAACATGACCAAGTGGAAACTTCAGAATCTGCACATGACGGAAAATACAAACATTACTGAGCAAGTCCAGGAAAATCATTAAAAAAACAAGTAGCAAAAATAACAACACAAATAACAATAACAACAAACTTTTTTGATAGATTATTCTAACTTCCAGAGTTGCCAAATTTTTTTAATGTCCAGTTTTCAACAACAGCAAAATATGAGACACACAAAGAAACAGGAAAATATAGTCCACAAACTTGAAAAAAATTCAACAAAATTATCCCTGATGAAGTCCATTTGTTGGAATTATCAAACACAGTATTTAAATCAGATATTATAAATAGTTTCAAATAATTATAGAAAATCATGTCCAAGCAATTAAAATATAGCATGAGAACAATGTCTTACCAAACAGAATTAAAATAAAAAGTTAGAAATTATTTAAAATAACCAAAAGGAAATCTGGAATTGAAAAAGAGTAAAATAACTAAAACTGGAAAATCACAACAGCAGATTTGAACTTGCAGAAGAGAAAATCACTGAACATAAAGATAAGTCAAATAAGAATATTTAGTCTGAATATTTAGATTGAAGAAAAATAAGTAGAACCTCAGAGACCTATCAGACACCATCATTTGCACTAACATACTCATAATGGGAATTCCAGAGATAGAAAGGATAGAAAGAGAAAGAATATTTAAAAAATAATGTCTGAAAACTTTTTGTATATATAAGTTCAATTTTGTATATATACAAATATATATATTTGATTATGTGTATATTATTTAAATATATGTACATAATATATACAAAATATATATATTTATTTATAAAATCTTTTACATCAAAGGAGCTCAACAAACTTCAAGTATGGAAAATTCAGAGATCCATACTTACAAACATCACAGTCAAACAGTAGAATGCCAAAGACAAAGAAAGAATAATTTATCATATCGAAGGTATCATCAATAAGATGAAGAGGTGACTTCTCCTAGGAAACCATGGAGGCCAAAAAGCAGTGGGATACCAAATTCAAAGTGGTAAAAAAACAAAAAAGACTGTCAATGAAGAACTCTATATCCAGCAAAATATTCCTTCAAAAATGAAGGAAAAATTAAGACAAATCAAATCAGAAAGAAAACATCACAAGAAGACCTTCCCTACAAAAAGTACTAACAGAGGTCCTTCAGGCTGAAATAAAAGGACACTAAAGAGTAACTTGACCCACCATGAAGAAGTAGGGATTACTGGTAAACTGTACAGATAAATATAAAAGATGGTATAAATGTATTTTTATTTGTAACACTTTTCTTCTATTTGATTTTAAAAGAAAACTGCATAAAGTAATGATTATAAAACTATGTTTTTTGGCATATAATGTATGAAGTTATACTTTGTATGATAATTATAGCACAAAGGAAGGAGAAGGAATGAAGCTATATTGGAACAAAGCTTTTGTGTATTATTGAAATTAAATTAATATCAATCTGGACCAAATAGTTTTAAGTTAAGATGTTAATTGTAATCCAAAGTAAACCACTAAGAAAATAATTTTAAAAATACAGTACAATAGATCTATTTAAAACAAAAGAAAGCACTAATGGAGAAATAGAGGAACAAAAAATCTCATAAGATGTGTAGAAAGAAAATAGCAAAGTGATTAGAATAAATCTTACATTATCAGAAATCCCTTTAAATATAAGCAAACACTTCAATAGAAAAGCAGAGATTTTCCAACAACGTTAAAAGTAGAGATAAAAACCAAGATTGAGCTATAAGCTGTCTATTGAAAAAGGTTTTTTTTCAAAGAGACGTTTAGGTTGAAAATAAAAGTATGGAAGAAGTTATACCATGGAAACAGCAACTATGACACAGTTAAAGGAACTATGCTGATATCAGAAAAAAAAAAAGATTTTAAAATAAAAAATATTACTAAAAGTAAAGAGGAACATTTTGTAAAGTCAAAAGGTTGATTCATCAGGAGAATGTAACAATGATAAAGATATATTTATTAAAAACAAAGCCCCCAAATAAATGAGGCAAAAGCTAACATAAAATGGAGAAATAATTGAATAATAATAGCTGAAGAGTTCAGTACCCCATTTTCAATAATGGATAGATAGATTAGGCAGAACACCAATAGTGATATAAAAGACTTGAACAAAACTGTAAACTCATAAGAACTAAAATATATCTATGAAACACTCCATCCAACAGAAGCAGAATACACATTTTTCAAGGGCATGTGAAACATTTTCCAGGGAGACCACAAACAAGTATCAATAAATTTAAAATGATTGAAATCATGCAAAGTATTTTCTAAAATAAATGAAATTAAAAATCAATAACAAAAGGAAATTTGGAATATTGACAAATATGTGGAAATTATGCAACATACTTTGAAATAACCAATGGGCCACAGAAGAAATTATGAGAGAATTAAAAATATTTTTTTTAGGGCAATGAATCTACTCTGTGTTATACTATAATGGTGGTTACATGTCATAAGTTTGTCCAAACCCCTAGAACGTACAACACCAACGGTGAAAACTAATGCAAATTATGGACTCTGGTTGATAGCCTGTCAATGTACATTCATCAATTGTAACAAATATACCACTCTCGTAGGGTATGTTGATAATAAGGGAGGCTATGCATGTGTAGAGGCAGGGAGTATAGGGGAAATCTCTGTACCTTTCTCTCAATTTTGCTATGAACCTAAAACTACTTTAACAAATAAAGTCTGTTAAAAATAATTTGAAATGAATGAAAATGAAAGCACAACATACCAAATCTTATGGGATGCAGGTAAGATAGTGCTTATAGGGTAATTTACAGCTTTAAGTATCTACTTTAAGAAGGAAAATAAGATCTCAAGTCAATAGCCTAATCTTCCACCTTAAGAAACAAGAAAAAGAAGAGCAATCTAAACCCAAAGCTAGCAGAAGGAAAAAAATAATAAGGATTAAAGTGGAAATAATAGAAACAGTAAATAGAAAAACAATATGGAAAAATAAACGAAATCCAAAGTGTCTTCTTTGAGAAATCAACAAAATTCACAAACCTTTAGTTAGATTGATGAGGAAAAAAGAGAAAAGACTCTAAATAATAAAATCTGGAATGAAAGAGGAGACATCACTAATGGCATTATAGAATAAAAAGGATTAGAATGGACTACCGTAAACTACTGTATGCTAACAAATTATGTAATCTTGAATAAATGGACAAATTTGTAGAAAGACACAAAGTACCAAGACAGCATTAAGAAGAAATAGAAATTTTAAGTAGCCTGTAACAAGTAAAGGCACTGAATGAGTAATTTGAAACTCCTCACAAAGAAAAGCGTAGACACAGAAGGTTTCATTGATGAATTTTATCAAATGTTAAAAGAATTAGTACCAACTCTTCCAAAAAATAGAAGAGGAAGAAATACTTCTTAAATTATTTTGTGAGGTCAGTATCAACCTGATGCCAAAACCAGACAAATAAACGACAAGAAAAGAAAACTACACACTAATACTGCTTATGAATATAGACAGAAAAATTCTTAATAAATAGCAGCTAAGTGAACTCAGAAACATAAAAAACATTATACACCATGACCAAGTGGAATTTATTTCAGGAACGAAAGGTTACTTTAACATCCGAGAATCAATCAACATCATATACTGCATCAATAGACTAAAGACGAAAAGTAGCAAACACATGGTCATCTCAATAGGCACAGAAAGTACATTTGTGAAATCCAACATCTTTTCATGATAACAACATTCTACACCACAGCAATATGAAGAAACTCCTTCAATCTGTAAAGTACTTCTATGAAAAAATGCATGCCTAACATCATATTTAATGGTAAAAAAAATCAATGCTTTTCCTGTAGTATCAGGAATAAGACAAGGATGTTTGTTCATGCTACTTCTATTCAACATTAGACTAAAGGTTCTAGAACTGGCAATTAGGAAAAAGAAGAAAGGCATCCAGATTAGAAGGGAAGAAGTAAACTTATCTCTATGCAAAGATGGCATAATCTTGTATATAATAAATCCTAAGAAATCAAAAGAAAAAACACACAAGAACACACTATTAGAACGAATAGATGAGATTGGCAATGTTGCAGAATGCAATATCAATATACAAAACTTAATTATATTTTATACACTTGCAATGAACAATTCAAAAACAAAATTAAGAATACAATTGCATTTACAGTAGCAACAAAAAGAAAAAGTACATGGGTATAGATTTAACAAAAGAAGTACAAGTTTTTTACACTGAAAAGCACAAAATATTTTTCAGGAAATTTAGATACGCCATGATCATGGATTGGAATACTTAGTATTATGAAATTGGAAATACTCCCCAAATTTATCTACAGGTTCAACCCAATTCCTTTTTGAAAATTCTAGTTCCCTTTCTTTTTTGCAGAAAACAATTATTAAACTTGTTATTTAACTCTATGAGGTGCTAATGTATTTATTTATAAAGTCAAACATTCACAAAGACCAATAATCTACTACACATTGGACACTAAAAAAGTCATTGTTCTTACTCTCAATGAATCCAAGAGTTCTGTGTGTGTGTTTGTTGGGTGTGTATGTGTGTATATGTAGGAACAGACAGGTGTGTGTTTGTGTTATAAATAAATAGTCATACTACACGGCACACTATATTTAGAAATTTTTCTAATAATTAACTGAAAGATATAAGTTGTGAAAATTACATGTCTTCATTTAACTCATCTGTTTGCCATTAAATAGAAACAAAATTTATCTGAAATATTTATTTGCAATAAAATAATCTTCACTTGAGATCATCAGAAATCAGAGTACTTCTTTCCTTCTGTTTCTGATACAGAAAGATACAATCACTTTTGTTTATTTTATCTCTGATAGAAGAAAGAGAGAGATTAAAGGAAACATTTTTTTAATTTTTTGTTTCTTTTCATTATGTTTTAGAGTGTAGCACAGTTTTTCTTTATAACTAAAATATGTAGTAGTCTCACAAGTAAAACTAGACATACCTTTTAATATTTTCACTGAATGGGATTTCCCAATGAAGATATATTTCCTCTACTATATATGGAAATATAATGGAACATTCCAAATAGAGATTATTAAAGATATATAACATGTTAGTTCTCTATAAAAAAATTACAGCAAAATGTTCCCAGTTAAATTACTTAGGTATTTTATCAGAAGAATTATGCAAGATGGAAAAATTTCTTTAATGGAAGTAAATTAAGTGTGAGTCAAATGGAAATTAATGGTATTTGACAAGATATTTTTCATAAAGATTATTAAATGATATATTGATTTAGAATAAGAATAAGATTGAAATAACTTTATTAGGCATTGAATGACCCAAAGAAATAATTCTGGTGAATACTGAGAGATATTTAAAATAAAATATCAAAGAAATTCAAACCTGAACCATTCAGAATCTTAGGCTCGATAGACAACATGAGTAGAAGTCACTAGTTGTGATGGTTAATTTTATGTGTCAACTTGACTGGGTCACTGACTGCCCAGAGATTTAGTTAAACATTATTCTGGGTGTGTCTGTGAGGGTGTTTCTGGATGAGATTAACATTTGATTTGATAGTCTGAGGAAAGCAGATTGCCCTTCCTAAAGTGGGTCGGCCTCATCCAATCTGTTGAAGGAGTAAATAGAACAAAAAGATAAAATAAGGATAAATTCAGTCTCTCTACCTGACTCTCTTCAATCTGGAACATGCGTCTTCTCTTGCCTTTGGACTTGGACTAGAACTATACCATTGATTCTCTTGAGTCTCCAGCTTGCCAACTGCAGATCTTGGGGCTTCTTAGCCTCCATAATCATGTGAACCAATTTCTTATAATATATACAATATATATTATATATAACATGTTATATATATAACATGTTATTATATATAACATGTTATATATAATAATATAATATATATGTATATATATTATTACATTGTATATACAACATATTATATTGTTATCATATATATATAAAATACACTGTTATAATATGTTTGTAGCAAGGGCCCATATATGAGGTAGAACCAATCTAGTAAAATTAGATACAAGGTGAAAAAAAAAATTAAGACAAGTAACAAAGTTTTCTTGATATTAAATCAACTGGGAAGCTTGCTTTTAGAATCCTTGCATTCCTGTGTGAGAACTGGAAAGATATTTAGAAAATAAGTATAATAATACAAAAAAGGTGTTATTTACCTAACACCAAACCAATATGGCAATAAGTTTCAAATCTCTTGTCTCACAGATAAAGAACCTTTATTTTAGACTAGACTGCTTTCTATATTAAACATGTATATCAACTTATTTATATTATGTCAAAGCAAAAATTGCACCAGAAAAAGTTAAGCAGGAAAGGAAGACTTTATTTACGTTTGTTGTAACAGGTGAGAGAGGCCAGAATGCGGTATGACTTCGCCTCCACTGAAACAAAAGTTGTAGAATTTTTGATAGTGGAGAATCTTGGCTTTGACTAAAGGAAAGTAAATTTTCTCCTATCTACGTGACAAATGGTATTTTTACAACTTGGAGCAAGGCATACACCAATGTTAGGCTCCTGTCCTCCCACAAAGACTGATATATAAGAGTGGTATCTTCCTTAATGATTACATTTCAAAAGGATGGCCCCTGGGTCCTTGAGAAAGGCAGTCCTAGGTTGTAAAACTTGCAAAAGGCTTTTAAAAAGATTTACATCTCAAAGAGGAAAAGAAAGGATTTACAATTACGAGATTTTTGTTTTGTTTTTTTTAAGTAAATGCTCTAAGAAAATGAAGGTCAGGGTCCTAGAGTCAGGTAAGAGCCAGTCCAAAGTTTGTCAAACTGAGGGGACCATTAAGGCCCTGATGATCAATTGGGAATAAATCCCATCTCATTATTAGGGGAGGAATTCAAGTAGATCAGTTTCTTCAATTTTTTTCATATAACACGTCAAAATTTCTCAGGACTATAAAATATGTATAATGACAGCTGAACACTTTTAATAAATTTAAGCCTTATCTGGATATAGTTTGGCTGTTTTTCTTAAGTGAAAGAAAGGATGATAATACCTATTATAAGTCCATCAGAATTTTATTGTCAAATAAATAGACATTAGTGACTAAAGTCAAAATTAACATTTAATTTAGACTTTTTCTTTTAGTCATCAAGAAAATACCAGGGAGGAAGTGATATTTCCTTTTGGTACTGAGAGAAATGTAAGCACAGTATGGAAAATGACAATTAAATTCACCTCCAGACCAACAGAGAATGAGTATCTGTTAATTTCTATTCACTAGAAAATAGTTTGTTAGAATGGTCTTGATACTGTCTTACATATTTGGTAGAATTTTCCCCTGAATTTTGGGAGCAGTTTCTAGGCCATTATTTTTCTTTGTGGGAAGGTGTTTTGTAACAGATTCAATATTTTTAGTAAAGAAATGTTCAGTTTCCCTTTTTGTTCTTCTATTGATTTTGCCAGGTCCTGTTTTGTTTTATTTTTTGAGGTGTTTGTCCATTTTATCTAAGTTGTCAACTTTATTGGGATAAAATTTTTCATATCTTGTTATCATCTTTCAAAATGACTTAAGAGTCTGTATTGACTCTCCCCCATCCCTCCACTCCCCATTTTTATTGATAATATTGGCAGTTGCTGATTTCTTTCTTTTCTTTACCCATATAATTCTAGAGTGTTATAAATTTGATGGATGGATCTAGCTTTTGGCTTCATTGATTTTCTTTATTGAACATTTGTTTTCTATTTCATTGAAAAATCATTATTGTTTTCTTTCTCTACTTTGATTTACTAAACTTTTACTATCTAAAGAGATGGTAGCTTAGATCAATTATTTAAAGTCTTTCTGGAGAGAAGTCAAGATGGCAGCCTAGGCGGACTCTGAACTCACCTCTTCCCACAGACAAAACAGACCTACAACTACTCTTTGAACAGTTACCCCTGAGACAGAACTGAAAACTGGATAAGAGGAACTCCTGCAAAAAAAATGACAGTCCAGATTGATGTGAAAGAGGCATAAATTCCCTTCTGGAGAGAAAAAAAGCCGCCACCTTCACAACCCGCAATGCTTCTCGGCTGCCCAGGGGCAATCCAAAGGTCCACAGCCTTCCCTGGAGGAGTAGGGGACTGGAGCTAGGAAGCGTTGCTGCTGTAAGCATTTTTTGGACCCAGCACAACTGAGATGAGTGTCATAATATCTGGCTTAGCTGGCTACTAACAACAGCAAGGAATACCACCTGAAAAGCTGGGACATAAGGAAATTAAAGACAACTCGTAAAGGGCCCATGCACAAATTCACCCATTTCAGAAAGCAACCTAAAATCACCAGAAAGAAAGGTACAGAATCCTTTGGGGAAAAGAGACCCACCTGATAGGCTCTGGGTACATCTCAGTGAGAGGTGAGACTTCTCCATGGACTGGGACATTGGCAGCAGCCATTGTTGAGACCTAGTACCAGCGTGCTGACAGATGATGGCAGACGCCATTGGACTTTTTGCCCTGGCCTGCTAGCCCAGGGTCACTCTCACTAGAGCACTGATTTAATCCAACTCACTCAAGGCAAGCAGCACACCCTAGGGACTAGCCCCACACAACAGCTAGCCCTCAGGCAACTTGTGGGCCTGCATACGTGGGGTGCCTGGATTCTCTGCAGCCTGGCAAGTGGGTCCACCTTTGTGGGGCAGGTGGAGTGTGTGGGGCATTGGTAGAGTGTGTGGTATCTCTGCCATGGGGTGACTGGGTCCGCTTCAGTGGGTTGGGGTGCGTGCATGGGGCAGGATTGTGTTGACAGTGTGTGTGGCCCTGTGGGTAATGGGGCATGTCAGCTGCAGAAGACTTGTGCTTCTCAAACAGCCACATAGGGGCTCGGCCCCACCTTATAAATCCTGAAACAATTGGGCGCTCCTGTGCCTGGGGCCAGCCCCACCCAGCTGCAATCCTCAGAGAGCTGACAAGAGCCTTATGGTCCAGAGACTTATAGCAATTGTAAGCCCCTGAGCCTAACAACCAGCCACATTGGGGGCCTACTTACTTAGAAGAAAAATTGCAACAGGGATGTGCTATTAGACCTTGCAGCCACCTGTGTTGGGGCTCCCCACACCTGCTAAAGACACTGAAAGGCCCACAACAACTAAAAGCAGCTGAGCATTACAACAGCTGGCCAGGGGGACAGCTCAGCCTCCCTGGGCACCTACGGGAAGGGCAACCCCACCACAACAGAAGGACACATGTAGCTCACACAGGGGTCACTCCTGGAACATTCAGAACTGGTGACAAGAGGGAAGCACACTGCTGGGCCTCATAAGGCATCACTTATATAAGATCACCTCTCCAAGATCAGGAGACATAGCCAACCTACCCAATACATAGACAGAAGCACAGGGAAAGAGGCAAAGTGAGGAGGCACAGGAATATGTTCCAAGTAAGGGAACAGGACAAAACCCCAGAAAAGGAACTAAATGAAAGAGAAATGAGCAACCTACCCGACAGAGAGTTGAAACAAAAAGTGGCAAGGAAGCTTACTGATCTTGGGAGAAGAATGGATGAACTCAGTGAGAATGTCAACAAAGAAATGGAAGATATAAAAAAGAACCCACAAGAAATGAAGAATGTGGTACCGGAAATGAAAAATTCACTAAAGGGACTCAAAAGCAGAGTAGAAGATACATAAAATGGATCAGCAAGCTGGATGGAGGACTAGAAAAAATCACCCAAGATGAACAGATAAAAGAAAAAAGAATTAACAAGAGTGATGATAGACTAAGGGACCCCTGGGACATCAAGCGCACTAACATCCGTGTTATAGGTGTCCCAGAAGGAGAAGAGTGAGACAAAGGGGCAGAGAATCTATTTGAAGAAATAATAGCTGAAACCTTCCCTAAACTAAGGAAGGAAACAGACATCCAAGTACAGGAATCACAGAGAGCACCAAACAAGGTAAACTCAAAGAGGCCCACACCAAGACACATCATAATTAAAATGTCCAGAATTAAAGATAAAGAGAGAATCCTAAAAGCCACAAGAGAAAGACAACTTACATACAAAGTAAACCTCATAAGGCTATCAGCTGACTTCTCAGCAGAAACCTTAAAGGTTAGAAGATAGTGGCACAATATATTTAAAGTGCTAAAAGGACAAAACTTATAGCCAAGAGTACGCTACGTGGCAAGGTTATCATTCAAAATGGAAGGAGAGATAAAAAGTTCCCCAGATAAGCAAAAATTAAAGGAGTTGGTCACCGAGAAACGCAGTACCACAAGAAATGCTAAAGGAACTTATTTAAGGGGGAAAGAGAAGACCACAAATAGGAAAAATTATCTATTTCCATGATAAGAGGGTAATGGATACAAATGCACAAAAAAGAGGTTAGATATGATATAAAAAACATAAAATGCAGGAGGAGGGGAGTTAAAGTATAGAGCTTTCAGATAGACGTCAAACTAAAGAGACCCTCAACTTAATTTAGATTGCTATATATGTAGGTTACTGTATATGAACCCCATGGTAATCACAAACCAGAAACCTATAAGAAATACACAAAAAACTAAGAGAAAGGAATGCAAACATAGTACTAAAGAAAGCCATCACACCACAAGGGAAGAGAAGAAGTGAAGAAGAAAGCATCAGAGAAGAACTACTAAAACACCGAGAAAAAAAGTTAAAAAATGGCAGTAAGCACATACTTATCAATAGCTACTTTAAAAGTCAGTGGATTAAATGCTCCAATCAAAAGGCATAGGGTGGCTCATTGGATAAAAAATCAAGACCCATATATGTGCTGCATACAAGAGATATACTTCAGACCTAAAGACACTCACAAACTGAAAGTGAAAGGATGGAAAAAGATACTCCACATTAATGGCAATGAAAAAAAGCTGGGGTAGCAATATTCATATCAGACAAAATAGATTTTAAAAGAAAAACTATAACAAGAAACAAAGAAGGGCACTACACAATGATCAAGGGAACAATCCAACAAGAGGATATAACACTTGTAAATATCTACGCACCCAACGTAGAAGCACCTAAATATATAAAGCAGTTATTAACAGACTTAAAAGGAGAAATAGACAGTAACACAATAATAGTAGGGGACTTGAACACTCCACTTACATCAACGGATAGATCATCCAAACAGAAGATCAATAAGGAAACAGTGGCCTTAAATGACACACTAGAACAGATGGACCTAGAAGATATATACAGAACATTCCATCCAAAAACTGAAGAATACACATTCTTTTCAAATGCACATGGAACATTCTCCAGGATTGATCACATTTTAGGTCACAAAACAAGTCTCCATGAATTTAAGAAGACTGAAATAATACCAAGCATCTTTTCTGACCATAACAATATGAAACTGGAAATCAACTATAGGAAGAAAATCAGAAAAGCCACAAATATGTGGAGATTAAACAAAATGCTACTGAACAATGATTGGGTCAATGAAGAAATCAAAGGAGAAGTTAAAAAATGCCTGTAGACAAATGAAAATGAAAATACAACATGCCAGAATTTATGGGATACAGCAAAAGCAGTTCTAAGAGGGAAGTTTATAGCGATATAGGCCTATCTCAACAAACAAGAAAAATTTCAAATAAACAATCTAACAGTGCACCTAAAGGAACTAGAAAAAGAAGAACAAACAAAGCCCAAAATCAGTAGAAGAAGGGAAATAATAAAAATCAGAGAAGAAATAAATGAAATAGAGACTAACAAAAAATAGAAAAAATTAATAAAACCAAGAGATGGTTCTTTGAAAAGATAAACAAAATTGACAAACCTTTAGCTAGACTCACCAAGAAAAAAAGAGAGAAGGCACAAATAAGTAAAATCAGAAATGAAAGAGGAGAAATTACAACAGACTTCAGAAATAAAAAGATTATAAGAGAATACTATGAAAAGCTATATGCCAACCAATTCGACAATCTGGAAGAAATGGATAAATTCTTAGAATTATACAACCTTCTAAAACCAAGTCAAGAAGAAATAGAGAATTTGAATAGACCAATCACCAGTAAGGCGATTGAAATGGTAATCAAAAACCTCCGAAAAAATAAAAGCCCAGGACCAGATGGCTTCCTTCATGAATTCTATCAAACATTCAAAGAAGACTTAATACCTATCCTTCTCAAACTCTTCCAAAACATTGAAGAAGAAGGGAAGCTTTCTAACTTGTTCTGGAAAGCCAACATTAATCTGACACCAAAACCAGACAAGGACAACATAAAAAAAGAAAATTACAGGCCAATATCACTGATGAACATTGATGCAAAAATCCTCAAAAAAATACTAGCAAATAGAATACAATAATGCATTAAAAAGATCACATACCATGATGAAGTGGGATTTATTGTAGGGATGCAGGGATGGTTCAACATCCGCAAATCAGTCAACGTAATACACCACATTAACAAAATGAAGAATAAAAATCACATGATCATCTCAATAGATGCAGAGAAAGCAATTGACAAGATACAGCATCCATTTACGATAAAAACTCTGAGTAAAATGGGTATAGAAGGAAAGTATCTCAACTTAATAAAGGCCATATATGACAAACGAACAGCTAACATCATCCTCAATGGTGAAAAACTGAAAGCTATCCCTCTAAGAGCAGGAACCAGACAAGGATGCCCACTTTCACCACTCTCATTTAACATAGTATTAGAAGTCCAAGCCAGATCAATCAGGTAAGAAAAAATAAATAAAAGGATCCAAATTGGAAGGGAAGAAGTGAAACTGTCCTTATTTGCAGATGACATCATTTTATATATAGAAAGCTATAAAATTACACCAAAAAACTTTTAGAAATAATAAATGATTATGATACACTTGCAGGATACAAAATCAACATACAAAAATCAGTTGCATTTCTATACACTAACAAAGAAGTAGCAGAAAGAGAAATTAAGAATACAATCTCATTTACAATTGCAGCAAAAAGAATAAAATACTTAGGAATATACTTAACCAAAGAGATGAAATATCTGTACACTGAAAACTATAAAACATTACAGAAAGAAATTGAAGAAGACGCAAAGAAGTGGAAAGATAGTCCATGCTCTTGGCTTAGAGGAATTAACCTAGTTAAAATGTCCATAATTCCTAAAGCAATCAACGCAATCCTTATCAAAGTTCCAACAGCATTTTTTCACAGAAATAGAACAAAGAATCCTAAAATTTATATGGAACAATGAAAGATCCCAAATAGCCAAAAGAATCCTGAGAAAAAAGAACAAAGCTGGAGGTATCACACTCCCTGATTGTAAAATGTACTACAAAGCTATAGTAACCAAAACAACATGGTACTGGCACAAAAACAGACACAAAAATCAATGGAACAGAATCAAGAGCCCAGAAATAAACCCACACATCTATGGACAGCTAACTTTTGACACAGGAGCCAAGAACATACAATGGAGAAAGGAAAGTCTCTTCAATAAATGGTGTTGGGAAAAGTGGACAGCCACATACAAAAAAATGAAGGTAGACCACCATCTTACACCATGCACAAAAATTAACTCAAAATGGATTAAAGACCTGAATGTAACGCCTGAAACCATAAAACTCCTAGAAGAAAATATAGGCAGTACGTTCTTCAACATTGGTTTTAGCAACGTATTTTCAAGTACTATGTCTGACTGGGCAAGAGAAACAATAGAAAAAATAAACAAGTAGGACAACATCAAACTAAAAATCTTCTGCACAGCAAAGAAAACCATCAATAAAATGAAAAGACAGCTTAACAATTGGGAGAAGATATTTGCAAACCATATACCTGATAAAGGGTTAATATACAAACTGTATAAAGAACTCATACATCTGAACAACAAAAAAACTAGCAACCCAATTAAAAATTGTGCAGAAGATCTGAACAGACATTTTTCTAAAGAAGATATACAGATGAGCAACAGGCACATGAAAAGATGTTC
Source organism: Diceros bicornis minor (assembly GCF_020826845.1). NCBI lineage: Eukaryota > Metazoa > Chordata > Mammalia > Perissodactyla > Rhinocerotidae > Diceros > Diceros bicornis. Next base: position 49,684,583 of record NC_080747.1, read on the forward strand.
AACATGATTAACTATCAGGGAAATGCAAATCAAAACTACAATGAGATATCACCTCACTCCTGTCAGAATGGCTGTAATTAACAAGACAGGAAACAATGGTTGAAGAGCATGTGGAGAGAAGGGAGCTCTCATACACTGCTGGTTGGAGTGCAAACTGGTGCTCCCACTATGGAAAACAGTACGGACATTCTTCAAAAAATTAAGAATAGAACTACCATATGATCCAGCTATTCCACTGTTGGGTGTCTATCCAAAGAACATGAAAACACATTTGGATAAAGATACATGCACCCCTGTGTTCATTGCAGCATTATTCACAATAGTCAAGACTTGGAAGCAACGTAACTACCCATCAAGGGACAAATGGATAAAGAAAACGTCATATATATACACAATGGAATACTACTCAGCCATAAGAAACGATGAAATCCAGCCATTTGCGACAACATGGATGGACTTTGAGGGTATCATGCTAAGTGAAATAAGTCGGAGCGAGAAGGTCAAATACCGTATGATGTCACTCATAAGTAGAAGATAAAAACAATAAAAAACAAACACATAGAGATGAAGATTAGATTGGTGGTTACCAGAGGGGAAGGGGAAGTGGGAGAGCAACAGGGATTATTAGGCACATGTGTGTGTGATAGATTGTAATTAGTATTTGGGTGGTGAACGCTATGTAACCTATGCAGAAATAGGAGTAGAATGATGTACACCTGAAATTTATATAATGTTATAAACCAATGTTACTGCAATAAAAAAATAAATAAATAAAATCTTTCTTGTTTTTTTATTATATATATGCAATTGCACGTATAAATTTCCCTTAAGTCATTGTTTTAGCTGCATCAAACCTATTGATATATAGTACTATCATTTATAGTTACTTTAAAATATTTTCTATTTTTTAAAATGTTTTTAACTGTGCTTTCTTCTTAAAACCATAAATAATTCAGATGGGTATTTTGTTATTTCCTTCTAGTTGGAGATTTTCTAGTTGTATTTCCACTATGAAATGATGAAAATACATCTCATATCATGTCAGTCCTCTGAAATATTTTGATGATTTTGTTACCGCACAAAGGGGACGATCTGCTCTCCGCAACACAAAAGCCAACTGTTAAGAGGCAAGATGGTGGCAGAGAAAGGGCATTTTATTATAGCTTGCCAGCAAGAGGGAAGATGGCCGACTAACGTCTGAAAGAATCATCTTAAGCGGGCCACAGAATCTTGAAGCAGTTATATAGGCCAGTGGGTTACAGGTGAGGGGGTTAGGAATGCTGACCTTCTGTTGTTACAGACTGGGAGTGGCCACACCAGGTAGAATCTCTGTCTGGGGGTCATCACATTCCTAAGGAACTCAAAAGAACAAAATTATTGTCTTATTGCAGCTGGGAGGTACATGCACAAGAAGGGGTCATAAAATCTACAGAGCAGTTAGATCTCTTAGAGGGTGCATATCCAGCTGGTTAGTTAGAGGTCATTCAAAGTTACAAAAGCGCTTCCTTTCTACAATATGGCTTCCCTCACATCAACCATGTGTTGAGCCGGTATCAATTTCTCTATGGCCTAGCATATATAATTGATTTTGCTAAATAGTATAACTGATTTTCCATGAAATGATGCATATTGTGTCATGTTAGTTCAGTGTTCCAAAAGTTTATCTTTGCAGATCAAAATATTGATTTTGTTCAAAACTCCTTAACCCCTTATCATTACTTAATTTTCTCTGCTTTTTCTAGTTATTGAGAGATGCATTTAATTTTCTCTTTATGATTGCAAGTGTTTCTATTTCTTCTTTTATTTCTGTTTTTTTTCCTCCTTTATAAATTACGGAGATATAATGTATGGTGTATAGACATGTAGGATTATGTCATTTGATGATACTTCTTTTACTATGGTAAAACTTTTGCCTTAAAATTTTCTGTGTGTGATATTAGTATGGCTCAACCAGCTTTCTTTTATTGTGCTTTTACATGGTATAAATATTTTTCTATCCTTTTATTTTAACCTCTCTGTGTTTTATATTTAAAGTGTTTCTCTTATAAGCAGCATATCGTTAGGTGGTTTTGGTTTGTCCAATTTGTTGATCTTAATATTTTAGTTGCAGTATGTGGCCAAATAAGATTTAACCTAATCACAGATAAGTTTGGATCAAATCTACCTTGTCACTATTTTTATTTTTTCTATTTGATCTACCCATTTGGTGTTCCTCTTTTCTCTCATATAGTGCCTGCTTTGGGGTTAATCAGTATTTTCTGTTAGGCCATATTAATGGTCCTCATTAGTCTCTTTATGTATTCTTTTACTTCTGTCATACGATATACATACATTAACCTTTAGTCACAAAGAAGTCCTTGATCACAATCTGAGCCTTCTTCTTGACTAGGCTTCAACCTTGACCTACAAGAATTATAACTCTCAGCACCTTCCACCCTAAGAGATTTGAGTAAACACTAGCATAGTTTCTACCAGCTCAAGGCCATGCCCCTAGGATGATGAGCCCAACACTTTTAAACGCCTGCTTGACAGCCCTGGCTCAACACTGCCCAAAGAATTTACTGTTGGTTCTAATCAAAGCCTGTCTATGGGTTCCTGATCTCTCTTTTCTTAGAGCATTTACTTTAGAAAATTTGCAATTGTAAATCCTTTCTCTGTTTCTTTGAGATGTATCTTCTACAACCCAGGAATATGCTCCTCAAAGACTTGGGAGCCATCCTTTTGAAATGTAATTATCAAAAATGATAAGGTCCCTGTTATCCGTCTCTGTGGGCTAGTGGGAGCCTAGCTTTGACAAGCACCAGTTAGCAGACACAAATGGTCTAATCACATGGACCACTCCCCTACCCACTTTTTCCACTTCCCTGACTTTGTTCTAGACCTGACTTGTTCTTCCTCCCTTCTCCCTTTAAAATGCCCAGTCACCTCTGCACAGATTGGAGTTGTGCTAGTCTCTCTCCTCTACTGCAACAGTCTGCATAAATTCTGCCTTGCTGCCTTTAACAAGTGTCTGGCTTTGTTTTTTCTTTAACAGTAGGTATTGTCACTTTTGCAATGTGATTCTAACATGCTAAACTCCGACAGCAGTCTATGAAGATTCTGCCTCTTCCACATCCTCACCCACACTTGGTATTTTTCCACCTTTTTTTTTCTTTTTGTTATTGTTGTTTATTTCAGTAGACATATAGTGGCATCACACAATTATCTAATTTGCATTTCCCAGGTAACCAACGAAATTGAATATCTTTTTATGCACTGAGTAGTCGTTTGGATACTCTCTTTTGATAAATTCTTTTCCCCATTTAAAAACTTTATCTGCTTTTTTATTATTGGTTCTTTACATATCCTGGAGATGAGTCCTTTGTCAGATTGATGTGTATCACTATCTTTTTCCACTCTATGGTTTGCCTGATCACACTCTTACAAGTGTCTCTTGACCAACACATTTTATTATAGTCTCATAAATCAATACTTAAACATTTAGCACTTTCTGTATTATATTTAGTAGGAAATATTTGCCTACTTTAAAGTTATTTAAAAGTTTATTTCTATGATTAAAGGTGTATTTCTATATTTAAATCCAAAATCTTTGTTGTTTTATTTTACATATTTAATCTTCAAGATACTTGAAATCTGTTTTCAGGTATGGTGTGAGTTAGGGGTTAAGATTCTATTTCTTTTCCATATGTACATTCCATTTATACAACACCGTTCATTGAAAGTACCATCTGTTCCCCACTGCACTACCATGTCAACAATGCCATAGATCAGTAAATGCACGAGTCTAATTTTAGACTCTTTTTTTCCCATTAGTCTGTCTACATTTGTACCAAAACTGCAATGGTGTATTTAGTGTAGTGTTATAAAAGGTTTTTAAATTCTTCTTCAAAGTTATTTAGCTAAATGTGAGGTCTTTTATTTTCATACTGATGTTAACACTAGCTTGTCAAATTATGTGTGTGCACATACTCAAAAATATACAAATACTGTGGGGAATCATATCAGAAGTCAATAAATCTATTGATCAATTTCAGGGGTACTTAATTATTTATAATATTGAGTCTTCCATGAACACAGAATATCATTTAGAATTGCAACCACATTCTTCATCATAACTGTTTTAACTTAAAATTTAAATTTCCTGTGTTAATATAATTTAGATCTTTTACATAAAATTTTAACTAATTTGTCTGAGCAAATAGTTTGCTTCTATATTCAGCAGTCTTATCCTGTTAACAGTTTGCTAGCTTGAACAAAGAGCTTGCTTCTCAGAATAAGAATTTACATTTCAAAATTTGCCTCTAGACTCTCACCTTGCCAAGTCCACCAAGCCTAACCTATTGTGTCATGAATTTTGCCTGATCTCAACCAATTCAACACCTTCTTAAACCACTTGACTTAGATCAAACTATCCCATGACTATCTTTACTTAATGTCCCCTGCTGAGACACCAACCACTAAGATCCTTTCAAAGTGGGTTCTCATTTGCTGCAGTAATTTAATATAATCAGCTTTGCTAGATCAACAGATTTTAGGTGGTCTATGTGGAAGAGACAGCAGTTGACATTTGGGTTCATTTAATATCATGCACACCATTCAATAAATATATTCCAATGTCTTTACATATTTTGATGCTATTAAAAATGGTGCCCTCAAAAAATATTAATTTAACATAGGTCTCACCATAAATTACAGAGTCAAATAAAATGGAGAAATCATTATAATTATTTTCCTTTAATTTGTCTCTTTAATGAAAAAAGGCAATATATCTGTCTTGTAAGCTGTTATTCAAGCCATTATTTAATTGTCCATTCAAGTGAGTAGTTTTATGGTAAAATTAAAAACAGGTTAAATAAAAACACCTGGACAGCATATTTTTTGACACAAATCTGATTTTATTGAATCTTTCATATTGTGTCAAGGAATCACAATATTCTTTTTACCTTCAGCTTGTAGGTAGTTTTGAAATTTATTTTGAAGAAAGTTGTAATCCTTAGATAAACTATTTGTGATTAGACATCATATTCCATTACAATTTAGCCAGGTTTGATGAATTAATTAGCTAATTAAACAATCACATGTTTTCTTGACTATTTCTTCAAAATTTGCATGAAAGATTTTTAAATGTCATATATTGATCTTATTCGTCAAGTTTTCTGGAATTAAAAATAAATAATGTGGGGCTGGCCTGGTGGCATAGCGGTTAAGTTCACACATTTCGCTTCAGTGGCCCGGGGTTCGCCAGTGTGGATCATGGGCTCAGACATGCTCAATGCCCATCAAGCTATGCTGGGGCGGCATCCCACACAGAAGAGCTGCAACTCTACAACTATGATACACAACTATGCACTGGGGCTTTGGGGAGAAAATAAAAAGAGGAAGATTGGCAACAGATGGTAGCACAGGGCTAATCTTCCTCAAAAAACAAAATAATAATGTTTAAACTCATTTAGAATACCATAATAGTTACAATAAGATTTTGTCTTGGCATCTAAATTTATTGTAGCCTTTTAGTCTTGGCTACTTCTATTCATTACTGACTTACTCCTTGTGGATTGTACTAACATCTACTGCGTTTCAAATTCATTGAGGTAACCTCATGCCGTCACAGTCAACAGTCCATCCTGATTTCTTCATAATCTTTATGTTCAAACTATTTTCAGGTTAACATTTCACAATTCTTGATTTCTAGTGCTGTGATAGAGACAGCTCACACTGGTTCCCATCAGCCTGCAAGAGTCAATTGTGCACATGTTATCCCAACTCTAAGTACAGTACCCTCACTTTGGAAGTTTTTATTTACACTGACAAAATCTACAACACTATAAAGTAGGGTTTTTTTTTTTTTACTGGACACTATTGATTTTAATTTCCTCTCTATCCATAATATTAGTTGACAATATGATTTAAGAATATTCTTTGATGATACTGTAGATAGCTAAAAAGTCCCATACACACACACACACACACACACACACACACAGAACATTACAGTATTTCTTGCTTATTCAGGTACTCACTTTGTTAGAAACCAGAAACACATAGTTTGATGAAATTCTAAGTTTTAGTTAAATTTATTTATGAAACACAAATTTTGTTTTTATTCTAAAGTAACACAGCAAAAAACTATTAGGCAGCGTGAAACTATTTTCACCTCAAAATTAGCTGAGGGGGCCCAAATGTTCCAGGTCTTCTGATTCCACAATCATTGCTGCCCAGTGACTTTATAATAAATTATTCTTCTTCAAAGAAATTCATTATCTTTGGAGCCACTGCAACTCTCATAAAGTTTTCAAATAACTATCAATATCAAATTTCACAACTATTCACAACAACAAAAAGAATCATCTCTAGATTTTCATTAAAAGAAAACTAATCAGGAAATTTGAAAAGCTATTTTCTACTGGATTTGTTTTTGTAGATTGTGACAGAATATTTTAAAGTAAAAATGTCCAAAGTAACCCCAGCATTTGTGTAAATATGGCATATTATCTTGTGCCATATTAATTTTATTACTTTAAATTACACTTTAATAAGTTCATATACCTATAGAATCACGAGAAGCTCACTTTATTAAGGTCTCAACAAAATTAAAAACTTGTTTTATGCCAAATTTGGAGATAACTTTCTAAATAAATTAAATTTCCATCTCAGTTAAAATGTGGCTCTCCATTCTACAAGTCCTTCATTCTAGCATGTGCTTGGAAATGACTCTATGCTATGCTCTATGCTGGTCACTGGAGATAGTCAAGTGACTTTGAGAATAAGAACTATGTACCCATAGCTTAAAGTTTATAGATGACAATGGATGTAATCCATGCATTATTAGCCTGGTAAGATATTTTTTGTTATTTATTTGTTATTAAATTTACATTTTCAGGTAATCTATTTGGAATACCAAAGGTCACAATTTTAAATTCAAATTGAGTAAGTTTCTGATGTGCTATGTAATTGCAGTTGAATAGATATATGGATTTTAAAAACACTCCTTATTCCTCACACACATTTATGTTTCAATTACATTTGTTTTTAATTCTTAACAAAATAAAATCTACTTTAAGTATTGAATCTTAAGGGGATTACATTATCTTCTTAGATTCAAAAACTGCAGTGGAATTATTTTAAAGGGAATAAAATTTACAACCAAAAGCATTTATAGATTATTTATATCTTTTGTAAACTAACCAGAGAGAGGCACATTTGACTAAGTATTTAATTTTTTCAACATTTGAAAAAATGCTTTAAAAATTTAGTTGAAAGCACCAATATATAATATCTTCAAATATTTTCTGAGATTTCTGGGACTTGCAGAACCATATTTTTAAAGAACATAATGTGGATAATTTGGATATAAGGTAAGGTCCACACAGCATCAAAGTCACTGCATTCACCTTTCATTCCTTATGTATCTTTATATCGCTATATTATATTTTCAAAGCCACAAGTATTGTAAAAGTTAATACCTTTTACAATAGACAATCAATGTCATAAGACGTTGCATGCGGAATTACACTTGTTCTACTTTTCTCTTACTGGATTAGTCCATTTTTAAAATATTCTTGTATCTTCCAGAAAATATTAATAAATTTATATGCTTTATCAATGCTTAATATTAATTATTATTAATTTCATTTTCTTTTACTTTCCACATTTTCCAAAGAGGAAATAATAAGTGTAATGATTCTGATCAGATCATTGCAAACTTTTTAAATACAGTGAGCCATGTTTGCACCTAATCTGGACCATTGCGGTTGCATATTGTCTAATTCAGAAATTCCGTCTAATGACTGAAAATTAGAAAACCAACAAATTTTTAAGGCAGTTTTTCACTTTGACATTATTTAAATACATATATTTTATATATATATGTTATATATATATAATATCTTTAAATCTGTTAAAATATTTCTGAATTTCTCCCAGACTTAACTATTTTGTTCATAAATTCAATACGTGAAACAGTAATTTTCAAAATAGCAATAAGCTAAGTTATGAGAATTTTGATGTAAAGATACAATTTTGTCTATAAAAATTTTAGGGAAAAAAGGAGTACGGATGAACTTGTCTCTGCTGAGCTGGCCTTTGGTTGCATTTATTTCTAGTCAATCTTCAGGTGGACTAAAGATATATTCACACAATTGTATGAACATGTCACCTATAATGTAAAGTTGTATTCTCTACACACGTATTTGAAAGGACTGGCTGAAATCTTTACCATTTCACCCATTAACCTTTTTTTTTTTTTTTTTTTGTGAGGAAGATCAGCCCTGAGCTAACATCCAGGCTAATCCTCCTCTTTTTGCTGAGGAAGACTGGCTCTGAGCTAACATCTATTGCCAATCCTCCTCCTTTTTTGCCCCCAAAGCCCCAGTAGATAGTTGTATGTCATAGTTGCACATCCTTCTAGTTGCTGTATGTGGGATACAGCCTCAGCATGGCCGGAGAAGCGGTGCGTCGGTGCGCGCCCGGGGTCTGAACCCGGGCTGCCAGTAGCGGAGCGTGCGCACATAACCGTTAAGCCACGGGGTCGGCCCTGACCCATTAACCTTTGAATCTGTGTATTTACCAGGCAGGTTAAAGGTCTCTGAAGGCTATCCAGTAATGTAAGACAGCTTACTTGTGTGGGATTTAAACATATAGTAGCTACTATTTCCAATATTAATTTAGAATTATATGGTTTTGTAAAATGTAATAAATTTATTCAAGAGAAAGCCTTAATATGAGATTATCATAAAAGTGTTTTGATTTTGCTCCTCAGACCATTTAGTTGCATGGCATTGAAAGGAGGGCATTGGGAATAGAATTAAAAAAATATCACAGTGGTCTTTGCAAAAGAGGTTTGGTGAATGATATGTGTGCTAGTATTGGAAAGGATGGGAAACGAGCAGCAGAGTGTCCGAGTTGAATAGACTCATTGTGTGCACTGTGGAAGTTTATATTCCCTTGCAGGACCAACATTTCCTTACAAGTAACACACATGTACCTATTGATCCATAATGCCCGCTCCAATCTATATCTTTTCCACATATCCGTCTTTCTGTTTCTGGACAGTCTGTTCTGTTCCATTAAACAATTTTGGTTTTGATCGTTCTTGCTCTCTGTTCTTCCACAGACATTTTAGAATTAGCCTGCTGATTTACACACGTAGTGTTGCAATTTTGTTTGGAATTGTATTACTACCATTGATCAATCAACCTGGGAAAATTTGATGCCTTATTATATTGAGTCTTTTCGTCCATAAGCATGATGTATCTGTATTTATTTAACTATAAATTAATGCTTTTTAATATGTTTTATAACTGTTTTCCATAAAGATATTACACATTTATGCATAAACTTTTTATTTTTACCAATTTTTGCTTGTTTGCAGAAGTATAATTACATTTGATGTGGATTTTATGTCTATAAAATGTTTAACATTTTAACTGCACTTTATATTGAACTAGGTAGGACTCTAGTTGTGTTGAACAGGAGCAGTTTTTGCATTAAGATTTTTCAGAGGGCGATTTCTCTTTCACTTTCCTTTGAAAGATTTGATACGAGATTGGTTTGAATTGTTTTGAATAGAATTACCAATGAAGCTAGACTCCCACTATGAATGCTGACAATGGCGAGTGCTCTCTTAACAGCCTCATTTGCGACAATGATGTGGGCATTTCTCCCAGTGCTGGACAATGAGAACTGTAAAAATGTCTACAGAGCCTTTCTGGGAGAGATTTTATACTGATATTAAAACAAAGTAGAGACTCAAAAACCAGTAACCCCAATCTAATCATGAGATTAGACAAATTCAAAATTGAGTGGCATTCTGCAAAATATTCCACTGTATGAATATACCACAGTTTACCAATTCATCTATTAAAGGAAATCTTGATTGCTTCCAAGTTTGGGCATTTTTGAATAGAACTACTATAAATATGTTCAGGTTTTGTGTGGATATAAATTTTCAAGTCATTTGGGTAAATATCAAGAAAAGTGATTGCTAGATCACATGGTAAGAGCATGTTTAGCTTTGTGAGAAATTGCCAGACTCTCTTCCAAAGTGGCTGGAAGGTAACTTTTTTCAAAACGACTTTTATTCATTTATTTATTTTTTCTATTTATTTATTTTGTGTGTGTGTGAGGAAGATCAGCCCTAAGCTAACATCCATGCCAATCCTCCTATTTTTGCTGAGGAAGACTGGTCCTGAGCTAACATCTGTGCCTATCTTCCTCCACTTTATGTGGGACGCTGCCACAGCATGGCCAGACAAGCGGTGCATGGGTGCGCGCCTGCGATCCGAACCAGGGCCGCCAGTAGCGGAGCCTGCGCACTTAACCACTACGCCACAGGCCAGCCCCTCGAAATGACTTTTAGAAGGAGTTTTAGAACCAAGTTTTTTATGGACACAGATCAAGGCCAGAAAATTGGGCTAAACATATTATGAGAAGTAGTTAGCAGCTAGGTCAGGAAATTACACAAAATCAAGTCAGAATTTCCATTCCTGAGCAAGAAAATTAAGTAAAAAAAATATGAGAACTAAGATTGGGATATAGATAAAAAGACCTGTTATTTGAAGACACTATAACCAATAAATTAAACATATTAAGAGGGGGAAATAGTTGTCAAGAACGACCAAGAACAGGGGAAATTCTCTGAGAAGTGAAAATTTTACTAATGATTGAGGTAAAATATTGTATTTTTAATGAGCAGCTCCAGCTTTCTGTCAGTCTCTTCCCTCTCCATTATCTTAAAATAATCTTTTCCTGTGATCACCAAGGACTTCAACGACAGCTCTGTCAGGATTACAGAACAGACAGAACTTAAAATAAATACACTCTTCTGAAAAGTTAACTACAGGTTTATGTAATAATATTAAAAGGGAACTGTAGATCTTTGTCATCATCACAAGATCAGATTGGAGAGGAATGGAACATTCACCCAAATTTGGCCGGGTTTTCAGTGAGTTTTCTAGAATACACACCTTATGTTATTTATAGTTGCCTTTTAGAAAAAAGAATACTGAAAACATTTTTAAAATTTAAAAACTACTCTTCTTTTCCAGTTAAAGAAAATTGAGAACTATAATCAGCCATTATTTATAATATGTTAAGTCAAATATAGGTAAAACTGTAATAATTATTGCCATAGAGAAATTAAGGAGAAAATAATGGCCAAATGACTTAGAGACTTGAAATATATCCCTTTTTTGAAAATAGAGTGCTTTACACTTGCTATTAAATTGATGTTAGAGAAGAAGTAATTCATTGACCCATTTACAAACTAAAGAAAAAAATCGTTAAGCAGTTGATAAGATTAATAGAAAAGAGGGAGGGATATTCATGTTAGTTCAGATATTGGTTGTTTGTGAAAAATTCCAGAAGGATACAATCTAAATTTTTGATTGAGCAACTAGAGAACAGATGTGATTTAATATGGAGAAATGACTAATTATGCACACCAAGGGAAATAATTAGTCTTACCTGCACACATATATAAATTAATCAGAACCTCTCTGGAGGTACACCAGAGGAAGACTAAAGATGATTAAATAGAAGTGTTTGTTGAGGTGATCCAGGGTGCAAAAAATATATTGAACATCACACATGCAATAAAAATTTCACTACCTTCAATCTAGAATTGATAACTTTTATATTATTTAAAGTGTTCGAAGACAAGTATTAATCACAAACTAACAAATAATTATTTATTTTTGATCAAATAGGCTTGTGGTTAGTTACATAAAAAGATTTAATTACCTGGTTCAATTCATTTTCTAATTTTCATTTTTTTATTTGCTTAGAGAGTATAGCATACACAACGAAATGATATATACATATATATATCATTTAATTGTTTCCAAAATGTCTAAAGAAACTCCAAATGGAATAAAAGGAAATGTTTTAAGATTCCTGGAAGTTAGTATCAGTATTAACCAACGTGTTAATACCTTTGCAGTGAATAGATTTTATTTTCTTTAAATATTATTACTTATTATTAATAGGACTAATATTATGGACACAACATTTCACAATTTGAGTATTCAGTGTTTAATTTTGTTTTTTAATTAACAACTATTTTTTCTTTTTTGGTGAGGAAGATTGTCTCTGAGCTAACATCTGTTGCCAATCTTCCTCCTTTTGCTTGAGGAAGATGGTCCCTGAGCTAACATCTGTGCCAATCTTCCTCTACTTTGCACATGGGATGCTCCCACAGCGTGGCTTGATGAACGGTGTGTAGGTCTGTGCCTGGAATCTGAAATTGCAAACTCCTGGCTGCCGAAGCAGAGTACTCGAACTTAACCACTATACCACTGGGCTGGCCTCTTAATGGAACTATTTTTAGAACAATTTTAGATTTACAGAAAAATTGAGGAACTAGTACAGATAGTTGGCCATATACCCTCCACACACTGTTTCTACTATTATTAACCTCTTACATTGGTATGTTACATTTGTCACCATTAATGGTGATACATTATTGTTATTAACTGAAATCCACAATTTATTCAGATTTCCTTAGTTTTTACCTAGTGTCCTTTTTCTGTTCCAAGAACTCAACCAAGATACTACATTACTTTAGTTTTCACATCTCCTTAGTTTCCTCTTGGTTGTGACAATTTCTTGGACTTTCATTTTTTTTGATGAGCTTGACAGTATTAAGAATGACTAATCCTCATGTTGTATGATGCCTCTCTATTGGAATTTCTCTGATATTTTTCTCACAATTAGGCTAAGGTTATGGGTTTTGGGGAGGGAGGGAAAGTGCCAGAATCATCACATCATATGAAGAGTTCTTTTAACCAACATGATTTATGATTGCTGATATTGACCTTGATCATTTATCAAGTATCTCCACTGTAAAGTTACTCTTCGCCTACTCATTTCCATGCTATTCCCTTTGGAAAAAGTCGCTATGAGCACCTATACTTAAGGAATGGAGAATTATGCTCTTCCTCTTAATGATGGAGTATCTACATAATTTGTTTGGAATTCTGCACACAAGTTTCATCAGTTGACAAATAGTTTTTCATGCTATAATAAAAATTATTTTGTCAGTATGTGTTTTTAGTATCCTGCTTTTATAGTTATCTAGGCGCTCCTAGCGTTGACCCACTACTTCCACTTTGAAATTTAAAATTAGTGAAGCTGATATGGTTCACATGATAACTCTGAACCTTAAGACCATCCTCTGTAAACTGAGGCGGTTGTATGAGATCATCTCTAATGTCCTTTCAAGTTCCTATATTCTCTGAATTTTATTAATCTATAAGTCTTTCAAAATCAGCATTCATTAAGAAGTTTTGGCCTGTGATTAGAAATTTCAATAACTTATTGGTTTCAACTATACCCTGAATGTATCTTTCAATTTATTTTGTATATAGTCACTTGTTAAATTTTTCCTAAAGCATAATTTTGATCATTTCACTGCTGCAGATAAACAAACAAACACATAGATATGGAGAACAGCTTGTTGGTTCCCAGAGGAGAAGGGGCAGGGGGGAGGCGAAAAGGGTAAAGGGACACATATGTGTGGTGATGAATGGAAACTTCTGGTGGTGAGCATGATGCAGTCTATACAGAAGGCAAAATATAATGATGTATACCTGAAATTTACATAATGTTATAAACCTATGTGACCTCAATTAAAAAAAATATCTAGTGGCCTACCATTCCAACCAAAATATTAACAAATAGCTAAGCAATATCCCATGTAACAGTAGTCTTGTACCAACATACATAACACAGTTAACTTGTACTTAATATAAATCCTATTACAACATGACATATTTCTTAATGTTACCATCTCTACAGGATTATAAGTTTCTTGAGGATAGAGACCATGTGTTGTACAATTTCATAACCAGGATACCTTGTAGCATAGTTACTTGGACATGTATTTAGTAGATGATCAATGAGTTATTTTTCCATTATATCCTATATATCAGTTTCAGAGAATTGGAAGAATGTAGAACCTACTTTCAAAGAATATATAGTCTATTATAGTCTAGTGATGTATCAGAGAGATACATCTCTAATATTGTGTGATGAGTCTTATGAAAAAGGCATGAAAAATATATGAATGTCAAAGGAAGTCATAATCCAGATTAAAAAGAGGAATATAAAGTCTTTCTAGACTGGAAGAAGCTTAACTTTCATGTCCAAAGAAATTATGTAGAATTAGCTAAAATGAAATGTAGATAGGAGGAAGGTATTTAGGGAAAAGTGAACATCATGAAAATAGAAAGTTGATTGCATCAGTGGGAGGACAAAGCAGAGAAGTAAACAGGCTCAGATATTAAAAAGATCTTATAGCTAATGCTATGTGACACAACGTTATCCTAAATATGGCAACTCACTGAATGAATTCTAAGTAGGCTTGTAATTTAGATAATTTTCTGTTTTAAAATATTGTCTTTTGGGGCCTGCCCCGTGGCTTAGCGTTTAAGTGCAAGCGTTCCGTTACTGGCGGCCCGGGTTCGAATCCCGGGCACGCACCGACGCACCGCTTCTCCGGCCATGCTGAGGCCACGTCCCACATACAGTAACTAGAAGGATGTGCAACTATGACATACAACTATCTACTGGGGCTTTGGGGAAAAAAAGGAGGAGGATTGGCAATAGATGTTAGCTCAGAGCTGGTCTTCCCCAGTAAAAAGAGGAGGATTAGCATGGATGTTAGCTCAGGTCTGATCTTTCTCACACACACACAAAAAATATATTGTCTTTTGGTAGCTGGTTGGAGGTAGTAGCTTGGAACAACAGGAAGTAGGTGATTTGCTAAGAAACTGTCAGGGTAATTCAGTTGAGGAAATATTAGAGCCTTTCCAGTTAGACTGAGATTGTGTTACTAGCATTATATATCCATATCCTGGCCATGTGACTTTGAAGTGTCTCCACTAGAACCAGTGAAATATGTCTGTAAGCCATTGATATTGAGCTTGGCCATATGCCTTGCTTTGGCCAATGAAATGTAGGCAAAGCAACAGTGTGCTAGTTCATGGCCAATAACTTAGAAATCACAGGTTTCCACTTGCCTTCATGTATTTCTGCTACCCACAGTGAGCAAAACATGTGCTAGGAATCTTCTCAACCTGGGCTGAAGAATTCAGTGGAACAGACTTGAATACAACTTGTGGTCTGAAATCAGGTCCAACAGATCCAAGCCAAAGAGAAAATCATCTGCAGATCTTTGAGCAAGAAATAAATGATTTTTGTTTAACACACTCTATTTTTTATTTTGTTTTGTGTTTTTGTTCTTGTTTTTGTTTGTTTTTTGCAGGTGAAAACTAAGTAATACAAAGGTAGAGATGGGAATACCTCATAGATATTTTGTTATGGCGGCATAATTGACAAGATTTGTACTTAATTGAAAGTAGGTTGTGAGGGAGAAAGAAAGGACAAATTTATTCCTCAGATTTTTGGCTTAGATAATGTAATATAGAAAATGAGTGCTGGTAAGTAATATATACTAATGTTTATTAAACTTAGTCCTTCCCCTCATATCCACATTTAATCCTCATCTCTATACTCATATACTCATAGCATTTATTGCCCATTTAACTTTTTTCCAAACTTTACTTAACTCTAGGATTTCAATATTCTCCTTGCTATCCTCCCAAAAATTAATTGGGAATCGTTGCCAAGATGCAGTATTGTGAATATCTAACTAAATAGTAATGATCATAAGGTAAATGTGGACAACAGTTATGTCTATATTATAACTAGTCTATGTTCAATGCCTATAGGAGAGCAGGTACTAAAAACATTGACATATATATGAACAAATGAATGAAGTATGTGTGAAGGGGAGTGAGGGAAGAATGGAGAAAAATAGATAGAAGTCTTGATATTAGGTATTATATAATAAGAAAAATCACTATTTGTTATTTATAACATTAATTTGGGGTTTTTGGAAATAATAAACATGTATTCATGTATATGTAAATATACATCTATATTTATATCAATTTTCAAGCACAAGTATGTTACATATACTATATAACATAAATTGTGGTAATTTGAAGATGAGATTTTAATTGAAATAATATTTATGCTAGACATGTTACATAGAGAATATACATTATATTACATAATTAAATTATAAATATGATATTGTAGTAAGCAAAACTCTTTAATCTGTTATTTTACTATTGAACGGTCATAAAGAGAAGTTCTCAACAAGCGACATGTGAAAAATATCTTTCTCATAGTTAATTGCAGTTCATAAACAAATCTTCAAATAATCCCAAAGCTATAACTTGTTTGAAGTTTTAAAGTGAACTCTAATCTTCTGTTTTAGTGTGACTGTGTGTGTGTGAATATATGAATCACATATTCAAGAAATCTTATACAGAAGTGTAATTTAAACCCAAAAAGCTAGCTTTAATGTCTTAGAACTAAAATTCATAAACTACTAAAGCAATTCACTTATTTATTTATCATATATGCATTAAGTATCAGCGAGTACATTAGAAAAGGTACAGAATGCTGGGGGTATAGAAGTTTCATATGCTCAAGTAACTCGCATTCAGTTCAATGGGTAGGTGTAGGAGGCAAAATGAAAACTAACAATGTTTAGTTAAGTAAGCAGTAAAATAAGTGTAAGCTCATAAATCTATTGGAGACTAGAAGAGTATTAGTTCAGCCAACCTAGATATGTTAAAGGCAGCTTTCTACAGTGGGTGATATCTTCAATGTAAGCATGATATAAAAGAATATGAGCATGAATTAAAAGAGTTATCAAAAATTAGATTGTGAATTTACACAGATAATTTAAGTATAGAAACAAATTACTGGATAGGCAAATGCAAATCAAATAGTCTGTAATAGATATATATTGATCTTCATCACCATGTTTGTAAACAATTGACTTGAAACAAACTACATTGGAATATAAAGCAGTTAACAGTCTTTTCTTAAATAATCTTTTGTAAATGCACCGATATTTACATCCAAATTATCAGCAACTTGTTTCTGAGGGACTATTGACAATTTATAATCAGTTATAAGCAATCAGTTACAACTGATTATAAATAACAAATAGCTATGACTATACTCTATACATTAAGTGGGAAAATACTTATGTGATAGTAATTAATTTATGTGTCTATATGTCTGTGCATGTGTGTGTAACCACATACATAACTACCATAAAAACCAATGTGGAAAGCATTCCTTTTTAATGTCTGGTCAATTCGTAGACAAAAATTCAGATAATGTATTGTAGTTAAGTTAAGGAAATATATATATAATTATGAGAGATTTTTATATCATAAAGTTATTGCAAACTTAAGTTTTAATACAATTTATGTAATTTGAATAAATATTATACGATGTACTTTGTTGTAAATATACTCAAAAGTATTGTGGACTATCATGTTTAAGTAAAACCTGACATGATATTTTCTCATTTTTTAGTGTAATTAGCCTCTTAAAATTGGAAATAGGAAAAACATTATACAGCTATAAATATGCATTTATGTTGAATTCTTTCACTGTGATTCATCTCAAAACCCATCTACTCAAAACAACTATATGTCTCACAGGGAAATGATGAAGTAAGAAGCCTTGAATTACCAAATAGCAACTTAACTAAATCAGTTAATATATTACATATTGCCAAGTTGAACTTGACAAACATATTCAGAACTTTACTCATCAGTCATAAAATTTTTACAGGTTGAAGTAATGTCACTTATTTTTAAAAAAGTTAGTGTTTTTTAAAATAATTAAAGCCCTAGTTCATTAAATATCCAATCTCTTTTGTTAATGAATACATTTACTAAATGAATATGTATTATATGAATAGTTTCTTGTTTAGACACACTCAATATAATATCATAATAAGCTTTTTTGTCACTACAACTTGTTCAAATTTTTAAACAGTTTTATTTATTTATTTACTTTTTGTTTTTGTGAGGAAGATCAGCCCTGAGCTAACATCTATGCTAATCCTCTTCTTTTTGCTCAGGAAGACCGGCTCTGAGCTAACATCTATTGCCAATCCTCCTCCTTTTTTTTTTTCCCGCAGAACCCCAGTAGATAGTTGTATGTCACAGTTGCACATCCTTCTAGTTGCTATATGTGGGACGTGGCCTCAGCATGGCCAGAGAAGCGGTGCGTGGGTACGCGCCCGGGATCCGAACCTGGGCCGCCAGTAGTGGAGCACGCGCACTTAACTGCTAAGCCATGGGGCCGGCCCTGTTCAGGTTTTTAAAGTCAGATTTTATCAAAGAATGATGTAATTAGGCATACAGTTCTATGAATTTGTATCTAGTTGTGTAACTGTCTTCAAAATCAACATATATAGCATTTCCATCACCTTAAATAATGCCTTCATGCTTCTTGGTATTCAATCTATGCCACGTGTCTCCAGTACCGATCTGAATTCAGTCTCTATGGTATTGTCATTTCCAGAATGTCATATAAATGGAATCAGGAAGCATAAGCCTTTTGAGTCTTCCTTATTTTACATAGCATAATGCCTTTGAGGTTCATCTATGTTGCTGCATCTATCTGCAGTTTGTTCGTAACAATAAATTTTCATTTAATTTCTAATGCATGTCTCCTATGGGAAAGATTCATGGGAATCTCTTTCTGTAAATCTGGTTATTAGAACTAAGTTTGAAAGTATCCTGAGAATCAAACCTTTCTCCTCTGGCCTTAGGAATACCAACTGAGATTCAGAGAGGTATGCCCTCCAAATAAAAGAAAACTAACTGCTACATGTAAAAAGTCCTTTATAATAGCCTCATAAGAATCTGTTAAACATTATTTTTTTATATCTGTCTATCGATCATAAAAGACTCTACACAACAGGTTAACTAAAAACATCAAAATCTAGATACATATGGAAGTGTGACTTGAGATGTATTAGTGGATCCTCATGGAGCCCCTCCCCCTTAATTTGAGCTAGAGTTCATGGATTTATGTTCCTTGAACGTTCTGATAATACTTTTCTGACTTCATCTTCCTGCTCTGGAAATATTTTTAATTGGACTTTCCTCCACAATCTGTTTGTTGAAGCTGGTATTCCTAAGGTATATATTTTAGAACCTCTTTTTCTTTGGACTCGACATGCACTCCTTCTTGGCTTCATTTGGCATCCACATATTGTGACCGTATAAATAATATAATTGCAAAATATAAATATCCAATGAAATACTTCTCTTGTCTTTAAAACATATATAAAACAATTTACTAAAATTTCAGTTAGATATCTAGCAAGGATCTCAAATGCAGCATGTCCAAAAATAAACTCACCATCTCCTTTCCACTTATTTCCTCATATTTCCAATCTCAGTAAGTGACACTATACTCGCTTAAGTGAGTATAAGTGAGTATGAAGAAGTGTTCAACTTCTTCATCCAGACACCTGGGGTTTGTATTAATTGCATCTGGTCCCTTAAACCAACTTCACTCAGTTACCATGCCTTGCTTATTAATTCTTTCCCCTACATATCTCTCAGGTTTTCTTCTTTTCCCCCATAACTGCCCTTAGTCCATGACACTCTATACTTTGATCTTACTTCATATCACCATAAATAGTTTCCTGCTTATCTGTTGCTTTTCCCCATTTTATCTTTATATCACATTACAACATCAGTGATTTCTCAGAAATGATATTTTATTCATGCCACTCACCTGTTGAGTATCCATTGACCTAGGAAAATCCAGGCTATTGTGTCTAGACTTCCCTGTCCATCACCAATCATCTCTGTAGCTTCACCTTCCAGTAATTACCCCTCGCCTCCTAAGTTTAAACGTTAGCAAAAAAGCCCTATTTCTTGGCCTTCACTTACATTGTCTTTTCTGCCTGGTGCAATAATGCCTTATATGCCTAGCTAATTTCTACTCTCCTTTAAAAAAGAAGCTTGACTATCACCTTCTTAATGAAATTTTGCCTGATTCCTCTATACTAGATTAGGTTTTTTGTAATATCTTCTTGTCTTAGTTTTCTATTGTTTTTATAACAAATTGACACAAATTTAGTGGCTTAAAACCTCACATTTATTACGTTATAGTTCTGTAGAAGTTCAACACAAGGGTAAAATTGTGTCTCACTAGGGTAAAAGTAAGGTGTCAAGAGGGTTGCATTCCTTTCTGGAACCTTTAGGTAAGAACCCATTTTTTGCCTTTTCCAGCTTTCAGAGGCTGCCCCCATTCCTTGCCTCATGAACCCCTTCCTCCATCTTCAAGTCAGCAACATCACATCACTCTGATTTTTCTTTTGCAGTTACATCTTACTTTACCCACAGTTGGTGAAGAACTTCTTATTTTAAGAACCTATGTAATTAGATTGGGCCTACCTTTATAATCCAGCATATTCTACCCACCACAATGTCCTTAATTCAATCAAATCTACAAAGTCTTTTTAGTCATCTAAGGTAAGATATTTGAAAGTTTTAGGGATTAGGACGTTAGAACTAGGACGTTATGTCGTGAACATCTTTGGGGAGCCATTATCCTGCCCACCACAATTCTCATTTTACCTTTAATTCTCCCTTCTAAGCATGTAACAGATAGCACTGCAATTTTTATTGAATGCCTATCTTCCTGGTTAGATTATGCTGTGAAGTACAATGCTTGAATTCAAAAAAGCTCTCAAAAAATTGAGAGCTCCTCTTAAATATTGGTTTATCAAAGCAATGGCTACCTAATAGCTGGATGAAACTGAACTTGAAATTCTAAAGGAAATATTGTGGAATGTAATAAAAGTTATTCTACAATATTTGTAGTTATAAAACACATTAATCTCTTCCATCTTTGTTTAGGAACTCCTATTCTTTCTTTAGAAGCCATCATCCATAGGGAAAGAACAATTACTGCAGGCAGTTGGTATCATTTGAGCTACTCTCTTACATGAGTTAATGACGAGCAGGTTATAAAGTCTTTTCTCCCGAGCAATATCTGATTTCTATTTAGTGAAAATTCATTCCACATCCTCCCAAAAGAATCTTTTTAAATTTTAGATATTATTATGGTTGTATTTTAAAAAAATCTTTTCCATCTTCATAGGTTAATTTCATGGAAAAT
Source organism: Diceros bicornis minor (assembly GCF_020826845.1). NCBI lineage: Eukaryota > Metazoa > Chordata > Mammalia > Perissodactyla > Rhinocerotidae > Diceros > Diceros bicornis. The sequence continues at coordinate 49,705,601 of NC_080747.1, forward strand.
AAGAAAAGAGACAATCATCAATGGCTTCTCGCATAAGTCTTCCTCTTACTTGAAATAAATTCTGCTTCTTCTTATTTTTATGAGGCATGTTTGTTGGCATTTTCACTTTAAAAAAAGAAAATCCAGGACCAGCCCTAATGGCCTAGTGCTCCACTTGGCGTGGGCCCTGCTTCAGTTCCCAGGTGTGGACCTACACCACTTGTCTGTCAGTGGCCATGCTGTGGTGGCAGCTCACATACAAAAAGAAGGGTATTGACAGCAGATGTTAGCTTTGGATGAATCTGCCTCAGCAAAGTAAATAAATAAATTAATAACAATTAAATTTAATAAAATCTATATCAAATGGTTGTATGGACTTTGCTCATCTTTGATCTGTCTGCCTTCAGATACATTACTCAATCTTATTCTCTGTTTTGTAAGGTAGGCTGTCAGCCTCAGCACATGGCCCTCCCCCCGCCCACGTATGGTTTTAAGTTGAATTTGGACAATGGGTGATACTGGAAGACAATTGGACAGCCAGACATGAGGAAGGGAAAAGCTAAGGTATTTTTCTCATGCTTTCTGCCTTGAGCAGTGTCTGTCAGCAGCAGTGCATATATCTCTTCAGTGGTTCCAGATTCCATCATGTACCTGCCTCTTTTTTTTTTGCCTTTAGCTTTATGCTTTATTCATGATTTTATCACAAACTCACGTTTGACTTGACTTTTAATGATTTTAACTAAATTCCTTGCTTTGATTGCCCTTTCTTTGAACTAGTCATAGTTATTTTTTGTTTTTCAGTTCAGACTTTGATTTATACAGTTGTTTTACGTGCTCATATTTACAACATTTCTAAACACAAGGCAACTTCTTATGCACACATTTAAAATAGTTCTGAGTAGAAAACTCCCTATTTCAACAATAAGAATATTTTAAAATATCCTTTTTTGAAGGGGACAGTTGGACAACATAAAATGTTAGGCATATAGATGAAGTGGTCAAATATCTGCTTATAACATCAAACATACTAATTTATGTGTACACATTCTAAATAAGCTGTACAAAGATATATTTACTCTGAGATATTTTTGTTTATTCTCTCAGTTCATGAAATGTTTTCAGTTAAAATTCCTAATACGTATCTTTGCCATCAGTGATTTTGTCATTAGAGCTTCTTTCTATTTGAGAAATCTAATGATTTTCTATAATACATCATCTTCATGTCAGTGTAATGTTTTATGATAGATTTTTTATTTTTGGAAGATGAGAATTTAATCTCATGACACAAGTAGACATTTGCATAAAATTTTGGCAGATACCTTTCCACTTGTTCTGCTAGTGTTTAACTGTACTTTAAACATATTTTTATTGCTTTCAGTAATGATCTGTAATAAAATTCAACTCCTGCAATTTTATGTTCATATTATGAATAATTATTGAATTTGTGTTATAATTGAGCACTTTCTTTTTATAAAATCAATTCCAACAGGTGTTCTCCATTAGCAATCAATGCTAGAAATGACTGAGACCTGAAATGTCTATTGAACCTTCCTTAAAGAAAACTTGGTTGTTTTAAATGCATTAATTTTGAAAGAACTTTATGTTATGAGAGGTTTTGTAAGGACTCTTTTCTCAGGAATACTTTTTGAGATAACACCACATTACTTTTCAGGCATATATCAGGAATAAACCTGCTCCTTGTCTACATACTGTCTTGATAAGCAAAATAATGCTTTAAATTTCATTTAATAATATATAAACAGATTATACCAATTTAGCAAAGTAAGAAAGCAGTAAGCATTGCTTGATAAATTGAGAAAACATTAATTATTCATTAATATAATGCTAGTTTCTTTTATGATTTCTATCAAGGAGAAAGAATGAGAAGAAATATATGATAAATTATATGATGGCAGCTATGTAGTGAAGACAGTATTGTAATATATGATAGGTTTACAATAGATGCCATTCCATTGTTTTATTTCTCCTGAGAGAATTTACTCAACAAATAATCCCTAAAAGCGGTAGTTCTATGTATCATGTGACCAACCTTACTCTCTTAGTCATAATGATTGTAGGTTCAATCTTCAGATTGTATCATCTCTTAGGTATTTGAAACTGGACCACTGAGAGGTTAAGCCAGTTTATCGAGCAACAGAAAACAATCTGCCTTATGAATTGTATCTAATTACTAATAAGAATGGTGGTAAAGGTGTTAAGATTCCATGGATGGGGTCTCTGGAAGTGTCTTGGTTTCTACACTTGCTCACTGGTTCAGTGTTTCCTTGGATGTGAAGTATATACCTTCTTATAACAAACTGGGAACAGCTTGAATGACTTTCTAATCACTGACATTAATTTTTCCCTAAAACATTCAGAAGGTTAAAATAATTTACTCGGAAAAGATTTCTTCTTTGGCCACATTTGCTTTATGAGATAGACTGTTTCTTTTTTCTTCTATGAGTGACTGTTTCTTTTTTCTTCTGTGAGTATAAATAATACATGTCTACCACCAAAAATTTTACATACATTTTTATTTAAAAAAAGTAATCTATAAGCCAGCTGCATATTAAACATTGTACTACAAAAAGTAAAATATTTTATTATTGAATAATTTTGTTCTCACTTCTTAAACTTGGGTTTTTTTATTTGCTTTCATGTCTCTTACTTATTTTGTATATCAAGCTATACAAACACATGTTCTTTCTTTTCCTAACACATTTCCCTTTCATGGCTGTTAATTTGACTGTATTTGCTTACTGTATTATTGTATCAAGTTTTCTAACTTCTTATTTTATTTTATATATTTGTCCACACACACACAAATATTCATCAATTTAACAAGCACCTGCTATGTCCAGATACCATTCTGATATACATTGTCCAGTATGGTGTCTACAAGGCATATGAGGCAATTCAAGCACTTTAAATGTGGTCAGTGGAATTGACGTATTCTTTACGGGTAAGATAAACACCAGATTTTTAACACTTAGATTACATTTAGAAAAAAATGTAAAATTTTTTTTTAATATTTTATATTGATTATACATTCAAATGATAATATTTTGGATATATTGAGTTAAGTAAAAGATATCATTAAAATTAACTCAACTTTCTTTTTGGACCTTACTTAATGTGATTCCTTTAAAATGTGAAATTATATATTTGGCTCATACTTGTGACTCATGTTTTATTTCTATTGGCCAACACTATTCCACATAATACAGTTGAAAAATATCTTTGCTTTCAAAGACTATGTAGACCAGTTTGCGATAATCACGCACATAACAAAAATAATATCATAATGTAAGCGTCACATGTTATAGATAATATAATATATTTCACAATGAAAATTAATTGAATTTGTGTTGAAATTTTTGGACTAGAGTTTATCATCAAAAACTAGGGAAAAATTTATGCCATACATGATGGCTAGTTGATATTCTAAAAGACTGATGTGTGGAATGATATGAATAAGAACGGGAGGCTAGACCCATGTAATCAGGTAAATGAAATACCACATATGTATCTAGGGAGTGGTCAGCCTTTTAGATGTCATGTTCAAAGAAGCGTGATATGTATGGTGACAAATGTTAACTAGATTTATTATGGTTTTCATTTCAAAATATATACAAATATCGAATCATTATGTTGTACACCAAAAACTAATATAATGTTATATTTCAATTATACCTCAATAAAAAAGTATAAACAAAAAGCCCTCTAGAAAACTGAAATAAAATTTGAATATACAAAAAGACCAGAATTTGTATATAACTGCAATATGCATAAAAAGTTACAATTGACTCACAACAGATCACTTTCATACCTATGTTAGGGGACAAAGATAACATTCACTCTACAGGCTTTTGTGTCATATATACTATATGTCCTGTATAAAGGCCAAGTCATAATTTAACACATATACTGTACCATAAAGTCAAAGCTGAGGAAGCAAAATGCTTTAGGATGGGTTTTGATATTGTACTTCTCTTTTGTTCATTTGTTCAAATAAAAAGAATAAAAAAAAAGGGGGCATGATAGTCCACGGTGACTATCTCCATAGAGCTCTGAAAGAATTTTTTTTTAATTTTTTTTTTTTTGATGAGGAAGATTGGCCCTGGGCTAACATCTGTGCCCATCTTCCTCTACTTTATATGTGGGATGCCTGCCACAGCATGGCTTAATAAGCTGCGCATAGGTCCGCACCCGGCCTCTGAATCTGCAAACCACAGGCCACCAAAGCAGAGTGTGTGAACTTAACCACTATGCCACCGGGCCAGCCCCTGAAAGATATTTTTAAGAGTCAACATCTCTGACTCAGAATTGTATTTTATTTTAGAATTTGCTCTAGTAAAAAAGTCCAATTTGCTTAAATCCTTGGAAAATGTACACAATCCATTCCTCCTTTATAAATGTATATTTTTATTCTATTTCTCAATGTTACCACGTTTCTCAAAAAGGATAAAAGCTTGGGCATTCACTGTATATGACACATACACGAAGCATGGTTACTTGGGAATTCCATAATTTCCATGTAGTTTTCATTTTTAAGAGCATTAAATTGTGAACTTAAATGGCCAAAGAAAAAGGAAACATTGCTATCAATTTCATGGTCTTGTTTTGCCTCATTATTTCTTGTTGAGTCTCCTACTGTTAATAAAATTGAAAAATCATGCTGAGTTGAATGTCCAATGGCCTGAATAAAATTGATTTTAACATTGTATATCCCTCATCTAAACTTAGTCATTGACAGCCATGGGAAAAAAGTTATTGTTGTCAACATTTACTTTATGTATTACATGTGTAACTGCTGTTTGTTTATGCGTGAATTTACCTTGTCATGATGAACAACACTGACAGAATTAGAGATCGGGGTCATCATTTAAAAAAACCAAGGTTAAGACAGTTCTCAGGGCCGGCCCCGTGGCTTAGCGGTTAAGTGCGCGCGCTCCGCTGCTGGCGGCCCGGGTTCGGATCCTGGGTGCGCACCGACGCACTGCTTCTCTGGCCATGCTGAGGCCGCGTCCCACATACAGCAACTAGAAGGCTGTGCAACTATGACATACAACTATCTACTGGGGCTTTGGGGGAAAAAAATAAATTAAAAAAAAAAAAATTAAAAAAACCAAGGTTAAGACAGTTCTCAATCCTCTCACCGAAACAGTGATCAAAATGACATCTAAAATTAAAGAATAAAGTAAATTTTAGATTAGCTATGTATTTTAGATTATAGAAGTTTATTACGTTTGAAGGAGATGGTAAAATATAGAATATGTGTTTAATAGAAATTCATGTTATCTCAAAAATACTTCATTAAGAGAGACATCAGAGATGATGTAGCATATTCAGCTAGAGAAAGTAATTTTAACTCTTATCTGTTCACCTCAAATGTGTATGAAAAACATAGAAAAATATCTGTTTCTACCAAATAAATATAAAAAGATAGGGTCAAGTAAAAAACAGTAATAACAGGAGAAAACTATCTTACTTTATTTTGTACATCAGTAACAGTCTGAATGAAATTATAATTGCTGTAAGGTTTGCCACTGCATTATTATATTTTGCCTTGAATAATTTCATATGAATTTATTAAAATGTTCTGACTTCCATTCCCAGAATCTGGGGTTAGGATTTTATTTTTAAACCAAATTCAAAAGCCCTCTTCTCTTGATGCTAATAGGATAATACTTGTTTTCTTGATTCACCTCTTTAATTTAATTAAACCCTCCTACTGTTTAGAAACCATTGTTCAGGAATTCTGTTTTGTAGTAGGAAAAGAAAAATTGCTACAGCATTTTCAATCCTTCAGAGGATGGTCACAGTAAGTTGGATCTCAGGGTCCCAGAAGCTATTAAATATAAGAGTAGCTTGGCACTGATTCACCTTAGCACAACTGCTAGAAAATTAGTTCACATTAAGGTGCATTTAACTAATTTAGTGTAGTAATATCTTTCTCTTAAAACACCTCTTAAGAATATGCCAATTGTAAACATAATATTCACACATCCAACTGTCCCTAGGAGATTTTGATTCTCCTCTTGGTTCCATGAGGGTAATCACACTAGAAATGACAATTTAAAAACCACTAACTGCGACTGATTTTGTAGCTTGTTTTAATATCATTGCTTGTTTTAACAATATTTACATGGGAGTTGACAAAAGCATAAGCTTAGGAATCATTATTTATCTCTAAGCATGTTTGTTTTCACAGGTGTCTTCTGCTTATCAAAAGGACAGAATTGTTTTTTAGAGTAGCCTCATTCATCTTCATAATGGAGCTAAGAATAATTAGTGTGGGCATCTGATGAGCAATTAGGGAAAAAATACTTTGAAAACTTAAAAATGCTGTACAAAATGTGGTCATTATTCAACTACGAGGGCATAGTATTACATGACTATTGGTTATTCCTTAATGCTGTAACCCCATCCATGTCCATTGATTATTGGTGGAAAAAAAGATTGCTTTTTTTTTACTTTATCAGAGACAAATATTATTACATTTTGAAAAATTAAAATAATACTATTTCTCTTTCAGTACTTAAAAAAAATTCTTTCCAGGGATCAGTTTCAGGTATAACCTTTCTCTTCAAGCTTAAGATAAATATGGTTTGTCCCAATCAGAATGTATTCTTAGAAGTAGAGAGACATTTCCTACTCTCAAAAATGATTAAGTAATAAATGTCCACCAGTTCAGGTATACAATTTCTTAATATTCTTCAGTAGTCTAACACCACTTCTAACCTTTCTGGGGTAGAGGGTGGAAGTAGTATTACAGATACTGCTTTCTTGTATTTTCTCACATCTCTGCTCCCTATTACTTATTTTCATAGATACATATGAAAATGATGTAAAGGATTAATAGTGTCATAGATGTTATGAATTAATTGGACTATTGTTTTGTGCCTGGATCTTAATTTATAAAGCTGTGACTGAGTGGCCACAGAGAGTCCAATGCCATTGAAAGAAGAATTTATTACTGACATTTCTCGAGAGAAGGGGCATGCCCCGTGGGGCTACATGGGAAACACTAGGTTTTGGTCAGGAGGCAGAAGACAGGAGTGAGAGGAAAGCCTGAGCCAGGTCCTTAACTGGGGTTTCCACAGGAAAGGCAAGGCAAGGCAAGGCAAGGTAAACAGTTTAGGATTGGCTACTTTGAATAATTCCTGTGGGCTTTGGGTTATAGGAATGGCCTCTAGTTGCCTGGTACCTGGCCTGGAATGGTTTAGGACAGGGGAAATACTGACTTGGTGTGTGAGAATTAGATAAGAAGGTGGATGGTTGCACAGCCTTGGATCAGCTGGTCTGCACAGGAAAGACCAGTTCCAGGTTAGTTGACTTACAGGAAAGAGATAAGCACCTTGGCTGATAGTTTGGTCCTGTGATGAATAGACGCCAGATGACATACAGAATGTAAGAAAACACAGAACAACAACAAATGTGGCAATTTTAAGTATGGCACAAGACAAGTGGCGGTGGCATATTTTTGTGTGGAAAGTTCTCCCTAGGCCGTTGTCTAGCCATTTCTTAAGACAACCAGTCAGCCAACTAAACAATAAAACAAACTAAAAGACTCAACACTGTGCTCGCTGGCAGGACTTTCCAACTCAATTTAGTGTGTGGCCTAAGGAATGGACCGAATCAAACAATTTTCTTGAAGACTCTTTGCTTGGGAAGTCTGACTGAATTTCAAATCTAAGCTCTGGCAGAAGCTAGCCATGTCTAGGCAATTTAGGGACTCTCTCGTTCTCCTCTCTAAAACTGGTAATAATAGTAGTGGTAATAGTTAAAAAACATAGTTATTGGAAGAATAAAATGTGATAAATTTTCAACAATGCTTAGACTGATGTCTTGTTTAAGTAGACAGGTAATAAATAGTTCCCTCCCTAATTAGAACTACCACAGCATGTGGCTATGGAGGAAGGACACTGCTGTCCTCCATATCTCAAGTTTATTCATGTGTCTCTTGACAGGGTGAGCTTATTCGTTTTCAGCTAGAAATTGTAAGTTATTAAGAAAACTTTCTTATACCTTGAAGTCTGTAAATTTAACCTCACCAGAGAAAGAAGTATAAATGGTATTGAACATATAGTTTAAAAAGTTAAAACAAATCAATTTAACTTAAAAGATCTTTAACTTTATAAAATTGTGACTTCAATATTTTCAAATTACTTCAAATTATTGAGAACAAAAGAAGACATTACTCAATCTGTTTATCTGTAGATGTATGATATTCAAAAGTGTCGATCAAGACATGAAATATATCCAGTGTTACAAAAGGAGAAACAGCATTGTTAACAAATAAAGCTTATCACTTTCTTGCATTATTGTTTAAAATAGGAAATTAAAAGTTTGCCTCTTTTAACTCTAAAAAAGAACATCATAATGAATTAGCAATTTATTAAACAATAGTTAACATTTGGGTCCTTGATCTTGTGAACTAACTGCTAAAGCTCAAAACAACTATAAACCTGCCTCAATAGAGAGTATAAATTTTAAATATACATGTTCATTTGAATTTCTCATTTTACTAGATAGTGTAAAGGAAAGTGTCACTGTAACTAGGACAATATCTGGATTACATCAGGCGCTAGTACAATATACAATCACAGTAGGTGTTCAGAAATGATTTGAGACTATAGTCATGCGTTGCGTACTGATGTTTCAGTCAACAATGGACCGCGTGTACAACAGTGGTCCCATATTTTCCCACCATATAGCCTAGGTCTGTAGTAAGCTATACCATCTAGGTTTGTGTGAGTACATTCTATGATGTTCACACAATGACAGAATTGTCTAATGACTCATTTCTCAAAATGTATCCCCATCATTAAGCTGTGCATATTTTTAATTCATATACATATGTTGAGTAATATTATGTGCAAGACATTGTACTAGATAGTACAGAGTAAATGAAGGAAGAAGATAAATTACTTGTATCAAGGAGCTTTCCAATCAGGGCATACACATAGAATGAGCATCACTGGTCCTTCAACGTTTCGATGAGTAAACAGACGTTCTTAGAGAACAATATAAAAATAAATTGCAACCAAGCAAAGGTGTACTAAAGACGTCCTGAGTCTCTCTAGACAATTAGGGAACAATTCTTCCTTGAAGATAAGTGGCAGATGAAGAAGGAAAGCAGACTGAATAAAATATACTTTAAACCTAAATTTAAAATCCATTACTTAAAGAACTACAGACCTGGTCATTGCTGAAACTTTCCATTTAGGTGATGCATTTTGTCCTCTTTTAAGCAGACATCCTATTATTTTTTTCTACATCAAATATACTTAATAATAGTCTGTGACATGTGGATAGCTAATTGTACCAGTGATAAGCTTTACAGAATACAGTGTGATTATTAAACAGTTTTAGATTTGACTTAGCATTTTGTTTCCTGGCTTGTGAGTAAGGCAAAAAAGGTGCATTTAATATTTTTAAACAACCACCCCCCAAAAAGGTAGATTGGACTATTTTAATCTTTCTCAATTATTTATTTTTTCATAGCTATTGAATTTTTGATGGTTTCTTACTTCCAGATGTAAGAATAAAGATTTAGAATCAATGGACATGCCAGGAACTCAAGATAGTGCAATTACCTATTATAGTATCATTAACTCACCTTCAGTAATGTTTTAATATGAAATTTTGTCATTGTTCTTTGTGTAGTAAAACTATTATTTTAGCTACTGTTATCACTCAGTGATTTTTTTCATTTCTATCAAAATTCTTATATCACACTGTCAATATAAATAAATTTACTAGTTTCTGTATTTTCTCAGCAAAGTGTGATAAAGAACAGAAACTCGGTTTCCAATTATCGATCCTAAGAATGATAAAATTTATCTGCTATTTGGGTATAGTTCAAAGAAAGGCAGAATCACACCTGTTCATTTTGAAATGTTTTGCTCTCCAACTTTATAATAAACTCTAAAGCATGAAACAGTCACTTTCACTGAGGATCTCATTGGCATTTAAACCTTTCACACTACCAGCAGTACCCTTTTCAAAATCTACATTGCCCATGAAACATAACAGAAATTCACATCACAAAGCCACACTGAATTGGAGATTAGCTATTCAGATTTACTTTTTATTAAAAAAATTATATGGAAATAACATAAAAAATTTTAAAATGTGTCTGAAAATATTGACATAATTTCTTAATGTTTCCAAGTGTTTATTTGTCCCTATCAATATAACTGGGTTTTGATCAGCTTGATTACAAGCATATATTTGATTACTTGCAAATTGGGATATTAATATTTGTTTACAGTTTGAAGGATGTAAAATTTTTATTTATTTATTTGTTTATCTATCTATTTATTTATTTTTTGTGAGGAAGATCAGCCCTGAGCTAACATCCGTTGCCAATCTTCTTCTTTTTGCTGAGGAAGGTTAGCCCTGAGCTAACATCTGTGCCAATCTTCCTCCATTTTTTGTATGTGGGAGGATGCCAGAGCATGGCTTGACTAGCGGTGTGTAGGGCTGCACCCGGGATCCGAACTTGCGAACCCCGGGCTGCCAAAGCAGAGTGTGTGAACTTAACCACTATGCCACCAGGCTAGCCCCACAAGGATGTAAAATTTTTAATTATTGTTTTGCCATAAATTCCTAAATATTTTAAAATTTTGGAATATTTTTTAACTGTCAAATGTTCCTTATGTCAAGATAATTAAATGTCTTCATTATTTGACAAGTATTTCAATAACCTTCTAACAAGTTTTCAATACTCTTTCTTATCTTATTTATTATATTAAACGTATCCAAATCTAATTTAAAATGTACAAATTGTGGTTTTTGAAAAATAAGTTAACTTTTCAAAGCTTTTTCAATTTGAATTCAGTGAGACTATCAATTAGGACTGGACATTTAAAAATATGTAGCTGACTTCAATCTTATTTTTTTAATTTTCAAATAATTTTGTTTTGTTTTGTTTTGTTTCTTGTGAGGAAGATCAGCCCTGAGCTAACATCCATGCCAATCCTCCTCTTTTTGCTGAGGAACACTGGCCCTGGGCTAACATCTGTGCCCATCTTCCTCCACTTTATGTGGGACTCCGCCACAGCATGGCCTGACAAGTGGTGCATCCGTGCACGCCCGGGATCCGAACCCGGGCCACCAGCAGCGGAGCGTGTGCACTTGACTGCTCTGCCACAGGGCTGGCCCCAATTTTGGTTTTTAAATACAAATTTCAGCTTTAACATTTTATCAAAGACAAGACTTGGCCATTCAGAACCTAGAATAAGAATCAAAACTGGTGAAAAATAGTTTTATGATATTTTTCTTGACATCTTAAATGTTATTTTAATTTGGCCATCACAATTTATGTAAAAGAAAATTTAAAATATTAATAACAATAATGAAGAGAAAATTTTCTATTTTATTTCTCAGTTTATTTAGGACCTTGGAGGGAAAGTTGGACAATATTTATTGAGTACCTTCCAAACTCTAAGATCTGGTTATAAATTTCCTGATATAAATTTACAGCTTCAGAATTGATTACTCTGATGAGATATAGACTACCTGATCGACATATCTCCTTGTTTTATTGATAGGGTTCTAAAATTAATATTTCCAAATCTGAATTCTGAATTCACTGCTGCTAAACCTATTTTTCTCCTAGTCTTCACCATCTCTTTAAAAATTACTGCCATTTACTCACCATTTAATCAACCCTTGATTCTCCCCATTTCCTATTCCACGTGAATGTCATCAATAAATCTTTGTCTTCTTTCCAAATTATAATCCCTTTAATTCTATTGATTTTTTTATTTACAAACTAGTTTAAGACACAATCATGCTCCATCTACCAATGGCAACAGCCATGGATTCCTTTCCACATTAGATCATCCAAAAATTATTCCCTTCATGATAATCAGAGTGGTCTTTTAAGCCTTAATAGATCATAAGGCTCATATGACTTCTCATTTACCAAATGAAATCAAAAACCCTTAATCTGGCATAAGATGACCTCCATTATATGACTCTTTTTAAAATCTATTCTCATTTTTTATCAGCGCTCAGTGAAAATAAATTGCAAGAAGTAAAGAGTGGAATTGAGAGATAACTAGGGAAGTGATTATAATAATCATTTTGAGAGATGCTGGTGACTTGGACCAGGTGTGAGCAGTAAAGGTGGTGAAAAGTTGTCATGTTCTGTTATATTGTGAAAGAAGTGCCAGCAGGATCCCCTAGTTGATTGGCATTAAGAAGAGAGAGACTGAAAGGCATCAAGAATGACTCACAACTTTTGTCCTGAAAAATTGGAAAACTGAGTTTTATGGGCAAAACTGTAGGAGAAACTGAATTGGAGGTAGCGTTGCAGAGATTGGGCATTTCTTTTTAACATTATAATTTTGAGAAACCTATAGGTTATCAAAATGTGAATATCAAAGAAGCATTGGAATATATGTGCTTCTAGTTCAGAGATGCATACTATAGATACAAAATTGAGAGCAGTCTAGATAGGGATGTTATTTAAAACTTGAGATAGACCACCAAAGAAGTCAGTTGCTATGGAATGAATATTTGTGTTCCCCCAACATTCATATGATGAAATCCTAACCTCTAATGTGATAGCATTAGGAGGGGTGGCCTTTGGAAGATTTTAGATCATGAAAGTGTAGCCCTTATAAATAGGATTAATGTCCTTATAAGATGGACCCTAGAGAGCTCTCTCTCCTTCTTTCTTTCATATGAGGATACAAGGAGAAGCCAGCAGTCTGTGCCTGAAAGAGGGACCTTACTAGAGCCTGACCACGCTGGCACCATGATCTTGGAATTCCAGCCTCTAAAACTATGAGTAAATGAATTTCTGTTCATGGTATTTCATAAATTCTGTCATTATCTTTTTGTTTTTTGAAATGTATATATAAACTATAATAATTATATTATATTACATATAAACATAATAAACATGTATTTTATATGTAGTCTCTTTTTTAAATTTCCCATTCATTTCCACTTCTGGATATTCTCACTAGTCTCTCCTCCAGGTTATTTGTCCTCATATATGTTGATCTAATTTATTGACAAATCTCTTTATTGAGCTTTTTTGTTTCATTCACATTGTTTAAGTTTTTAAATTTTTATTTGATTATTTTAGATTCAATTTCTTTAATAAAATTCTCCTTGTTTCTCTACTTCTTCCATCTTCAGCACTCTTGCATTGAGTGTATTAATGAGAGCTGTGTTAAAGTCCATTTCTGATACCTTTAGTATTTGGATTACTTGGATCTCTTTCTATTGTACTTTTTTCTCTTCAATTGTGGTCATTTGGTTCTATTTCTTGGCATGTCTTTTTTTGTTGAGTGGCAGAAATTGTTTATGAAATATTGCAGTGTGTCTAGACACTATTTTATTCATTCAGAGAGGGTTCCTGCTTTCTTTACTTGGTATATAGGAAGGTGATGACACTAATTAGATGACAGGGTAAGCCCACTGAGGATAGATTTCAGTTTTGAGGAGTCACCATTTACCTCTGCTTTACCACCTTCTCCTAGGGTATAAACCTTCAGGTGTTCCAACCGAGAGTTGGTTTTGCAACAGGATTCCTTGACCCTGATGTGTTCTAATTCTAACCCTTTTCTTCTGGGCAAAGAAAATTGTCAAAAACCTCCCTCTGCTTTTTTGAGGGTTGCTGTTTAGCTTCTTATCTTCCTCCCGCCAACCAGCTGTATAATTGAGCAAAAGTCTTGAAGGAAAAATATAGCAAAAGTTGAGTTTATTTCTTCATATTTTCCTTTCAGCCAGATGCTGATCCCTCAAGTCTCTAACAACTTGTTTCTCCAGACCTGCAAAATTGCCTAATGCTCTGTTGGTTTCTTAACTTCTTTATAGCATTCCTCTCTTCATGCAAAACCTCCAGACTCTTTCTAGCATCCCAAATTGGCAAATGCATCTAGGCAATACAGCATCTGCAGAATTGGGCTTATTTCTTCATGTCTCCGCTATTCCCCTGGATCCAGGCCCCTGGCATCCTGCTTGTCTTAGTAAGTGTCTAGTGACTCAAACACCTCTCATTTGATCCTATCACTGTTTCTAGTCTTTCTCAGTGAACATTGCTTGCTAAGAATCAATTATATCCTAGTTATCAGTAAATATGACAAATACAAGAAAGATGAAGACATTCTTCATGGTATTATTTCTCTCATTTTACAAATTTAATATTTTCATTTCTTAAATAGGTAAAATGAGCTTTTCACCCCATCTTTGTCCTAGAAAAGCTATGTCAACATTGTTAATTGTAGACTTTATTTTCCCATATCCTTGTAAAATTTCCATGCACTTAGGCTGTAGGTGTTTTTTCTGATATGCTAACATATTTAAATTTTTTTTAAAGCATTGGCTCAGGTGGCAATTACTGCCGTCTAAATAGTGTGTACTCAGTCACAGGTAGTTTTCTAAGAGCATTACATATATTAACTATTTTAATACTAACAAAATCCGTCTGAGGTAGTTGCTGTTATTGATCCTCATTTTAAAGATGAGGAAATAGAGGCACAAAAAGAGGATATAGATACTCAAGGTCCACAAAGCAGTGGAGCATTGATTTGAGCCTAGTGTGATAAAGAAGTTAGTATTCTGGGCCACTACATTATTCTTCCTAATATCTGGTAAAGGACACATCTTATTGTTAGATTTACTATGTAACAATATTTTGATGTATGCCATTTCTATAGATTTTTAAAAATAATATTGGAAACTTCTTTGATTGCTTAAAACCCAGTCTGCCTCTGTTTGAATCACATCTCTGTCAGTAATAAATAGGAAAGTTTGGATAGATACTTATTCTCTTTACACCTGAGTTTCCTCAATTGTAGCATAGGGTAATATTACTGAACATTAGTGAACATTATAAGACGTAATTGAGTTAATTATAGATGACTTTTATTTCTTTTTCTCATCCAATTGATCTAGCTAAGACTTCCAATACTATGTTGAATAAAACTGGCAAGAGTGGGCACCCTGGTCTTGTTTCTGCTCTTGGAGTGAAAGCTTTCAGTCTTTCACCATTGAGTATTATGTTAGCTGTGAGCTTTTTATATATGGCCTTTATTGTGTTGAAGTATATTCCTTCTATATATCTTTTGTTAGCATGAAAGTGTGTTGAATTTTGTCACATGCTTTTTCTGCATCTATTGCTATTGAGATGACCATGTGACTTTTATCCTTTATTCTGTTAATGTGGTGTATTGTGTTAATTGATTTGTATATGATTAACCATCCTTGCATCACAGGGATGAGTCCCACTTGGACATGGTATATTATCCTTTTAATGTGCTGCTGAATTTGATTTGCTAGTGTTTTGTTGAGGATTTTTGCATCTATGTTCACCGGGGATACTGGCTTGTAGTTTTCTTTTCTTGTAGTGTCTTTGACTGGCTTTGGTTTCAGGGTAATGCTGGCCTCAAAAAATGAGTTTACAAGTGTTCTTTCTTCTTCAATTTTTTGGAAGAGTTGAGGATGGATTGTGTTAATTCTTGTTTAAATGGTTTAGTAGAATTCATCAGTGAAGCCATCTGCTTTTGGACTTTTCTTTGTTGGAAGGATTTTTATTACCGAGTCTATATTCTTATTCATTATTGATCTGTTTAAATTTTCTATTTCTTCATGATTCAGTCTTGAAAGGTCGTACATTTCTAGGAATTTTTCCATTTCTTCTAGGTTATCCAATTTTTTGATGTATAATTGTTCACAGTAGTCTCATGATTTTTATTTCTGTAGCATCAATTGTAGTGTCTCCTCTTCCATTTATGATTTTATTTATTTGAGTCTTCTTTCTTTTTTTCTTAGTATAGCCAAGAGTTTGTCAATTGTCAAAAAGTTTATCTTTCCAAAAAACCAACTCTTAGTTTTGTTGTTTTTTCCTATTGTGTTTCTATTTTCTATTTCATGTATTTCTGCTCTAATATTTGTTATTTCCTTCCTTCTGCTAACTTTGAGCTTAGTTTCTTCTTCTTTTTCTAGTTCCTGAGGTATAAATTTAGGTTTCTTAGAGGAAGGAGGAAATAGAGATTTGCTTTTCAATGGATACAAAGTTTCAATTATGCAAGATCAATAAGTTCTAGAGATCTCCTGTACAACAATGTGCCTAAAGTTAACAATACTGTGTTGTGCACTTAAAATTTTATTAAGAAAGTAGATCTCGTGCTCAGTGCTTTTACCACAATAAAAAAATAAAAAATTGTTAAAATGATGAATTTTATGTTTCACATATTTTCCCACAGTAAAAAAAATAATGCTATGCACCAAAAAACCCCAAAACGTTAGTTTTTCTTTCCTTTATTCTTCTCTAATTTGCAGAGAAAGCATTGCTAAGAACTACCTTGCTCTTACTAGAAAGATCTTCTCTCACTTTGGACCCTAGCATAAATAAATTGCACCTGTTTCCACTAGTTGGTTATATTTGTTCTGTCTATTTAGACAATATTTGAACACATATTTTGAGGCTATAGACCTTAGATTATACAAGATGTGTTTTAGAGATGACTAATTCAACCTAACATTTTGTTTTATGATTTAATAAAATTACATTGAGCTATAAGACAAATCTGCATTCAAATCCTAACTCTGCTACATATTACCTTCACTTTTCCCTTATCATGAAACTGAACAAATTTTGACTTCTTCCTTTTTAGTTTCCCGAAGCAAAGCAATTATACAACATTCATCTTATGGACCAAAACAAACATAATATGAGTTTTCAAGCAACAGTATAGATTACTAAAACTGAAGTAAATGTCAGTATATCAAAGACAATTAATTTAATGAATAAATTTAGGAAAACTCTATAAAGGAGATTATTCATCTTTGCAAACCACTCCATACTTAGAAACACAACACTATTTACACGACTTTAAAAAGAGTTTTTATAATCTTTTAAAAATGCAACATATATGTATATTATGCATATATATACATATATTCATATTTGTGTGTTTATTATAAGTTATCAAAAATATTTTAACTTTTCCACTAGAGTATGGAACAATCAGTGTTTTTTTTAAAGTCAATATGTTGATGAGTGATGAAATAATTGAATACAAATAAGTTTGAATAATTCCATGATGGAATTTCAAATTATGATAACGAACGTCGTTCGCCTATTAATATATTTTCTCTCTAGGATTCATGTTACGTGTTCCAAAACATACTGGAACTCCAGCTACAGATGTGCAGTAATGCTCTACCACCCAGCAGCTTCTGCAAATCACACATCAGAAAAGTGGCCAAGTATATTAAGTATGTAAAATTGACTACGGAAAAGTGACTTGGCTTCTCTCTACCTCATCTGGTTAGCTTGAAAGTGAGGATAATACTAGTAGCAACTTCACATTCATAAATTTCAAGTCATCGTTTACACTTTTATGGGTATATATAGCCTAACTATATATATAACACATACTCATCTATACCCAATACACAGCAATGTGTTATATAATCACATAATAAGCCCTCAATAAATGTTAACTACTACTATTATCTATTCTTTTGGCTCTAGTTTCTTTGTGGTTTAAAGAAACCAATAGGATGTGGGTGGGTAGGTGGTTATTTAATTGTGTCTGTGAGAAGCTAGTAGTCCTTAAATGAATAAACAACATAAAATATGACAAACTTTATAAACATCAATAGTAATCCCATAACATATATTTGAAAAAAAGGTAATAGCAACAGTCTCCAAAATTCTAGACATTCTAAATCAAGAATGTGGGGCTGATCTGCAATATTCGGAAGAACAGCAATTATTGGGTCTAACAAAGTTTTTTTTTTTTTTAAAGGAAGATCAGCCCTGTGCTAACATCTGTCAATCCTCCTCTTTTTGCCGAGGAAGACTGGCCCTGGGCTAACATCCATGCCCATCTTCCTCCACCTTACATGGGACGCCGCCACAGCATGGCCTGACAAATGGTGTGTCAGTGTGCGTCCGGGATCCGAACCTGCGAACCCCGGGCCGCCGCAGCTGAGCGCACACCTAACTGCTTGCGCCACCTGGGCCGGCCCCTAAAGTTTTTTTTTTTTTTTTTTTAATTGAGCATGTCAGTTCTATGTGAGGTAAAGGGAATTGGGTTAATGACTAAACTTGAGAAACAAGGATGACAGTCATGCATCAAGAAAGCAGAATTTAGTAGGTCTCTGGTTTACCCAGAGGTGCTTGTGTCTAGAATGATCAGTAAACCCAAAGTGCAACAGACCTGCATAGAAATGACAAAGATCAGACAAGAGACAGACCTTGTCAGGGTAGCAAAGGTAAATTCCTGGCAAATCTACCTTTAGAAGCTTAAACTCCATCCATTTACAATTCTTTGCTTTGGTTCCCCAGTAAGGTAGTAGCACAACACTGTACTGAAACTCCCTCTTAGTATCGAGAATTGTAAATAGTCTAGGATTTCACTCTACTTACAGTTTATAAGCTAGTCTATTAATAGCTTCATGGATGCTAGCAGAAGACACAAGACGCCTGAGTCAGGGACAAAGGACTTTCTTACTCATGGTAAAAGCAATAGCCAGAGCTTCATATTTGTTTGTGTCAGTTGCCCTTTCACCCAATCCCCACAGCGGTTAATCAAAGGGCCTATAAAGGATGCCTCTACACGCAGTGCATTGCACTACAGGAATGGAACACTCATTGGGGGTTTCCCTGGTTTTACAGTGAGTAGAAACAAGCTTGCTCTCTGTGCAGGGGAAGACATAACCTCATCCCTTAAGGTTGTTTGTTACAGACATAACACTGAAAAACGGCCCAGTTAATGAGCATAAGGGCCTTGTGTTCTTGGCAGAGTCAGAGAGAACTTGCTGGGAATCACAGAGCCTGTGGTGCGTTGCCTCTACAGACACTTAACAGGTATTGATATAGCCTGTCAGATGCAGTGCCAACTCAGGCTTAGAGAAAGCTAAGATAGACTGAAAGAAGTGGGAACTGACAAAGATTATGTTTGAATGGCCTTTAATTACCACTGAGAGGGACAAAAATGATTGCACTCTGAAGCTATTTCACTATATGAATAATGAAGAAGATAATAGGTATAGCATCTTATTCAAAGAGATGTCCTTTGCTGTTAACATACACTGGAAACCAAAGAAAATTTACTGTATTCAATATTCTCTTAGTCTCCATACATAGAAATCAACATTTTTAAAACATCATAAATCTTCCCCAAATGCTCTTTATTATTTTGTTTCAAAAGTACTTTTGGAAAATTTTCAGAGTTATTATCTGGAAATTAACTTGCACATAGCAGATCAAAACCTAAAATGTAATTTAGAAGCACTTCAAAATGAAGAATAGGTTTTCACATTGGAACAGAATATCTAAAAACATTTAATTAAAGGTATACTTTTTTGTCATACTATTCATTATTAAAAAATACCAGTACATTCTTTTCAGAGAAACACTGAAATATTATGCAAATAAATTAGCATTCCACGTCCTGTAGTCAATTGTCAGGATCAACGTTTTTTTTTTGATGAGGAAGATTAGCCCTGGGCTAACATCCATGCCCATCTTCCTCTACTTTATATGTAGGACACCTGCCACAGCATGGCTTGATAAGTGGTGCGTATCATAGGTCTGCACCCGGGATCCGAACCTGCAAATGCTGGGCCGCTGAAGTGGAGTGTGTGAACATAACCACTATGCCACCAGGCCGGCCCCAGGATCATCTTTTAAACAGCGGTTTCTAAGTTGAGCAACCTAACCTTTCCGCAGAAAAAGATAAAGTGCATCATAAATTTTTCACACAAACAAAAATTGAAAAGCAGTAATCTTTTCCTTACTATTCTCATTTAAAAAGTGACAGAATATATAAAAATTGAATACAGCCATTATATAGTTGAATAGAACCATTGTGTCATTAATCTTTTACAGTAAACAGAATATTTATAATAAGCATTATGAAGAAACACTTAAATTGTAACTTTGGATTTTATTTCTTGTATTTTGGATTTTAATTTTTTATATTTATCTTTATTTGATGAAACCCAGCAGATAAGCTAAATGTTTCTAACTTTATTACTAGTGATATGATATAGCAGTATTTCAAAGAGAGTTTCATGTAAGAAGAAAAAATGTTCTTAAGATTCTTTTGTTCTTTTATTTTTCATTAATTGATAATAGAAAAGAAAATGATACAAATTTTTCAACTTCGATGAGCATAACTACCTAGACATTTTTTTTAAAATAAAATTTTAAAGAGAATGAAGTAAAAATTTTTACTTTGGTAAAATCCATAAGTAAGAAGTACAAAGAATGCATTATTCATTGATTTTATTTATGCTACAAAAATCAATGATATGAATTAAACAATTTTGGGTTTGATGTTTCACAGGATGCAAATGCTCTGGTCACCATTCCTTATACCCACTTTATTATTTTAAAATGATGACACTTATAGAACATTTGCCTAACCACCATTTTCCCCCTCTTATTTTAGTAAACAATTTCTCTATTGAAGGAATCCATTGTGTGTGAATCTATTGTAAATTTTGTTAACTAACTGGTTACAAATATAGTCACATAGCCCCTGTGGAATTTATTAGTTTTTTGTTTCTTACTTAAGCAACACACTTACTGGCTTACAAAAACACAGATTTTTTATCTTATGGTTTTCTAGGTCAGAATTCCAAAATGGGTCTCATTGGACTAAAATCAAGGTGTTGGCAGTGTTGGTCTAGGTCTCTGGTGGCCCTAGTAGAGAATTTGTTCCCTTGCCTTTTTCACCTTTTAGAGGCCGCTCACAGTCCTTGGCTCATGGCCCCTTCTTCCATCTTCAAAGCCAGGAAAAGCAGGGTTTTTTTTTGTTTTTTAACTGCTTTATTGAAATATAATTCACATACCACACAACTCATCCATTTAAATTGTACAATTCACTGATTTTTAGACGATTCACAATATCTGCACCATCGCCATAATTAATTTCAGAACATTTTCATCAAGCCCCCCCAAAAAATCCTGTATCCTTTAGATATCATATCCCCTAGCCTTCCCTCAATCCCATCCTTAACTTCCAGCCCAGAGCAATCATATAGTAATTTTGCTATTTTATATTGAGACATATACTCTTTCTTAAGCCAGAGAATGATGGATGATTTCTTTCACATATTTGAGGTAGATTGCACAAACAAATTTGAATGCAAAGCAGCAGGTAATCAAAGGAAAAGTAATCTATGCTCTTTGTTAAAATATTCATTTAAGATGTATAGATTATGAAATCATCACCCATTCCATGCCGAGTGAAAAATGATCCCCAAGAGAAAACTACTTTAAAATAAATCATCTAGTGGCAAATAGAATTTGCAGAGGAAGAGAGAGACTTAGGGCAGAATGAGAAGTCAGAACTGTTTATTAATTTACAAAAGGTATATATAGATGACTTAAAACTGTGCTCGGTATAAAGTTCTTTGGAATCACAGAGGTACCTCACTTCTTAGTTACTACACCTGGCTTATTTGATAAAGCAGTTAAAGGGGTCCATCATTTTACATTAGGCACTCTTTAAAAAATTTATTTTACACATCTGAGACTGAAATATAGAATTAAATTCTTCGAGCATGAGAGAACAACTTTTTTTTTGCATTTTGTGTTCAACTTATATTGTACTATTTTAAAAATACAAATACGCATTATATATTATATTATATTATATTATATTATATTATATTATATTATATTATATTATATTATATCATATTATATTATATTATATGATTCCACATGGTTCTCAGTTTGGAACTGGGAGGAAATGCAGTCTGCTTAGTAGCGCTGTGCTTATCATTTGTTGATAATTCAGGCATTTAATTCTAATTATCTCTGCATAATAGATTAAAATATTTCTATTATTTTTAGGACTTCATGCAGCAATTAGCCAATGTGCTGAACTTCATTAAGAAATATGACATATTCAGTCAGAAGTACATGACTTAAAGGTCTGTCTGTTAATCATGTGTATTTCTCTTTGTATAAATTTGGGATGAGTATCATGAATTTGTAAGAGGAGTAACTGGGATTCAGTACCGTGACAAATCATGGAATTGAATAAACTGCCCTAATCAGTGACCTTATGATTAAAAATTTAACAACTGAGCCAACAATACACATATCTATGTGTGGTGTTGGGTAAAGCACTAAACAAAAATCTAATAAAAAGCTTGTTCTCTGAAGCTTAGCATATAATTTAAAAAAAAGAAGAAATTATTAAGTCAATATTTGGCCAAATATAAACCGTTATTAAAAAGAAAAAATATAAACATATATTGAAAACAAAAAGAAGTGTATTTTTTTTCTCCCATAAAAATCAGCTTAGCATTTCTTCTCTTTAACACCGTTAAGGGTTTGATTATCAGCAACTACTTCCAAAACACAAACATGAAAGCCTTAGATAATATCCAAATCCCTTAGCCATAGAAGACCATCCTTCATGATGAGCCACTGTTTACCTTCATTGATAAATCACAGTCTTTCTTGAGGTCTCCACATAGCAGATCATTTGCTTTTTCCCTAACAAGCTGTGTCCTCTTTCACCTTTGGTATGTGGGTCTTGCTCTGTCTGGGATTTCCTCCACCGTTTCCCTCCTTCTGAAATATACCCACATGCCTTCCCACTTAGTCTTGCTGACTTTTACTCAGCAATCACTTCGCATGAAAATTCTCTAGGTAGCCAGAAGACTGGTCAAATCGCTTTATTAACATGCTTCCAGGTGTTCTGTGAGTATTATCATCACGACACTTCTCATCCAATATTGCATTTACCTGCAACCATTACATCTTTCCTCATGCTTTTTGGAAGCAAGACTATACTTTTTCAACATTGTACCCCCAAGGCCTAGTAAAATTCACAGAACAAAGTAGCTGCCTGATAAATATTTTTGGAAATATATTCATAATTAAATGAGTGTTGGAGGAATAATTTGATTCCAAATTAACTCTCTAATTCAGAGTTACATTACTGGGATCTACAAAATCATATGTTTCGTTATTGCAGTTTTATTATTTTATTTCTGATTTATCTGGATTAAACATATAGTAAACCTATGCAAAGAGAGAATAGTAAATTTCCTTAGATATTTATGCAGTAAATTTTAGATTTCTATTTTTCCTTTATTTTCTATATATACTATATAGACAATTCAATATGTGTCTGTATTTTTATATCACATCCACTGGCATTTCTGCTGATGTATTTGTGATCTAAACCCTTCTATTCTCTTGAAATTAACTCACAAAGTGAACTGAAAAATTTGATGCCGATATCAAACAAATTACTCCCATAACTGAAGTGGAATTATCTAGTATCTGGCCTCAGACAGTATTGTAAAAGACAAACCACTCAGGTAGAAATAATTAATTAACACCTGGCATCTATATAATTTGTCAGCTAACATTTGATATATGACAAAAGCTTTGAATAGATAAATAGTTAAGTAAATTTTAGGTTTAGAAGCATGTATATTTGTAGATATATTTGCATCTGTTAAATAGTGTCACAAGATACTTTTACTGCATAAGATTTAACAATAAAGCAGAAAAAAGGGTACAAAACTTTTGTCTACATATTTTAATAAGCATTTTGTTTTTAGAGTTGGTTAATTATTTTTCCCTTTGATTATTCACTTTAGTCATTGAATAATTTCAGCGAAACTTGGAATACATCACTTCATTAAAAGCAGCAACTACACTTTGTGTTCTACGTATTCTGTCTGTGTAAACTTGAGTCCCCAGACTAGCAGTTCTGTAATTCTACTTTCCTTGTTTCCAAAGATGTTGTCTCCCTTAACATCTGCCTCAAGTAGATAAGACTTCCCAGGGGCACAGAAACCAAGACTAAAGAAAAGAAGCATGGAATCCCATCTTTTGATATTATCTGTCCTAGCAATTGTTTTCATTTTTTACTAGATGTATTGACGTCTAAGATGTAATTTTACATTTGATCCATACTCATTTACATGTAATTCTAGATCTTACAAAAATTATTGATAATCCCAAAGGAAAAATAACCAGAAATTTTACCTAGTAAATGCAAAATTATCTAGAGAATAGCTTTGCACAGTGTAACTTTCTCCTATTGACTGATACTCTTGTGTTAAATATTTGTCCATTATTCAGATTTTATAGGAAATTTCTCAGGCAATCAGAAAGTTAATTAAATGGTTTTTCTATTAATAAAAACTGGATTTTTAGAAAGCACTTTGCAAATAAACTCTTCATATTTAGGGTTTACATTCAATCTGTACTTGTTATGTTTTATAGTTTCCAGTATTTTCTTTTGATATTTTTCCCTCTAAATGGTTCCCTCTAAATGAGTCAATTAAAAAGAATATCTGGGTTAAATCACATTTTCTTGTTTCTAGTGATTGACATTTTATATTATTGACATCAAGTTTAAGATAGAAGTGAAAGTTTTTTTCTCCAGTCAGTCTATTATATATATCTTCTAAAATTTAAGGTTGTAATATGTTTTACGTATATATGAGTAAATATGTATTATAAATTAATTGTGACAACATCATATCTAGAATATGTGTTTAAAATAATGTTTAAATATTTTGATAGAATTATGAAAGTTTTTGATGTCCGGGTGACAGTGTAACAGAAGTGGATTGTCAAAAACAGCTTTCTGAAGATGTGAATATCTTAGAATACATTTAAAAATAAAACTTGCTTTAGAAGAGCAGTGACAGACAAAAGGAGAGCGAGGCTGACAATAAAAGGCTTAACATTCGTTCTTTTAACACACATTTGAGTGCACTCTGCTGGACACTGGGAAGGACATTATTAAACACAAGTTCAATGCCCAGGGAATATAATAGTAAATAGAGTGTAGAACGAAAGTAGGATCACAAAGTTGACAAATGAAAAAGTGTACCGACATTCAACTGGTCCACATATACACATACCTCAAGACTCAGTAAAGAAGTCTCCCTCAAGAAAAGCTTTCCTTAAAGCCTCAAGGTTAAGGTGGTGCCCCTCATAAGACCTCCCATAAAATCCTGTGTAGACAGAGTATTAAGTGTTCAAGATCCACTCGACCAGCTCTGGGTGCACTCCCACCCGCTCCTCCACATCTAGAAGCATCTGTAGCATTCCGAGTGTTGCCCTTTGATTTGGCACCACTTTGCTCCTCTGGAGAAGGTTGGAAGTGTCTGGTTGCCTTTGTCCTTTCACCCTTGTCTTATCTTCCCCACACCCCGGTGTGACCAGTGGTCTATGACTGGTGTGGGAGTACAAAAGCCCAACTCTTGCTTCCAGTTGGGACAAACTTTTGGATTTACGCTTCAGAGTTCCTCCTGGGATTAGGTTGTGTCTGGGACTTTAACTTAAATCCCACTCTTGCTAAACTTCTTCCCCTTTTCTATCCCGCTTCCTCCACACTCCTTCTGGGTCCTTCTGTGAGTTCTTCCTGAATAAGTCATGTGCACTGGGATCTTTAGCTTAAGGTGTGCTTATCTGAGAACCTCAACTAAGACAAACATCTTTCATTATATTTATCAAACTTCATTGTATTAGCTGTTCACTGGTTAATTTGGGATCACGTACTCTTCAATTTTGTGTCTTCTAAGTATAACACAAAATAGTACATCTAATTGTATTAGTTTACTAAAGCTGCCGTAACAGAATACCACAAACTAGGTGGCTTTAAATAACAGAAACTTATTGTCTCATAGTTCTGGAGGCCAGAATTTCAAAATTAAGGTGTTGGTGGGACCATGCTCCCTCTAAAGGTACTAGGGAAAGATCTGTGCCAGGACTCTGTCCTAGCTACCGGCAGCATAACTGATCTTCATATAGTGTTCTCTTGTGTACGTCTGCCTTTTAAGTGGCAGTTCTTTTTATTATTTTTTTTCAGGACACAATTCAAACGCTATTTAATACCAGTTGACTAAGTATAAAAGAATTAAAAAATATATGAGTATTGAACAACATAATATAAAATAATTTAAAAGAAATTTTAAAACTTAATCACGTCCTTTTTTATTATATGCATATTCTATGTCAGACACTACTCTCAGAACTTCTTATGAATTAGTTTAATCCTCATAACGATGAAAAACTGAGGGGACAGAGATTTTAAATGGGCTTCATTTAATCTGGGTACTTAATCTCCAATGTTTACCACTGACCCATGAAGAAAATAATCCTGCATTAGAATGACTGTGAAAAGCACCAGAATTTGACAAATATTAATATGTTTCAGGTGCTTTATACTTGAGTTGAAAAACTCAGTTTTCCACCTGTGTGTCTCCTTTGCTACTCACACTGAACACTTTACTTCTGACACTTCTGGTCACCAAATGTATGAGGGATTTCCCCCATGGCAAGCAAGTCTAGGCGATACTAGCTGAAAGTCCTACATTTTAATTCAATTCTAACACTACCTACCTGGAGAGAGCGTCAGTCCACCGGTTAAGGACTCAGTCCCACAAGACCGCTTCCACTCCACTTCAGATGCCCATCTCAAATAGTAGTTCCCAGTCTACCCACAAATTCTGTCCAACTTGGCTACAAATTGGAGGTTCCACGACCCTGTGCTCGGGTTGGATTAATTTGCTAGAGCAACTCATAGAACTTATGGAGACATCTACTTAGGTCTGCCAGTTTATTAAAGGATATGATAAAGGATACAGATGACCAGCCAGATGAAGAGATATATAGGGAGACGCCTGGGAGTGTCCAGAGCATAGGAGTTTCTGTCCCCATGGAGTTGGGGTGCATCACCCTCCTGGTATGTGGATGTGTTCACCAAACTGGATGCTTCCCAAACCCCACACTATAGTGATTTTATGGAGGCTTCCTCATGTCACCATGATCAATCATTAACTCCACTTCCAGCCCCTCTACCCTCTCCAGAAAATGAGAGATGGGGCTGAAAATTCCAAGTTTCTAATTGTGGCTTGGTCTTTCTGATGACCAGCCCCCCACCCAGGAACCATCCATAAGCCCTCCCAGAGTCATTTCATTAGAACAAAAGACACTCCTATCACCCAGGAAATTATAAGGGTTTCAGGAGCCCAGTGTCCTGACGGGGGTCAAAGACCAAGTATTAGAACAAAAGACGGGTTTTAGGTGCTCTGTGCCAGAAATTGGGAGAAGAGACCAATATATATTTTCTATTACCTCACAATACCTTACATTAATTATATTCTATAGGTGTTATCTGATTTAGGTTATTCCATTGTGTAGTTGAAAAAACAGACTTATGTAGCAAACAACTTGCTAAATTTGAATCAGTTATTTTTTAGTAGTGGAACTTAGACCTGCCTGTCTGATTACAAACCTATAGACATTGCACTATACTGAATTTGAGTCTTGTGCACACCTTTCCCTTCGTAAAGGGAAAATAAAGTTCTCATGAACTCCCAAAGTTGAACACTTATTTTAATACAAACTAATATATTATTTACCAAAATAAAGCCAGGCTTAAATTCCACTTACAAAAATTAATGTCAAATTAAAAATCATAAATTATGTAAACAGAAGTATTATTAGAATTAAAGGTACCATTAATTTATTGTGAAATATTACATCATATTGAAAAAAAAATCAGTCATTATTTGTATGGTCTAGTCACTTTTAGGGCTTATCTCCAAATGTAGTATTGAAAAACTTAATCCACTATAAAGTTTACAAAAAACTTTATAGCATATTTACCACTGCCTTAGCAGTCAGAATATTCAAAGCTAGCATCATTGTAATACATCCACTAGAATGTGATTTTGGTGGTGACCACAGGTCCTTGGTTCTCTTGAGTTCAGATATCTTTCAGATTTTATGTTGTAGAATGATTCAGTTCTCCCAACACATTTCTCCTTTTGAACTACTTTAAAGCCATTTTCCCATACAGTGTATTTGACTCAAATTCATTATTTTTATGTTATATCACTATTTATTAGCCCATAGAGACAATTAAAATATGAATTGGCACACTACTTTATGATGACAAATAAAATATTTTAATATTTAAATTACTTCTTTAAATACTTGAAGAAATACAACTCTTAATCTATGAAAATATAATTTCATTGCAATTTATCTCTATAAATGAAAAATTTTGTCCATATACAGAAGAATGATCATTGATGATCTTTCAAATTAACAGATAAAGAGTGTCTCATAAAGGCCAGGTACTGTTCTAGGTGCTTATAATAAGGTACACCTGAAATTACACAATATTACAAACAATTATGATCTCAATAAAATTACTGGAAAAAAATATATAAATCGGAAAAACAACAAAAAAAAATTAAAAAAATACAAAATCTTTGTGTTTTTATAGTTTATCTAAAATGAGATTATTGATGTCATTGTACTGTCAAATTAATAAACAGAAACATCATTAAATTGGAGTCAGGAGGCCAAAAGGAGGAGCACTCACGCCCTATATCAATAGCAGAGCCCAAGGAAGAAGAAAGACTTCCTCTTCTTGACAAGCAAGAAGCCCAGCCAATGACAGACTGTCACAACTCAGCCAATAAAAAGCCACAACACCTAGAACTCTTTGTTTACAATAACCCTCCCACCTTCCTCTTCCCCTCTATAAAAGAGTTTCTCCTCCCTTATTGCTCAGAGACTTGAACGTGGCTTGCTATGGTTACGGACCCCAAACTGCAATTCTTCTCTGATTCCAAATAAACCCACTTTTTCTGGAGAAATAATTGACTGTCTATTTGTTTAAGGTCAACATTTTGGTGGCCCATATAGGGATCCAGAGAAGACCTCCAATGACTCCAAGGCTGGTGAGCAAACAAGTGTGGTGCCCACAGCAGAGCCCATTAAGCTGGCTGCTTTTCTCATTGACCCTGAAGTTTGGGGGTAAGTCTTTTCTCTTGGATTCAAGCTTCTGCCCTCTTTTCATTTGAGGCTCTCCAGGCTTTATTCAAGATCTATTTTAAGGCTTCATCCTTTTCTGGTTAAGGCCTTGTTTGTCTGCAAGTACTTGAGGTCACTTTGGCCTGACTCTTGGAATGAGGCTGTTCCTTTGAACTGTGCTAGCCTTTGGTCCAATTCCTTAGGAACCAGACTGTTCCTACATGGAAATGGGTTAGTTTTCAATCTTACTTTTGGACTGTTCATTGGAACTGTGCCTATCCAGCCCTTGGCTTGACTCCTTTGGGAGCAGACTATCCCTTGGAACTGCACTGATTAACCTTTAGTCCCATTCCCTTAGGAAGTGGACTGTTCTTTGGAGCTGCATTGATTCAGCCTTCAGTCCACCTTAATGAAATTGGACTGTTCTGTTGGGACTGGCTGGTATTAATCCTGCAGGCTGTTTGAGCTATCCAAGCTGTTTGAGCTGCAAGCTGTTTAAGCTGTTTGAGCTGTTTAGGCTGTGTGAGAACTATTCCTTTGCTCTGGAGACAAACTTCTAGGAAATAAAATTCAGTTATCTAAATATTTTGAGAGTGTCCCCCCTTACAGGGACCTCAGCCGATTTTGTTAAAAACTGTGGTCATTCCTTATGCGCATTTCTAACTAAACGGAAAGATTTAACCAAAAGTAATTTAGAATATCAGTGGCCATTATGGGAAACTTTTGAACTCTCCAAGCTTAGTTTTCTTAAAACTGAATTAGACAACCATAGCCCTATAATTTCCAAAACTGAATGGGGCACCTATTTCCGTTGGTATTTTGAGGCTTCCAAACGTTACCTGAAGTCTAAAATTGCCTCTTTGCAAAATAAAATTTTAAGATTAAATGAAGCAAACAAATGATTAAAAAGAAATAAAATGGCTTTCAAAGCCTCATGTTCCTTTCTTTCAGTGCCATCATGTTCCTCTTCCCTGGCCTGTTGGTCTCAGGCTCCACCTCTGGGACCATCTTCCTTCTTCCCTTCTGTACCACCTACACCTTCTCTATACTCTCAGTTCCCCCATACTAACACTCTCATTGAACTTCTCTTTTTCTCTGAACCTCACCCCACTCCCTCTGCCTCTGAACCTATCAGAACTTGTCCCTTTAAAATTATGCCTTCTTAGCATCCAAAGGCTAAACCCTTAATTTCTTATATTTCCTGGACTAAAGCTGAACTGCAAGCCAGAGCCCAAGATTTTCCCAAAGTAACCAAAGATCCTCACACATGTGCTAAGGAGATTAATATAGTCATTCAAACTCATCAACCCAGTTTCTCTGACCTACATTGGTATCAGAGCCCACTGGGAAGAAGAAAGCCTTTCCCTTCTTGACAACCAGAAGCTCAGCCAATGAGACACTGTCACAACTCAGCCAATGAAAAGCCACTGCATCTAGAACTCTGTTTGCAATGGCCCTCCCGACTTCCTCTTCTTCTCTATAAAAGAGTTTCTCCTCCCTTGTTGCTCAGAGGCTTGCACATGGCTCACCATGGTTATAGACCTCAAGTTGCAATTCTTTGCTGATCCCAAATAAACCCATTTTTGCTGGAAAAACAATTGGCTGTCTATTTGTTTAAGGTCAACAGTAGTTGAGACATGCCAGAGCCAGCTCTCATAGTCTAGTGGTTAAGGTTTGGCACCGTCACCGCTTCTCCAGCCCGGGTTCCCTTCCTGGTCACCGAAGCACACCACCTGTCTGTCAGTTGCTGTGCTGTGGTGGTGGCTCACATAGAAGAACTAGGAGAACTTACAACGAGGATATACAACCTTGCACTGGGGCTTTGGAGAGGAAGAAAAAAAAAGACACACCAAAGTAGGGGAGCCATATACACTTACCATTACACTGAATGTTAATTTGTTATTTTAGATTTACATTTCACAGTAAAGATACTCTAAACTTAAACTAACAAAGATATTAAAATTTAGTGCTAGTCTTATCTACCAGGTTACAATCTGGAGAATTACTTGTTAAGGTTGCTAAGCTATCATTATTTTAATACATTTTCTAATGTTTTTAAAAAAACTTATCATGAAAATAGAAATTTAAATTTCACATATATTACATAAAACTTGTTGATTATTACCCAAGTTTATATTTGTGGAAATACCAGGGTCCAGAAAACCTAAATTTTTGAAAAGATGATGTTTCTGATAAGATCATATTGAGTTTGAATTGTCTGTGATGCTGACCATATATATATACGTTTTTTTTTGTGAGGAAGATCGCCCCTGAGTTAACATCTGCCAATCCTCCTCTTTTTTTTGCTGAGGAAGACTGGCCCTGGGCTAACATCCAATGCCCATCTTCCTGTACTTTATATGGGACGCTGCCACAGCATGGCTTGACAAGCGGTGCGTTGGTGCCCACCTGGGATCCGAACCTGCGAACACCAGGCCGCCGCAGCTGAGCGCGCGCACTTAAACTGCTTACTCCACCTGGCCAGCCCCCTATATATACTTTTATTATTATTCCTAAGTATAAAAATCAAGTTCAAATTTCTATATAAAAATAGAATTGATTTACAAACATTGCAAAAATGCTCAGTTTGCATATAATTAGAAACATACTCATTGAAACAAGATATTTTTTATAAAATTCTCAAATTGGTGGAAATCTCTCTCTTTCTCTCTCTGTCTCTCATCCATTTATCTACTTAAATATTTACATTCTAATTTTGGTGAATATATAAGACTATGGGCTAGTATTGGCAATGTAAATTAATTCTAATATTTCTGGGGAAAAAACGCTAATATTTATCTTTGTGCTATTTACCTCTGATTCTTTCAAATTAATTAATACAAATTCATCCTAAAGACGTAATTAGAAATATTCAAAGCATCTAAGTAGAAAAGTATGCTTAAAGGGTAAATATCACAAAGATATCAATCAATATAAATGTGAATATTATTAAAAAACTAGGTAGCAGTGGCAGAGTAAATTATAATATAGAATACAATACCTCCATTAAAATAATTCTGTAGGAATATATATAATGATGCCTTTTTATGCACTTATTCATATTATTTATTTATTTATTATTGAGGTAACATTGGTTTATAATAATATATAAATTTATTCATATAATTTATATGATTGCATAGCTCTTCTGTGCTAAAGACTATACTAGGTATTGGGCATATAGCACTGAACAGCATACATATGGTAACTTCCTTCATAAATCTTATGTGTCAGGAGGAAAAATAATAAATAGACATCATTTGAACAGTGAAATGAAAAGAAATGGAAAATATGAATGGGTATGTTCTATAAATAATAATCAGGTTTTGAAGCTTATGAAAAGTATAATCTAAATATTCCAAAATGTTTATATTGATGTATTCCTAGAAAATAGTGAGTAAGGCAAGGTGACATAGATGTTGTTATAGGAAATAATTAGCATTTTCTTGTAACATGGTGCTTGACTTCAGCACTAACTTCATATGGCTTTCAATTAACATAATGAAATGAACTAATTTACAAAGTCTGTATAGTGTATGCAAAATGAAAGTTTTGTCATTGTGTGTATACACACCGATACATATAATAACACAAATGTGCACACACTCGTATTCTATGGATTGATGTTGCCCTTTCAAAATATAATGTGACTCACAAACATGAGCCATAGGTGTAATGTAAAATTTATAGTAGACATATTAAAAAAAGCAAATAGGTAAAATTAATTTTAATAATCTCTTTTTTAAACCAATCTATTCAACATATTACTATTTCAATATAAAATTAATAGGAAGATTATTAATGAGTATTTTTTTGCACTACATCCTCAAAATATGGTATGTACTTTACGCTTACAGCATCTCTCAGTTTGAACTAGCCAGATCTTATGGGCTCAATAACATGTGACTAGTTACTGCCATTTTAGACAATGTAGATCTAAGATAAATATAATTTTAAAATGCTAAAGAAGCATATAAAGAAGAGAGAGTTGAACTGAGTTAGGAGATCTTAGCTGTTCCTTTTTATATAGTGTGTCTATAAAGTATAACTTATTTTTACCTAATCTGATAATCCTATCATGTACATTTTATATCATATATAAAGTAACAAACTAAAAGTATTATAAAATTACAAATTAATTTTGTAATGACATTTCATATATATCCAAAATAACATTAACATCTGGAATTTGTGCTATTACCTGTAATTATAAAACATGGAAACAAGTGCACATCTGTTCCAAGAATATAAATAGAAAATGTACAGATTGAGGGACTATATCTATGCAAAAATCTGTTTGAAAAATAATCATATTTTAAAACAATATGACACTTATTTTAATCAATTTCTTCCTAAAATTGATTTTAACCAAAACAGTTCCAATTAAAATGTTCCAAATCCTCACAGACTTATAAAAACATCATGATTTCATTTCTGGTTTAGTCTCTACAAAAAGAAAAACATCACTACTTCTCTCCTGACCACCAAGATTACCTGACAGAAATATTGACATCAATAGCGATGATGATGCTTACATTCATTGAACAATCAATATGCCAGGCATTTTTCTAAATACTTTATTTATTATCTCATGTAATTTTCATTATTCTCTTATGAAATAAGTGATATTCATAAATATGGAAAATATCAAACAGAGCAAAACGTTTTTGTAGTTGCTTTTGTGTGTGTAAGTAGAAACACCAAAAAGACAACTTTACTAAACATGAAGGTTTTGCTTCAGTTATATTTCTCAGTTTTGAAGCCTAACTTTGGGATATATGCCTAAAAATGCCTATGATATGAATTCAAATTCTATTCCAATTATAGAAGGCTGTAGCTACTTCTTTAGCATAGCCTGCAGCTATAATGCCTGTCGGGAAATAATTGGATTTAATACTAATTATAATATGAAAAGACATGGATTTAATTTTTTATGTATCAAAGAAGCAGCAATTTACATTTTTAAATTTAAGAATAGTAACACCATTTTATTTTATTTATTTAGATACATAGATATAATTATTATTTTAAATCCAACTTGGTCTCTTGAATGACATTGTGTCTATTTGCTCCTGTAGAAAACCATACAAAGACACAAAACAGTAGAGATGTTAGGGCTAAATGGGTTAATAATGATAGAGCTGTACTAGACTCCTGGTTCACCTCTCTCTCGACATGTGACCATAAGCAGATCAACTGACCTTTCTATGCCTGTATTATATTTGTCTTAATTGTGACTAATAGTCCTGACCTCCCATGCAGCATGTTACTGTACTGAATACTGCAGGCAATTGTAACACCATGATAAGTATTTGTGTCTCTAAACATAGAAAAGGTACAGTAAAAATATGATATAAAAGATAAAAAATTGTACACCTGTATAGGGTGCACTTATCATGAATGGAGCTTGCAGGACTGAAGTTGCTCTGGGTGAGTCCGTGAGTGAGTGGTGAGTGAATGTGGAGGCCTAGGACATTGCTGTACACCACTGTAGACTTTATAAACACTGTACACTTAGGCAACACTAAATTTATAAAAAAAAATATTTTTCTTTCTTCAATAATAAATTAACCTTTGTTTACTACAACTTTTTTACTTTATAAAACTTTTTAAGTTTTTTAACTTTTGGACTCTTGTATTAACAGTTTAAAACACAAACACATTGTATAGCTGTACAAAAATATTTTCTTTCTTTATATCCTCAGTCTATAAGTTTTTTTTCTATTTAAAAACATTTTTTTTTAACTTTTAAACATTTTTCTTAAAAACTAAGACATAAACACACACATTAGCCTAGACCTACAGAGTCAGAATCATCAATATCACTGTCTTCCATCTCCACATCTTGTCCCACTGGAAGGTCTTTGGGGCAATAACATGCACGGAGCTGTCACCTCCTATGATAACAAGGCCTTCTTCTGGAATAGCTCCTGAAGGACTTGCCTGAGGCTCTTCTTGAGGAGGTGTCAGTCTTTGCAGAAATATGTCCATGGTGGTTTGCTTGGTTTGTTTCTTTTTTTTTTTAATCATAGATTTGTTTGTAAGCAGACAATGCACCACAAACATTCCTCTCTGTTAATAAAAACCTCTTTTGGTCTTAGGATTCTAAGAAATTTCTAAGAAACTTGTTGAGGTCTGCAAATGATTCTGTTAAACCCTTCACTGTGGATTTTATTGGAGGTTCTTCTTTTCTTCTACAGTTTCCTTTTCTCTTGCTATGACATTACCATGGCTATGATGTCACTAGGAGACAGGAATTTTCCAGCTCCATTGTAATCTTATGGGACCACTATTGTATATGCAGTCTGTCCTTGACTGAAACATTGTCACGTGGTGCATGCCTGTATAGTGCATTTAACAGTATCAAGATAAATCCTTTACTAATAATTTAACAATGGTTCTAATTGACCCTGCCTTGCTATTCATTAGGTGTGAATTAGTGAAGTTTCTTTCAAGTAGTCTGCCTATATAATCATTATTTTAGCCTGAGTTCATTTTTAGTTAATGTAGCCTGAAATGTGAATCTGGTGAGTAATGCATTTCTGTTTCATTGCCAAGAATTCTGAGAAAATTCCCAAATTGGCCTGGCAAATGGAGTGTGTCTCCATAAGGTCACAAATTTAACACTGATACAAAGAAGGGTAAAAGAGTATATAATCATAAAATTTTAAATTATTCTAAAAATTATAGGTACCATATGGTAATATTTCTTTTCGTTAATTGCAAATGTAATTACTTAAACATTTATTTTCTATACCATATTTTTTTTACATCTGTATGGTATGGAAAATAAAAGTAAACGATTTCTGCATTTGCAAAATATAATTATATATGCTTTCCATTTTTGCTTGGAGTATATTAATGCATGTTAGGTCGTTATTAGTATATTTTTACAAAAAGGAATTAGTTTGAACACTTCCTTTTTTCTATAACAGTATGTTCTGGGAACTTTCTGCATTGGTACATGTAGTTATATTTATTTCTTTTGATTAGCATATAAAATCAATACATATATGCACTGAAACTTAACTAATATGGTGATAATATAACTATGAGTTAGAAATAGACTCAGTGCAACAGCTTTACTCAGCTTTTCATAAATTGTGGATAAGCCCAAGGATACTTAAGCTTAAGTACTTTGTACTTTTTAAGCTTCAGTATATTTCTCAGGGCAAGTGACTTATTTACATATCGCTAAATTTTATTGACACAGAGTAGTTTTGAAACAACAAACTAAAATTTTATATCAGTAAAGAAAAAAATTACCTAATCTATTTTCATTTCTTTTTGTTTTAAATATCCTTTAAATTATTGATAAAGAATATGAAACCAGAATTAAATGTTTTATGTATTTTCAATAATAATGAATTGCTGACACTACTTTTTCCTTCACTACAAATCATTTTTGTCTCTTTTGTAGACAGGGTAGAGGTGAAAGCAGTGTTAGATGTGAAAGCAACTCATGAGTCACTAGCTACGTTCACAAAAAAAGATAAATCTTCAAGAGTTTCACGTTGCTGCACCGTGTTCTAAAAGGATAATACCTTTTAAGTCC
Source organism: Diceros bicornis minor (assembly GCF_020826845.1). Lineage (NCBI taxonomy): Eukaryota > Metazoa > Chordata > Mammalia > Perissodactyla > Rhinocerotidae > Diceros > Diceros bicornis. The sequence continues at coordinate 49,741,942 of NC_080747.1, forward strand.
AGCATTAAGAAATGCTTTAGGACAGATATTTTGCTTTTGTAATGCAGCATGAGTGACATATAACCTTACATGCAATATAGCACAGTACTTTAGCTGAAACATCTGCAAATAACTGTTTTCAAAAATCAAAGTGAAAAGTGAGAGTAAAAAAAACACTGGCTGAATAGATCATATTTATTTATAGAGCCTATAATTCACAAAAGTTTTGAGACAGTTTCTATTTCCACAAGCACACCTTCAGGGAAATACTCAAATAATGGCATTCTGCATTTTTAAATAAATTGGTAAATTTACAGCAATTTGGTGAATCCTCTTTTTCTCTTGCTACCTTCAGGAAACAGTGTGCAAGTTTAGGAGTATGTATTTCCTGGATAGAATGACTCCTTTTGTGTTTTGTTTTTTTCCTCAAGGATATTCTTTCCTGTTAAAAAAATGGATTAGCACTAATAAATTGAAATACATCTGTGACCTCATTAGGAATGTAATTAGCTCACATGCAATAATTATGATCAGAGATGAAATAGCACGGGAACCACGTGGTCATAGCTGGGACAAATACCATGACACTTAGATCTAGGAAAACGGGTCCTACCCAGGGCCACACATTTTGGAGGGTTTCACATATACTAATATTGAAACACAAACATATATATTATATAAAATATAAATATATATGTGTATATATGTAATTACTTTTCATTCTCTTAAGAAAGTTTATTGAAAATTTGTAACTAATCAAGAGAATGAAATATGCTAAGGCAGGTCCTTTAAGAACTTTGCTTGCCAGGCCAGAAGATGCAGTAAACCTGAGAACATGTGAGCAGAGGGAAGGGAGGAAAGAACTCAAGTCACCCAGAGAGTGGTGAAACCACCCGGTTCTTCAGGCAAATGGTGCTTCTTTTCTCCCCTCTGCTGGGTAGTGGTGTTTCGAGAAATGGTGATATGGGGGAGGGGAACTAGCCTGTCGAGGTTCCCTGGGGAGTTTGACCTTGTCAGTCTCTAATCTGGGTTCAAAATGGTCCAGTCATGTCCCAGGAGTTCTAGGCCCAGGTCAACTTTCATGCTGCCCCGCCTCAGCACATCTTTGCTACCACTCTGGCTGGCCCATAGGCAGAGGGCCCAGCCAGGGAGAGAAAGAAAGCAGCTCCTTTGTTTTTCTGTCATAGAGAAAATCCCTGAGAAGAGGCCAGATGGGTCTCCCACAGGGAAGCAGGCCGGGCCATGAGTAAAACTGTATTTATAGCTTTTAAGTACTTAGATGTACATATGTGAATTCCATTTTTATTCTTGCCCTGGATCCCACAAATGTCGTGGGTGAAATTCTTTATACTAAGATGGTTGTGGTGGAGCTGGTAAGAAGGCCCGGATTCAAAGAACCACCAATAGAGATGACTGATTGATTACACATGGCATGTGAGAGAAGGAGCGTCATCAAGGACCGCCATTGACCAAAAAGGAGAATACTAGGAGATTCGCAGGCTTTAAGGAAAGTGAGTTATCTTTTAACGTGTTAATTTTGATAGACATTAAATATCAAAGAGTAAATATTAAGTTAACTAAATTAGTCTGGAGTTCAGGGAGCAGTCAGATTACAGACGATATTAAAATCTGTGGGATTACATATAATCATCAAGCAATTGAGTGTAGACAGCAAAGTCCTAGAGAATGTCAACGTTAGAAATTAAAGAAAAGCAAAGGAAATTGAAAAGAAGTAGCCAGTGAGAAAAGAGAAAAATAAAAAGTTTTTTCAAGGATGAAGCTGGGATAAATAGTGTTAAGTACTGTTGAATGGTGAAATAAAATAAAGACTGAGAAATGACAACTGGGTTAGTAATGAGGCTATTGATGACAGTAATAAGATGATTTCAGTGCAGTTGTGGGGATGAACTGTTGATCATAATTGGTTGAGGAGAAAATGGGTGGTTAGGAAGTAGGGAAAGGGAATTTAATTATTAGAACTTTATAATCTTGAAAGCTGGGACTTGAACAACTCATTTAAATAAGACTAGCAGCAAACGAGCTTGACTTCTCTCACATTAATCTTAATGGTAATATTTGTCTCTTTTCTTTTGTTAATTTCTCTGCTAAAACTGTGCATTTAAAGAGAACACTTGCAGTAATGCTAGCTTTGAAGATAATGGATGCATAGGCCAGATCCTGGCTCTGTCTCTCAATTCTGAACAACTATTCAAAAAAATGCACTACTCCATTCATAATTCTTTGGAAATCTTTAACATGGTTTTAGTTCTAAAAGTATTATATGGAGCAACTCTATTAAATTTTTTAGCCATCAGTCATTAACATTTTTTCCTTTTTTTTGTTACTGTCCAAGTCCACATTCCAGACAATAATGTTCCCATTAAGACACAGGGATAATATATGTTGCTCAAAATGAGTTTTAAGAAGAACAGATGTGATTTGATGAGGAACAGGCATAGAAGGAGTCACAAAGTCAAAGCTTGTTTAGTGGTTGTGGACAAATAAAAAGATCAAAAAACTGAGTAGAACAAAGATGGAAACAGAGACATTACCTAGTAAATGTTATTTATAAAGTTACAAGCATTTTCTGAAAGTCTCTAAAGCCTAAGAATAATATTTTAAACTTGATACACTGTAATCATTCAGGGACACTGAATAAAGTCCCACCGCTAGAAATATTTAAAAGTGATTTGAATAAGTAGGAAACAGGGTAAAGGCTGGATCAAAACAAGGTTACAAAGACCCAGATACAGAGATTAAGAATACAAGATTGGGATGTTTTAAAATTTCTTTTGTTGTGAAAAAAGTAACATAAAGAATAAAATGAAATGATAAGGAACTTTGTGGAGGGTTTAAAATGATTTTTTTTTTTTTTTACTACAGTGTGAAATAAGAAAGAGAAGGAAAAAGAAAATAAATCATAAAAGCTTATGTTTGGACATTTCATACAGAATTGGTTATAGAGTCTTTGTACGATCAGGAAATTCAGGGATATGTAGATATAAGAACTAGGATATTTTCTTCAGTTGAGAGGCAGAAGCATGGTGGTGAAGAGATGGTATTTGTACTGCATTATAGAATTATTGTGCTGTGAGAACCAAAAGAAATAGATATGCAAGGAGCTCAGGATAACACCTAACCTATAACTAGCATCATAGTGAAGTGTTAATATAATAGTTATCTTCATTATCTACATCATCATCATCATCATCCTTATCATCACCGTGATTATCATCAATGAAGGAATTAGGGAAAGAGCCAATGCATGAGTTTTCAAAAACAAGACATGTATGCAGAATATAAGATTGTGTGAAAATAGCCAGAGAAATCAGATAGTTAAATTGATGACATTTAAAAGCAGGGAGGTGGGGCCGGCCTGGTGGCGCAAGCAGTTAAGTGCCTGCGCTCCACTGCGGCGGCCCGGGGTCCTCGAGTTTGGATCCTGGGCGCGCACTGATGCACTGCTTGTGGGGCAGGTGTCCCATATAAAGTAGAGGAAGATGGGCAAGGATGTTAGCCCAAGGCGAGTCTTCCTCAGAAAAAAAGAGGAGGATTGGCAGATGTTAGCTCAGGGCTGATCTTCCTCACAAAAAAAAAAAAAAAAAAGGAAGAAAAGAAAATAAAAGGAGGGAGGTAAAAGTTTATAAAATGAAGACAAGGTATCTAGATTTATTCCATATGAATTTGAAGGATAACTTAGGAAGGGTTAATTTTATGTATATATGGAAATTTTCACACTCTACATTCTAGATTTAATATAATTAATCATAAGCTTTAGAGTTGTCCTTTTGGCAAACTTTTAAAAACACTGATAAAATTAAACCTTTTTTTAATAATAGCAAAATATTCTGTCTCAATGAATTGAATAAAGTATATTTCGCCTCTTTTGCATTTTAAACAACTACTGATTCTCTAAATCATCTTAAAATTTCACATGCAAATGAGATTTTTTTCTATTTATATCTTACAAAGTTATGGTTTAACTAATAAGACACATGAATATTTGCTCTTTTGAAATCTGAAAAGTTAGAAAAATTAAAAATAACATTTTGAAAAATGTCTTTGAGAAAGAGAATTTTTAAAAAAATGAAAGTAAATCTCTAGAAGTCAAATTTAGATCAAAGATTTGTAGAACAAGCAAATTATTAATGAGATGTTATCTGAAGGGGCTGTAAGTTTGCCCTTGACAACAGTTTAGCTACTTCCAGTAATGAATGGTATATACCTTTAATATGCTATTTCAATGAATAAGATTACTTATGTTAAAATCAAGATAACAGGTCCAAAATGGAGTCACTTATGCTAAGCTCCAGGTCACCAAACTGAGATAACTTAATTACAGTTTTAGGGCTCCCGGAAATGGGATCTGAAACCAGTCAATCAGGAATCCGTTGACCAGCCCTAGTGAGGTATCTGCCTGACAGACCACTGCCAGCCCCTGAAGGAAAGTGACTTTGCAATGACCAGTCCACTTCTTTGTCTAGTAGAACTTCCTTGTTTCTGCTCCCTTCTGCCTATAAAAGTCTTTCATTTTGTACAGCTCCTCAAAGCTTCTTTCTCTCTGCTAGCTTGGATGTTGTCTGATTCATGAATTATTGAAGGCCAAAATCTTTAAAATGTACACAGCTAAATTTTGTTTTTTCAACACAGTTTTTTGGAAAGAATGAAGGTGACATTTTTTAAAGCTCTAACAAGTATCAATTCTATCATTATGTGTTTTATATTTTATGTTCCACTTTATTCTCCCAACTTATCCATGTGGTGTTTATTGCCACTGTCTTTTTAAAAACAAGGAAACAATGTCAGATAATTTGACATGTGTGATGTCATAGAGATACTAAGTGTGAGAACAGATTTTGGAACCCACGTCTGAAAGGCTTAAAAGGCTCTTTATACTTAATAATGCCATCTGCTTTTTAATTACACTGTTCACATTTTGGATGTGGATTGACCCTTGGACATTTGCTAACTAGTGAGGGACTCTAAACAAAGAAACTCAGTTTTCCTTCCTCATTATCTTCAACTTTCAGATCTTTGTGAGAATTAAAGAGTTACAATGTTTACTGGTAATACAGTACCTGGCATAGTACCATACTTAAATGTTTAATTAATATTTCTGTTCTGTTTTATTAACAAGATGTTCAATGAGTGATGTTATTTTAGAGAATATTTTATTAACATTTTTCTTGGTTTCTGAGGAAACTTATTCTGAATATGTTAGTAGATTGCAAGTCTTTATTCCTTGACAATGTATTTGAGTTTTGAAAAAAAAATGAAAAGCCATTTAAGCCTACATCTGCCTAACAGACTGGAAGCTAAAACTTGCATACTGAACTTTGGTATTAAAAATATGATTACAAAAAGGTGAGATACTCACTTGTATGTTTTGCAGTTTTGCTCTGGAGACAATCGTAAAATAGAATCTCCAAATATTTCAAGAAATCACAGCATCACTTGAATATATTTTGTGTTATTGTAACATGCACGCTCAAAACATGCAAGAACCATACCCATTCTAAGGTATATCATGTTATTTTTTTGATAACCCAATCAAGTTTAAAGTCACTAAATGTGTGTTTGTATGTAATTATTCCTTCATTACATCCTGATAACCATAGGAATTAGCCTATACAATCACAACGTATCACTTTATTGGATTTAACAAATAACATTTTGACATGTCATTATTTCTTAATAAGGAAAGCACCTTTTAATTAAATCAGCACATTAGGTGACGGATGCTGGAACCAGCAGAGTGACAGTCTATATCTTTGTCAAGCATTGATAGAAATTATGCTGAGCTTTTGCTTGCCTCAATTAAGCTTACCACATTTTTGTTTCCTTCTGACCAAATGTAATGTCAGATAGGTGCTGGTCGTGTCTAGAATGATATGCACATGGAATGTTAGCTGATGTGTATTATTTCTCAGGCAACCCCATTGATGCACCACACTGACAGCTGACTATAGCATCTCTGTATAGTAGAAGTCCACAATCCTTTATCCAAAAACACTTGGGCAAGACACATTTTGGACTTTTTCAGATATTTAGAAAGTTTAAATGTACATATGTGAGATATTAGGCAACAGACTCATTATTGTCTAGGGCAGTATTTCATGATTAAACAATATTTCTACAGAAAAACATAAAAAATGTTCACAGTAAGTGAAAAAAGATATAACTAGCTTAAAACTAGGTCAGATTCACTTCCAAAGAAATTATGAAAAATCTTATATTTTCAGGCTTCTTAGATTTTGGAATTAGAAAAAGTGTATTATGAATTTGTAATATTATTGAGTTCAGAGGTCTATTTGCAGGCACATTTAGAAAACTTTTCTAACTACACCACAGATATTTTAATTACTCATGAGAAGACACATTTAGTGACAACATATATAATATAACATACATACATAATGTATCTCAAAACTCTAGTTAACTCTATGACTATGTAAACTATACCAGGCACTTTTTCTAATTTACTTATTACAAAACCTTTCATTTGCAAATGATTGGGCATAATTAGAGTTATATAGCTACTATTCCTTTCCTCTCTCTCCATGGCATACTATCAACTGCGTGAAAAAGAGAATGAGAGAAGTCCCCTGAAATCTCCAATTTTAAGTGGTCTTACACTTCAGGAACCAGTCTCAAGTTTCTGGTGATGTAATTTTATTTTTTCAATCTTAGTTTAATATAAAAATATTTTATTATCTTTCCTATAGTATGTTTTCAATCTATTTCTCATTCATTTTTTCTCCATTGCACTTACCAAAGTTCAAGCTTTGTTCTTCATATATTATATAGTATTTTACCAACATTCTATACTAGTTCACTTCAGCATATGCTTTCAATAGCTTACAGTATTCTTAATCTTTTCCAATCAATTTTAAGAAAGCATGACCCTGTGTGTCCTAGCAGAGCACGTGCTCCAGGATTCTTACTTGGATTCTAATCTGAACCATGCCACTGACTACTGGGTGACTTAAAGTAAATTAAATATCAAAGTGCCTCATTGGTCTGATCTGCAAAGTAAGGAGAATGCTAATGCTCACTTTATATGATTGCTGAAGGAATTAAATCACTTAATACTGGTAAGACACTTATAAGTAGTTCATGGCATAATATAGGCCCTATAGTAAATGTTAAATATTATTATTTTATTATTTGTATAATTAATATCATCTTAAATATCACTATTATCATATCCTTCATTTGTTCTCAAACTGGTCTCTTATATAAATCTTCTCTCATATACCACCATCATTATTTTACAAAGCCATTCCTGGTCAATATTCTCTAATTTCCTAGGAGGTAAACTTTATAGTTTTGTCTCAAATGTCTTTTCCAATTTCAGCCTTCTCTATTTTAAATGGAGAGTATTAGACATGACTGATGTGGTGTGATTTGTATTTAGTGAAAAGTGGAAAGGAAAAGAGAAAAGCACACAAGAATTGGGGACCAATGTTAACTTTCAGGGAATCCCTTCTGGGAATGAAATACGTTCCTCAACTAGGTGAAGTAAACCCTGATATGGACATTAACATATAATTGGAAGTGAAAGACATTCAGAAATTCTGAAAATGAAACAAATAAGTGTAACTGAGAATGTGCTCTCATCATGCCATTAGGATTCATGTAAAGCCCTCAGACTATAGCTCAGAGGAGAAAATGTGTCAAGACATTCTCTCTCTGAGACAATAGAAGGGCTGGCCAAAGTTTCCTATGTAATAGCAAAATGAAAAAAAAATTTTGTCAATTATTCACATAAAAAGAAAGGTAAAATTAATATAACATAGAACCATAAAACTATTGGAACAAAAAAAATCAATAGTCTAAGACAAACCTTTAATACCAAGAAATAATTTTTCAGGTTGAAAGATCATCCTATATTCCAAGAAAATATGATGCAGAGGACTTCAAGGAAAAAAAGAAAATCAGGACATCTATAGTGAGATAGATAAAGGTTACCATGAGGGAATGTCTAAGTAACACTTAGTGCCTCAGGACAATGAAAAAATGCAGACAACATTATAAAGAAATTTGAACAAAGGATATTATATCATACTAAGTTGTTATTCAATTATTAATATAAGAGAAAAAGGAAGCCTTTTTAGTCAGGAAAGAACTAAAGGAAAAGAGTTTCATAAAAACAAAATAAACTCATTCTTGACAATAAAATCTAACCAATGAAGAGAAGAATCAGCATAATTTGAAACAGAGAGAAATCATGGTAAAAGGACTGGTGTTGAGTATTAAATACATTGGAATAAATAACTAATACGTCCTAATTGTGAGGAATCATTGCGAAACAAAATGTAAATGGTACAAGTATCAGTATCATAATCTGAAAAAATATTAACAAAGCATAGCAGATAGAAGGAGGCATTGTAAAGAAAATTATAGAAGCACTAATATAGAGATCTTTCACAGCCAAAAGTTACTTAGTATTATATAGGATTGAAACTTGTTTTGAAAAACAAACCACAATGACCACAAACTAAATCCTTCTCATTTAACATGACAAGGATGCTTAGTTCACTATATTTATGTTGATGATGGAACATTTTTTGAAGTATGGTATCTCATTCTTTTTATTGTTTTCTATTGATTTCAATTTATATTCTATTTGGTAACATGCATAAGACTGTCCAATTTTTATTTATTTATTTAATTTTTGCTGAGGAAGATTAGCCTTGAGCTAACAGCTGTGCCAATCTTCCTCTATTTTGTAGGTGGGTTGCTGCCACAGCATGGCTTGACGAGTGGTGTAGGTCCATGCCTGGGATCCAAATCTGCGAACCCAGGCCACTGAAGCAGAGCATGCCAAACTTAACCACTACGCTGCTGGGCTGGCCCCTCCAATTTTTTGTAAAAGTATTTCTAAGCATCAATCTACTCATCCTTATCTGTATAAATACAGTCAGCCCTCCGTCTCCGGAGGTTCTGCATCCATGGATTCAAACAAACGCAGATCATAACAGTACACGTTTGATGGGCAGTCAGTTGAATCTGAGGATACAGAACCCAGCATCTGTGGATTTTGGGGTGGGGATCCTGGAACTAATCCCCCACAGATATGGAGGGACAACTGCATGCAGATGAAAATATCTGGAATAATAATGTTAAAAAATAATTTACTTTTTTTGGGGCCGGCCCGGTGGCACAAGCGGTTAAGTGCGCGCGCTCCGCTGCGGCGGCCCGGGGTTCGCTGGTTCGGATCCTGGGCGCGCACCGACGCACTGCTTGGTAAGCCATGCTGTGGCGGCGTCCCATATAAAGTGGAGGAGGATGGGCACAGATGTTAGCCCAGGGCCGTCTTCCTCAGCAAAAAAAGAGGAGGATTGGCGGATGTTAGCTCAGGGCTGATCTCCTCACAAAAAAAAAAATAAAATAAAATAATTTACTTTTTTATCTAGATATTGGGTTTTCAGAATTTTTTTTACCTTCATTTTTGCATTCTTCCATATTGTTTAAATCACTTATAATAGGTATGTATCATTTTTATAAGTGCAATAGCATCAATTTTAATAAAACATAATAAAATCTCTGCTCACCAGAAAGCTCCACATAATTATAAAATAATTTCTTTATGTATCTCTCATTTACAACTGAATAAGATCAATCTATAAAATAATGAACAAAATTTTATCTTTCAGGTTCTCTCATACTTCTTGAACTGTATACACTTTGTAAGTCATACTTTGTAATGAAAAATAGCACTTCAAAAATCAAGGACGTGTATATACACAGCAAAAGAGACAGTAAAGAACATAGGTAATTATTAAATATCCTGAGCAACTGGGAAGCAAGGTACTCAACTATGGTCTCAGGTTTCTTGGAGTTTGACAAAGAGAAATAGATAACTGTGATTCTTAGAGACAAAAAGTTGCTATGTAGTGAAAAAACATAGCAGGTAAAAATCATTTGAATCTTTACTCCATAAATAAGCTATGAAAACTTAAACAAATTATTTAATTTCTCTGCCCCATATTGATATAACATGATGACAATGATATTTATCATATCCCCTACCAGGATTATAATGATGCTTAGAAAAGATAATGAATTTGAACATTCTTTGCATATGTTACAAGACTCTACACTAATTGTTACAACTAATAGAAAACAGGCACAAAACTTAAATCTCTGTGTGCAGCAAGACAGATGTTAATTGCTTTTTATTGTCATTCATCCATCAAATATTTATTGTGAGTGTACTCCTCCATATAATATGTCAATTAGAAATGAGCGCTACAGAGAAAATAAAATAGGGCAAGGATATAAATAGTATCTGAAGAGAATGGATTTATTTATTTATAATTTTAAGGTTAGTCAGGGATGATTGACTAATCAGGAGAAATTTGATTTGATACCTGAAAGAAATGAGAGCAAATCATGCAGGAATGTGAGGGTGGGGCCAGGGATTTCCAGGATAAGAAAATAAAAAATACCAAGGTCTTGAAATAGGATAATGTTTGGGGCATTCAAGGAATATCAAAGGGGCCAGTTTGTCTAGAGAAAAGTAAATGAGTGAGGAAGTGGATGGAGATAGTACGGGAGACATAGCAGTGGGCTAGATCATACAGGTCCTACTGGACAAGGAAGGTAGTTTGCATTTTACTCTGACTACGATGAAAAAACACTGGAGAGTGCTGAGCCAAGGACAGACTTACATTTTAAATGAATAAGCCTATCTTCTGTGTTAGGAAAAGACTGCAGTGTGGAGGTGCACATGGGAAAGCTAGAAGATCAGTGAGAAGAATACTCTAGTAATTCAAGTGACAGAATTTAATGACTTGGACCAGGTGGAGAAAGTGAGGTGATCAGGTTCAAAATATTTTAAAGATAGAGCCAATAGGAATTAGTGATTAGTGGTATGTGGGTGGTGAAAGAAATAGAAGAGTTGAGGGTGACTCCAATGAGTTTTCAATGAGAAACTGGAGGGGGCGAGTCGATGTTTAGTTCTTTGAGGAGGAGTGTGGGAGAAGCAGTTTGGGTATTAAAAAAAAAAAAAATTGAAGGGGCCAGCCCTGGTGGCCTAGTGGTTGTTTGGCACGCTCCGCTTCGGTGGCTGGGGTTCAGTTCCCAGGTGTGGACCTACACCACTTGTCAGGGGCTATGCTGTGGCAGCAACCCAAATACAAAATAGAGGAAGATTGGCGACAGATATTAGCTCAGGGTGAATCTTCCTCAGTAAAAAAAAAAAAAAAAAGAACCTACGATTTCATCCATTTCATAGTCCACTTAAATACCACCTTCTGGGAACACATTGCTCAAGATAGGTGTGAAGATACCACAAAAACTGCATCTGCTCTCTTTTTGGATTATATTAAACTTTCTGTCAGAAACAGAAAATAAAATGGCAGAAGGTTCCCCTTCCTGAGTTCAGGAGCTTGCTGAGCTCTTTGAAGATACTTTGACTCAGAAAAAAGAAAAATTACATACCAAGTTCATAGCACTTCGGATTAAGCAATTAATAAACAGAGGATCAGGACGTCTCTACGTCTAGTTAGAGAAAACACTGTGAAAATGGTAAGGAAAAGGAACACTGGAGGAAAAACTGTCTGATAGAATGACATCTTTCCAAGGATGTAGCCAGTCTTGTCTGCCCACAATTTTCCTGAACAGAAAAAGGAATGTAACTATTAAAATAATTTCTGGGTGGTATCAGGGCTGTACTGTCTACTATAAACCCTCCCTTCTTTCATCATTCCTTCCTCAGGATAACAAAAGATTTCCAGGGGTGGGAATCTCATAAAACCTTCAGATTTGGTTATATCTCAGCTACTTTCTGTGTCGTAGTCTCTCTCATTATTTAACATATTTTGTTTGTTTAGTGATTCTGCCGTGGTGAAACTGTTAGGAAGAGACTTACTTTGTAAATGTGGTGCTGTTTTAAATTGTGGACCAGTCTCTTTCTGGAAATCCTAGAAAGAGAAAAATCATTGGCCTGTAATTTGATGTTGGGCCAGATTGGTTACTCTACTAGTTTCCTACTGCTGCTGTAGCAAATTAACACACTCTTAGTAGCTTAATGCTACACAAATTTATTATCTTACAATTCTGGAGGTGAGACTTCCAAAATAAGTCTTAAGGGACCAAAATCAAGATGTCTACCTTCATTCTGGAGGCTTCAGGGGAGAATCTACTACCTTGCCTTTTCTAGCTTCTAGAGGTCGCCCAAATTCCTTGGCTCATGGTCCCTTCCATCATCTTTAAAGTACATCACACAACATATGGTTTCATAGTCACATCTCCTTTTTCTGACTTTGACCCTCTTGACCCACTCTTTTAAGGAACTTTGTGATTACATTGAGTCACCCAGATAATCCAAGCTAGTCCTCCCTCTTGAGATTTTTAATTTAATCACATCTTTAAAGTCCTTTTTGCCATGTAAGGTAGTATATATGTTGTTGTTTAAGATGTGGACATATTTGGTGGGTCATTACTCAGCCTACCACAGTTACCCTCTATAATCTTAGATCTTGAATCTGTCTCTGATTGTCTCTGTTCCAAAAACAGTTCAGACATGGGGTACCTAACTCTAAAAATTCTTGGCTGATCTTTCTATGGCCTTACTAAAAGTGCCCTTTTTGGGGGGCGAGGAGAGGCTTAGGAAGATTAGGCCCTTTGCAATTGCATACTTCCAGAAGGGACTCATTAACCCTTTTACTAGCCACTATAATATCTTTGTTTTGCTAATCAAAAAGATGAATGGCTGAGGCACTATTTTGAATAAGATATGAGAACTAAAAATATTTCACAAGTTTAGATATTAAAAGGACTAACAAGAATCCACAGAGCATACTCTTATAAAGCTTTTATTTAAAGGCAAATATATGGTGCAGCAAAAGATAGATAGTACAGGCAATACTGGGATTCTAAGAGACCTCCAAGAGTAGGCTCTCCACAATCCTTACGTGCCCAAGGACAAGTTTCGCCTCCAATGTAAATCCCTACCTATATGATGCAGCTTTGGAAGAGCTCAAGGCAGGTGTTCCCAGCCAGATTTTTGATTATGTAGTCTAGTTAGGCTATGTAATCTTTTATGCCTATTGAAAAGCCATCAGTGAACAAACTGACCCTGAGTGTAGCCAAGTGAATTTTTTGCTTTAAATAGCATGCCATAGATTCCACTGTCTTTATCTTGGCCAAAATTCAAACCATACATCCATCCCCACATTCATCCCCAGAGATAAAGATAGAGTTTACCAATATAGCTGTAAATTAACTCTACCTTACAAAGTCAATCACCTGACACTTGAAGAAGTCTTTTTAATTATGAATTGCTACGATCATTTCTTCCATGTACCTCTTACAATATTTATAGAACAAAAAAAAAAAGGACAACTGTCAAATACTAATTATTTTTGCATATCAAATGAGATGTAGGTAAATCAGTCAAATTATTCTTACCAATTACATCAGTATAACACTAAGTAGCAGTTACATTATTAAACTAAGATTATTACAAAATAAGTCATTTAGAATTACAATAGTATTTTTTAGGGCTTCCTAATAAGAGCAGTCCTTGATTGTATTATCAAATGTTGTCGTGAATTGTGGTATAAGTCAAGAGCTGAATTTTGTTAGTTCTGGATTCCAGGTCTCTTGCAGAGCATAGCCATAAGGCCCATGTCATACTACAAGATTATATTGACCAGATTTCATAATGAGCCTTATATTTAAGTAATGCGCCCCCCTCCCCGCCATATACACCCAAGTAAATTCTTGATTAAATTGAACAGGGTTCCAATTCCAACTACTCTATTAGGCACATCTGGTGTTTGTTTATATGTGGGGCCTTGGCAACTGGGGAGCACTTATACAAATTACATTCTCCATTGAGGAATTCCCATAGACTAGGGGGGCCATAAATCTCTCATATGTTCATTGCTTTTACCTCTGTTGCCAAGATCCAGGTCATTGTCTTTGAGCTACCTTTGTTTTCATCTCAAGGAGCATACTTAATAACCCCTCTTGGTTCAGTATCCATGCTCTTTCCCATTGTTATTCCTATTATGCTGTTTAACTACGCTTTGAGGTTATTTTATCCATTTTTCAAAGAAGCGTAATCTGTCTAGGCTGCTTGCATCCTTTTCCTTTCTTCTGAAATAAATTCCCTTTTAAACGGCCAGTAAAGGCCAATAAGACTTTTTCCTCAGTATATCTCTTAGTGAAGGCAAATTCAGCTTGCCCAAGGACTCCTAGACGTGTACTGATTTCTTCTAAGGCTCTTTTAGGCAGGATATTTTGGTCAATGTTAGTTGAATTCCCCAGGACAATATCATATGACTTGTAGTCACTCAAAATATACTTTAGTTTGAGTACGCCAAAGAGCTTCCCGTAGGTGTCCTTGGCAGCCACTGGAGCTATTAGAAGCAAGAATATGTGCCACCAAGTCACCCCTAAACTAATATTGGTTTCTGTTTTCCAAGTATTCTTTACCTTAGCAATTCCCTTCATCCACACACACACACAAAATTGCTTTACATGCAGTAAGACGTATAATATCTGATAAATCAGAAATGGAACAGATGTTTTGACAGAATGGGTATCTTGAGTCTCAAGATAATTTTTTGTCCCTCTGTAATAGAATCAGTTGCAACTAAATCCCGATAACACACTAGCAAACCAGCACTTGCCTTTTAAATAGCGTATACCTTGAAATTGCAATGGTAAATTTGTTCAAAATTCCAGTGGTCTCTGCTGAGTGGCAGTAACAGGCTTTTGCCTGATGTCCAGTCATTAGGGCCATTAGTTTCAGACACTTCCAAAATCGTTTAAGGGTGGGATCAGTATATGTTGGGCTGTACCAAGTGCTTTTTGAAGCTCCAAGAAAGCTTAATCTTGGGAAAAAAAAATAAAATTTATTCCCAAATGTGACATGAGATGTCTTTAGAAACTAAACAATCCAATAAATCTATATACCTTTTGATTGATTTTGGAGCTGGCAGAGACAATAACTTATTTTTGATTGTCTGAACAATGTCTCTGTTGCCCCCTTTTCAAGTAAAGCCGAGAAATTTTATCATTTGCTCTGAGCTCTGTACTTTATTTGGGTTAATTAGCCATCCTATAGCGGTCATATGATTAACAAGTATTTGTAATTGGCTTAGTCTTCAGATGGAGATATCAACCTTCTGTGATTAATATAATGAATGACAGTACTTTCCAATTAAATCCAATCTATATCCCTGCTCGCTAGGTTGTGGCAATCAGCAGGAGAAATTAAATATTCTTTTGATTACACAGCAAATGTATATTGGAGCCCATCCCAGATGAATGCAAATCAGCTTTAACTCTCTTCTAAATAGAGATGGAAAAGAAGGCAAGAGCCAAACCAAGCTATGTCCCTTAGTTTGTGGCGTATCTTGCATTGTTGATGCCACATTGGTACAGCTGATGCTTTTGAGGGCACCACTTTCTGCCATCTCTATGATCTATAGTTAACTTTCAAAATTCATCAGCTTTTTACGGGCCATGCCGACTATTACACAAGGAGTTTTATGATACTAATATATTTGCATCTAATAGCTCCTTTATTAAACCAGAATATTCATACCCCTCAGGTATCTTACATTGTTTTAAATTAAGCACTTGAGTATGTTTAGATTATTCTAAATGTTCTCATGTCGATTGTCCAATTAAAACAGCTTGAAGAGCTGATTTTCATATCATCCCCTTTCCATGTGTTTTGGATAAGGGAGAACTTCCCCATTTAGACATCACATATATTCCAATAATACATTCTGGCAATGGTAAGCCAACATCCATAAATAACTTTTGTTCATAAAGTCCTGCTTTGAGCTATACTTTCACCTGAAAACTTTCTATATTTGCATCATCATAACCCACTAATTTTATTATCTTCTACCATTTCGTTAGCAGATTTATAAAGGACAGTACACTGAACAGCAGTGCCCAGCAATTCGAATAAATTTCTTCACCAGCCCCAGGCCATTGTACCCATCCCAATGCAAATAATTTTGGGTCCCCTACCAGGGATTTTGCCAAGAGACCCTGGCCCCCTTGTCACCCAGGATCCTAATCCTCTCCTGTTTTAATTGGCATTGACTCTGAAAGGATTATAGACTGTAGTTTTCTATAATCATGAGATTTTTAAAAATTTATGAAGGACAAGGTAAAGTAAGTGAATTTGTCCTCATCCTTTCACAGCCTGAGTAGTATGTAGGGCTGGATGACCTAGTCTCTCATAGTCATCCATTAAAATTTTAGTAGCTACTCTATCTACTCCTTCCTTTTTCCAATGCCATTTTTAATTGAGCCTCTAAAGAATCACACACAGGTTAATTATCTCGAGGTTTTTCATACTTTTTTCTTATTGCTCCCTTTCTTTAGCATAATCCTGAAAATTTTCCCATCATGTAGCTCCACTCAGGGATTTAAAGTCCATAACAGTTTCCCACACGTCATCTTTTCTCCTCGACAATAAAGTCACGTACAGGGCACAAACAATTAGAGTTCCTTTTATCAGAGCATCAGTTATCACTAGGTAAGGGGTATAGAGATAGTGAAAATCTTAAGATCATACAGAAAGTATAGGTCATAATTTTGTTTCTCTAACTGCCTCCAGCTGCTTCTCTGTTACCTTCAATTTTACTAGAAAACGTTAAAAAAAAAAGAGACACCACATTGTTGGCTGATTTAGGTTTTTTTGAATTTATTTTGTAATACATTTAGCTATCCACCTAGCTCTGGATTCATGAACTTCAGGTCTCATCTGTGATTTTCTTCCTGTTGGTGGATGTAGTGTTTATGCAGCCTAAACCCAGCAATGGCCAGGAAGTCAGCCTGGAAACAACAATGATTCCTTCCCCTCAGGTTTATTTCTCCTAAACCATGTCTTAGTCATTATTATTTAAATTATATTGTCAGGGACGGTCTCACATATCCCATTCTCATTGCCAACTGCAATGATTCCATAAACTTAAATCTTTAAAATGTCTCGAAATTTGTACAGAGCATCCTCACATAAGGCTTATTTTAAAGCCGCAAAAAGACAGTATAGGAAAGCAAGGCAATGGGATCCAAGAGACATCCAGGTGTGAGTTCTCAGTTTCTTTATTCACACACAGATGGTCTTGGTCTCCAAACTGAACCACCAATAATTGTACAATGAATCTTGACTTCAGAAAGACAACACAGAACTTATTTTCCTGTGGGGTTTTTATGTTCCTCTGATCCCTTATTCAAGCCCAGCGGCCTAACCAGCTATGCTAGCTGAAAAACGTCAGTAAAGGAACTAGTCCTGCAGATCCTGGTGTCCCATGGCAACGTCTGAGGAGCACAACTATGATCCATCACATCTGGAGGACAGCCTAGCCCCAAGGAGGGGAACTAGAAAGGTGCTACAGCATTCACTACAAGCAATCAATGTTTCCAGTGTATGTCCTAGGATCAATATATATTTCACCTTACTATAAAATAAGAAAAAAAAAACATATTTGTTTAATGCTTCCTAGGTCGCAGATGATATTATACTAAGGGCTTTACAGTATCATCTCTGGTCTTAGCAAAATAACTGCTGTTAGTTCCATTTTACAGATGAGGACACTAAGGCTCATAAAGTCAGACTGGTAACTATTTTCCCCAGTCCACCCAGCTGGTTAAGAGGTAGATCCAGTTTTGACATCAGAGCTGGTCCATTTAATCCCCAGTTCACCACAGAGCATGTGGAGCTCATCCTCAGGATGCTTAGAAGAGAATCAGTGTTCATGAACATCAATCTGATACTGTAATATTCGTAGTCCTCAAAGAAAGATAAGATTATATTCAGTAAACTGTGCTTCTTAAGTAGGAAAAAGTGCCCAAGACAAACTGATAAAATATTAAAAAAGGATTGAAATGAAAAAGATCTCCTGGTGGCCCAGAAGTGGCTAAGCAGATCAAGGTTTTTGCTATGCACTATAAATCAAAGTTAATTACATTTTTACTGTATATTTTTTGAAACAAAACAAACTAGCCCTGAGAAGTTGAGAAGTCATCAGGGAAGTGTAGACTTTAAATGGCACATAATAAATGACCTTGCCTTTTATATGGCCAAGAGTTAAAAGGTAGACATTCAGGCATCCCCAGAGATAAAGACAGAGTTTTTCCAGTCCAGCTGTAAATTCACTCTTTCTTAAACAGAAAGATTAAAAATTGTCTACATTAAAACCAAAGATAGACTGTTCATCCAAACACAGCATGAAGGAAACAGATAACCAAAAATAGAAGTAATATTGAACATAAAACAAAAAAAGTGATAGTTTCCATAACATAGTTAGGATGCCTACAAATAAATAAGACAAAGCTAAACTCAATTTATGGAAAAGGAAAAAACTTAAATCGATTGTTCATTCAAGAGGAAACTTAAATAGCCAATATGCATATGAAAAGATGCTTATCATTAGAAATAAGCAAAATGAAAATCAAAATAACCGATAACATTTTTCCCTATTTCTATTTGATAAAAATGTTTAAGAATTTGAGGGTATCAATATCGCCAAGCTTTCAAAGGAACCAGAACTTTAATTCCTGGTATAAATCTAAATTTATACCAGATAGAAGTCAAGATGGCGGCGTAAGCAGACTCGGAACTCACCTCCTCCCGTGGACACAGCCAATTTACAACTACGAGTGGACAAATTACCCCTGAGACAGAACTGAAAACTGGATGAGAGGAACTCCTGCAACAACGGACAATCCTAATGAGGTGGAAGAGGCAGAAACTCCCTTCTGGAGAGAAAAACGCCGCCTTCACAAGCCGCAAGCTTCACAGCCACCAGGAGCAGCGCACAGGTACGCAGCCTCCCTGGAGGCGCGGGGCCCTGAGCCGGGAGCGCCCCCGCTGTGGGCATTGTGTGGACCCAACACAATTGAGACCAGCGGCATAATATCTGACTGTGCCTGCTACTAAAGCATTGCGGAGCAGCCCCAGAAAACCCTGTTCACAAAGAAACTAAAACTGGCTCTTAAAGGGCCCACGCGCAAACTCACGCATTTCAGAAAGCAAGCTAAAATCACCAGAAAGAAAGGTGCACAGTGCTGTGGTGAAAAGAGACTCACCTAATAGGCCCTGAGTGCATCTCGGTGAGGGGTGAGACCTCTCCAGGGACTGGGACATTGGCGGTGGCCATTGTTGTGGCCTGGTGTGGGTGTGCTGACACAGACGCCATTGGAGTTCTCCCTGGGGCCTGCTAGCCCAGGGTCTGCCCCACCCGATAGAGCACCGATTTAATCCAGCTCAGCCAGGGCAGGCAGCCCACCCCAGAGACTGGCCCCACCCAACAACAAGCCCTCAGGCAACTTGTGGGCCTGCATAGATTGGTGACTGGATTCTCTGCAGCCTGGCAACTGAGCCGAATTTAGCGGGGCAGGGTGTCCACAAGGAGCCAGTGGAGAGTGTGGGGTGGTGCTGGAGTGGGTGGGGCTCCCGCAGTGGAGAGACTGGGTCCGCTTGGGGAGGTCGGGGTGAGCACACCGGGCAGGACTGTGTTGACTGTGTTTGTGGACCTGTAGGCGGCAGGGCTTGTCAGCTGCAGAAGACTCCTGCTTCTCAAAGACTCACATAGGGCGTTTGCCCCACCTTCCAAAGTTTGAAACAATTGGGTGCTCCTGTGCCTGAGGCCAGCCCCACCCAGCTGCAATCCTCAGAGAGCTGATGAGAGACCTAATAGGCTAGAGGCTTACAGCAATTGTAAGGCCCTGAGCCTAATAACCTGCCACGCTGGGGGCCTACTCAATTAAAAGAAATACTGCAACACAAATGTGGTATTAGAACTTGCAGCCAACTGTGCTGGGGCTCCCCACACCTCATAAAGAGACTGAATGGCCCACAACAACTACAAGCAACTGAGCATTACAACAGCTGGCCAGGAGCATAACTCAGCCTCCCTGGGCGCCTACAGGGAGAGCAAACAGGCCACAACAGTAGGACACATGTAGACTACATAGGGGTCACCCCTGGAACATTGAGAACTGAGGGAAGCACACTGGAAGCCTCCTAAGGGATCACTTACATAAGGTCACCTATCCAAGAACAGGAGATGTAGCTGACCTACCTAATACGTAGACACAAGCACAGGGAAAGAGGCAAAATGAGGAGGCAAAAGAATACATTCCAAGTAAGGGAACAGGACAAAACCCCAGAAAAGGAATTAAGTGAAACAGAAATGAGCAAACTACCTGACAGAGAGTTCAAACAAAGAGTGTTAAGGATGCTCACTGATCTGGGGAGAAGAATAGATGAACTCAGTGAGAATGTCAACAAAGAAATGGAAGATATAAAAAAGAACCAATCAGAAATGAAGAATACAATACTGGAAATGAAAAATTCATTAGAGGGACTCAAAAGCAGAGTAGAGGATACAGAAGAATGGATCTGTGAGCTGGACGAAAGACTAGAAGAAATTACCCAAGGTGAACAGGTAAAAGAGAAAAGAATTAAAAAGAGTGAGGACAGTCTAAGGGACCTCTGGGACAACATCAAGGGCACTAACGTCCGTGTTATAGGTGTCCCGGAAGGAGTAGAGTGAGACAAGGGGTCAGAGAATCTATTTCAAGAAATAATAGATGAAAACTTCCCTAACCTAAGGAAGGAAACAGACATCCAGGTACAGGAAGCACAGAGAGCCCCAAACAAGATAAACCCAAAGAGGCCCACACCAAGACACATCATAATCAAAATGTCCAGAATTAAAGATAAAGAGAGAATCCTAAAAGCCGCAAGAGAATGTCAAGTTACATACAAAGGAAACCCCATAAGGCTATCAGTTGACTTCTCAGCAGAAACCTTACAGGCTAGAAGAGACTGGCACGATATATTTAAAGTGCTAAAAGGAAAAAACTTACAGCCAAGAAGACTCTACCCAGCAAGGTTATCATTCAAAATGGAAGGAGAGATGAAAAATTTCCCAGACAAGCAAAAATTAAAGGAGTTTCTCACCAAGAAACCAATGCTACAAGAAATGTGAAAGGGACTGATTAAAGGGGAAAAGAGAAGACCACAAATAGGAAACATTATCTATTTCCATGATAAGAACATAATGGATACAAATGCACAAAAAAGAGGTTAGATATGATATCAAAATCATAAAAGGAGGGAGGAGGGGAGATAAAGAGTACAGCTTTCAGACAGAATTCAAACTAAAGTGACCATCAATTCTGTATAGAAGAAGAAAGGAACAGAGAAGGACTACTAAAACACTGAGAAAAAAAAAGTTAAAAAATGGCAGTAAGTACACACTTATCAATAGCTACTTTAAACGTCAATGGACTAAATGTTCCAATTAAAAGGCATAGGGTGGCTGACTGGATAAAAAAACAAGACCCATATATATGCTGCATACAAGAGACACACTTCAGACCTAAAGACACTCACAAATTGAAAGTGAAGGGATGGAAAAAGATACTCCACGCAAACGGCAATGAAAAGAAATCTGGGGTAGCAGTACTCATATCAGACAAAATAGACTTTAAAACAAAAACAGTAAAAAGAGACAAGGGCATTACATAATGATCAAGGGAACAATCCAACAAGAGGATATAACACTTGCAAATATCTACGCACCCAATGTAGGTGCACCTAAATATATAAAGCAATTATTAACAGACATAAAAACAGAAATAGAAAGTAACACAATAATAGTAGGGGACTTTAACACTCCACTTACACCAACGGATAGATCATCCAAACAGAAGATCAATAAGGAAACATTGGCCTTAAACAACACACTAGAACAGATGGACCTAGTAGATATATACAGAGCATTCCATCCAAAAACCGAAGAATACACGTTCTTTTCAAATGCACATGGAACATTCTCCAGGATTGATCACATATTAGGCCACAAAACAAGTCTCCATAAATTTAAGAAGATTGAAATAATACCAAGCATCTTTTCTGACCACAACGGTATGAAACTAGAAATCAACTATAGGAAGAAAATCAGAAAGGCCACAAATACGTGGAGATTAAACAAAATGCTACTGAACAACAACTGGGTTAACGAAGAAATCAAAAAATACCTGGAGACAAATGAAAATGAAAATACGACATGCCAGAATTTATGGGATACAGCATAGGGGTTCTAAGAGGGAAGTTTATAGCGATACAGGCCTATCTCAACAAGCAAGAAAAATCTCAGATAAACAATCTAACAATGCACCTAAAGGAACTGGAAAAAGAAGAACAAACCAAGCCCAAAATCAGTAGAAGAAGGGAAATAATAAAAATCAGAGCAGAAATAAATGAAATAGAGACCAAAAAAACAATAGAAAAAATTAATAAAACCAAGAGCTGGTTCTTTGAAAAGATAAACAAAATTGATAAACCTTTAGCTAGACTCACCAAGAAAAAAAGAGAGAAGGCACAAATAAGTAAAATCAGAAATGAAAGAGGAGAGGTTACAACAGACACCTCGGAAATACAAAAGATTATAAGAGAATACTATGAAAAGCTATATGCCAACCAATTCGACAATCTGGAAGAAATGGATAAATTCTTAGAATCATACAACCTTCCAAAACTTGATCAAGAAGAAGTAGAGAATTTGAATAGACCAATCACCTGTAAGGAGATCGAAACAGTAATCAAAAACTTCCCCAAAAATAAAAGTCCAGGACCAGACAGCTTTCCTGGTGAATACTACCAAACATTCAGAGAAGACTTAATTCCTATCCTTCTCAAACTCTTCCAAAAAATTGAGGAGGGGGGAAGCTCCCTAACTCATTCTACGAAGCTGACATTACCCTGATACCAAAACCAGACAAGGACAAAGAAAATTACAGGCCAATATCACTGATGAACATCGATGCAAAAATCCTCAACAAAATACTAGCAAATCGCATACAACAATATGTTAAAAAGATTATACACCATGAATAAGTGGGATATATTCCAGGTATGCAGGGATGGTTTAACATTCGCAAATCAATCAACATAATACACCACATTAATAAAATGAAGAATAAAAATCACATGATCATCTCAATAGATGCAGAGAAAGCATTTGACAAGATACAGCATCCATTTATGATAAAAACTCTGATCAAAATGGGTATAGAAGGAAAGTACCTCAACATAATAAAGACCATATATGACAAACCCACAGCTAATATCATCCTCAATGGTGAAAAACTGAAAGCCATCCCTCTAAGAACAGGAACTAGACAAGGATGTCCACTGTCACCACTCCTGTTTAACATAGTACTGGAAGTCCTAGCCAGAGCAATCAGGCAAGAGAAGGAAATAAAAGGGATCCAAATTGGAAAGTAAGAAGTGAAACTCTCACTATTTGCAGATGACATGATTTTATATATAGAAAACCCTAAAAAATCCACCAGAAAACTTTTAGAAGTAATAAACAAATATGGTAAAGTTGCAGGATACAAAATGAACATACAAAAAGCAGTTGTATTTCTGTACACTAACAACGAAGTAGCAGAAAGAGAAATTAAGAATACCATCCCATTTACAATTGCAACAAAAAGAATAAAATACCTAGGAATAAACTTAACCAAAGAGGTGAAAGATCTGTACACCGAAAACTATAAAACATTTCTGAAAGAAATTGAAGAAGACACCAAGAAATGGAAAGACATTCCGTGCTCTTGGATTGGAAGAATTAACATAGTTAAGATGTCCATACTTCCTAAAGCCATCTATAGATTCAATGCAATCCCTATCAAATTTCCAACAACATTTTTCACAGAAATAGAACAAAGAATCCTAAAATTTATATGGAACAACAAAAGACCCCGAATAGCTAAAGGAATCCTGAGAAAAAAGAACAAAGCTGGAGGTATCACACTCCCTGATTTCAAAATATACTGCAAAGCTATAGTAACCAAAACAGCATGGTACTGGCACAAAAACAGACACACAGATCAATGGA
Source organism: Diceros bicornis minor (assembly GCF_020826845.1). NCBI lineage: Eukaryota > Metazoa > Chordata > Mammalia > Perissodactyla > Rhinocerotidae > Diceros > Diceros bicornis. The sequence continues at coordinate 49,765,824 of NC_080747.1, forward strand.
ATAGAATCGAAAGCCCAGAAATAAACCCACACATCTATGGACAGCTAATCTTTGAGAAAGGAGCCAAGAACATACAATGGGGAAAAGAAAGTCTTTTCAACAAATGGTGTTGGGAAAACTGGATAGCCACATGCAAAAAAATGAAAGTAGACCCTTACCTTACACCATACACAAAAAATTAACTCCAAATGGATTAAAGACTTGAATGTAAGACCTGAAACTGTGAAACTTCTAGAAGAAGACATAGGCAGTACATTCTTCGACATCGGTCTTAGCAACATCTTTTCAAACACCACGTCTGACCGGGCAAGAGAGACAATAGAAAAAATAAACAAATGGGACTACATCAAACTAAAAAGCATCTGCACAGCAAAGGAAACCATCAACAAAACGAAAAGACAACCTAACAATTGGGAGAAGATATTTGCAAACCATACATTTGATAAGGGCTTAATCTCCAAAATATGTAAAGAACTCATGCATCTCAACAACAAAAAAACTACCAACCCAATTAAAAAATGGACAAAAGACCTGAACAGACATTTCTCCAAAGAAGATATACAGATGGCCAACAGACACATGAAAAGATGTTCAAAATCACTAACTATCAGGGAAATGCAAATCAAAACTACAATGAGATATCACTTCATGCCCGTCAGAATGGCTATAATTAACAAGACAGGAAACAACATGTGTTGGAGAGGATGTGGAGAGAAGGGAACTCTCATACACTGCTGGTGGGAGTGCAAACTGGTGCAGCCACTATGGAAAACTGTATGGAGATTCCTCAAAAAATCACGAATAGAACTACCATATGATCCAGCTATTCCACTGCTGGGTGTTTATCCAAAGGACTTGAAAACACCAGTTTGTAAAGGTACATGCACCCCTTTGTTCATTGCAGCATTATTCACAATAGCCAAGACTTGGAAGCAACCTAAGTGCCCATCAAGAGGTGAATGGATAAAGGAGTTGTGGTATATATACACAATGGAATACTACTCAGCCATAAGAAATGATGAAATCCAGCCATTTGTGACAACATGGATGGACATTGAGGGCATAATGCAAAGTGAAATAAGTCAGAGGGAGAAGGTCAAATACCGTATGATTTCCTTCATTAAGTAGTAGATAATAACAACAATAAACAAACACATAGTGACAGAGATTGGATTGGTGGTTGCCGGGGGGGGGGGGAGGGAGGGAGGTGAAGGGGATGGTTCAGTACATGTGTGTGGTGATGGGTTGTAGTCGGTGTTTTGGTGGTGAACATGATGTAATCTGTGCAGAAGTGGAGGTGTAGTGATGTATACCTGAAATTTTTACAATGTTATAAACCAATGTTACTGCAATAAACAAAAAATTAAAAAAAAACAAACAATAAATTTATACCAATATTTTATGGTGTACATAATATATGCCAATATTTGAAACAACAATGTGGTCTTTTCTAGTAAATTTAAAAGTACTTATATTACTCAACAATTCCACTTGTGGGTATGTGCAATTAAAGCAGTTTTTTTTTCAAAATTTAACGGTGACTTACAGTAAGAAATTTATTTAATTTTGTGATGTTGTAAATACGTACATGCTTACAAGTACTTGTGTGTGTCTATGTATACGTAAACAAAAGAATAATAAAATATTTTTTAATAGTAAAATATATGAATATGAACAAAAGTTAAATGAAACAATGTTTGCCCCAACAATTTGAGATGAGCAATGAAACTAACATATTCTGTTTAATTTTTTCTGTTCATTATATTCGCAAATGAGGGACATAATCCTCTAAATTACCTTGATGATCCTCTGAAGTGTTGTGACTTACATATTCAAAAACACTATTCTCATCAGCCAGCCCCGTGGCGTAGTGGTTGAGTTCAGCATGCTCCACTTTGGTGGCCGGGGTTTTCGGGTTCCGGTCCTGGGCATGGACCTGCACCACTCATCACCCATGCTGTGGTAGTGAGCCACATACAAAAGAGAGGAAGATTGGGGGCCCTCCCAGTGGCATAGATGTTAATTTCACATACTCCTCTTTGGGGGCCCGGGGTTCACAGGTTTGGATCCTCAGCACAGACCTACACGAGGATCTCAGGTTTGGATCCTCAGCACAGACCTACACACTGCTTGTCAAGGCATGCTGTGGCAGGCATCCCACATATAAAGTAGAGGAAGATGGGCACAGATGTTAGCCCAGAGCCAATCTTCCTCAGCAAAAAGAGGAGGATTGGCAATGGATGTTAGCTCAGGGCTAACCTTCCTCATCAAAAAAAAGAAAAATAGAGGAAGATGGGCACAGATGTTAGCTCAGGGCTAATCTTTCTCAAGCAAAAAAAGAGGAAGATTGGCAACAAATGTTAGCTTAAGGTAAATATTCCTCAAAAACAAAAACAAAAACCCACTAATCTATAGAAGTGTATAGGGTATAATACTCTTACACATGTGTACTAGGAGACATATACAAGAATTTTTGAATGAGCAATGTTTGTTACAGTAAAAACAGAAAAGAATGCTTCAAAAAAGGATAAATTAATATGCATACTATGGTATACTATACCATATATTATACTAGTAATGAAAATAAAATACTTAAAACTAAACTGCATATAACAATATGTATGAATTTCATATACATAATATAGAGCAAAAAATCAAGTTGCAGGAGTATTTAGAAAATGTAATTCCATTTATGATTAAAAAATATAAAACCAATCATTAGTATTCATATGTGTATGAGAGAGATCTATAAAAAACACAGGAGCGCTGTACACCCTATACGACACATTGGTTGTTATCTGATAAGAGCACATAGGTGGTTTCAAAAGTGTAGTACAGTAGTCATTTCTTTTCCATGATTTCAGTTACCCATGGTCAACCATGGTCGGAAAATATTAAATGGAAAATTCTAGAAAGAAACAATTCAAGAGTTTTAAATTGTTCACCATTATAAATAGCGTGATGAAATCTCCTGCCGTCCTGCTTCATCCCACCTGGGATGTGAATCATCCCTTTGTCCATGCTATATATGATACGCACTTGTTAGTCACTTAATAGCTGTTTTGATTATCAGATCGACTGTCACAGTATCGCAGTGCTTGTGTTCAAGTAACCTTTATTTTACTTAATAATGGCCCCAAAGCACAAGAGTAGTGATGTTGGCAATTCGGATATGCCAAAGAGAAATCATAAAGTACTTCTTTTAAGTGAAAAGGTGAAAGTTCTTGACTTAATGTAGAAAGAAAAAAAATCGTATGCTGAGGTTGTTAAGATCTATAATAAGAACAAATTTTCTATCCATGGAATTATAAAGAAAGAAAGAGAAATTTGTGTTAGTTTTGCTATCATACTTCAAATATGTATATGTAGGAAAAAACAGAGTATATATGGGGTTTGGTACTATCCGTGGTTTCAGACATCCACTGGGGGTGTTAGAATGTATTCCCGGCAGATAGGGGTGACTACTGTAGTCTATTCATAAATATTCATGTGTTTATCTGTGTAATTGGTATATTGGTGTTAATTTTAACTTTACTTTTAACATATGATTTACATTTCTCATCTTTAGTATTCAATATTTAATAAAACAATTTATAATATATAGTGATTTAATGAAGATATCATTTTAAATATATATATAATTAAAAAATAAATTTAAATGTTTAAGAAATAACAGATATAAAAGGGGATGTGGCTACTACATAGAATATCTGCCAAGGACAAAGGTGTTCTTCTCACTCTGAGTATTAAAAGCATCCTGGCCTCAACATTAGACTATTTCAGTTTCTGTTTTTCATCAAAAGACATTATACTTCTTTATATAGTCCTAAAGGAACAGAAATTGGTTTCAAACATACATTCTACTACTATGGTAAAATATTTGGAGACAAGTAAGGCTAGTAGGAAATATTTTTTCTCTTCCTTATACGTATGGAACAACAACAATAATAATGTGTCCCTATTTATTTATCATTTTTCATGTGCTTTAAGGACATTAACTCATTTAATTCTCAGGAACCTGTGAGATAAACCTTATTCTCATTACACAGAGAAGGAAAATGAGGCACAGAACTTTTAAGTAACCTACTCAAGTACATACAGCAAGTAAGTTTAAGCACGGCTTAAATGACTTCAAATTTCAGTTTATGGAAAGAAAAAACTTAGGACACAATTCTAACCAGGACTTTAACTACATGTCACTAATAAAGTTAGAAACAATTGTATTTAAACTGTCTGATTGGTATTTGTGACCAAATTACATATTTGCAGTGGTTAAATGTGCTCTGCCTATTGTTAAATATTACAGTATATTATCCTTTAAACTATCCTCAATGCAAATATTTCATATTTAAAATTAGCACTTATTCTATAGTACAAAATCATCAGAAAACTATAAACTTAGAGCCAGACTGTGGAAATATAAGGTTAAAATTAAGGATTTCAGTAGGGAAGGGGAAAAAAAATGCCCTGTGAAAACAAGTGAAGAAAGACATACCCGAGTTGCTTCCTGAATATTTGCATGTGAAAATGAAACCGCAGATTTCTGCCCAAGAACTTCCTGTCACCTCAAACTTAAATGAAAGGGAAATACACTTTGTGCATGTGTATGTGTATCTGGTGATTCACATTAGCATCAGTATTATTTTTTGTCAGTTGTGTTTTGTGCTTGCCTGAATGGCTATTGCTGGCATCTGTTGTGGGACCAACGAGAATAGGGACGTGGTGAGTCAAGCTTTTTGACTTTTGTTGTTCTGGACGTGTATGCTTATGATCTGTCATTCAACAGATTAAGTTTCTTTAAGCAAAACAGACTCTGCTGTTTTGGGAGTTTTGCTGTCTTAACATATTTTTAAAGCCATTTTATGAAATGATTCTTTTGAAGAGAAAAAATTTAATAGATGCTATGTTGCATAAGAGAAGTGGTTCTTAACATTAACTCAGTTTTTGGATAAACTTGAACAAATGAAATTTCTACCACCTAACATATTTTAAACCTAAAATGAGAGACAACTCTCTCTCTCACTACACCATGAATATGTTACAAAAATTAAAGAAAATTTGGAGCACTATTACCTACTGTCCTCTTGTTAAGCTGTTTTCCTTCTTAAGTATCAAAGCAACAGAAAGAGGAAATTATCTAAAAGAAAATTCTGGAATGTAAAAAAATTCTATAAATTAATACATTACTTAGATGTCCAATAAAGGAGTTGAAGGATTCCATAAACTGAATATTCTACCCTTTCTTTTGCCCTTTAGTTTGGCATGTTCTGGGATTCTTTCCTTATGCTCGCTGTCCCTAAATCCACAGGCGCTCAGGTTTTCTGAGTTGCTGGGGTCACCAGATTGTGCTAGGTACAGCCTCATGAGGTAAACTTTTGCTTTTAACTTATTCTTGTGCAGATTTACCTATATCAGTTCCACACCTCACCCTGCCTCCTGAGATACCTAAGCTCTCTGATTCCTGATGCTGTCTGGACTTCTTTAGGATGAATTGTCCTGATTCACAAGGTACATATTGTGCCAGCATTTAGGTTTCATCTGTTCCACTCTTCTAGGTGAGTTACTGATTCTTCCTTCTAATTTCACCTTCGAAAACTGTGTTGACGTCTCTCATCACCTATTGTCCCCTTCCTTCTCTTTGTCCATTAAAGCGAAATTCAAGAGGAAGAGGTAATACAAGCAGGTGTTAATTTTCCATGTTTGATTAGACGTCCATGCATGTTACTCCATGTTACTAGCACCCGCCAGCCCTAAATTATAAAACCACAAAAGGGTTGTGGAAACTTTCAGTACTATTTAGAATAACACAACATAACAAATTTTAGCCTTTCTATGTTGGTGCAAGAGTTATAAGAGAATGAAGAATGAAGATTTTAGCAATCCTAATTTCTTTAAATATTTAATTGACCTACTGAATAGGAAAGTGTAGTCCTCATTGGCTGAAATTCTGACAGACAGATATTGCTGGAACTAAAGCCTCTGTAATAGACTTCTCATCTGTAGCAGAGAAAAGAGTCTTTATTTTCCCCCTGTATTTTAAAGAGCTCTAAGGCATCCACTGATGTGTCACTGCTTAGGAAAAAAAATGCTATACTTTTGGACTTAAATTGGATCACATTGACATATCCAAACTGCATTTTTTACAACCAATAACGTTCACATAATTTATTCTCTAAGCATTTAAAACTTCCTGGCTGCCCTACACTCAAGCAGAAAATTAGTTATTTCAATATCTTAAAAGAAATACACTTATGATTATTTATATTCATTATTCTTGAATATCCCATTACTGACTATACATATGTAAATTATGAATTCAAACTGATTTATTTAAAATCACAATATCTACTAAAGTAAACCCCTGAAACTAGTCATTTGGGGAAAAAATATTTTATTTCGCATCTTTCTGAAGATAAACTGATATGTAAGATTACTTTCCAGGTGAGGTTTATCAAAAACCCTTTACTCATTAATTACTGTGATATTCTGGTCTTCATTTTACATGGATTTACTGTAATTACCCTGTTCTGATACTAAATATCACAAAATAAGTAAGATTTCTGGTTTGTCATTTGATCATTGATTTGTCATGCAAATTCTATGAAAACCATAATACATTAAAAAATGCACCACAGTAATACACTCCTTATACTTTTAAACACTCTTTTTCCTCTAAACGGAGTATATTCTAGTGGTGAATGGTTGGCTTTTTCATTGTACATATACAAAGGCAGTGAGACAATATTAAAAGGAAATAATAGTGAATGTAAAATACTGAACTTAAATTCAAAAAGGCTTGATTCTTATTGAGAATTTGACTTTGTATAGTGGGGAGACAACGGGATGATGAGATACTGCAGGCTAAATTATTTGCAAATTATACAACATATAGTACTGTAAGTTAAATTATGGTGATTTTTAAAGGTTTTTAGAATTCTCTCAGACAGCTCTTCTCAGAATAAGAAGAGCTCACAAGTATGTAGGATTTAGATGTTTGAAATTGCCATTTAGAAAGCGTCCCTTATGGATTGAATACATGTTTAATAATATACACAAAGTTTTAAACAAGGTCAGTATGTTAAGAATACATATCATATCATAAATGGTATTATAAATGTTGTTTAAAAATTTTATCCTGCCAAATGACTATTTTTTTTGTTAAAGAGATTTATCTGAAGGGTGAGTCATGTTATGCAATTTGAAGATAGGCTAACTTGGGGTCTATTTTCCTGGAATTAGTATAATGTGTCATAAGTAAAACTCATTTCACACACATACACACACATACACACAAACACTTCTCTGCGGCAGGTAAAATGAACAACTCTTACCTCTACGGCACTGAATGATTTTAAGTACTCCCTATGCTGATGTTACATTGCTTTGAGCTTACTGCAATGGAAGTCATAGCAGGGGGCCTCAAACTGACAAATATTGCGTGAACCACATGTGAAATAATGAACAAGACTTAATAGAAATTCCAATAAATATACCACAAGCTTTCTGCTATTCAATAACCCGTATTACTGGCTGAACAATATTTAAAAAATATAAATCTTATGTCAATGCCCTGTGTAAAATCTTTCATTTGCTTCCCATTCAAACAGATAAGAAGTGAAATCTACACTCTTTAAGATGGAGGGAAGAAGCTTGCGTAATTTGGCTGTGTGCTATCACCAACCATGTCAGCCTCAATTTTTATCCTACTCCCCCTCCTTTGTGTGCTCAAGGCACCCAGCTGCTGCTGAGTTCGTGAAATACGCCAAGCCCTTTCTTATCTGAAAATCTTAATTCTTACTGTTTTCTCATTCAAGAACACTCCTCCAATCCTCCTGCTATTTTTCTCTTCACTAACTCTTCCTTATACTTTAGGATTCAATAGTGATACTTCCTCAGAGAAGGCTTACCCGGTGCTTCTCCACTAAATCAGTTCTCATTGTCATATCCTTATACTATACTTTTTTCTTTTCCTTTGTAGTACTTCATAGAATATGTAATTATATAATTATTTGTGTAATTATTTGTTTATGGTTTTCTCCCACTGGACTGTGAGTTTCCAAGGAGAAGTGATCTTTGCTCAACATTGCATCCACAGTGATCTGCTTAGTGTTTGGCACTTAATAGGCATTTGATTACATGTGAAATAATAATAATAATAAATACAAATATAACATCACTTGGGTGATATAAATATTTCTGAGTGATTATTGTGGGCCAGGCTCATATGATAGATTCTGTTGGTCTAGGTAAATAAAATATAGCTACTCTTCTGCTAGAACTGATAGTCTGATGATTAGTGGTACAAACAAAGGTGGTACAAACTTGTTACATAGAGAATAAAAGATTGGGAGGATAGCCCTGCCTGGTAGCACTGTGGCGTTTATAGACACATGTGCTCCATCTGGAACAATGAGTCAATGTTTATTAATCAAAAATAAAGGATGTAAGAAAGAGCATATAACTGGCGTTGTAGGAAGCTCCATTAAAAAGGAGTGAAGAAGATGTGTGCAGTTGAATTTTATCCTGCAATTAATAGGAACACAATAAAAAACAAAGCAGAGAGTTGAAGAGGACTTGTGTGTGTGTGTGTGTGTGTGTGTGTGTGTGTGTATGTTAGAAAGACATTTCTGAGAACAGGATAAAGTCTTAGTAATGAAAGGTTGGGCCACATATTAGCAACATGTGCATCTCCTGGGAGTTTGATAGAATGGAGAATCTCAGGCCTACCCAGAGTTATTGAATTGGAATCCACATTTTAGAAAGTTCTCTGTTGATTTGTATATACTTCCAAAATTTGAGAAGCACTGCTATAGAGGATGGGCTACTGGGAAGGAAAGATTGGAACTGAGAACAAATGGATGAGGGGTTATTTCAAAAGCACAGAGGCTTGAAGATGATAACCAGGAATAAAACAGAAGCATTTAGGTTCCCAAGAGAAGTCTAAATTTAAGTATACTTGAAATACAGTCTTTCCAAATTGAAGTCCATGTCTAAGGATCCCATAATATTTCACTCTGGGGGAATAGAATATTGTTCAGCAAATTTTCACTCCCTCTTCTCACTCCTCACCCCCAAGGAAGGAGATGCTTATGCCATTACAGAACTTATCTTACCAATCTCAATGCTCCTGCTGGTTATCATCCTCAAGTCTGTCCCTTGACTTTTGTCTTGATCTTGCTATGCTTTGGGCCAATGGGGTATTAGCAGACATGGAGCAAGCAGAGAATTTCACTGTATGTGCGTGTTTGGGGTTCCTTCTTTTCCTTCTGTCATTTCCAAGACAAGAACATGAACTGAGTGACCAGCTAGGGTGAAAAAACTGAGAGACACATAAGGGTGACCTGAACTGAATAATTCTCTTCAAATATATTACAGCTACTCTTAGACATTTTTTATTTCATATTTCCTTTCAAGTAATTTTCCTGAATAACACGACAGCAACAACAAAAACCTGTTGGACTTCTGAATGAATAGCATTAATTGCATTAATTTGGGAATACTGAAATTTTCATATTAAGTTTTCTCATCCAAAAACATCTAATTTTATGTCCTTCAAAGATTTTATATTTCTTAATATATGCCATATAACATTTTTATAAAGCTTATTGTAAATATTTTACAACTTTACTGATATCACAAACAGAATATTTTGCTTTCCTTGGTGTTTTTTTTAATACAAAGAGAGAAAAGCATTTGACATTTAAAATTTTCTTGTGTTCACCTTGCTGAATTGGTTATGTTTCTCTAGAGAACCACGATGAATACAGAGGGGAAGGGACTTTCTTTCTAAATTTTCTATTCCTCTAAATATAAAGCATTTTGTTTTTATCTCACAATTTCTTTGGCTCAGGAACTCGGAACAGGCTTAGCTAAGCCATTCCAGCTCAAGTCGTCCCATGTGGCTGGAGCTGGAATAACAGGGGCCTGCAGCAGATGGGGTCTGGCCCAGGCTGGTCGTGTCTATCTTTTCTTGTAGTTCGGACATTTTTCCATGTGGTCATTCCATTTGCAGTGCTTACAGAGTAGTCAGACTGTTCATATGAAAACTCAGGGCTCCATTACAAGTAATCCAGAGAGACAGGCAGAAGTTGCAGAGCCATTTAGAACCTAGTTCCAGAAGGCAGTAGTATCACTTCCAATATACACTATTTTCAATAGCCACTAAAATTGGCACAGAATCAAAGGGGTGGAGAAATAGACCCCATTTCTTGATGGAAGAAATGTCAAACAAATTGGTAGACATGTTTTTAAATTGCCAAAGACCATTAGGTAAGCCATGGTAATGTTGAAGATTTTTCATGATCTTATAATTAAGTTATAGCCTTTTATAGAAATCTTAAAACAAAAAAGTAAACTTCATAATGATCTAAATTAAGAAGCACAAGTAAGAAGAGATACTATATATGTATACCTCACCCTGGTACTACTTTAGATAAGGAATATTGGTGGTAGTCAACCTTATAGGATATCAAAAATGGATCGCGACTGGTCTAGAAAAGGGATCAATATAATTTATAGATAGAGTAATCACTGGGGCTTTGAGTCTCTTACTGGAGAAAGAATAGTTTTGTGTTCGTTTATAACGCAAAAGTTAGCTAAAACCTACTAGGCACATGCATTGTTTTATTGTTGTTTAGAAGTTAGATACAGGTAGAAAGGAGTTTATAGATACCAGTAAAGGGGTATACTGTATCATATTATCTTTTCTCAACTGTTGAATTCTCTTTTTTATATTCTCTCCTGTAGAACAAGACAGAAGCCTGAAAATCACAGTCCCTAAGTCATTTTATGAGCAGACAACACTCGTGATTCTGCCAATGAGAGATATTTGCAGAAGATTTGGAAGACAGAATAAGAGTGGAACTTATCTTAGATGAGAGCTAAAGACAATTGCATGAGAATTTGGCAAAGTGCAGTCTGCAGTGGCATCTGGGCAAACATCCCCGAATCAATTCTGTGTTACAGTCTGGGGAGAGTCTGCACTTCTGGATTCCTGAGCTAACAGTGTTTCAGGAAGCTTGCTCTTCAGCCTACCAATCATTGCAAAAGCCTCTCATGCCCTGTATTAAATTCCTTATTACTGGGAATATTGAAAATAAAATTTGCAATTTTTCATTAGAACCTTGCCTGATCAAACAGAAACAACACACTTCATAAAATGGTAGCATTTACCATCTATGAGAATCTCAGTGATATGTTCCATTATGACTTCTTCTCAGATCCACCTGAAAGGTATAGGGAACACACAATTAACCCATAATAAAACAATACAAAAAAATTAAATATGAAAAATAAATATCTGAAACTCTCAACATTTTTGTCTATCATCTGTCTACCTATCTATCCATCATCCATCCATCTATCTAGTGAAACAACTTTTCTTACCTATATTCCTCCTTTACTCCTTTTCCCAAATGCCTCTTCTTGTCTAAATGAATATAGGTGTGAATTAATTCCTAATTAAGTAAATTTTAATTTAGTTTTACGTAATTAAGGCATATTCATTTCTAGTTATATCTTGAAATATCTACATTTAGATAGTTTCCAGAATATGGAAGATATATGCACAAAAAATTTTTCCATGTAGACAAACTATGAATCTTTTATAGATTCAAAATACATAATGGAGTATTTAAGGTTCTGAGAATCTTACGTCAAATATCCCATGAAAACTTTGTTCCAGCAGATGTCCCAGAACTGCTTTTGATAAAGAAATCATGCTAAACTCTTCATTTGAGAAAAGGCTGACATAGAGTGTTTGATCAGAGCTGTCAAGCATTCTAAATAATTAGCAGAACAGATTAATTTATTTTCAGTTTTTTAACTACTTCCACTGATGTCAACACTATCCAAAGTCATCACATAATCACTGTGCTGTGAAAATAAAGTCAAATGCATCATTGAATGTGTTGATCAGCAACCTGTAGTGTGAAAGGAGAGAGGTATTATAGGGAGAAAGACCAGCTGCTTTCTCAGAAAAGGAGAGAGGAACAAAGAACAAGTGTGATAGTGAGAATGAGAGAGAGAGAGAGGGAGAACAAGAGAGAGCAAAACGCAGGTCTATTTACTGAACGTGTGGCATTCCCAGGAGGAAACTAAAAATATATCCTAATATGTAAATATCCTAATGTGTGTAAGTATCCTAATAAAATTAGCATTTATGTAATGCACATAAAATGTTAATTTTATATCAAAGACAATTCCTGAGGACCCAAGGAAGTCATTCAACTATACAATTTCCTAATCTTCTTCAGTCTCACATTCTTATGGACTTGCTTCTTAGTTAACTGCCCAACATTCATTAGCTTACAATTCTGCTACTCATTTTCATCAACGTTTGAATTCTCAATTGAGAGGTGATATTTCACTCCTGCTACTATCTCAATCTAGAATCTTTTCAGAAATAAATTAAATTAAAATTACAAAGCCTTATTGAATAAAATAATTTATGGTATATTAATTAGTTTCAAATTAACATTAAACTGCCTTTGTCTTTTGCAGATATTAATTATAACTGAATCTGCTTTGCCCAGGATTTTAAAAATCAAAATTATTCTTGTACTTCAATACCAGAATAGGAAAGTGTTACTGTATGTAATAAAATCTATGGGAGAAAAATTATGTCAGTGTTTGCTAATCTGACATACCTAACATTAAAGTAAAAAATTAACTGTATTTAAATTCAGCGTTTTATCTCACAAAATTATATTCTACATTGGTGTTCAAAACTTTTCTCAGATGCGAGTCTTACTTGAATACTTAGTCTGAGAGAGATAAGGTTGTGCATTCACCAAAACTTTGTCTTTTTCCCCTGGCTATACAGAAATCTATGACATCTACATTTAAAGACTGTCAGGCAAGGCCATGTGACTGAGTTCTGGATATTTGAATATGGATAAATTATATACTACCAATTCTATGCCCTAAAATCTCCATGGAAGACTCCATGCTTATCCTCTTCTTCCAGAAAGATGATACCAAGGTAACCTTGAAGCCATGTGCTGATAATGGCAGACTGAAGTATAGAAGACACCTTGTTCCCTGAATGACTGCATAGAGCAGAGTCTTCTTTTCCTCCTCTCCACCAACTATAGTGGGCTGTGAGGTGAGTGAGTAATAAATGTTCATTGTGCAAAGAGCCTTGAAATTTCTGGTTTTATCAGGTAGAGTAGCTATCATTAAATACTCAAATACAAGCTTCCTATTTAGAACACACGTGACAGCAATTTGCTATTACTCTAAATGGTAACAGTATAATTGATTGGCAATACTTAAAAGATAAAACATTAATAATAATAATAATATTAACAAATTTATGTGTAATATTTACTCTTGCTTGAATTTATCAGAAGTTTCTAAACAAGCAAGACACACCTTGATTTAATCAATAAGAAAAATGAATTTCAGAGAAGATAACTACTATTCCAAGGTGATATTTTTGCAATACAGCAAAAAATGCTATTGTAACTTAGTGTAACTTATATATATATATATCTGTATATATCTGTATATATATATTTTAATATATTTTCTCCAAACAAATGATGATATTTGCAATTCCTCCTCAAACTTTCAAGGTCTTTGCACATATTGTCTATTCTTCCTGGTATTCATTTCTTCATCAACTTGGTCTGCCAATATTTTAATAGTCATTCAAAGTAAAGATCAATTATCATTTCTTTCCTGTAAAATTTCCTCTTACTTCTAGTCAAAAGAGATCTCTTGTTCCTTCGTAGTCTTATGCATTTTTTTCTTTGTTAAACATTAGATACATATGTCATTGTTTTATAATGATTTCCATATTTAACTCTCTCTCTACAAATAGTGAAAGAGAGAGCTATAGTATTTTGGTATTTCAATTCAATATTAAGATACAGACTTGTGATGCTTTTAGAAGCAACTGATAACCTTGTGGTGTATTGATAAAAGGGAAAATAAATAGTATATTTAGAGACTAATATTAAACATAGGACGACTCTGTTCACGTTAAAATAAATTTCAAGTGGAAAAGGTAAAAAATGATTTGGATACTCATTTACCATTTTTTTAAAAAGTATTTAGGCTATAATGCATTAATTCACAGTCAATGTTATTTAGTGTTATTTTCCTTATAAATTTCCACATCTCATTATTGTAAAATTAAATTCTTCCCATTACCCTGGATCTTATGTGATTTTTAAAAAATTTTGTTGCATTCCTCTTTATCCCCAAATGTCTCTGTCATATTAGGTGGGCATATAAATATAGATCTAATTTTAATAAAGTGAATGTTTATTTTCCTTCCTCCTCTACCATTGAATTGAGTTAGAGTTCTTACAATTGTTACAACTATGTTGCTTAAAATAATGGATACAAAATTGATCACTAGAAACTGTAATAGTTTCAGTTATAAAGATATGACAAAATTCAATTTTCCAGTTGCTAATATCCATAAGTTTTACTTTAGTAAATCAAATGAGGAAACAAAATAACTTTTCCAAAAGTAAACCTACACTTAAAAAATTATCTGGGATCAAGGATCAAGAGACATTTATTTTCCTTCCAAACAGATATTATTATAACATAAAAATAAATTACTGGAAAAATAAAATAAAAAATAAATATATACAAAATAAAAACCAAAAGTTTTTATTGCTAATCTATAGACATAAAATTATATTTCCATAAATATACATTAAAAATAATAGGATAACGTTTAAAACTTTGTATTTTTTTGAAAGTGTGTTAATAATTAACAAAGGCAATTATTAATGGGTTCCTAAATGTAGTTCTATAATTGTGATTGAACAATTTTTTTGAGTAAAATGGAGTATGTCATAATAAATACCTTCACACACAATTTGAACAAAAATTCAAATATATCAATATTTAAATTTTGTGTCATAAATGAACTTGCTTTTTGCTTGATAATTTATCTAATCTAGGTTGGATTGATGCAAATGCTATTAGACGGATACTGTATCTATAAAATTTGTTTATTTTTTAAACCATTTTATTGTGCTATCAATTATATGCCATGGAATTCAATTTTAAGAACACAATTCAATAATTTCTAATATATTTACAGATTTGTGCAACTGTCACCACAACCCAGTTTTAGAACAGTTCCATCACTACAAAAAGACTTTTTTTCCTCATTTACAGTTGATCTGTTTCTCTACACCTAGCCTCAAGCACACTCTAATCTACTTTCTGTTTCTATAGATTTGCCTTTTCTTGACATTTCCTGTAAATTGATTTCACAACATTTGTGGGGTTTTTTAATATATAATGTATTGTTTTAATAACCCTCAAGTAAACATCAGGTTCTCTCATGTTCTGATTAAATCAAAAGCTTGAGACTTCCTCTTCATCACATCAGTTATTTATATTTGTATTAATTTCCAGATATTTGAGGTTATTCCAGATATCTTTCTGTTATCAATATCTCATTTAATTCTGTTATAGTCTGAGAACATATTTTTTATAACTGTTAAGTTTTGTTTTATGGCTCAACATATGCTCTATCTTGTTGGATGTTCTATATATATATATATAAATATAAATATAAAAAAAATGTTATATATATATAAATATAAATATTAATATTATATATTAATATAAATATTAATTGTTGTTACTCAGGTCACCTGTACCCTTACTGATAATCTGCCTACAGGTTTTTTTTCAACTACTGAGTGAAGAGTATTGAAATCTAAAAAAATTATAATTGCAGATTTATCTATTTCTCCTTTCAGATCTGTTTTCACTGGGCATGGAATCAATGTTGATAGTTTTTTAATTTCTTTCAACACTTTAAAGAAGTCACTGTACTACCGTCTTTTTGCTAGCATGCATTCTGATAAGAAGTCTGCTATAATTCTTATCCTTGTTTGCTTTGGATCTGTGTTTGTGTTTGTCATTAATTTTGGAAAAATTTTTGCCATAATTTCTTTAGAATTTCTTCTGCTGCGGGGTGGGCCAGGTGGTGAAACGGTTAAGTGTATGCGCTCCGCTTCGTTGGCCTGAGGATTCAGGGATTCAGATCCCAGGCGCGCACCCACGCACTGCTTGTCAAGCCATGCTGTGGTGGCGTCCCATATAAAGTAGAGGAGGATGGGCACGGATGTTAGCCCAGGGCCAATCTTCCTCAGCAAAAAGAGGAGGATTGGTACCAGATGTTAGCTCGGGGCTGATCTTCCTCACAAAAAAAAAAAGAAAGAAAAATTTCTTCTGCTGCATTCTCTTTTATTTCTGTTTCTGGGATTCTGATTATGAATATATTAGACTTCGGTATTATTTCACACCTTTTGGATGATCTCTGTTTATTTCGCTCTGTTTTTCCTTCTGCATTTCAGTTTGAATAATTTCTATTGATCTGTCTTCACATTCACTGATTGTTCAACTGTGTCGAGACTGCTGAGGAATCTATTGAAAGCACTCTTTGTCTTTTTATTTTTAGTATTTTCATTTGATTATTTCTTATAGTTTCCATCTCTCTGCTGAATTATACACCTGATCTTGCATGTAAAATATCATTCCATTAGAATCTATGTCATATTGACCACAGTTATTTTAAATTCCCTGTCTTTTCCAATATCTTTATTACATTTTGGTATGATTCTGATGGTTACTTTGTTTCTTCAAAATGTGTTTTTCTTTTTCGTTTTGGATATATTGCAATTTTTTTTTTTTTTTTTTTGCTGTTAAAAGCTGAACATGTTGTATAACACTGTAGATACTGAATCAAATATTTGTTATAGCTCAAGATGAGCATACCTTTATTTCTGCTGCGTCTTTAATATAGGGATTTGTGTTACTCTGGTAAGGAATTGGTCTGAGTTTGATATCTGTGTTTGCTATGGTTGGTTTGCTTCCATGCACCTGAAACCTCAAACCCGTCAGAAATTCATTTCATTTATGATATGGGATTATTTGCAGATTTTTTTCTTTTTAATATTTGTTCCACACTTGGCTTTAGGTCTCCATGCTTGCCTTTGTGTCTTCTCTTTGTATTTCTTCCCAGAAAGAATCTGCCTCCTGAAGCTCTGCCTATTATATTCTAGTATTATTTTTATTTGATACTTGTCATCATGGTGGTACAGAGTAGGAGAACTTAGGTGTTCTATGATATTCTGATTAAGCCTCTTTCTTGGGTAGGCACTGTAAACCTAAGTCCATTCACCTTTAATGAGATTATTTATGCCTTTGGATTAAAATATACCATATTGCTAGCTGTTTTCTATTTGTTCTTTTTCCTTGTTTTTTTGTCTTCCTTCTGTCTGGCTAATTGCATTTTTTTTTAATCTTATTTCTCTTTTTGGATTATTATTTCATTTTTTAGTGGTTGCCCTATGGTTTACATATAAATCTTTAATTAAAAAATAAGTCTATCCTCAGATAATATTTCACAGTTTCAAGTGTAGTAGAACTTTAAATGGTATATTTCCACTTCCGCTCTCTGATCTTTTTTATTATTTTTGTTAATAATAGTACTTTTAAATCTGCCTTATACTCATAATACATTGCCACTATTTTTGCTCTACAAAGAGCAATTAAAAATAAGAAAAAATATTTTAATTTCCCACTTCCAATACACTTCTCTGCTTTTTCTAAATCCAAGTTTCTGTCTGGTCTGATATTCTTCTACTTGAAAACTTTCCTTAATATTTCTTACAACCGAATTTATGGCAATGAATTCTATCAGTTGTTTCTTATTTGAGAAAGTCTTTATTTCCCCTTCCATTTTGAAATATACCTTGTAGGTCACACTCCACTGCCTTTTGGCTTGCATAGTTTCTCATTACTAGTTTTGTTTCAATGTATTTAATATAGCTGCTTTCAAGATTTTTGTCTTTTATTTTCAGAAGCTTGAACATTACATGCCTAATTTTGCTTTTTTTGTTGTTATTACTTTGGTTTGGTATTATCCTGCTTGTTGTTCTCTGAACTTATTGGCTCTGTTGGTTACTGTGTCATGAATTGTGAAAATTTCTCAACATTATTTCTTTAAATATTTCTTTGTCAAATTTTATCTCTTTTTCTGCGGGATTCCATGATCCAATTTAAGGAAATCATGTGATATTGTTTCTCATCTCTTACATGTTCTTTTTTTTCACATTTTTTCCATCATTTTCTCTTTGTGTTTCCATTTCAGTAATTTCCACTGATCTATTCAAGTTCACTGATTATGTCCTCAGCTGTGCAAACTTTACTCATTATTATCATTGACGATATACTCAATAATATCATTGAAGATATTATTCATTTATGTTGTGTGTTTTCCATTTCTAGAATTTCCATTTGATTCTTTTTCATTGTTTCTATTTCTCTGCTGAAGTTACTCATCTGATCTTACATGTTGTCCAATTTTTCTAATAGAGAATTTTCTCTTCCTTGACTCTGAAGCATGTAATACTGGTCCAATTTCAATTTATTTCACCAACTACAATCAATCTTATAAAACACTATCAGATTATGCACAACTATAGTCATGTCACCCATAGAGTGAAATATATAAAGATACTTCCTATGAATATAAGATAAAGACAAAAATAATTAGTCCATATTTAAGTCATTCTATATATTTCTATTTCCTGTTTATCAAACACTATCCCACTCCCCTGCATAAACTTTGCACTTTTATTAAAATGATCTAATAAATATTCCTCATACTATGCATATTCTGTATCCGTATGCCTTTATTCCCATAGCATAATCTTCTTGAAATAATTGTGTTTTCTTCCTTATTTAATAATCAATGTCCATCTTATCTTTGACTCCTCTGTGGATTCAGTCCCTTTCAATACTCCAGTCTGCACTAAAGTTTAAACTTCAGAAGAAATTATTTTCTATCCAAGGTATGTTATTAAGCCATTTATATCTTGCCTCCATATGCCTTAGAAGTTCAGTATCTTCAATGATTAGGATAATACAAGCATTTGACGATGGTGCTTATAGTGGTGTTGATGGAGATGTTTATGATAATGGTATGAGCCCTAAAGATCTTTGCAGATATATCTGTTCATGCAAACATGTTATATCAGAGTCCAGTGAGACAAAGTTGTTCATTCTTATTTATTTTCTTAAGACAGTTGATGAATTTTATGTCACACAGGCTGTGAAAAATGTCCTAATTTCATTTAAACTTACAAATCAGTTTTACTGTTAACACTAAAGAGATGAAAAAAAAAGGAGAATGTCTAACATCTCTAGCTTTGTTTCTAGGAAGAAAACAATCTGCGTCGTAACATTAAATATTAATGTCATATGATATATAACCACATCGTCCGTGAAATTGTTTGACCCATGTGATTATATTTATTCCAAATGCTAGTGAAAGTTTCCGGTCAATTAAACTGTATATTTTTGAGTGTAGAGATCTGTATATTGATTGTTACTGAAAATTTTAAAGCTATATGTGCTGAACTAAGAAGTTTCAAGGGCCAATTAAGCAAACATTTTGAATGCTTTATTATTGCTGAAGTTTTTTCAAGAAAAGGGAGAAAACGTTAATTTCATGGAAAATATCCAGAAATAATTCTAATACCACAATAATGGAATTGAAAATAGTAGCAGCAACTTCCACTTTCATTGCACTAAATATTATATAAAGCAATTTGTTATGTATTGTTACATTAAACTTGATCTTTTCAATAACCATTAGAGTGAAATTAATAATCAGTAATAATTAAAATTATTCTTTATCAAGCCCCTAGTATATGTCAATTACTGAGTTCATCCTGTATTATCTCCTGAATACTCATTATAAATGTATAAGATATATAATGTCTTGTCCTTCCTAATCAGTGAGATAGACAAGGTAAATATTATTAGAGCAATTTCACAGCTGAAAAGCAGATTCAGAAATGCCAAAATCGGTCAAAAATTTTACAGCAAGCCACTTACTAAGCAAGGCCTTGAATCGCGGTATCTTGAAACAATTCAGCACAACATCAGTAATTCTTCTAATTTTAAAAATTTATACTTGGGCTGGCCCTGTGCCTCAGTGGCTAAGTGCGTGCACTCCGCTACCAGTGGCCCAGGTTCGGATCCCAGGCGCGCACCGACGAACCGCTTCTCTGGCCATGCTGAGGCCATGTCCCACATACAGCAACTGGAAGGATGTACAACTATGACATACAACTATCTACTGGGGCTTTGGGGAAAAAAAAAAGGAGGAGGATTGGCAATAGATGTTAGCTCAGAGCTGGTCTTCCTCAGCAAAAAGAGGAGAATTAGCATGGATGTTAGCTCAGGGCTGATCTTCCTCACACACACAAAAAAATTTATACTTTCAATAGAAATTGCTGTGGAAGATAAAATCAACATTGAGCTCAATAAATGATTTTAATAATAATGGACTATTTTAAAACAGCAATTGATAATCAAACTGCATTTCACTCTTTTGACACGAAATTAAAAATAATCTGAAAGACAGTGGTGAGGAGACATCCAGTGGGCAGAGACTTATGGCTGCATTGTCAGGGGATTGAAAGGAAAAGATCTGAGGAAGAGGCTTATGGAAGGGTGTGTGGGAGTGGGCGTAGAGTTTGGAGATTTTTGAATCTCACATCAATGGCTAAAGAGTAGACTCAAAACAGCCATTTGATAGGATGGCTCATTCAGTGGAGATCTGCCAGCCTCTCTCCTCAGACTTGCCACAGTAGATCCATGAACCAACAAGCCATGGAGGCAGAGATAGAGGCTATGTAAGGTCCCAATAACACTGACTTCCCTTGCCTAAGGTTTATCTAGTTAGTATCATGGCTTAATGTTTATTCCTATAGAAGAGGTAAAAAATCACTGCATTCTCAAAATGGTAGCATCCCTTAGGGGGAGAACCAATCTCTTGAAGGCAAGTTATTTATATAGAACCTATTACACTCTGAAGGGACAGTGATTTTTCCTTAATCAAATGAATACCATTTATGGGTAAGGGCTCACCTTCCCTGCCAACATTGCTTCTGACAAAACTCCATCCAGAGACTAACAACTACAGTATCAACAATACGGGACCCGGCATAACATCATCTAAAATTAGGAGACTGAAAGGTTGGCAGAGAAGGTACAAAAATGAGCACAAGACCAGGAAACTGACTGATTCTTTCATGAGTAGCATGAGCCAGAGCCTTTTCAACTGATAGAAAATTGGAACATTGGGACCAACTTAGGAATGATAACCTGTGATAGTAAGACACCGTTCTTCAAAATACATTATACACATAAAACTGTCATTATATGGTGCTGTGCTACCAAGAGCTAGAGTTCATATTTCCAAGAATCAAGGGGTGGACTTTGTTATCATTGTTCTCAGTAATGCACTTAGTGATTTTGGTGCTTCTCATCCCAATTTTAGTCTTTGTAGGATTGAGTGTTCTAGGCCACAGGGCCATAGTCGGAACCCTGGTGGGTGATTTATCAAATAATGGAATTACTATACTGGGTAGAATCATCAGGTGTGATTATTTAAAAATCTAGGGGAGCTGATTCCTCATAGAACCTGGATAGGTTATGGTTAGAACTCGTTGTATCCATTGGGTAACCTCTTGGTGCTTCCAAAACTGATAATAGTAGTATATGAACAATTAAAGGAAACAATTGCACCCTGATGTGGTAAAAGGAAATAGAGTTTTAGATAACTCAGGGATAAAGCTCTGGGTCACGTCACTGAACAAACAACATAAAGTAACGGAATTACTGACCAAGGGTAAGACAAATTTAGAAGGGGTAGTAGAGAGCATGGCATTGGATTTTAATTATGACCTCAAGACTGACTATGACAGCAATGATTATATTTTGTGCTACTGTCTTTCAGGAAGTCTTTCCTTTTTTTCTTTTCTCTTTTAAGAATTGTGACCAACCATCAACTTTAAAAATTACTGAGACTTCAGATTGGACTTAATTTGGGGCATAAGCAGATCTCAACTATATAAATGGCGCATCGTAGTAAAGAACATTGATATCCCACCCATATCCCTTTGGCCTAACTCGGAAGTTGCCTACAGAGAGGTCCCATATACACTAATAGCTTTCTGGGTCTCTCTGCCTGAAAGAAATTTCTAGCTACTGTCATCTGTTTGGCCTAAGTGTGGGTAGGCCAGAATTGTTAGGAAACTGATGTTCCAGGGAAGACCCTCAAATGATGAAGTACAGCAATTGCTAAATAAATATCTCACTGGTTGTCCCCACAGTGGGATAATTCTGAGGTACATTCTAAATAGTCTCTTGGGAAAGCCAAGTCTCAGTTAGCTTCAAATGTAATGTGCCTACTAATGTGCCCTTTATTGGCTTTCATCCCTTCCTGTGTCATTTTTCCCATGACCTTATCATGCTACCTGGCTCTTCTCCCAAAAACACTACTTAAACTCATACTCATAAAACAGAGTCTGCTTCTAGGGGCATAAAAACTAAGCGATTCATCCCTGTCACTTAGCAGAAGTGATATCTGCCTGGAAACTTTATTATGTATGTTTAAATTCCCTATGTAGTCAACCCTTTTACTATAGTAATAAAAATGTGCTGAGTGTGGTCTGTGTACAAACAAAAGATTGGTGGAGGTAGTCTGGATTGGGAAAACCATAAAATACCTATTTTTGTTACACTGAACAGAACCAACTTTAGATCCACATCAGCTCTGTCTAAAGCACATCATCTGGAAAATGGTGAAACTCACACTGTATTTCAGTATTAATACCTTTATTCTATTCAGCAAAAATTGAGGCTGGAAAAAGTTAAGTAACTCGCTTAGGTTGACTACTGAGTGCCTAATTTCAAACTCATGAATAACTAACATCAAAGTGCCTGCTGTTCCAACAATTTTTTTTATTACAAAAATTTCATAAATATAATTTTATGTTGCAATGTCATTCTCAGTATAAGGAGCCAAAAAGTAATGTTTACCCTGTTCAGGAGTATATGTTTTTCTTTTATTCAGTCTAGTTTTACTATATTTGAAGAGGAAACAGAGTTTCTAATGATAAAACTAATAAATAGCTATCTCAACACTATTAATCGAATGGAGGGTTGGGAAAACGCTAGTATTTAATAAGGCTTTTATCATAGAATGTAACCAAACTCTCAATCACATAAACTTTCCCTATGTCTGTCAATCATTTGTGAAATTAAAGTTAATAAATGTGATATAATTTTATAAAAGGTAGGTATGTGTGTATCTTTGGGTGATTCCTGGACCCAATTCCAATGTGTGTATGTGGAGGCTTCTTCACACCAACAGGCAATTCTCAGACACCAGCAGGGTGTCTGAGACTTCAACTCAATTCAACTCACTTCTGACACTATCTACCCAAAGATAGCAACAGATTCCTCAGGTAAAGGGCTCCGTCTCACAAGATTGCCCTCCATTTCAGACGCCAATCACAAGCCCAGGTAGTTACCTGTGCTTCTGACTAACTGGCCACAAATTGGAGGTTTCAACAATCCCCTCCAACTCAGGATGCAAATCACAATTCCAGGTTGTTACCTGTACTTCAGACCTACTGGCTATAAATCAGAGGTTCCCATGACGCCAGGACCCCCTCCCTAGGCTCGATTAATTTGCTAGAATGGCTCACAGAACTCAAGAAACTCATTTACTCACTAGATTACTGATTTATTAGGAAGGATATTAAAGGATATGAGTCAATGGCCAGATGAAGAGATAAATAGGGCAAGATCCCAAACAAAGGAACTTCTGTCCTCATGGAACTTGTGGTCCAGCATGGTGGCATGTGGAAGAGTTCTGTTTCTCCAACCTGGAAGCTCTCCGAACCACCTCCTTTTGAGTTTTCATGAATGCTTCATTGCATAGGCATGATTGATTAACTCATTGGCCATTAGTGATTGATTCAACCCCCAGCCCCTCCTCTCTCCCAGGAAATTAGGGGGTGGGACTGAAAATTCCAACCCTCTATTCATGTTTGGTTCTCCTGGCAAACAGCTCCCATCCTTAGGTGCTTTTCAAAAGTCACGTTCATTAACATAAACCCAGTTGTGGTGGGAAAGGACTTGTTATGAATAACGACACCTATTTCACATTTATGGTTCTGAAGCATTTTCAGGAACTGAGGACAAGAGACCAAATGTTATAACAAAAGATGTTCCCATTGCTCTTATTGTTCAGGAAATTCCAAGGGATTTGAGAGCTATGAGCCAGGAACTATGGATGAACACAAAATATGTATATATTTTGGTCATCTGAGTGACCAAATATACATATGTCTTATAAATCACAATATTGCAGTGTGTTCCCATGTGTGTGATTAAATTAAGAAAATATATGAATCTTTGTAGCAAATCCTAGATTTGTATTTTACAGGCAGTGTCAAGAGTTTAGCTAAGCTACCTCATGGTATTGCTACCTTTGTATCTATTTTGTTTGGCCAAGCAGTCTGTGGGAGTCTCAAACTGACATAAGCCCCCTTATGCAAGTGCATGCCCTAGATAACAGCCTTCAGAGTCACAAACAAAGGTAAGTTCCTGATATAACATCTGCAATAGCCCTTGTGACTGACAATTTCTCCTCTACCTCCCAGAGTATTCCCCATGTGCACCCCTTAGATAAGACTCCTGTGGAGCTTAGCTATTTAGTTTGAATTGACTGATCTGGCCTTAGCCTGGAACCCCAAAGCACTCCACACATGGATTCTAATAAAGGCATGTGCCCCAGGTCCTACCTCTCTCTCTGTCTGCACTCTACCTTGACCTCCCCTTCTACTTCCTCTAAGACCTGTGAGTAATGAGTTACTCTATTTCAATTTCTCTTGTGCTCTGTTGTTGAAACATGATTCGCCATCCGGCACCCTGTTCTATACATAACAAGTGTTAATTTAACAAAATCATAACAGATGGAATAAATTTTGTATCTCATTATCTTTCTTTAACTAATCATAGGGAAAGAGGCAAATAGAGTGCAAAACTATAGTAACTTTAAGGAATATTACTAATCAGTATTTTTGCCTTGAGATTTACCTTTATTTATTTTCTTCTTTATTATTACATATGCTATGATGTTTTTCTTGTGTTCTATTGATTACCTTTAAATTGCCACAACCATTTTGGAGAGTAGGAAAATCTAAATCAATAAATGAATAAAAAGTCTTTTTGCTCCCTAAATATGTAATATTTCTTATTTACTTTTCCTGGAAGATTTATTCCAAAAGGACAAGACTGAAAATTTAAATGTGTAATTTATGTCAGAATAATATTAATATTCATGGACTTATTCTATATGACTCTTTTGGGGAATTAATTTGTTTAAATGTGATATGAATTCACATTGTAATGACAGGAATTCGCGTTGTAAAATCCCCAAATTTATTGAAAACATCATGCTTTTTTAAAAGCTGAGCTTACTATAAAATTAGTCATTGTAGTTAGCATTCTGTCACAGATAAAATAATATTTTCATTTAAGCTCCCGTCAGGTTCATTCAAAGCATCTTAGAAGTATATTTAATTCCTGCTAATAGAAAACACAGTGAAATCTATTAACCATGATTCACAAAGGCTGGAAGACAATTTTTGGAAGGCATGCTTTGCAGTTCTCAAATTATTTCATTTTTATCCTCCTCTGAGTCTCTTACACCTGTGTGACTCTCCTAAAGAATTTTCAGTCTTATTTAAGATTAGTTAAGGAGAAAGGGGAGAAATCCTACAGCAGACACAGTCAAATGAAGATGAGTTGGCAGGAAATAAGAGATATAGAAAAAAAGAGAAGAAAATCAAAGAAAAGATTATCTTATTGAATCTATAAAATATCCCAAATACTTTTAACAATTTTCTAATGCATAATCAGAATTGACTTTTAAAAACATGATCCTCTAAAAGTTTTAATTCTATAAAGTTTTTAGAGGAATTTATATTTAAGCAATCAAGACATAGATTCAGCATGGCTAAGTTAGAACAGTCCCTGGTACATAGTAAGTACACAGTAGGCATTGGTTAAAAGAACGGAATAGATGTTACAGAAAATAAAATGATGGGTGCTTCCTGACAGGCAAAATTCTCTTACAAATTGTCATCACTGTGCCTTCCAAAAACAGAACAATGATGAAACCAGTAAACAGCCATTGATGATTAAGCAGCTAGCAGCTAAAGTTTTTTTCCTTTCTGCAATTGCTGATTATGGCTTTTAGTTGTTTACCCATCCGTTGTTAACTTTGCTGTTTAGGCAATATGCTTTCTGACATCCACTAGGTTTCTATAAGTAACATCTCCATGGTGCCTGGGTCACCATGGTAATGGGTGTTTGAGCAATTTTTCATGAATTAGAACCCCTTGTCCACTTCAGGCCGGTTGAGACCACCAACCCATCAATAGAGCCTGTGCAGATGTCTGATAAGTGATCTTTTGAGGTCAAGAGGCTAAAAACTCAGGTCATGCTGACACCGCCACTTTGTGAACATGTATCCCGTGTAAAGGCAAGAAGTTTGACTACATTTGAGCAGATCATCAATTACCTCACCTCTCCTCACCTCCAATCATCTATCTCCACATTTTAGACCACATTGCCCCCTACCCCATAAATATCTCTGAGTCCCTATTTTCCCAAGAGATGGATTTGAGACTCACTCTCCTGTTTTCCCACTTGGCTGCCTTGTGATTAAACCCTCTCTCTGCTGCAACCTCATCGTCTCGGTGATTGGCTTTCTGGGCAATGGACAAAAAAGAACCTAGTTCAATGATATCTTGATAAACTCAACATCTCTAAAGTGAATAAACGAAGAACAATTTTATATGTGAGGTGATTTTGTGTTCCCAATGTTTTTCAGTGAAATTTTCAAGTTGATTCCACAGGAGCATTTGTAAGGAGAAATATTGGGGTAAAAAAGTTTGTTTACTACCGTCTAAGACCATGTAAATAAAAGGGAACTTTTGTCAATCTCTTAGCTTTGTTTCCAATGATTTAAAAGTTTTTAGGCCATGAGAAATTTAAAAGAGAAAAGTGAAAGTTAAAAACACTATCATTCCATTCCTTAAGAGGTTCTCAACATAAATAGTAGTCAATGATGGTGAGTCAGAAAAGAAAGAAGCATGTGAGGTAATAACGCTATTTCATGCTATGTGGAGTGGTGGCTGGGAATGTAACTCTTCTAATAAAGCAAAAAGAAGTTCACAGGCCCACTTGGCTGTGAATATTTGGAAAATAACAAGAAAAAAATAGGATAGAGTGAGCCGCTGTGGTTAAAGATAAGGATCATTAGGTATGAAGCCTTCTTAAAGCATGTTTAAATCCTCAATTATAAAAGTCATAAAGTGACCAAGACATGGATATTTGCCTTGGTTGGCAAAAGTGATTTACATAGAACCAGGTACTGTTTAAGCAGTGCTATACAAACTATTCAATTCTCAGAAAAAAGAAAAAAAAATCAAATATCCTTCTCTGGCCCATCTAATGTAACCAACACTTCCTAGTCTGACTCTAGTACCTCTCCTCTTACTAAATGACACATTGTATGTGTAGTAAGATGGCACAATATTTATTCTGTCCAAACATAGCCATTCTATAATTTTCCAGGGAGAGTAAGAGTCTATGATGTTAGGGTGCGATAGTATAGAAAGTTCCTTCAATTTCTAAACTCATTGGTGACTTTTTTGACACTCCACACTAGTAATATTCTACTGTTTTTCCAACTTTGCTCTAGTATTGTCTTTTCAGGAGACATTTTTCTTCTTATAAGTTCCATATTTCAAGAAAGTAAAAGATACTGGGCGTTTATTACATTCCTTTCCTTTTTTTTTTTTTTTAGCAAAACTCCCTCTTTATAAGCAGAGATGGTAGGCAACTATAAGACTATGATTTTAAGAATGAAGAAAGTAATCCTGTTCTTTTTACATCTTTCCCATAGCCTTTTAATACTTTAAATTCTGAAGAAGGAGAATGCTTTGATGAAAGAAGTTAAAATGAAACATCCATTGGGATAAAAGAAACAACTTTAGGTGTCCTTCTGTTCTCTAACACGTGATTCAAGTTTTTCCATCGGGGCGCCCCATGGCTTAGCGATTAAGTGCACGTGCGCTCCCCTACTGGTGGCCCGGGTTCGGATCCCGGGCGTGCACCGACGCACCGCTTCTCCAGGCTTGCTGAGGCCGCGTCCCACATACAGCAACTAGAAGGATGTGCAGCTATGACATACAACTATCTACCTGGGCTTTGGGGGAAAAAAAAGGAGGAGGATTGGCAATAGATGTTAACTCAGAGCCGGTCTTCCTCAGCAAAAAGAGGAGGATTACCATGGATGTTAGCTCAGGGTTGATCTTGCTCAAAAAAAAAAGTTTGTTCCATCAGGATTATTTAATACTTATTAAAAAATTAATCTAAATTAAATTTTAAGAGCACTTTACATTCATTCTTCACTTGCCCAGACTTCCTCCTACTTCAAAAGTTGTGACTCTCAAAAATTTGTTTGCTGCGGCCAGCCCAGTGGCATAATGGTTAAGTGCGCATGCTCTGCTGTAGCAGCCCGGGGTTCGGATCCCGGGCATACACTGACACACTGCTTGCCGAGCCATGCTGTGGCAGCGTCCCATATAAAGTGGAGGAAGATGGGCACATATGTTAGCCCAGGGCCAATCTTCCTCAGCAAAACGAGGAGGATTGGCATGGATGTTAGCTCACGGCTGATCTTCCTCAGGGAAAAAAAAAAAAAATTTGTTTGCTGGCTCCTCCTCTATTCAGCCTTTTAATTTTGGAAAGCCTCAGGGCTCAGTTCTAAATCCTTTAATCTTCTTTCCGCTGTTTTCACTCCCAAGAAATTTATTCTACACACGTGTCTTTAAAACACATATATCTGTGAAAAGATTTCCAAGTGTATATTTGCAGCCCTGGTTGGTAAACTGAACTTTATATCGGTATAACTAACAATCTACTGGAAATCTCAACCTGATTTTCTTACAAATATATCAAATTTAATATGAAAAAAAGAGAACTTTTGACTTCTCAGTCTCTGCTCAAAGACATCTTACACGGACTTTCCCATTCTAGTAAATGGCTACCCCGTTCACCCAATTTTAAAGCCAAAACCGTATGTCATCATTAATCCTTCACTTTCCTTCACATTTAATGTACAAACCATTAGTAAGTCCTATTACCTCTACTTAAAACATATCCCAAATAAATAGTCACAATATATATGTCTATTTCTCTCCACATCTATTGTGCTAAAAGCCTATCTTTCACCTTGTCTACTGCAATAGTCTCCTAAATGGTCCACTGCCTTCAATGTGCTTCCCTTCAATCCACTACATTCTTGTTTCTAAAAGCTAGGAGCTTTCCCATTTTCTTTAAATAAATTCTAAGCTTCTTGCCATAGCCAGAAGATGATGGCCCTTAACCATCTCTGTCACTGTATCTCAGAACCACACTCATCCTCCTTCACTAATACCCAGCCACATTGGTCTTTTTGTTCCTGTCATCTGCCAAACGTTTTTTTGCCTTTGAGTCATTTTTCACTACTGTTACCTCAATGTAGAAGGCAAAACTTTGAATGGCTGCCCCCTTCTTGGGATATTCAGGCTTTCCCTGATACTTGATTAAGGGCAGCATTTATTTGCTATTATATCACCCGGTGTCGTTTTCCTTATAGTATAACACTAGTAGACGGACTTTTATTTTTTTGTAAGTTATCCAAGTCCTTTCAGTAAACATTAATTGACATGTCCCTCCTGTAATCACAGCAACTCTAAGAGCTTCTGGTGGAGAGAAGGCACTGTAAAATACTTCACAAATAGAGGAATAAATGAATGAACACCACTTTATTTTTGTGCTGATATTCACATGAAAAATTGATTGTTAAATGAGATATTTTAAATAAAAAATTATACAATTATTTTGTAATATCACAAGATGTATGATGAGTCGATCATTCCAGAAGGGAAACCAAGAAAAGATATTTTGTAGGTTCTCATTGTATATTTGTAATTTTATTAAT
This sequence comes from Diceros bicornis minor, assembly GCF_020826845.1. Taxonomy (NCBI): domain Eukaryota; kingdom Metazoa; phylum Chordata; class Mammalia; order Perissodactyla; family Rhinocerotidae; genus Diceros; species Diceros bicornis. Next base: position 49,795,732 of record NC_080747.1, read on the forward strand.
TGATGGCATAGACAGAGAATATGTCTAAAATATAAGGAAATTTTTGTAAGCTCTTAGGTTATCCCTAAATAACATGTTATCTTTTCCATTCATGTGCTTAATCTTGGCTAAGAAATCTAACCTCAAGGATGAAATTAGAATAGCTATGTTATGTTTCTCCTAAAAAATAAGTGTTTCACAGGATATTTTTCCGTATTACTCAGAGAAAGTATTCCCTAGTTAAAATAATGTGGGAATTATCTAGTTACGCCAAATAACAAGGTTTTTTCCCTAGGCATTCTGATAGTCTTTACAATGCTAGTCTCACTGTGAGTTTCCAGGGGGAAATGTAGCACCAATGTTTTCCCATGGTCCTTTACCTGGAATCCTTTCTTCCCATGAAGCATACCATGATTTTGGGTGAAATGATAACATGGTTTCATTTATCCCCAGATTTAAAAATTGTACTTTAAATAATGTTTTAACCTCAGTATCTATGAAATGTCTGTCCCACCTCAGAGCATGTAGGTCTACTGGTGTGATGAACAAATACCCACAGAAATTTAAAAAATAAAAAAACTAGGTCTAAAACAGGCCAACCAATGTCATCTAAATTACTTTCTAAGGTTCTTTCGAAAAACACTTAAGCATGGGGTTTTGCATTGATATTACAGGGTCGGGGTCCCTCCTGCACCCTGCTCTGGGCCAGTTGGGCAGGGAATTGAGGGTGGCTCAGGGCTGCTCATCAGCTATGTTAAGTCAGGGAACTAGGCCAGCCCAGAAGACCAGGTCTGAAGCAGAAGCTGCTGCTGTGCTAAACCTGACAAGGGAATCTCTTGCCATCGAACCTTAACAGGGTGTGAGCTGGAGGCCTCCACTGCTGTGCTCACTGGGGGCGGGGAGTATGCATGTGAGGTGATCGAGAGGTGTCCAAGAGGTGATCATGGGCTGGCGTGCGTGTGCAGGCATGTGCTTATGTATGTGTGGGCGTCGGCACATGACACTCACCCTCAGCCCCAGCATGAGCAGCCCTTTCAATCACTGTCAGTCCTAGTGCCCTTTTGACCTAAAACAGTTGAACTCAGCACGTCTTTAAGGGGGTTGGGGAGGTTGGGAGTGAGTTGGCCAGGTAGGGTCCCCAGAGTATGTTGTGACCCAGGTGCTAAATGACTGAACATTCATCCATTTGGTTGAACTACCTATGTGTGGCATTTCATGGTGATGCCCGCTCCCGAATTTTGTGTTCAATCTACATTTTGAATGAGTATTTTCATATAAATTTGTGGCATGTGAAAAATTTCAAATAAAGTGGACTTGATTTAGAAAAAAAGGCTTTTTTTTTTTTCCCTACTATTGGGACTTTCACACATGGGTGAACTTTCACAAATGGGTGAAGGGGGTCAAAAAGTACAAACTTCTAGTTATAAAACAAATAAGTCCTGGAGATGTAATATACAGCCTGGTGACTATGGTTAACAATACTGTATTGTATATTTGAAAGTTGCTAAGAGAGTAGATCTTAAAAGTTCTTATCACAAGGGAATAAAAATTTTGTACTGTGTATGGTGACAGATGTCAACTAGACTTATTGTGGCGATCATTTCACAATATATACAAATATTGAATCATTATGTTGTAAACCTAAAACTAACATAAAGTTATATGTCAATTATATCTCAATAAGAAAAAGAATTCCACAAATATGTTTAATTGCTGCATGTCATTTAATTATTGAAATTAACATTATTATGAACACATAATGGAAAAATGCTCCTCAAAAGAGGAAGGTGAATGTTGACCATCAATAGGACAAGGCTTTCTTCAAAAGATAGAAGTGTGGGAAATACTTTCACAATTCGGTTTATAAGTACATGAAGCCAGGGTTTATTTATGTATGTGTAGCCACAGATGCAAGATTTTGCATGAGGAGGCTCAGGAATGTCTCCAACTGCTTCCTTGATCTGTATGTAGTTAGTCCTCCCTTGTTGGCCTACCGATTTATTCCAGTGCTGCCTTCATTTTCCATGTGATACACTAACTGTGGCAAGTCAAGCCCCATTTCTGGATGTCTTTACAAGCATTCTTTTAAGGCTACCATTCCCCTACCCAGGGCCCTGAGTATGGCATAAGCAGCACAAGGTTTCCACTTGAATGTGGTATCTTCTGAAAAGATGTAGACGTCAACAAGACCTTGGACAGCACAAAGGCTCTTCTAAGCAGCCCCAGTTGCCTGGAATATGCTATCTCCACATACATATGCCAACGTGACTCTGGCAGTTTCCTTTTCATTTGTACTTATGATAGCTGAAAACCAGTGGGAGAATTCCACCTCAGAGCTGGTTTTTTGTCAGTTGGCTCTGCGTCCTGTTGCTGTTTCTTTTAGAGTCAGGGGGCTGAAATGAATAGATATTGGTCCCTATGTAAGGAGGGCCCCAGTAGCACTGTCCTTTCGAACCAAGAGTGTTTAGGTCTTGTTATACAGAAGGTTGGTTGATGACTCCCATCAGGGGCACCCCTGTCTGTATGCCATAGACACCAAGTAAAAGGGTGATGCACTAAAGTCCACAGAGGAAGATTCCTTGGTTGGATTTAATGTCAGCAGAACATTTTATATACTGTAAGTTGAATAGAATTCCCAAAATGTCCTGTGGAATGTTGATCTCTATCGAATCCAAAGTTGGGTCAGTAAAGCTGACCTCCCCATGAACAACCTTGGCTAACCCTTCTGATGCCAACTGGTTACCATTAAGGATTTTACTAAGAAGTTCTACTGTTTCTCTGTTGGACAGAGTCTCAAGATAATCTGTCCCCCTAAATCCCCCTAAAGTCATTGGATTCTTCTCCACAAAATGTTTTTTTCCAAGCCTGGAAACTTGTTCTCCATATTCTGTTTCATTACCTCCTGTACTAGTACATCAACCAGGGTCTTGAAATCAACTGCAAACTTCTTTTTCTTTTCTTCTTTCTTTTCTTCTATCAGAACCTGGAAGAGGGTTTCCTGCTGCCTGCATGCCCAGGCATGTTGGCAACTTTCCCAGAGACACGGAGCAGCTCCTGGAGGATACCTTACATTTCTGAACCTTGCTTTTCAGTTGCAGCTGCTGGTGGAATCAGCACCTACCCTCTGGGCCTTCAGATTTCTGGAGACTAGAAGTCCAAGTCCAAGGTGTCAGCAGCTTTGGTTTCTCCTGAAGCCTCTCTCCCAGGCTTGTAGATGGCTGCCTTCTTTCTGTGTTCTCATATGGCCTTTCCTCTGTGCTTGCCTTTTTTGTTGTTTTATTTTCTTCTTTGCTTTTCTATTTTGTTAATTACAAAGGCAAGTTTCCAGCCCAAACCCAGAAATCGTGGCGAAAAAGAACAAAGGAAAAATCTCAAACCATATAATAAAAATCTGAGAGTGCATGCTAGATGTACGTGTTGCGGGAGAGAGGGGACAGACAGATGACTGGACACAAGGATAAGGTGGCAGTATGGGAGGTGTTGAAGTTGTCCTTAGTAATGAAAGAATGCCAAGATTCTTATTGTTTTCACCATTTTGATAGATATTTTATAAATTGAATAGTTTTAAAAAATTTAAAACCTTTTGTGACATTTCCAAAATTTTGAGAGTTTGGAGCAGTAATGAATTTACAAAAAGGTGATTAAAAAGGGACTACCTAAGTCCTTCTAAATTATCACTAAAATATTCTTTTTGCTCACATGTTTTTGAATAAAGGAAATAAGTAAAAATAAAGAAACATACACCATGGAGAACTAGGACCAAAGAATCATAGCCTATGTATTCTATTTACATGTTACCCGGCATTCCGCAAGAACCTTGCAATCTATTGAAACATACCATAAAAAAAATCAAAAGAGTACACAGATTGTTAATATCAATTCTTTAAAATAGAGATCACAGTCAACTTCTCTATAAATTAAGAAATTACTGGGCTGGGGGTGTTGAGTTTTACCTACCAGGTAAAGGAACTTCTGAAGTACTTGCAGTCTCCTTATTTTAGCATTTATCCAGAATGGATCAAACTGTTTTGGTTTTTTTTTGGTCAAGTTTGTATAGAGTTGAGACAAGTTGCAAAATTATACCAATGATTAAAATCAATCTATTAGCTTGAAGCAAGCCATAAATTTTACAGGAAGGTCTGAGGAGTTATCAGAATTAAGATATTTTTTCTTAATAGTAGAACTATTTTTGAGCCAGTATGACGTTATAAGAGTACAAATTAATATATTACTAACCATATAAAAAACTGTTTAACCAATAGTTTAAAAGGGAAAGAATAATTACCAGGTAATAAACATTTTCTGAAATGTAACATTCTAAAAATCTAAGGAAATATCTACATGTTATCAAATTTCTTCATTTGGGATTTCCTTGGGTTGTTGTGAATTTAACAATTTGTGGGATTGTTTTTCCTTTTCCTTTTGAGAAGATCTTTTCTTGAACCCTATGGAAACTCTTATTTTACCACATAATATGATGAACTTAATTTCAGGGAGTTCCCATGTCTCTGGTATGTGGTAGATGGAATTATTTTACAACATTAAAAATAATATAAAAGATATATTTCAGGTAAATAAATTATTTAAAATATGCTTATACTAGTTTAATTTTATCATTTTTCATAACAGATACATGGAAATTAAAGAAAATATTATTTGTACATTATTAATATTTGGGTCTCAGAGTTGTAAATAAAACACATAGTGAATTAATTACCATGGCAATCAGTTTTGTAACCATTCTCCCACTCCAACAGAGGTTGAAATAATAAATAGAGCTATGGTAAAAAATGTAATTTTTTAATTAAAAAATAAGTAATGATAATAAAATAATAAACAAGCTGTGCCTTAATGTGATGAATATTAAACATTATCTAGGAACATTAAGTCTTGAGACAAGTTATATATTCTAAGTTATGATCAAGTATCTGCTAAATGACTTGGAAGAAAATACCAGGCACCATCACTGGGGAAATAGAAAAACATATTTTTTTAAAAACGCTACCATACTCACAAGTCATATGTTTTAAAATGGATTAAGGAGGAACGAGGCAAAAGGAAAAACATGCTCTGTGCATAAAATTAAATACCCCAGTCTAATTTAGTGTGTTTTCCTAAGGAAAAGTATAATTTGCTAAATATATCATTAAGACTAACTTGAAATCACACTTATTAATACTGTCTAAATCATAAGAACTTAATTCCCACAAAAAGTAGCAACATGCGTCATTTCAAACATTTTAAAAAACATTTTCCCAATATTCTTAATTACAGGTGGTTGCTAAGGAAACAAAAGTCAATTAAATAAAACAATTAAAATATAACACATTTGACTTGGTGGAATTTAAGTTTAAATTTCAAAGTGAATAATATTCCTCTGGCATCATAAAATTTCAGACATTTAAATTGTCACGGAATAAAATTAGTGCAGTTATAATCAACTTTACTTTCTCTCGGGCTATGTATCTTAATCAAAAAAGAGTCATTGTACCAGCTTTCAGTGTTCTTAGAGAGTTTGAAAATCATATAGGCAAACATGATCACTAAAAATTTGCTGAAAGAGTACGGATCATTAAATTATTTAGTTATTTTTCCAAATTAACAAAACTAATATTTTATATAAATAACAAATAAAAGGACAAATATCGAAGTTATTGAAACACAGAAGTTATACAAAATGAAGTCAAGGACTTCATTTTATGTTGAATGAAAAGGCATTAGCAGTAATAAAAAGCTAAAATATGATTCTACTTTCTCATTTTTAATTTGTTTCCTTGTAAATTCAAAAGGCAGCTAAAATACACAACGCAGAGGAGAGGAAATAAAAAAGTATTATGAAGAGAAGTATATAACAACATTTGATTAAGCCGTATTACTATACAATTCATCAATGCATATACACGTAGACCCACCAGAAATAAAGTCAATTTAAATTAAGTGCTAACACTTAATAGCTATTAACTGATACTGGGAAATAGTACTACTATGATAAAAAGGATCATAAAACAAACTGTACATTATGAAATTTGACTTGGGCAAATTAGATAAAACTATAATGTTGAAAATAGTGACTCTATTATGTTATTATTTTATATGAAAAATATAAATCGTCAGTTACTGATATATTTGGGAGAATATCAATCTTCCTAGGGCAGAGGAACATAATATGACTCAAAAGACACTGGAAAATTATATTTTTCAAGAGTTAAATTTCTGTTTGATAATAAAAGGCTTTAAATGTCATGCAAAGAAGGTTTTATTTCCTTATGGAGGCAATGAGGAAACACTGAATCATTTCAAAGATGACTTGAAATATTTATTTAAAAATTTGAAAAATAATTTCTGTGTATGGGTGATTAATACATTGAAGCATTAAGGGAAATGGACAGATATGTCTTTTAAACGAATAGGGCAGTAACATAAATCTGACTTGGGTGAGGTTAACAAATTCGGGATAACTGAAGACTAACAGTAAATAGTACCTGAAATAGTTTCTGCCACAAATGCCATTTATTAATTCATCCAATACTTGAGTGGTTACTTTGTTCCAGAAAATGTGCTATGTGTTGGAAATACAATGAGGAGAGACAGCATTCTCCTTGCCCCAAATCTGCTTACAGAAAAGGGGAAAAATAATATCCTGATTGTTCTTGTGTTGACATTGGGAAAAGTTTTGGTAAACTAGCCAGCTATAAGCACTAATACTTGAGTAGCTTTCTGAAACGTAAAGAACTTGGAGACTCTAGTTACCTTATATCCTATAAGAGGGAAGTATTGGCACATTCTAAGAAAAAAAGACTAGCTCTCCAATGGTGCAGAAGTGGGGAGAAGACACTTCAAATAATAACAACAACAACAATAACAATAATAATAACTCAATCATTAAAGATGCTATAAAACAAATAGTGGTTCTTAAACTATTTGCTCTTAGGAACTCTTTATAATCTTAGAAAAAAGTATTGAGGGCCAGAGAATTTTTATTCGTATGTTAAATCTATTAAAATTTACCATATTAGAAATTAAATCTGAAAAAAATTATTAATCATGTGAAATAACAATAATAAACTCAGTGCATAAATAACATACTTTATTAAAAACAATTATACTTTCCAAAACAAAAAAAGTAAAAATAGTGACATTGTTTTACCCTGCAGCAAATTTCCTTAATTGCCTTACTGAAGACAGCTGGATTTGTATGTCTCCTTGCATTCAATCTGTGGCAATATCACTCATCCTGTAGCCTTTTGAAAAATCCACAATACATTTATGAGGGAATGTGAGTGAAAAAGAATTATAATGACAATAGTTTTGACCTCTGGAGTCCCTGGAAGGTTCTTGAGAGTTCAATTTGAGAGCCATTACTATAAAATATACTATAATCATACTATAAAATGGAACATTGACTCTCAGTAGATTGGTTATCTATTTTGTAGCCTAGATAGAGATGGAAAAGATGACTATATTTAGAGCTAGTCAATGCCAGTTGATATCTTGGACTACCTCATTCAACTTGTCACTACATTCTCACAATTTCATGCTTAATATTGATAAGTTTTTCCTTTATTGTGTGAAGTGAGGGCATGATTCATTACCTCATCCAGGAATCCTCTTCATGAACCTTCCCTACATTGAGGGACATGGTTAAATATAAGTTTGATTATAGCCTATTTTCTTCTGATAGAGGTGATGAAGATTATAGTGGCAGGGTTTGAGGCTTGGCAAGATGACTAGATGAACTATAATCTGCTCCCAGTTTCTTACAGCTCTGAGTTTAGAGTGAGTAAAGATTTTGTAAAAAGCATCCTCTAACGTATCCTCCCCATAAAACAGTTTTGCAGAAGAACCCCAAAAGCACCATTTTCTTATTAATTAAAGATGAAGTTAATTACTCTTGAAACTCTTGCCCCTCATTTTCATGGAATTATTAGTAAAAATTATGCAACCATATTGGTATGTACTATAGTTATGTCTCATTCAATTATTTCTCAACCATGCTAATTAATGATTAACAGCTTTTGTGTAGATATTGTTTTGGCATTATATGTTTTTATTTTTGTATATGTCTACTAGTTCTACTAGTATAAGTTAACTTTATTAAGTATATCATTTATCTAGAAAAAGATTGATCTGTTGACCAAGACTAAAAAAAGTCAAGAATAAAGAAGAATTTGGCACTGTACTAATAGTAATAAATTAAAATATTTAGCTGACCAAGTACAATTGCTTTGTACATTTGATAAAAGCATTTTGCAATCATGTGAATCAGAAAGATGTTTGACATCTCTGGACTGGTAGAAGTTGAATATTTGAGACAAATTATTCTTAGAAACAATAATATGAATAAAAACTTCTTAATGATAAATGGGGACAATTAAGCCTATTTTAAATAATTTCATTAATAATATAAAATGACTTCTGTTCATTCCTTTCCTACTACATCATTAAATATTATTGAGTTAGGTCCTGACATTTTATTCAGAATTATGTTTCTGGCATTTAAGTATTCAACTCTAAATGTTAAGGATGTCAATTATAGAAGCATCCATCCTTTTCACTGTGGTCTCCCATCAAACATTAATGGTAGAAGAGTTAATTCATTTCAAGCATTCTCAAATATCTGCCCTGAAGAAGGCTGATACTCTACAAGCGCTCTGACAACCTCTGGTAAGTAATTACTCTTAAAAATATCTCAGTAAATTCAACTTACTCCTAGAGGCATTTTAAATTATATGTCGTTAAAATGTAATGTTTTCTCAAATGACAAGGTCAAGCCAAAAAGCAAAACTACACTCTATTTTTATCTGAGACATACCCACTCCAATGAAAATGTTACAGTGTGCATTTCAAATCAGGAAAGATAAGTTGTGCTACATTGAGAGGCATGTAGTAATCAAGGTAAATTTTTATACACACCAACAATAAATCAATACTGTGGTATCACTGTATGTGAGAAAATTTGTGTGAAGGGTAGGATGCTGCACACTTTTATATAATTTGGGACAAAAATGCCCTCAAAAAACTGAATGTTAAATTGTCTCTACCTAACATTCCCTTCTGACACTTCATTTCCTTCTTCTTTTGGATATGTATTTCCTAAGTATGTAAACTTGAAGTTACATGCAATTTCACCTTCAAGTTTAAATGAATGTATAAATGAAAGAATGCCTTACAAGGCAAATTGATCATCCATTCTATGTTTTTGCCCTTCATGGCTCAAGAATAAACATATAATGATTTGGAAAAATATATAAATGTAAAATCCAAAAGGAGTTATGGGAAAAAAGTAACCTAATTCCATTCTTACTCTACAGAGTAGAAACATTTTTATTAATAAAACTATTTTGATAATCTGGGAATATTTATGGACTAAATATGTTTTTTAAATTTTGACAGTTAGGATATGGACTAAATTGAATCTTTTTTATCATTTCCCGCAATTCAGTCCACTAGGAAAACTAGATGTCATCAGGCCTACGGAAGTTATAGCTTACAACAATGATTGAAACACACTAGGCTTAATTCTTTAATTCTTTTAAGAAGTTGATTTGGATTTTAAAAAGAACAATATATAATATATAAAATATAATATTCAGTTGCTGATCTATAGTAAATATTAAAACAAGGTATACACAAATGATGGTTTTTAATCCAGATGGTTTTAAAAAATATTTATCTAATATCAAATGTTATATGAGTAAACCACTTCTAATATCTCTTCTGCAATTAAACATTCTTAATAAATAGGAAATAAAGTAACAGCCATCTCACACAAAATCTTCCAGAGAAAAGAAAAAGAGGGAAAACTTCTGAAGACATTTGAGCAAAATAACCTTGATAATAAAACATAAAAGGGACGTCAAAAGAAAGGAAAATTATAGATCAATCTTGCTCATGAACCTAGATGAAAAATCTTAAGCAAAATATTATGAATAAAACACAGCAAAATATAAACACCAACCACATGGAGATTATTCCAGGAGTTAAAAGGTTTTTTTTCCCCCTAATAGTCAAGTGAATCTGTTTTACAACATAATAAGAGAAAAAAATCATAAGATCATTTTTAAACTTGTCGGAAAGCATTTTATAAAATAAAATAAGTCATAACAAAATATAAAAAGTAGGCTAGAAAACTTTTCTTGATATGTTTAGAATATTAACAAAAAGCATAGAGCCAGATATCCTACCCATAGTGAATTATTGAAAGTTTTCTACCTAAAATCAGGAAGAAGATAAAGAAGACCACCATAACCGCTTCTATTAGGCATTGTACTGGAGACCATAAAAGAAACAGTAAGAAAATTACAAGAAATAACAGCATCAGTATTCAGCAAGAGGAAATAAATCTACTATTAGTCACAGATAAAAAGATTGTGTATGGAGAAAATTTAAAATTATCTAGAGAAAAACAATAACTATCAATAAGTGAATCTAGCAAGATCACAGATACCAAATCAATATAAATAAATCTATTTAATTTCTATAACTGGCAATGAACAATTGAAAAATGAAATAATGGCATGCTTTACAGGAACTTTAAAAAACACACAAATCAAATTCCTAGGAATACATATAATAAAAGATGTATAAAATCACTGTAATGAAAAACACAAAACATTGCTTAGGAAAATGAAAATCATTTTAAATAAATGTATAAATATGTGATTTTCATGGATTAGAAAACTAAATATTATAAAGGAAAGTTTCTGAACCTTGGCACCATTGGTATTTTGGTTTGAATTTTTTTTGTTGTTGTTGCGGGGATTGACTTGTACATTGTAGTATATTAAGCAGTGTTCTTGGCCTCAGTCTCACTAGATGTAGTAGCATCCCCCAGTTGAGACAACCAAAGATGTCTCTAGACATGACAAATATCCCTTGGAGTCAAAAATCTCCTCCATTTGGGAACTACTGTTGTAAAGGTTTCAATTTTCTTAAATTGATTTATCGATTCAATGCAATCCCAGTCAAGATCATGTATGTATTTGTGCATGTTTGTAAATTCATAACCTGATTCTAAACTTTGTATGGCAAGACAAAGGGCCGAGAATAGCCAAGATAGGATTGGCAGAAAAGAAAGACAACACTGGAAGCTTGTACTACCATACACCAATGCACGTTATAACATTGTAGCAATTAAGGCAGTAAAATTTTGTCAGAAGGTAGACAGACTGACCAAAGAAATAGCATTTGACATCTAGACAGATATCTACACATACATGGTCATCTGACTTGTGATAAAGGAGATATACATTCTCAAATTGAAAAAGGATGATCTTTCTGAAGAATAGTCCTGGATAACTGAATATCCACAAGAAAAAACTGAATGGTAGCATTAAAAAAATTACTTTTAGATATACTGTGGACCTAAATATGAAAGGCAAATCAATAAAAATCCTAGAAAAAAATATGGAAGACTACTTTTATGTCCTTGGTTAGGCAAATATTTCTTAAAAAGGACACAGAGGTGAAGAATAATATTTTTGGTTATACTAAAATTAATACAAAATATAGTATTAAGAGAATGAAAAGATCAAACACAGAGTGGGTGAATATATTGTCAACATGTACATCCAACAAAAATTCATATCTAGAATACAAAAAGCAAAAAAGAGACAAATCAATAGAAAAAAAAAATAGGCACCTCACAAAAGTTTATCCAATTATTCAATAAACATATGAGACAGCACTCAACTTAATTAATCATCAAGAAAATGCAAATTATAATCTAAATACAATACTGTTACACACCAAGAGAATGGCTAAAATTTTTAAAAAGATCAAAAATTCAAGTGTTGCATGTTTGGAGCAAAGGAATTCTCCTGTACCTTTGGTGAATGTGTAATTTTTATAACTAATTTGGACGACTTCTTGCCAGCATCTATTGAGCTCAACATATGCATATTATGTAACCAGCAACTGCATTCGTTGTTTTAATCCAAGAGATCTGCTTATGGATGTTTGCCATGATATCTGAACAAAAAATATGAATAGCAACTCTCAATATAGGAAGCACAAACAAGAAACAACTCAAATATTTATCAACAGTAGAATGGATAAATACATGCAGTATATTCATACAGTGAACCTTCATATGACAAGGAGAATGAACAAATTATACACACATGTAACAACATGGATGGAGCTCAAAATATAATATGAAAAAACAGAAACTAGATACATAAAGTAAAAGCCATATACTTTCTTTGACACAAAGTTCAAAAGACAAGCAAAATAAATCGTTGCCTTAAAAGTCAGCATAGTGGATACCCTTTTGGAACAAGTAGTGTCTGGAAAGGGTACTCGGAGTAATTCTGGGATGCTGTTCAATTGTGGGTCTTGACTTGGGTGCTGGTTATATGACTGTGTGCAATCAATCTGTGCTCTTGTGATTTGTGCACTTCTTTATGCAGTACCTCTAAGCAGGCTTATAAAATATGAAATATAGTTTGGGAAAGGAAAAACAATGAGTTAATGTACACTCTTTTAAAATGAGAAAAAGGACAGAAATGGATCTAGGTATATCTTATTTTGCAAGCGTTTGAAGGTAGAATTGAATAGCTGGACAGCAAGAACTATGAAACTGTTCTTGCGTTATAGTTTGTGTGTAAACAGTGTATTTTCTTAATATTTTTACGTTGATGTCGAGTAAGATTTTTCTAGAGACCACTAGACTCTTTTCAGAAATGATATTTAAGTATGCAAGCATGATAGTAGATGAATCTGGATAAGAAATTACTTTTTATTTGTCTATCATTTGAGCCAATGTAGAGTGAAAAATATCTCAATCTCAATCCTAAACTAGCCATCCATTTTGCCTCTGAAGCAATTATTTTAGATGTGATGTTGGATGTGATTATTACATTGAGCTAATATCTAAAATCCAAGAAAGTTAATATGTGAGAGCCATCAGGAACGTTTTATAGATTACATGTTTATTAGCTAATTATCATATTAAGAAATGGAGATGTGTATGTTAATAAACAGTGTTCATAAAGGACATAATGAGAAGTTATTTCAAATTAAGGTAAAAATTATTTTATAGAATAAAATTAAAAGTTAATTTTATGGGTAAGGTTCTTGATTTATCTCTTATTGAATAAATAAATAATCTTTTTTTATAGAGCACTTTTTTCTTGAGGTATAATTGACATATAACATTATATTAGTTTCAGGTGTATGATGTAATGATTTGACATCTGTATATATTGCAAAATGATCACCACAATAAGTCTAGTTAACATCCATAAGCATACATAGTTACAAAAATCTTTTCTGGTGATGAGAACTTTTTTCTTTATTGAGGTCACACTGGTTTATAACATTATATAAATTTTAGATGTACATAATTATACTTTGACTTGTGTATAGATTACATTGTGTTCGCCACCAAAAGTCTAGTCATTGTCTGTTACTGTACACCTGTGTCCTTTTACCCCTTTTTTCCTGCTCCCACCCCCTTTCCCACTGATAACCATCAATCTGTTCCCCTTATCTGTGTGTATATTTGTTTGTTTATCTTTCACATATGAGTGAAATCATACAATAATTGTCTGTCTCTGGGTGCCAGCCCAGTGGCATAGTGGTTAATTTTGCGTACATCGATTTGGCAGCCTGTTCGCAGGTTCGGATCCCAGGCGTGGACCGATGCACTGCTTGTCAAACCATGCTGTGGCGGCGTCCCATATAAAGTAGAGGAAGATGGGTACGGATGTTAGCCCAGGGCCAATCTTCCTCAGCAAAAAGAAGAGGATTGGCAATGGATGTTAGCTCAGGGCTAATCTTCCTCACCCAAAAAAAATAATAATAGGAATTGTCTTTCTCTGACTTATTTCGCTTAGCATAACACCCTCAAGTTTCATCCATGTTGTCACAAATGGCAAGATTTCATCTTTTTTTATGGATGAGTAGTATTTCACTTTGTATATATATATGATATGTGTATATATATATATATATATATGTGTGTATATATATATATCACATCTTCTTCTTTATCCATTCATCTGTTGATGGGCATTTAGGTTGCTTCCAAGTCTTGGCTATTGTGAATAATGCTGCAATGAACTTAAGGGTGCATATATCTTTTTGAGTTAATGTTTTTGTGTTCTTTGGATAAATACCCAGAAGTGGAATAGCTGGATCATATGGTAGTTCTATTTTTAATTTTTGGAGGAATCTCCATACTGTTTTCCATAGTGCCTGCACCAGTTTACATTCCTACCAGCTGTGTATGAGGGTTCTCTTTTCTCTACATCCTCTCCACAGATAATCTTTTTAAAGCTAATATTGTTTGCTATTTTTATTCTTTATTAGTTAATGCATTTCTTATACTGAATCTACTGAATTACATGCTGTTATTATATTTTCTTTTTTTTATTGTTGTGAAGTACACATAGCATAAAATTTACCATTTTAAGAAGTGAAAGCAGGGACTCAGGCAGACAGGTATTTGTATAGTCATGTTCAGCAGCATTATTCACAGTAGCCAAAAGGCGGAAGCAATCCTAGTGTCCAATGATGATTGAATGGACAAATAAAATGTGGAATATGCATACAATGGAATATTATTCAGCTTTAAAAAGAAAGGAAATTTTGACACATACTATAACATGGATGAACCTTGAAGAAATTATGTGAAGTGAAATAAGTTAGTCACAAAAGATCAATTATTGTAATGATTCCACTTATATGAGATTCCCAGAGGAGTCTAATTCATAGAGACAGAAATTAGAATGCTGGTTGCCAGGGGCTGGGGGGATTTTTAACTATTTTGTAAAACTATTTTAACTAAATTTTATAATATGTATACTTAACCACAATAACAAAGAAAAATTACCTTATAATCATTTTTAAATGTACAGGTCTGTGGCATTAAGTACATTGACTTTGTTGCACAACCAGCACCACCAACAGTCTCCAAGATTTTTCATATTCCCAAAGTGAAACTCTGTATCTATTAAACAATAAGTCCCCATTCCCCCATCTCTCCAGCCCCTGGCAATCATCTATATAATATTGACACTTTATTTGATCGATCTATCTATCTGTCTATCTGTCTGTCTATCTATCTGTCTATCTATCTATCTATCTATCTATCTATCTATCTATCTATCTATCTATCCATCTATCTATCTATCTATCATCTTTCTGTCTATCACGTATCTATCACCTATTTACCTATCTCTATCTGTTCAACATTACAAAAGATTATTCATGTTTACACTGTAAATATTTAAATATTGACTTTCCTTTTCATTTCTTACATCTTTACTGCATCTTTTCCATGCCATCTAAATAATTTTCCTTTGGTCTCAAGAAAACCCTTTAGTATCCCATTTAGTGATGGTCTGCTGCTATCAAATCTCTTCATTATTATTTTCCTCATTTTTTGTACTGGACATATCATTATTTCACCTTCATTCTTAAAATATATTTTGTTACTTATTAAATTTTGTGTAGGTGGTCATTTTATTTTAGCACTTTTTTTTTTTTTTAGCTAAGGAAGATTCTCCCTGAGCTAGCATTCACTGCCAATCTTCCTCTGTTTCATATGTGAGCTGCTATCGCAGCATGGCTACTCACAGACGAGTGGTGTAGGTCTGCACCCGGGAACCCAAGTGAGGTCGCTGAAGCGGAGTGCACTAAACTTAACCACTAGGCCACCGGGCCTGACCGTACTTTAGCACTTTTAAGATAAAATGAAATTGCCTTGGCTTCCATTGTTGGTGTTAGGTTAGCTGTTAGTTTAATTAAGGCTTCTAAGAGGGTAATCTATTTCTACCTTTTGCTTTTACTTTAATATTTAGATATTTTAATGTGACATGCCTAGATGATAATTTTATTTTTTATTATTTATTCTGTGTTATATTTGTGCATATTCTTGAATTCTGCATGATGTATTCTATTTCTTTTGGAAAATTTAAGACATTATTTCTTCAAATATTGCTTCTTCCCCATTCTCTTTACCCTATCTTTCTGAAACTCCAATTACACGTTACATCTTCTCCCTTCTTTCAATATTTCCATCTTTATATCTTTTCCTATTTGAACACATGTTGGTTGTTCTGGGCTTCTTTTCCTGTTCATAAATTTACTTTTCTTCTATGTCTAATCTGTTAAAACTATATGTTATTTATTTTAATCAATTATTATATTTTTCATTTTTAGAATTTATATTTGCCTTGTAATTGACATGAATATTTTTATATACAGTCCTCGGCTAATGTTATTTAATATCCTTGTATTTACATGTATTTAATATCCATGAACATAGTAAACATAGTTATTAAGAAATCTATGTTTGTTAATGACAGTATTTGGAGGTCCTGTTGGTCTATTTCTACTGTCTTTTTTCCTACTGATTATTTTTCATATATCTCATATCCTAATATATGTATTTTTTCACATATATAAAATATTTTCTATTCTGTGTAGAAATATTTGTAGGCTATGGATGATGTTATCTTCCTTTGTCAAATTCTTAGGAAATGTGCAATCTGGGATCATGTCAATCCTTTTTGTGGTACTAAGTTGATTTAAAGCTATGCTGAAGTCCCTGTTAGGTCCAGTCTACTTCCATTTAACTCTTATTCCTGGTGTACAGCTCTCCAACGTCCCAATCCAAACTCTTTTGCCAGCTCATGTCCTCAACCTCTGGTGGTTCCTAGTGTCCAATGTTATACTCATTTTCAGTCTTTTAGCTGCCTCATTCAGAAATAAAAAATGCTCCCTAATTAAAAGCAGCCTCAAATACTGGATATCCTCTCTGGATTCTGCCTTCTCTTGAATCTCGACCCAGCGATTATTTAATAGTTAATGTCTAGATAGTGATCTAATGTCTTCAGTGTGTGTGTGTGTATGTGTGTGCATACACTGTGACAAACACATATGGCATCACGTGACATTTTATAACACTTCTATCAAATTAACACATGTTAGACAAAGGTTATTTTAAGGAGAAATGTAACAAATATGCCAATATATAATGTACATGGTAAGTGATCCTAGTGAAAGAATGAAAAAAATATTTCTATGAAGTAAAAAACAAACTAGAATTCAGGTAAAGTGTTCTTGAGACATGAGTTATATCAATTTCTAACAAATGAACCAATTGTGCTATAAAGAGGAGAAACTTATTTGTTCAGGTGTGTCGAATATCTAGCCTAAATAACAGAAATTCTTTACAGAATACTTTAAATTGACTAATTTATGTGTAAATATCTTTTGAAAAGTATTAATTCTTAACTCTTTCATTCACATAATTTTGGTAATAAGCTTCACAAGCAAAATTCAAACAGCAACGTCCACATTTATCTTTTGTTTTAGTATAATCTTTTTAATCAATTGCCTTAGCATGGTAACACACACACACACACATGCACACACAAGTTCATTTATATGTTAATCTTCATTGATTTTATCTTCATGAAGTAGGACAAGAGCTCATTAAACTAAAATTATGTTAATTCCAAACAGTAATAATTTTTATTCCACATAAATTTTAAATCATTTACTGAATCATTATTGGTAAAAGAATGCAAGTCATGCACACCTACTTATAAGAGTCAGTTGCAAATATATACATATTTATATATACATGCATGTATACACAAATATGTTTATATTTGCAAGTTTGCACTACATATTAATATATCATATGTTTATAAACTTTTTAAGTCTTCCAAGTTTTGACTGGTTTTGTCTTTTTCTTTTGAGATTCTGCTGAAAAGAATATAAACAAGGAAAACAGAAGGATCAATAGATCAAGATATAGCCCATGAAAAAGTCAATATTGAGGGGCCGGCCCGGTGGCGCAAGCGGTTAAGTGCGCGCGCTCCGCTGCGGCGGCCCGGGGTTCGCTGGTTCGGATCCCGGGCGCGCACCGACGCACTGCTTGGTAAGCCATGCTGTGGCGGCGTCCCATATAAAGTGGAGGAAGATAGGCACCGACGTTAGCCCAGGGCCGTCTTCCTCAGCAAAAAAAAAGAGGAGGATTGGCGGATGTTAGCTCAGGGCTGATCTCCTCACAAAAAAAAAAAAAAAAAAAAAAAAAAAAAGTCAATATTGAGAGTATTATCAGGATATTTTACAGAATATGTGTTGTATTAAAGTTCACACACAATATATTTTTGCTTGAAAAACTAAACATGGACCTTCTGCCATGAGAATCATGTAATTTTTATTCATATATATTTTCAGGATTTTCCTTTGCTTATATAAAGAAATTATCTTAAAATCTGTTGTTAAAATACGACGGAAACAGATACACAAAATTTTTATTGCCATTTAATCCTTTGGATTGAATAATTGATGAAAGTATGCTTATTTATTTATTTATTTTTTGTGAGGAAGATCAGCCCTAACATCCATGCTAATCCTCCTCTTTTTGCTGAGGAAGACTGGCCCTGGGCTAACATCTGTGCCTATCTTCCTCTATTTTATATGGGATGCCACCACAGCATGGCTTGACAAGCGGTGCCTCGGTGTGCGCCCAGGATCTGAACCGGGGCCGCCAGCAGCAGAGCGCGAGCACTTAACCACTACACCATGGGGCTGGCCTCCAAAAGAATGCTTATTGAAGAAGCACTAAGTATGTATTTTGTACAAGTATTTAAATCACTCTGACTTCTCATTCATCAACATTTCTAAGCAAGGTGATTTATGGAGAATGTTTTGAATTACAATATTGCAGACCTAAGAAATCTAGGTAATGGCACGTCCTCCAATTATAACACCACTTCAACTGTCCAAGGCAATTTCTTCTTCCTTTAGTTGGGATTTGGTTTAAACAAGTAAAGAATCATGTTGATAATGTTAATATAACATCTGAATAATATAATGTCACAAAATGGTGATGTTAGGAATAAGGGTCCCAGGGAGTTAATTTTCGCCTAAAGGAATTTGACACACAATGATAATACGTGGATTGAATTTTTGTCATATCTAATTTTAACAAACTGTATTCCCAAAAAATAATATACCATATTTTAAAATCTGTGCTAAAATCATTAAAGGCATACCAATATATTAAAACATGTGATGACTTTAGAGGAAAATTCTTATATTTCAAATAATTACTATTGTTTAATTCTTAATAACCTTTCTTACTCATCTATCTACTCCATAACCATTCATAATTTTAGTTAAAAATAGTCCCTTGAAAATCAACAATAACTTATTTTATGAATTTAATAATATGTTAAACATCCATTCATTGTAAAATAGATTTTAGGATCAGAAAGACTTGGTTTCAAACGCCTTCTTATAAATTGCATGCTATTTAACTTAACGGTGGTAATTTCATCTCTTTGACCTTTATGTTCTTCATCCTAAAAATGGTAATAATAATAAAATCCAAATAACATATTGCTAAAAGAATTTGTTGAGAAATAGTTTGGTGGTTGGCAGAGAAACAGCATTTGAAAATGATCTATTACCATTATTAAGGATGATTATTAGTAATGCATTCAAACTTAGACGGATTATTCTGGAGAGAATACTTTTTTTAAATAAAATTGTGTGTTAGTCTAATGATTTGGCTGGATTTCCAGAAAGTGTACTCAGAGTCTTATACTATATAGCTCTGAGAAATCTTTTATCATTCATTTATTTTTCAAAGATGAATTAATGTTGTGTTAGCTACTAACTGCTAGTAATTTTAAACAGTGCCACATGACAATTGATTCTTATTTCTTCTTTTCTAAATTAAATTATATTGTATTTTTATTATGGAAATAATAGTGTTAGCACATGTTAAAATATCTTCATTTAGAAATATGCATAAAAATAAGACAATTAATCTATAATTCAAAAGATCAATTATTGATATACTGGTTTTTTTCTTGTATTTTCCTTTCCTTGCACATATTCATTTACAGATATTTATTTATGGAAATGACATTAGAAATGGATTTTATGAGGTATTGAAAATAAAGATTGGAGATGGATTGAATTCCTCAAAGCCAGATAGAAAAAATTAATAACAAAAAACAGTGGGACATTGGGTGTTTTTGTGGTATCACACATATAGGAAGTCAGCCTAGGAAGAAGTCCTAAGAAGAAGTCCCAGTCAGTGCACACCCAGGAAGAAGAATTTAGTTTTGTTTAGTCATTATAGCATACTCAGAGTGGGACATTAAAGAAAAAATTGAGAAATAAGGAGGCATGAAAATACAGAAATGCACATTTCTCAGGAATGACAACAGTAGCCTAAAATCAAATGCACATTGTTAGAATAAAAAGAAGGATCAGTTGTAGAAAAACAAAATAAAATAACTTTGAATGTTCCATTCTTCATGACATGGAAACAGAAAGGATGTGGGAAGAGAGAGAGTGAGAGAGATTAATTGAGTCCAATATCGTCTATGTTGTAATAGCATAACGCTAAATTACAAGGAAGATGATGAGACACTTGGCAGAAAATTAAGTATTTTGAAAAATATTAAGAATAAATCATCGGAGAAACACAGCCTTTGTCCATATATGGCAATAACTAGATCTAGTTACAAAATGAAATTATATTGTTAAATTTCCCTTTTATTATCTATCTCAAAGATAAACACATGAGGATATATTTATCGCATTTAATAGTTTTTAAAAGTCCAGATTATTATTATTTTTTTAGTATTCTGCTGTCTTCTAAATGATACAATTAGTTTTAATAGAGGTGATGACATCTGAGAAAGTTCTTGCAAATCATGGGTAGACATAAGTCAATATTATGGTTTACTTTGTATTTTTACTAAAAAACAAGTCCTCTTTATCTTCCATGCCCTATGTTTTGACATGTGAATCAACACAAATTTTTTTCAGAAAGAATTCTTGTGCATGTATAGCATTAGCAGTTTATATAGGGCTCCTCTTATAACAGGAATATTATTTAAATAGTTATTTCAGAAATGTGATAAGAAATTCAGGCTAAAACAATGTTAACTACAGGGAAATAATATGCTCAATGTCTTCCGCATGCTTAGCCCAAACACCCCCACCATTCTTGCCCCTGATAAGTGACATAAATTAACAAGAATCTGAGCGCTTCATCTTGAGTGGAGATTGAGGGGGGCAAACATATCATATTGAAAGTCTCATGATTTTATTTTATCACTCAGGCTGTTATGTCAGTTACCAATTTGTCGTGATTTTTTTCCTGTAATTTAACTCCATCCTCGCTGGTATGCTTTTATTTATTTTAAAAATTACATCACTTTGCTCCAGTTGCTGTTTTTCCTATACTGCATTGTTTCATTTTTTAAAAATGTTGTTTATATTTCCATAATATAAATACCATTATTAGAAAATTACAGCAAAAACAATGCTGTAAGTTATTTTTAAACTAATTTTCATATCATTAAATTATATTTTTAAGTCTTATTAGTTTTTTCACTTCCCTCTTGGTAATAACTGGTGCAAAGAGAGTCTAGTAAATGAACCTCCTGCGTACTCTCATCTCCCCAAAAGAAAAAAAAATCAAAACAATAGTGAAAAACAGTTGGAAATATGCATCAAGTATGACTTAAATGTTCCATATTTTTAGAGTTACCTGGACTCAATAAAATATAGAAGGGGTATGGAAGGGCATTGTGATTACCTGGGAGTTGAGATCATGCTTCTCCAGGCCAGAGAGATGATCTAGATCCATATCCATAAGTGTCATCAACATGACAACTGCTAGAGGCCCTTCAAAAATTATATAATCTCTGACTCTTGTTTGTGTCCTCCACAAAATTAAAGCAATAATAAAAACTAAAGAATGTTCCAGAAAAGGATTCTATAAGGTAATGTAGATAGACTATGTGTGTGTGTGTGTGTGTGTGTGTGTGTGTATCACTTAATAAATAATTAAAAAAGAGGAATTTTGTAAGGTTCCTATGCATTGCATTATATGATGCTTAATCTGATAATGGCGTGTAATAGTCTATTATTTCCTGTCTGTTTATTCATCCACTTGTTCATTTCCTCAATGTGAATATAAACTCCATAAGACATGGACCAATCTTTTTCATGATTTTATTTCTGGCATCTGGGACAACGTCTTGCATCAGTGGAGTGTGGAGAAATGACAGAAAGATGGGAATAGATTTTTAGATTAAAACAGCCGAGTGATAGGAATCTAGATGATAGTTGCAGCGCTGAGAATGAAAATGAGATGAAAGACATTATTAAAATTTTGAGCTAAGCCAATTAAATAAAAAGAAAATTTGGTCACTGATTTGATATTAATGTTAAAGTGAAAGAATGAGACAAAAAATAAATGGTTCAGTGATGTGAAAAATAGTTGAAACATTGACAGAAAAAGGGAAGATTAAAGGCAAGCAAATTGGAATGATATGAAATAAAGTGTGTAGTTTACATTAACTTAGGAGACAGTTAAAGGAAAAGTTATGTGAGACGTTATTAAAGAATTGAGCTCATGGCAAGATTAAGAACTGAAAGAAAGAAAATATGGGTGCCAAAACAATATAAAATGGAAGTGGTAGGTGTGGCTATAAAGCTAAGCAAAAAGCTGATCATTTAAAATCCTTTAGGGTAGTTTAAGGCTTCTGAAATATCTTCAGAGAACAACGTGGTGTCCTTGTAGGATTTTAAACAAAGAAGTTGAAAGACAAGTTTTGTAGTTTTTGAGAGGTTACTCTGAGGGCAATGATAAAGGTAAGTAAGAATAGATATGAGTAGACTAGTAGGAGAATATCTCTTTGTCACAGGCAAAGAAAGATGCAATCTTGATATTGTGTCAGTAGTTTTCAAGGAAAAAAGTGGATGATTCAAGAGGAATTTAGGAAGAAGACTAAATGCGAATTGTTAATTCATATAATGTAAAACTTATGGAAAAGAAAGTCATTTGGAGTGAATCTTTAGATTTCTAGTCTAAGCAAAAATATTGTGTGGTAATGACATTGATTTCCACTGGGAATACTAGAAGAAGAACAATGATGGGGGAGCGAGCACAAATTCTCACTCTTTGGAGCACATCTGTTTGAGGTATTTATAAGACATTCATTTGGATAATTCCGTTATATAGTAGTTAAATAGATTTGAAATTCAAAAGTGTGATCTGGCTGTGTGGAGATTTCGATATTAGATGGAATTGAAGAGATCAAAAAAGTGGAGGAATTGGAGTAAAATTTTACTTTTATGTATATGTGGTAAGATAATCTAATGATTTCATATTTTAATTTTTAAAGATAACGTCACATATTGACAAATTCAATATATTAATATCTTCTTCGTGGAAAAAACAGTGATATTTTGCAGTCTTGTTAGACAGTTCTTGAGATTGTCATATTATGAAAGATAAAGTTCAATTTTTAACAATGCTTATTTTTTGGAAAGCATTTAAAGATATTACATAAGAGAAAATAATATGTTTAGGATGTGTGCCTTTTCTTTAAAAATGTTTCCATTGTACATAATTGGAAACTTTGTAAAGCAATGATTTTGCACATTACTAATGCTAAGATTGTGACAATTTTTGAATATGAAGATAAATAACCACAACTGTGAGGACATTAATATGCATCAAACATTCCAACAATACATCTCACTGAAACATGATTAATCTTACACATACTGATGATGCTTAAAGCAGAAGCATTACTGAAATTAATCTTGTCCTGTGGGAGAGTTCAATGAATAGTGCTCTGTTTATAATTTCAATTTCTGGATAACATACCGAAGGTTTCGCGTTTGTAATTCCACGTATTTTGCTAGGTTAAACATTTTTTATACTAAAGATTATTCTACTTTTATAAAACTTTGTAGAATAAAGATTCATTTAAATGGAGGAAAATATATTGCATTGGGAAATGGGATACTATCTTATACTAAATGACAACGATTTAATATGTTTTCTTTCCTGGTGGAGAAATTTTGGTAATGGAGAAGCCACCCTGTGCACATGGAGCTCCAAAAACCTGCAGTACTAAAGTGTCTCCCCTCACATCAAACTGCGTGATGAGATATCGTTTCCATCTAGCTATTTATATTTTTGTAATAGTTTATCATATTGTAAAATTATTCTATGTGCATAGTGAAAAAGCAAACCCATTAAAGGTATGAAAACTGCAACTAAAAGTTCTGTTCTCATAAGGCACCAGTTTCCCCAAGGATAAATTCTGAAAAGTTTCTTTTATGTTTTATAGAAGCACATGTGCTTTCATGTTCTTTTTAAATCACGTTTGTAAATACATGTTATTCTAAGACATGACTTACTAATTTAACAATATACTTTGGATATCATTATGTATCACTAAACATAAATCTATATTTCTGTTGTTTTAATAACTGTGTAATATTCTGACAAATAACAGAAGGTTAACTTGATGATAAAGAAGTTAGTGTGGCAAATATCGGCTTAAATAAAATTGAGAGTTATGCAATAGACAGATTAAGAGGATTTTTAAGGCTTGATAAGACATTTTCATGGAACATACACAACATGAGATATACAATTCTAGAACTCAAGATAAGAACATTGAAGAAAAGACAATCATATTGGATGACTTATAATGGGTACTTTGGAAGTACCATTTTTGCAAGAATATAGGTCTTATTTGATGATAATATAGAAAAATGAAGTAGAAAGGGGCATGGATTGTGGGAGATTGAGATTTAAAAAAAAATGATATTAGGAAAGGCTTTGTTTAGAATATGAGATTTACATAAAAGTGGAAGGATGAAGAAGCTAGACAAATGGAAATCTGGTAGACTAGCAGAACAGGGAAAGTGTTCAGCAAGTGCGAAGACCGTAAAATGTACCATGCTTCAAGTGTTTGAAGAAACGAGAGGAGACCATGGTGTCTGGACTGAGGAGAGCAAGGGAAAAGCGGTAAGAAATCACGTAAAGGCTGGAATGATGGTGACAAATCATGTAAGGATAGCCTTGTAGACCATGGTAAGACTTTGTGATTTTATTCAGGGTGATATTTAGAGTGTTTTGCAAACAAGGGTGAATGACTGGATAGTGCACATAGCCAGTTTAGAACAAAGTATATTGGGGAAAATGACATGCTGCTAATAAATTATACAAAAATGCAAATGGACAAGAATAACAAAACAATTTGAAAGGTTGAAAATTGAAAGGCTTAACCTAGTGGATAGCAAAGCCTACTTAAAAAGTACAGGGGATGGCCCCCTGGCCTAGTGGTTATGTTCAGAGTGCTCCACTTTGGCAACCTGGGTTCTGTTCCCTGGTGTGGACCTACCCCACTTGTCAGCAGCCAAGCTGTGGCGGCGACCCACATACAAAATAGAGGAAGATTGGCACAGATGTTAGCTCAGGGTGAATCTTCCTCAAGCAAAAAGAGTAAGACTGGCAAAAGACGTTAGCTCAAGGTGAATCTTCCTCAGCAAAAAATAAATAAATAATTCAAATTTAAAAAGGAAAAATTATGGTAATTTCAGCAGTATGATATGGGTACAAGGTTATATAAATATATAATGTAATGGAATAGAGAGTAAAAAAGAAAAAACAGACCAATGCATTTAAGATAACTTGACTTAAGATGGAGACACTATAGCCATGCTGTAGGATAAGGGTAGTCTTTTTTTTTAAATTAATATATTTTATTTTTAGAGAAGTTTTGGATTTACAGAAAAATTGAGTGGAAAGTACAGAGAATTCTCATTTACCCCTGACAGCATCACCCCCTCAACCGAGTTTCTCCTATTACTAACATCTTGCATTAGAGTGCAATTTGCTGCAACTGATGAGCCAATATTCATATACTGTTGTTAATTAAAATGCATAGTTTATATTAGAGTTCACTCTTTGCATTGTACATTCAATGATTTTGGACAAATGTATAATAACATGTATCCACCATTAGAGTATCATACAGTCGTTTGTCCTAAAATCATCCTGTGTTCCATTTGTTCATCCCTCCCTCTGCCTGAACTCCTGGCGCCACAGATCTTTTAACTGGCTCCATAGTTTTGTCTTTTCTAGAATGTCATATAGGTGGAATCTTGCAGCATTTAGCCTTTTCAGATTGGCTCCTTTCACTTGGCAATATGCATGTAAGTTTCCTCCACGTCTTTCATGGCTTCATAGTTCATTTATTTTTAGCACTGAATGATATTCCATTGGATGGATACAGTTTGCTTATCCATTAACCTATCGGAGAACACCTTGGTTACTTGCAAGTTTTGGCAATTATAAATAAAGCTGCTATAAACATTTGTGTGCAGGATTTTGTGTGGACATAAGTTTTCAACTCATTTGGATAAATACCTAGGAGCACAATTGTTGGATCATATGGTAAGAGTATGTTTAGTTTTGTAAAAAAAAACACCAAACTGTGTTCCAAAGTGACTGTATCATTTTGCATTTCCATCAGCAATGAGTGAGAGTTTCTGTTGCTCCACATACTCACCAGCGTTAGGTGTTGCGTTTTGGATTTAGCTATTTTAATATGTTTATAGTGGTATCTCACTGTTTTAATTAACATTTCTCTGGTAACATGACATGGAGCATCTTTTCATATGCTTGTCCTCTTGATATCTTCTTTGCCAAGATGCCTGTTGAGATGTTTTCTCATTTTCAAGTTGGGTTTGTTTTCTTATTGTTCATCTTTAATAGTTCTTTATATATTTGATAACAGTCCTTTGTCAGATATGTCTTTTGAAAGTATTTTCCCTAAGTCTGTGGCTTGTCTTTTTATTCGTCTCACAGTGTCTTTTGCAGAGCAGAAGTTTTTAATTTTAACAAAGTCTAAATTATCAATTTTTTTATTTCACATATAGTGCTTTTGGTATTGTACCTAAGAAGTCATCACCAAATCCAAGGACACCTAGATTTTATTCTATCTTGTCTTCTAGGAGTTCTACAGTTTTGCATTTTATATTTAGGTCTACAATCTATCTTCAGTTAATTTTTGTGAAGAGTATATAGTCTGTGTCTAGATTCTTTTTTTTGCATGTGGGCATCCAGTTTTTTCAGCACCATTTGTTGAAAAGATTATCCTTTCTCCATTGTATCGCCGTTTCTCCTTTGTCAAAGATCTGTTGACTATTTGTGTGGGTCTATTTCTGGGCTCTCTATTCTGTTTCATTGATCTATTAGTATATATTTTCATCAATACCAGTGTCTTGATACTATAGTTTTATAGTAAGTTTTGAAATTGGGTAGTGTCACTCTCCAATTTTGTTCTACTTCAATACTGTGTTGGCTAGTCTGGATCTTGATTAAGTTAAGGAACATTTACATTGTGATAATATTGAATCTTTCTATCAATGCACATGGAATATCTCTCCAATTATTGAGATCTTTTCTAAATTTCATTATCAGTGTTTTGTATTTTTCCTCATATAGATCTTGTACATATTTTATTAAATTTATATCTAAAAATTTCTTATTTGGGGTGCTTATGTAAATGGTATTGCATTTTTAATTTCCAATTGTTCATTGCTCTAATACGAGAAAGCAATTGACTTTTGTGTGTTAACATTTTATCCTACAACTTTCCTCTAACTGCACTTTTAGAAGGTAGGTTTTATTATTATTCAGGTATGGTGAAACCAACAGACCAGGAAACAACTGCCATTGAAAAGATAACTTGTTACTAGAGTTCCCAAGAGTAGGAGGCATGCCACACCACACAAGGCCACAAAGGGAAGCACCATTGTCTGTCAGGAGGCAGATGGAGTGAGTGTAAAGGAGGGGCAGGAATCTTTACTTTGGCTTCCATGGGAAAGGCAAGGGAAAGCAGAGTAAGCAGGTTTAGGATTGGCTAGTTTGAATTTCAGTGGGCTTTAGGGTACAGGAGCTGTCTGTAGTTGTAATTGGCCTTGGGATGATTAGGGCAGAGCAATGTTGCCTCTTGTAGTGTGAAAGCCAGATAGAGGAGGTGAGTGGGAGTGTCTGCTCTGGATTGGTTAATTTACATATGAAAAGTACTCTCCAGGAGGAGTCCTTTGCTATCTCTAAAAATTGGCTAACCCTGAGAGGGACAGTCACTCCCAGTCAGCAAGGCCCCAGATCATCAAGAACAGAAGAACAGACAGACAAAAAAAAGAAAAGAAGAAGAAGAAAATACAGTTAATACAATTGCTTATTAACTCCAGAAGTTTTTGTTGATTCTTTAGGATTTTCTACATAGACAATCACATATTCTGTAAAGAAAAACAGTTTAATTTCTTCCTTCTGAACCTGTGTATCTTTTATTTCCTTCCTTTGTCTTACTGCACTAGCTAAAAATTCCAGTATGATGTTGAAAAGGACTGGTGAGAGGGAAACATCCGTGCTTCATTCCTTATCTTACCGGGAAAGCATCGTTTCTCACCATTAAATATACTGTTAGCTCTAGGCTTGTATAAGTATTCTTTGTCAAATTGAGAATATTCTCCTTTATGCATAGTTAGGATAGTCTTTTAAATAAATGGTGCTGTATTAATTGGATATCCATAATTAATAAAAATAATTTAGACTTAGAAACTACAATAAATACAGGTGTCCAGATAGATTATAGACCGAAAGGATGAAGTTTCCAGAAATAAGGAAGAATATTTTTATGAGCTGGTGCAGGAACATTTTCTTAAACAGAACACCACTATAAAGGTAGAGATTAAAAATTTGGGTTATATTAAATTCAGCAACTTTTGTATAATCAAAAGAAATTTTTACGAGAGTAAATGCATTATATTATGGGATATATAATTTTAACATATTCATTTGGCAGTAAACTCAGAGACAAAATATATAAATAACTGACACAATTACGTAACAAAAAACAGACAACCTCCATCCCCCAGCCCCCACTCAAATGGGTAAATGCCTTGAAATTACACTTCACAAGAAGAGACATACAAATGGCCAGAAGCCTATGAAGAATGTTCCCAAAATCATTTGTCATCAAGGAAATGCAAAGTAAACCACATTGAAATACTAAACTTGTAACAGAAGCCTAAAAATAATTCCACAATAACGCAAACGCCAACATGCAATACCAGGTATTGTAAGATGTGGAGCAAGGAGAATTCTCATATCCTTCTGTTCTGAGCGTAACAGAGCCCATGACTCAACGTTCTGCTCCTAAGTATATCCCTAAAAGAACTGCTGACATTTGAGCACCAAAACACACTTCAATCAGGAGCGTACATACTGAGTGATTGCCTAGATATAATACTCAAAAAGAAGATAAATTAGCAGACTGTGTATGTGCCTGCTCAGATTTGTTCTTCCATAACTGCCCATGAGACTCAAAACCTTGCTCAAAAGAGATAAATGGAGGAGCTCCATCCTCCTAACACTGCCAGCATCCTCAGTCTCACTAGAAAGGCTGAGCGCCAAAACTAGATAGTGCAGAGCAGTTAATGCCCCACGGGGGAAAACCGAGGGCAGTGAAAAGCAGGAGAACGAGTGACGTACAGATATAGCTTTCTTTCCCTCCTTTTTCTCAATAGACTGTTCTACCTTGCAGTGATTCCAACGTAGCCTGTCTGGAGAAGGTGCGCGTGTGCAAGTGTTTGTTTTTTCTGTAATGCTTCGGCCAGCTCAGTAATGCACCACCTTTATTTGTTTTCCTACCCCTCTTACTCCTTTTGCTTTCCCCCTTCTCTTTTGGTACCCAAATTACAAATTTCCAATGAGGCATGAGCATATATTTGTTTCACACTTTCTTGAGAACAAAGAATAAGAAAATAAAGAAAAGTGTTAATATCAACAAATACCCAAAATCTACAAATAACATTTCTAACATTAGGTACAAGATTTTTAAAACATACAAAGACTAGAGGGATAGATTTACATAAATTGGGGGAGCAATAAATTGAGAGATGGAGATAAAATAATTTCCCCGAAAGATAAGCAATTAGGAACTGAGTTTAATAATATAATTAGCATTATTATTTTTATTTAAATTTAATATGCTTGAAAGTAATTAAAGAGCCATTCAAGAATAAAAATTTAAGTCAATTTTTCTTCCCAATAAAGGTAACATTTCCTCACATAGCTCTACAAAGTTGTAAAATGAAGATCATGAAAAGCATGAAGGTTTTAAATTCATTATAAAATGAAAGAAGAGGGAATTCATTTTTCCTAAATTTATTCTATACCGCATTCTCCTGATTGAACTTTGGAAATTAGTTATTTCTAAAATAGAGTTCAATAGTTACTATGGAAGTGATAACAATATTATAAATAATTCCAACACAGATTAATTTTTCATAATCTATAAACTAGGTCAAAGGTTTTTCTATTTTTCCATAACTTTACTTTGTATAACTAATCATATTGCATTTTTCTATTCTCCTCGCATAACATTTGCACATCAACCACATGTAAGAATTTTGATCAACTCAGTTTAGTCTCTGCCCTACCATTTAATAATCTAGCACTCCACCAAAATGACTTCAGCATTTTTTATCATCTTCTTTTGAATAGTCAGAGCCTACATAACATTTCTTTCATTTATACTTGCAGACTTCATTCTTATTTTATGCCGATTTGTGTGTTATGTTAGTGTAAATCTTATGTTATTTCAATTACTTATGTTAGCAGGTGCTCATTTATATGCTTATATTTTGGTTGATTTTGAGAAAAAGGTAGAAATTGTCAGAAAGAATTGAATTTTGTATCCACAACTAATAGACCACTTCATAAGAAGCAAAGCTTTCCTTCTTACAAGTGAACTTTCTGTTCCTACAAGTTAAGATAGAGACGTTAATGCGTTTGAGAAGACATATGCCAAGGTTTCTGAGAGAAACAAAATGAGTGTCAGAATACTTTGTCCACTCACACTGTCATACACAAAACAAGCACTATTGGTTTTACAAAATATTATGTTTGAAATCCATATAAAATAAAGCAGTACTGTTACCAATGTACATCAGATAACAAGTGTGAGTCAATATTTAGCCCGACTCATTAAACAGGTTTCACTTTATGTAACTCTTACCAGATCAGCTGCCTTAATAGTTGAAATGTTCTATTTAAAATAAATAAAAGCCTTGGAATATACATATGATGAATATTTTCTGACAAGAAAATTTAATGGTTTCTTACTTTATCAAGTTCAGTGATAATAAATTCCTGGCATTTACCAAACTAGACTTGCTGAATTCCTGTATAGGATGACAACCTGTCCTCGCGAGCACAAGTGAAGTGAGACAATTAAGTTCCCATCTATTTCTTGTAACAGGTACATTTTTTTTCCCTAAAAAATGACAAATTATAGTTCAATATGCTCTCATTCTAAAAGTTCATTGCTCAAGTTCAAGCTTGGCCCAACCTTTGGGAGTCAGTGATGGAATAGGCCTTCAGAATTTTGTGCAAGTTGGGTTAAACGAATAGTCTTTGAGTTGACAGGCTATTGAAACACGTGTTAAAATTTAAAGACACATTTGAAGATCTCTGTTCTCTTTAGCATGTCAGAGATAACTTAGAGAAAAAAAGTTATTTTTTACTGGAGAAAAACATTGCACTAAATAAGGTCAACATTTCTGATGAAGGATAGAAGCGTATTCCTTTTTTGACAAATATTTATAAGGTAACGATATAAGCAGAGCCATAAAACTAAAAGTCAAGTATTAGACAAAAGACCTTCATAACCTTATGGGCTTCAATTTTCTTACCTGTAATGTAACTAATTGTACTAGCTGATTTCTAATTTTCCTTCTACCTCGATAAGTATATTATTCTTACAGTTCAATAAAAGGCATAAGACACTGGTAAACAGTTACCTTTTTAAAAACAATTTGCATGGTTTTTTTTAACTCAAAGATATTTTCTTGTCACAGATTTCCCATGATGAAATTATTAGTAAGTAGAGTCTTGAAATGTCTTAATTTTTTGTTTCTGCACTTATTATCAAACTTGAGTTTAAATTTGAAATAACTAAAAAGAGAATATTATCAAATGTGTTGGAGAGAGGGAGAGAGGAAGAAAGGAGGTGGAAAACTATATTCATTGATGGACAGGATGAAAATCACAACTAACAAAAGGAAAAAGAATCAGTCATTGGGCATTTCTCTCTCCAGTTGTATGCTAGAAAACAATAAACGCTAGTTTCAATATTCTGAATGAAAACTATTTGAAGGTAAAGTATACTCTCTCAACTGAATTATGGTCAAACCTCATAATGATTTTTCTTTGTTCTGATTGCTCTAATTGTAAAACCACTTTAATTCAGTCTTGCTTCAAAGTAATTTTTCCCAAAATGCAAGTGTGATTACGCCACTCCCAGCTTAAAACTATTCAATGTCTTTCTATGTCTTTTAAAATAAAAAAGATTAATTCCTAAAAAGTACTTATGTCGTTAATGGCTTGAACTAATCTGCTTAGTTCTCCTTTCAAGTCTTGCGCCAGCTGGTGTTAAACTTGTTTCATTTCCTCAAAGGAGCCTTTCCTCTGCTCTTGGCTTCCTCTAACCTATGAGAACTTAAAACTCAACAGTAAGTAAACATACAACCTGTTTAAAACATGGGCCAAAGACATTAACAGACACTTTAGCAAAGAAAATATATAAATGACAAATAATTATATGAAAAGATGCACCACATCTCATGCCACGGAAATGCAAATTAAAACAACAATGAGAAATCACTACACACCTATTACAATGGCCAAAATCCAGAACGCTGACAACACCAGATGCTGGCGAGGATGTGGAGCAAAAGGAACATTCATACATTGCTAGTGGGAATGAAAATGGTACAGCCACTTTGGAACACAGTTTGGTGGTTTTGTAGAAAACTAAACATACTCTTACCATATGATCCAGGAATCATGCTCCTTTGTATTTACCCAAATGAGTTGAAAATTTATGTATACACAAAAACCTGCACATAGATATCTAATAGCAGCTTTATTCACAACTGACAAAACATTGAACGACCAAGAATTTCTTCAGTAAGTAAATGGATAAACTGTGGTACATCCAAATAATGAAATATTATTTAGTGCTAACAAGAAATGAGCTATCAAGTCATAAAAAGACATGGAGGAAACTTAAATGTATATTACTAAATGAAAGAAGCCACTCTGAAAAGGCTACCTATTGTATGATTCCAACTATATGACATTCCAAAAAGATAAAACCAGTCAGTAAAAAGATCAGTGGTGTCCAGGGTTTAGGAGTAAGAAGGGATGAACAGGCAGAGAACAGAGGATTTTTAGGGTAGTGAAGCTTTTCTGTATGATACTAAAACTGTAGATACGTGTCATTATACATTTATCCAACTCGTAGAATGTACTATATTAAGAACAAAACCTAATGTAAACTATGGACTCTGGGTGATAATGATGTGTGAATGTAGGTTCGTCAATTGTAACGATGCACTACTCTAGTGGGAGATGTTGATTAAGGGGATAGCTATGCATGTGTAGGGGCAGGGGGTATTTCGGAAATCTCTAAACTTTCCTCTCAAATTTGCTGTGAAGATAAAGCTGCTCTAAAACATAATGTCTAATATATATCAGACTTTGTATACAATAATATATTATACACCACCACACACCCACCAGAAAAGCCAAAATTTTAAAAAAGACCAGCCATATACAAAGCAAGGGTGGGTTGCTACCAGAACTCGCATATGTCGATGAAGAGAATAAACTGGTAAAACCATTTTGGGAGAATGTTTGGCACTATCTACTAAAGCTGAACATATGCAAACCCTATGAATCAGAATTTCCATTTCTAAAGCAAAGAGCCTACAGAACAGGTGCATATATTCTCTAATGACAGGTACATGAATGTTCAGATCAGCACAATAGGATGGAAAATATAAATTACATAAATTACAGTATAATCACTTGCTGGAATACTGTAAAGTAATGAGAATGAATGATCTACAACTACATGCAACAATATGTATGTATCTCACAAACATACAGGTGAGTTAAAGTGGCCACAGACAAAAGAGTATGCTTTATATGAGTCTATTTATGTAAAGTACAAAACAATCAAAGTCAACATATTCTGTAAGAAGTTGAGATAGTTGTTCTCTAGGAGGAGGTGGCGGTTGTAACTTGAAGGACATGAGAAGACTATTTGTGTGCCGGCAATATCTCTTTCTTAATCTGGTTCCTAGTTTCACAACTGTTGTTCAGTTTGTGAAAATTCATTGAGCTATACATTTAGGTTCAGTTTTCTATAAAACTTTAAAAAGTTTTCTTAGAGAATTAAATATTAGTATCACTAATATGATCCCTTTTAACATACATAATATATATATAACTTTTATATATTTTTAATTTATATATATATATATATATATTTTTTTTTAAAGTCTGTAAGGGTATATCCAAATACTGTGGTTGCCCCTGGGATGTAGTATAAGGGTGTATCGCAGGGAACCTTCAAATTTTACTTTTTTTTCTTTTACTTTAATAGAAGATGAATTTAATTGTAATATCAAAACAACTTTCAAAATTTAATATACTGCACTTAATACAATATGTTGATAGAAACATACAAAGACTTAAGAGAATATTTCACTCAAGGCTTCATCATCTGATCTGCTGCACCTGCAAACTGAATCTGTTTCCTTAATAGTTTCTCCCTATGGTGCTTCTCTCGTCAGTTCCGTCCATATTATTGTCATTACTATTTTTCCCACATTAAAAATATAGCAAAATATAATTTAGTTCTAAAACATCCAGAATATCACCACCTCGTATAATATAATTTTCAACATAGTATTTTGACTTTTGTTTGTACTCTTATCACTCCAAAGTTGCAATTAGAATCTATATGCCCATCGGAAATCTTCTACTTTAACTTGAATTCATTTTCTGTATTTGTTCATGAAGTTAAAAATTCATCTTAATGACTTCATATTATCTGAACTAGCAGATCTGTTGGTGCATACTCAACCATTTCCCTATATTGGTCATTATTGTCTATTCCTTTGATTGTTTCTCTCTTCCTTCCTTTGTTTCTTCTTTTCCCCTTTCATTTCTTCTGTCCTTCCTTTTTATTCTTTCTTCCCTTTTTCTACTTTTTTCTATCTTTCTTTTTTCTTTTATAGATATTGATGTAAATATCTATCTCTCTTTCTAAATATATATTTCTATAATTAATTATTTCATGAGAATAAAATGTTAGGAGTAATAAGTCAAAATGTACGCACATCTATAGACATCTTGATATATTTTGGCTTTTTTATTTCCTTCCAGCATTTTGTATTAGATACCAATTTATAACACAAAATTTCCTACTTCTCTGATCTAAATTTTCTTGTTTTTTTCCCCACTGTTCATAGAAAATTAATAGCCAATGTTATTCTTTACAATTTGAGCTTAGACAGTCTTCAAACTTATTATTATCATCATTACTATTACCATATCCTCTCCTTTCATCCTGCCTTTAGAACATTATACCCCAGCCTCCAGATGTATTTTTGTTCACCAAGTTTTTGCAATATACCATTCATTTTCAAATTTCCCCATTTATTCTCAAAATATTCCTTCTTTCTGGAATGACTTTCTTCAACTGGGTGAAATCCTCCTCATCCTCAATACCTAGTTTTAGTTTTCGTCTAGCGTGAAATATTCCCATTTCCTACAAACTAGAATAATCATCACCATCTTCCATGCTACTATAATATGTTTATATCACTCTATGATTAATTAAATTAAATGAAATTTACAGGGTCCTTTGCACAGTTTTTGGTACATAATAAGTTCCCAATGAAGATAAAGTAATAGAAACAATATATCCTAATGATATTATTAATAAAGTAACAAATACAATATCGTTATAAATTATAATACTTATTTCCCTTTCACTAGATGTCAAGCTCATTTGGAAGTAGAAATAATGCTTTATGTATTATTCCATATATATAGCTATATATTGATATATAAACACACATATAGACACATACATATTTTTCAGATATTCTAGAATATAGGAGATGACAAATTTTTATTACATTCAAATGAAATGCAAGAATGACCTTACTTTCCCCTTCCATTTTGATGGAAACTTATTTATCCTAAAGGCTAAGTTTTAAGAAAAAAATCTCTGTGATATATTTCTTGAACAACTTCCTTATGTTATATCTCTTTTGCCAATTATTAGCAATTTCAAATCAGGGAGCTTGTCTATAGTATCTTTTGTGTCCTCATTCAATCACAGTGCCAGTGCCCAGTTCATCTGAGGTTTTGAGTAAACACAAATTGCCACAAGAATGGTAAAGTGACAAATCTCACACATTTAAAAAAGTGAATTTTCTTGGATTTTAACTCTATTATAATTTACAGTTTCATAAGTATGCTGTGCAATATGCATATATGTGTGTATATGCATATATATGTATATATTTATGTATGCTATATGTTTAATTTAAAATAGTTTGGAAATGTGTTAAGGAAGCCATATGCTTATGTAATTATCTCAGATATACGTTAAACTTATAAACAGAAATGTAAACAATGTAAGTGCTTATTTTATATCTTATGATTTATTTAATATTTTTTCTCATACTGTCTAGTAATGAGAACAGAATTATCCCTGCTTGGATATTTTTTTTTTAAAATATTGCTCTCTTTTTGGGTTAAATACTCAGACCACCCTATTTTATACCCAATACATAGTTTCTAAATATGTATTATTTTGTTTAAGATTATAATTTGTCAAAGGATTAAACCCCAGATGTTTATTTTTCCCATCAAGATTTTAAGAACAGCAAAACTTCTCTTAGTAGATAATTTTTAATAAGTTATTTATTGAATCTATGATTTGTAAAGTAATTTTTCATATATAAACAATTAAGTTCCTAGGCATCCTTTTTTCAAATATATTCCAATACCTATATACAGATCAATTTAATTTACAACTGAAATAAAGAATAACTCCCTGATTAAGTGAGGATGTAGCTATTAAAAGACTAAAGCTAGTAAAAATAATAACAACAGTGATACTGAGACTACCCATACTGAACAATCAATTCAGAGTTAGAAACTATGGACTCTCATCCTGACTATGCAATTGGCATGCTCCATTACCAGTAAGAATTCCAAGACATTTCTTTCCCTATTAGCTAAGAAAAAAATTCAATGAGAGTAAGAGTCAAAGGAAAGATATTTGTCTATGTTTTTTTCTTTAAAAAATATTTTTAGTTATTTTTCAATATAATTCAACATAATTATATAATATATAACCTTCCAAAATTGAGAAAAGGGGAAAAAATTGAAAACGTATTATACGTTGTACTTGACTGGTATTAATTTAAGTAATGCATTAAAAGTATTTGACACAGGGTGTCATACATAAGTTAGATACACACGAACACACAGATAAATCCACATATTAAATAATGACAGGCATTACTTTTGGAAGTGAATATTTTGGATTGAGATTTTAAAAAAGAATTTCAACATTTAAATCTAACTAAACATAAACACATTCACTAAGCAAATCATCAAGAACAGAATACCTCTATGGTTGCTAGCCTCAGAGAGCGAAGTGCCTCATCAATGTATAAGGTCAATAAGATTCCAATTTTCCACTGAACTCCTTTTAATTCTTGACTTTGTAATAATTGCACTTTCTGTGCCTTAATTTAGCATAGAATGTCAGTTTTTACTTGAATGCTTGTAGTTTTGACTCTGAAATATGTAGGGCAGGCTAGCAGGCTGGAAATTCAGGGAGGGTTTCAATGTTACACCTTGAGGCAAAATTCCTTCTACTCTGGGAAATCTCAGTTTTTCCTCTTAACTCTTTTAACTGGATGAGGTCCACCCACGATATTGGGGATAATATCCTTTACTTAAAATCAACTGATTATAAATGTTAGTCACATCTACAAAATTCCTTCACAGCGACATTTAGAGTAGTGTTTGAGCAAACAACTAGCCACAAAAGCCTAGCCAAGTTGACACCTAAAATCAAGTCACACAGGGCAAGTAAAGACTTTGTAAGTAGGAACCACCTGTGGGTGAATTGCATGACATTCACTTTGGTACATTCTTTAGCCCTCAGGCCTTGAGGCTTATCCGAAGATTATATAAATCACTGTAGACAAAAAATAGCACAGAAAGCTTCATAACTTTTCTGTTTTCTTGTGGAATTTGCTATAACTCTGTTTTCCAAATGGATTAGAAATATGCTAAAAATAATTTCCTGGCTTTTCTCTGTTTGAGAATCATTAAGAGTGTTTGCACAAAAATGAAATGGGCAAGGTATATAGCACACGAAGTGGTTTTCATATTTACATTAATCTTACGTATCGTTCCTGCGTCTCCAAAGAAATGCACATGTATGTATCATAGTTATTGGTATAGAAACACCTATTTCAAACAGACCTAAGTTTAATAGCATCCATCTATTTTTCCTTATAATGGAAAACTTTTAAAAAGCATTTAGTCTACTTTCACGCCTGAGTCTTTATTAGACTCAGTGCTGACACATTCAATCTTAAATTTCATGAATTATTTAATTGCTGCATATAAAATATTTCTCCTTCCAATCAGACTAAACTTTAGATCATCTGAACCTCCTGTTCAATACTCACTGCCTTTGCAAACATATTTCCACTTTCTGAATGTCTTCTATGGATGCCATATTTAGCAAATCAAAATCCAGGACTCCAGGCCAATTTGAATTTGTGATAAACAGTAGATACATTTATAGCGTAAGTAGGTCCCAAACATTGCATATGACATATTTATACTAATGAATCTATTTGTTGTTTATCAGAAATTCAGTCATGACCTGAGTGTCCTATATTTTAGCTGGCGACCCTACTTTGTCTTCTCGGCCTTCAGGTCTAGACCCTCTGCTGGTCTGGCACATATTTCCTGCTCCTCAACGAAGCATCACCTGGCTCTCCCAGCTGAATAAAATGAATACATCCATGTTATTTTGTCCCGTAGAAGTTTGTTCATGCTTCTATAATGGCATTTAATATCACGATATCTAATTATATTTGTGAGCTTCCTACAGGCAGAGATAATGTCATATTCATCTTTGCACCCACAGCATATATAAATTCCTTTACCTTAAAGAGCAATCAGTGAAACTTTGTTGACTAGATCAATATTTTGTTTGTTCCTTTTGTTGATTTAGGACTAGCCTTTGAAAGAAAGAGCACAATAATAGTAACAATAACTAATATTTCTTGTGTTCTCTATGTTCCAAGCATTATTCCATGTACTGTTTCTGCTGCAATGTGATATATGAGTTCTAGTAAAACCTCGATTCTCAAAAATCATGCATTAAATGTAAGATGAAGAGCAGAGAACTCAAATTATGTGCAGTTTTGTAATCAGAGAACCAACAATAATAATAACTCTAATAATTATCGTAGTAAGTATAAAAGACAGGTTATGTTCATAACAAGTAACGAAATGTTGCAGTAAATATAGTACTTTACATAAAAATGAATAAAACGGGGTGGGACGTGATATAAAGGGTACAATGAAGTGTTGTGGTTGTTTAGTTATGGAGATATGAGAAAAGTGTAGAAATCTAGTGGAACTATGAAATAAACATATCCAGGAAAGAGTGTGGTGCCAAACCGAGCAACAAAGAAAAGCATGAGATGCTTGGGTATCATCTACAATACTGTATTGTGCTACTATTTGCTGTTTTCTGTGGTGTATTTCACTTTCAGTATGCTTTTAATTGGAGAAACAAAAAATAAATTTAAAGATGTTGAGAAAAATTTAGTATGGACCAACACAAATTCTTTGTTATATTAACATAACCCTTATTTACCAATTGCATATAAGCTATTTTACGTTACAGAAACCCATGAAGATGCTGCATTTCGTGAGTTAATTTTCCCCAAAAGCCTGTGCACCTAAGAATTAGTTTTTAGTATCATTTACAGAGACAATATTGGGGGGAAAAAATAAAGCTTTGTAACATGTTCATGGGAACACAACTAGTGAAATTGGAGCCAAGGTTCTAATCTAAACTATCGGAGCAAATAATCCTCACTCTTATCTATGAAGATGTGTTTGCATTTTTTAATGTTTGCTTTTCTATTGAAGCTGTAAATATTGATGTCAATGTTTTAGAATTCCACTATTCATAGGCCTAGCAACACCAAAAAAATAGCTACTTTATGTCCTTCTGCTGAACCCAGCACACAATAACATGAAATTCAATGTCACTTCCATCTTTGTTTCTAAGGTATCCTTTTTTGAATTACAGAATTTTAATCTCAAAATGATAAAAATTGGTTGGTAATTTAATAATAGTTATATGATGTTCCAATCTGATTTATCAGATTCTCATTCTCTGAGATACACCCTCATATCTATGGAGATAAGCCCTTGACAGGCAGGTGTAAATTTTATAAACTTTTCTTCCCTGCCTCAAGCCAATTGAGTCATAGCTGGACACATTGTTCAGGTAGAGCGATCATATTCTCTCTCTCTGAAATTTAGAAATTTGATCCATGATTTTCACTCACTCTTTGATATGACTAGCATTATATTATATAAATTTAGGAAAAGTGGGGCAATCATATCCTATCATATAAATGAAAAGAAGTGGAAAAATAAATCTGCAATTTTTAAGAAAGAAGCATATTTTCACAGAAATGAGGGAACAGGAGAAAATGCAACTATATTTTCTCCCTTATTGATGGTTTCGTAGTTCCTGGTTCCACCTAAGATTTAGCTAATCTTTTGCTCTTAGTTTACAAGAAACATCATACATTAAGAAAAGCTTACTTTTTTATTCACGAAAAGCAAGAATATGTAAAAATAATGTAAAGAATGTTTTCTTTTAAATATACATGCTATTTCTTTGCTAAAAGTAATTTTTAAATGATAAAATAAAATATAATTTTATAATACTTAGATTGATATACAGTAAATATTAATGCCATAAAAGAAGAATATTTTGTGTGAAAGTAAATTAAATGATGTGAATTCAGTAGCACTTCTTTGACACATTAAATTAAAAAAAAAAAAACTTCATTCTACATTCCCAATTATTTCCATTAAATTTTTCCAGAAATTCCTCATACTAGTTTATAATAAAAACTGACACCCCCTTCAGAAAAGGAAATTACTAACTAAATATTTTTATTAAAAAATAAGGCCTTAGGGCCCATCAAGACTAGACATTTTATTTTATTTTTTTATTTTTTGTTTATTGCAGTAACATTGGTTTATAACATTGTATAAATTTCAGGTGTACATCATTATATCTATTTCTGCATGGATTACATCACGTTCTCATGTTCACCACCCAAATACTAATTACAATTCATCACCACACACGTGCATAATCATCCCTTTTGCCCTCCTCCCTCCCACCATCCCCTCTGGTAACCACCAATCCAATCTCTGTCTCTATGTGTTTGTTTATTGTTGTTTTTATGTACTTCTTATGAATGACATCATATAGTATTTGACCTTCTCCCTCTGACTTATTTCACTTTGCACAATACCCTCAACGTCCATCCATGTTGTCACAAATGGCTGGATTTCACCATTTCTTATGGCTGAGTAGTATTCCATTGTGTATATATACCACAGCTTCTTTATCCATTTGTCCCTTGATGGGCACTTAGGTTGCTTCCAAGTCTTGGCTATTGTGAATGACACTGCAATGAACACAGGGGTGCATGTATCTTTACGAATTGGTGTTTTCATGTTCTTTGGATAAATACCCAGCAGTGGAATAGCTGGATCGTATGGTAGTTCTATCCTTAATTTTTTGAGGAATCTCCATACTGTTTTCCATAGTGGCTGCACCAGTTTGCACTCCCACCAGCAGTGTATGAGTGTTCCCTTCTCTCCACATCCTCTCCTATACTTGTTATTTTCTGTCTTGTTAATTATAGCCATTCTGACGGGCATGAGGTGATATCTCATTGTAGTTTTGATTTGCATTTCCCTGATAGTTAATGATGCTGAACATTGTTTCATGTGCCTGTTGGCCATCTGTATATCTTCTTTGGAGAAATGTCTGTTCAGGTCTTTTGCCCATTTTTGAATGGGGTTGTTAGTTTTCTTGTTGTTGAGATGCATGTGTTCTTTATATATTTTTGAGATTAACCCCTTATCAGATGTATGGTTTGCAAATATCGTCTCCCAGTTTATTGATGGTTTTCTTTGCTATGAAGAAGCTTTTTAGTTTGATGTAGTCCCATTTGTTTGTTTTTTCTATTGATTCTCTTCACAGGTCAGACATGGTGCTTGAAAATATGTTGCTAAGACTGATATTGAAGAGCGTACTGCCTATGTTTTCTTCTAGACGTTTCATAGTTTCAGGTCTTACCTTCAAGTCTTTAATCCATTTTGAGTTGATTTTTGTGTATGGTGTAAGGTAATGGTTTACTTTCATTTTTTTGCATGTGGCTGTCCAGTTTTCCCAACACTATTTGTTGAAGAGACTTTCCTTTCTCCATTGTATGTTCCCGGCTCCTTTGTCGAAGATTAGCTATCCATTGAGGTGTGAGTTTCTTTCTGAGCTCTCAATTCTGTTCCATTGATCTGTGTGTCTGTTTTTGTGCCAGTACCATGCTGTTTTGGTTACTATAGCTTTGCAGTATGTTTTGAAATCAGGGAGTGTGATACCTCCAGCTTTGTTCTTTTTTCTCAGGATTCCTTTAGCTACTTGGGGTCTTTTGTTGTTCCATATAAATTTTAGGATTCTTTGTTCTATTTCTATGAAAAATGTTGTTGGAACTTTGATAGGGATTGCGTTGAATCTATAGATTGCTTTAGGAAGTATGGACATCTTAACTATGTTAATTCTTCCAATCCAAGAGCACGGAATATCTTTCCA
Source organism: Diceros bicornis minor (assembly GCF_020826845.1). NCBI lineage: Eukaryota > Metazoa > Chordata > Mammalia > Perissodactyla > Rhinocerotidae > Diceros > Diceros bicornis. The sequence continues at coordinate 49,838,400 of NC_080747.1, forward strand.
TTTCTTTGTGTCTTCTTCAATTTCTTTCAGCAATGTTTTATAGTTTTCAGTGTACAGATCTTTCACCTCTTTGGTTAAGTTTATTCCTAGGTATTTTATTATTTTGTTGCAATTGTAAATGGGATTGCATTCTTAATTTCTCTTTCTGCTACTTCATTGTTAGTGTATAGAAGTGCAACTGATTTTTGTATGTTGACATTGTATCCTGCAACTTTACCGTATTTTTTTATTACTTCTAAAAGTTTTTTGGTGGATTCTTTAGGGTTTTCTATTTATAAAATCATGTCATCTGCAAATAAGGACAGTTTCACTTCTTCTCTTCCAATTTGGATCCCTTTTATTTCTTTTTCTTGCCTCATGGCTCTGGCTAGGACTTCCAATACTATGTTAAATAGGAGTGGTGACAGTGGGCATCCTTGTCTGGTTCCTGTTCTTAGAGGGATAGCTTTCAATTTTTCACCATTGGGATGATATTAGCTGTGGGTTTGTCATATATGGCCTTTATTATGTTGAGGTACTTTCCTTCTATACCCATTTTATTCAGAGTTTTTATCATAAATGGGTGCTGTATCTCGTCAAATGCTTTCTCTGCATCTATTGAGATGATCATGTGATTTTTATTCTTCATTTTATTAATGTGGTGTATTACATTGATTGATTTGTGGATGTTGAACCATCTCTGCATCCCTGGAATAAATCTCACCTGATCATGCTGTATAATCTTTTTAATGTATAGTTGTATGCAATCTGCTAGTATTTTGTTGAGGATTTTTGCATCAATTTTCATCAGTGATATTGGCCTGTAATTTTGTTTTTTGTGTTGTCTTTGTCTGGTTTTGGTGTCAGGGTAATATTGCCTTCATAGAATGAGTTAGGGAGCTTCTCCCCTCCTCAATTTTTTGGAAGAGTTTGAGAAGGATAGGTATTAAGTCTTCTTTGAATGTTTGGTGGAATTCACCAGGGAAGCCGTCTGGTCCTGGACTTTTATTTTTGGGGGACGTTTTTGATTACTGTTTCGATCTCCTTACTGGTGATTGGTCTATTCAAATTCTCTATTTCTTCTTGATCCTGTTTTGGAAGGTTGTATGATTCTAAGAATTTATCCATTTCTTCCGGATTGTCGAATTGGTTGGCATATAGCTTTTCATAGTATCCTCTTATAGTCTTTTGTATTTCTGAGGTGCCCATTGTAATTTCTCCTCTTTCTTTTCTGATTTTACTTATTTGAGGCTTCTCTCTTTTTTTCTTGGTGAGTCTAGCTAAAGGTTTATCAATTTTGCTTATCTTTTCAAGGAACCAGCTCTTGGTTTTGTTAATTTTTTCTATTATTTTTTTAGTCTCTATTTCATTTATTTCTGCTTTGATTTTTATTATTCCCCTTCTTCTACTGGTTTTGGGCTTGCTTTGTTCTTCTTTTTCCAGTTCCTTTAAGTGCATTGTTAGATTGTTTATTTGAGATTTTTCTTGTTTGTTGAGATAGGCCTGTATTCCTATAAACTTCCCTCTTAGGAAAGACTAGACATTTTAAATAGATCAAGAACAGGGACATTTCTTGAGTGAAATCTGGCACTTCTAGTTTTTGGCAGTGGTAAAAATACATTCTATTAAATTTATTTTGTTGTCTCAAATAATGTCATGATTGTTACTGAAAATTTACTTTAAAAATGAAATCTTTAAACTCTATTTTATCCTCCCAAAAATTATACAATGTGTTAGTTTTTACAATAGTTACATTGTTGATTATTTTTATTTATTTATCTTAATGCAAAGCAATATTATATAGTATACTCAAGATTTGAATGTAATTTTCTTCTGATATCAAGATCAAATCTGCTGATTTCTGTCTTATTATAAGATTAAAAAAACAGGGAAAGAAGAAAGAATGTATGATTTATTCCAGTGCAAAAAATAGAACATGAACTCTACAAAGATGATGAGGACACTTTTCAACATCAGTAGGCAGTAGGTGTCTGTCAGAGGAAATGTTCAAGCAGCCCAATGCCTGCTTCAAGATGTCATTTCAAAGGAAAATGTCAATGAATTCAACCAAATGGGTTATTTTCCTTCTCTGTTTTAGTCTATCTCTCTACTGACAATGTGATTCTCCTCAAGCAGCTCTATAAGCTAACGAGAGTTTTAATCAATTCAGAGCCAAGCGTGTCTTAGGATATATTGAACTTGTATTCTCACTTTTAAATAATAAAAGGGTTATGATAATCCCCAAAGTCTACTACTTGTATTTTTGCTCTGCAGAAAGATTTCCTGTTGCATACAAGAGCAAGTATTCTATCTTCCCAGAAACCTTAGGAAGATAGCCAAACTTGTGGTTAGATGTAGCATAGTTTTCTTTTTTAAATTCTGTGCCCTTATAATGAGTAGTCTTTTATTCTACTTAATGATGAAAGCCTAAATTAAATATCAGCATTTCAATGGCTGGTCATGGTATTCATTTGAAAGCCTCTTTTATGCAAATTATGTGTAAACTAATTTGAATATGAATTTATTGTTAATTTTATAGCTAAAAAATAATGTAATTGCCACAGTTTTGCCAAGAGGACAAGCAAGGATATTTTTAATGATTTTAAAACCTCAGACACTAACGTTGTGAGATAATTCTGAGTGAACAAATCTGTGAATTACACTGGAGCCTCTCTAGGTTTTTTCGTATGGTCTATGCTGTTGGAATGCTTTGTAGGCAGCAGTGTACTGCCGAGTCGTGTACTTTTATTAATATGACTAAGAAACAAACAAAAAATCAATATAAATTCTGTAAGTACTGATAAAGTTCTAGTGTGGTAATATGTGTCCATATTAACAGTTCTTAATTTTACATATCATTGTCAAATAGAGAATACATTTTAATTGTATTGAGTCAAGAATTTTTAGTAATTTTAGTAATTTAGTCATGGATAGATATTCCTTTAATCCCATTTTGTGCTGGACACTTGTCTAGACCCTAGGGATATGGCATTGAACAAAAGGAACATATAGATATCTCCTCGTGGAGCTTATATTCTAGTAGGAAAGATAACACCACAAAAAAAGTAAAATATGTATAATGTTAGGTAGAGATAAGTGCTCTGGAGAAAACTGATGTGGAAATTTTGATAAGTTTGATAAAGAATACCAAGGGTGGAAAGTATTTAATGTTAAATATGGAGGATAATGAAGTTTTAATTGAAAAAAGTGTAAATTTTGAGTAAAGACTCGGGAGGGAGATATAATATTCTAAGAAGGGCAAAAGCCCTAGGGAAAGAGAGTATCTGGTATGTCTAAGAAACAGCAAAGAGGTCAAGATTGCTGAAGAAGAGTGGTGGGTCGTCAAGTAACACAAAATGAGGTCAAATAGGAAACATGATGGTGGAGAAAGATGGGTAAGATCGCACTGGAACTTGTATGGAGTTTGGCTTTTCTCTAAGTGAAATGTGAAGCTTTGCAGGGTTTAGTACAAAAGAGTGCCATACACTTTGATAGGATAACTAAAGTTGTGTTGAGGCTAGAATGAAGGTGGGCAGTGTTGCAGTAAGAAGACCAGTGAGGAGGCTCTCAACACAAAGCAGGTGAGAGATGTTGGTGACTTGCACCAGATCTATGCAGTGCCAATAGTGGTGGTTGATTGCAAATACATTTTGAAGCTACAGCCCACCAAATTTGTTGACAAATTGAATGGGAAATGTGTAAGAAAGGGAAAAAAGTCAAAAATACTCCAAGGTTTTGGACTACATTACTGGTACACATTAATTGCTAATAATGATAGCTAAAACTGTGCAAGTAACATATTTCACATAAGTAGGGGGAAGGTGGGATGAAAAGAGTTTAGTTTTGAATATGTTAAGTTTGAGATGCTTATTTGACATCCAAATAATGATTTGAATTTGATGCAAAACGTTTTAAGTGGGAGATAATCAGACTCACATTTTATTTAACAGTCTTAATCTAGCTACTTTATTAAGAATAGACAAAAGTGGAAGGGAGCAGTCCAGGCTAACGAAGTTGGAAATAAGAAATGCACTATTATCAATGTAAATATCATACACAATGGACACAGCATCCATCGTTCCAACTAAACTTCAAGGAGAAGAAATATTTTAGTTACTCCTGGGATCTACAAAAATAACCAATAAATAATTGTCTTGAATTAAAGACTTTTCACCTCAAGGACTATTTCTAAAATCACCTCTTCTGGAAACAAATAACACTCAAAGAGATCAAGCCCAGCTATTACTTATATTATTCATAATCTTGGCTAACATTCATAACAGTATGTTTCATCAGCACACAGATGATAATTTCAAAGTTTGCTCAGAATTGTGCTAGAAGGTATAGAGTTTCCCGGTTATCTTAGTTTAGAAGCCAGGTTCACCTAAGGAGAATGAATGTTTTATCCATTTAAATTCTCTAGTGAATTTTTAAGGGGATTGCATGAAAATAAATAGATTGTGCTAGTGGAAATGCTTCAAACAGTTCTGCTCTGCAAAGCGCATTATTGATTTATGATTGTTGATTGTCCTCGATAAAAACACATTTTGCAGATTGTTCACCCGTCCATAACACCAAACAATACACCAGATATGGGAATTTCTTAAGTCATCTCTAATCTCTACAAATTTTCATTTTCTTGTATTTTTATACAATGGGTACAATTGGGTAAGTGACTTATATTGGTCTAGTAATAAATTGGGTCTAGTAATAAATTGGGTAAGTGACTTATGTTGATCTGGTAATAAATTGGGTAAAGTCAGCCACGACTTCTATATAAATAGATTTACTACTGTCTACTTAAAAACAATTGGTTTCAGGGGCTGGCCTGGTGGTGTAGTGGTTAAGGTTGCCTGAGGTTCGTGGGTTTGGATCCCGGGCACAGACCTACACATAACTCATCAATCCATGCTGTGGCAGTAAGCCACATACAAAATAGAGGAATATTGGTACAGATGTTAGCTCAGGGACAATCTTTCTCAAGCAAAAAGGAAGAGTGGTGACACATGTTAGCTCAGGGCCAATCTTCCTTACCAAAAAACAAAAATTTGTTTCAAAGTACACCTTGTAAAAGCAAAGAATACAGACCTGAAAGGGAGTTTATATATTTAGTGTGTTTAGGAATCATCCTGGCTAGATCAGTCTCCCAGGCTGCTTACTTACCACGGATATACTCCCACCCTTGGTAAGGAAATTTAGGTGTCGGGCAACTAAAAGTTTCTCCACTGGATTATGCAAGAATTTACACTCTTCGTTTTCTCAAGATGCCTGCTAGAAGTTTGGCAAAGGATTTACAATGGATTATTTAAAAAGGAACTAACATAACATGCTTCAAGTAAATAAAGTTTGTTAACTTGTATCACTGCTGTTATGGCAAATAAGGAAGAACTGAGAGGCCTGCATGTGGGAAGGATCATGACACTGATAGGAAGGAAGCTATGTTAGGTAACGAGCTTAATGAGCTATTGGCCAGAATCCCTCTTCCACACTTCCTGGGCACGCTAAGTTACGCAGCACATCTTGCTCTCATTTTGTAGCCATTCCTCAGCGATGTGAGTTGGCATTGTTCCCACTGCTTTGCCTTCGCTTTGAAAGACTGAAATCTCCTTAAATGGACTGATATCAGACATAGGAATTCCAGGAAAATAAATTGTCAAAACCCAGGGGCCAGCCTGGTGGCGCAAGTGGTTAAGTGCTCGCTCTTCCGCTGCAGTGGCCCAGGGTTCGCCAGTTCGGATCCTGGGCATGCGCCTACGCACCACGTGTCAAGCCATGCTGTGGCGGCGTCCCATATAAAGTAGAGGAAGATGGGCATGAATGTTAGCCCAGGGCCAGTCTTCCCCATCAAAAAGAGTAGGATTGGCAGATGTTAGCTCAGGGCCGATCTTCCTCACACACACACACACAAAATTGTCAAAACCTGAAACCCTACACGCCTCCCTTTCCTTGACCATTAATCCACAAAGATTCATGTGTAACAAAGTTTGAGCCTTAACACAAAAGAAAAAAGTTAATTGTTAAATATTGCTCTCAAATTAAATATATGTATCACTAAGCAGTTTTTAAGTATCCAATCGTTCCCAGCTCCACACTCCTTTTCAGTGGAGGGATAGAAGGACGTGCACATGTGGAACTGGGGGTATTCAAGAGCACCCAGGCAGATGTGAAAGGGAGCCTATTGTGATTAGTTGGGCAAATAATTTCCTTAAATTAAATTAAATGGCAACAATTGTCTTCTGTAAAAAATATATATAACTTACATTAACTGACTTTCTAATTTATCTATGCTACACAAACACTTTTAATAATAATAAATTTAGCCAAACATGAGAATTTTAATACTGACCACATTTCTATTACATTGGATATGCACGGTATGTCAGTATCAGTTTGGTCAAAACTGACCACTACATGTGTTAGGGGAATAAAGGGGATAAATGTAGGAACAAGGGCTTACAAAGTAAGTGGATGGAGCTTAGGGAAGAAGATCTGAAAGACTACAGCTGAATCATATGAGAAACTGGCATAATTTTAAAGGTCTGAGAAGCACAGCATCTGTCTATGAAACAGAAGCACATACAGAGGTCTGTGAAGACACTGGTCTCCCTTAAAATCTCAAAACACAAACTCGTGAGAGAAAACTGCTCATCTGACATCTCTGTTTATCATGATGGAGAATCAGGAGGTCATAGAGAAGTCTGCAGGGCTATCTTGTCTGACCACAGCAAGCTCCAAAAATAATAGTTTCCCATTCCCTTTCCCCTCCACCTTTCAAATATCTTGTGAGCTCCTCTTATTGGCAAATTCTAATCCGAAATGCACAGGTAAAGAGATTCTGGGAAACCTATGCCAGGCTTTTCCTCTGCATTGGACAGAAATAAGTTGGGGTGATACTGAGCTGACCAGATAACAGAGTACAGTCCACCTCCTCATAAATAAGATACTCAGGAAATAAATAATTTAATTATTAATAAATAAAAAAATTCCTTTTACCTTCTATTTGACTCCTTAATATGGATAATAACAACAGCATACTTCTACCTAACATGATGTAACTATCTCTCATACTATCAAAGTCATGCTTACCTCTCCCATAAAGGTGGACATACAGTCCCATATTCCACTTTATATTTATTCCTCTTCTAGCTCATTCACAATCTTAATGAGCTATCCTGCTTACTAAACATGAAATTAAATAGTGAAATATATGGTCACTTATTATTGGCACACTTATGAAATAGCAAGAGAATGAGAGAGAATTAAAGAAAAAATTATCGGTTTCATATATTTTGTTTCTGTTTAACACACACACGCAGACACACATATGTATACATACACAGAAAAAAATAAATTTGTATGGCAATTTTTCTAGCGGATAATTTGAGGTAAAATGAGCCATACCTATATCCACCACTCAGTTTTCTGACCTGTGTATTTTGACTGTGGGAGAAATAGTGTCATCTATTTGTTACTGGTTCAGATACACTACTGGTTGGAACTAAAACTAAGTATTCAAAATGTTATTCCACCATTCTTTCTGGCCATCTGCTCTATTCAGCACATAATAAGATCAATGAATTCTGTGGCCCAGATGCTATTGCCTTGAATCATAATGAGTTACATTTAGGACCATGCTTCATTTTAGAAACAATGCTGTATGGAGTACCATGAGGGCAAATAGCATCTATAAATACATAGATTAGGGTTTTGGCAGAGGCATTGCGGGTAGGGAAGAAAAAAAAAACAAAGTGAGTATCTTAAGACGTGATTTCTGGGATGACAGAGTCAAGATCTCAGCGGAAACTTGTTCCAGCACGAAAAACATTTAACTGCCGAATGTTATAAAAGTATAATCATTGAAAATCTCTGAAAAATTGTCCTAAGGGCATATAGTAAATAGGGAAATGTTCATTCATAAAATTCTGCTAAATCTTGAACAGTGAGAGTCCGTGGCATTTAAAGTATGATCTGCTATCTTACCACACATATCTCCCCCCGCATTTCTATATTATGGAAACTCTATCCTGGGCATGGGGAGCCACAAGTACAGGGCTTCCCTGTTTTCCAAGCTCCTTGTCTGGGTCTATAGTCTCACCTCAAGGTTCAGGCTGTTGTTGCTTGCCCTCTATGTTGTGGAGGTTCTATTCCCAGGAGGCATGCTGAAAGGAGCAGGCCAAGCCCATATTCAGAGGACAGAAGCCCTGCTCCAGGCATGGCAGACAGGGAATATTGGGGCTCTATACTTTCCTTCCTCAGCTTGCCACCAATTCCACTCCTAGGTATCTACCCAGAAGGATTGAAAGTATTCATCCAAACAAAAACTTGTACATGAACACACATAGCAGCATTCTTCATAATATTTAAAAAGTGGAAATATCCATCAACTCATTAATGGGTAAATAAAATGTGTTACATCCATGCAATGGGATATTATTCAGTAATAAAAAGGAATGAAGTACTGTTACATGCAACAACCTGGATGTACCTTGAAATCTGCTAAGTGAAAGAAGCCAGTTACAAAAGACTATGTATTGTATGATTCTACTTATACAAAATGTCCAGACTAAGTAATGCTATAAGAACAGAACGTATATTAGTGAGTGTTGATGGGGGGCAAGGTGTGGTGAGGTGGGTGAAAGTTGGAGTGAATGGTAATGACACAAGGATTTTTTTGGTAGTGTCAAAAATATTATAAAATTAGATTGTGGTCATGGTTGCACAACTGTGTGAATATACTAAGAACATTGACTTGCACACTTTAAATACATAAATTGTATGGCATGGTAATTACATCTCAAAATGATGTTAAATGTTAATTATGCAAAAAAGAAGAAAAAGTGTCTTCCAGTAAAGACAAAAATGTCATGACGGAAATGGTTCAATGTAAACGATTTGCTTTCCTGTGACTTGCTGTTTCCTCTGTGGAATGGTGCCGTATCAAGAACTCACTGATAGTTTCTGCTGTTTCCTATGACCAAATCTGCCCTGTTGAATGGAAATTACTGTTGTTGAACTCATGCATAACCCCCTCCCAATTGTCATCAACACTGTGTAATGTGTCCATTAAACAAAGACAAGAGCAGCTAGGGAAGAACGTTAAGTGCCTCCTTCTCCTGTGATTTACTTTTTTTTAACTGTGTTGGGGAAGAAGGAGAATCCCCCTCTGCCCTTTCCCTTAAGGTTCTTATGGCTGGCCAAATAATTAAAAGACAGGTTAGCAGGAGAAAATCAAACAAAGTTTAATAACATGTATACATGTGAGAAACCAGGGAAACTGAGTTTCTCAACAAAATGGTGAAGGTTCTCATCTTAAATAGTATCTTCAGCTAAAGACAAAGGAGGATGTTGGGGGTGGGGGAGTCAGTTATGGGAATTACCAGAAAAGCACAGTAAACAAGAGTAAGGTTATTATGCAGATTTAAGGCCTCACCTTCCACATTGATAAGTTTCTAGAGATGAGGTTATCCACCCTATTCCCAGTACAGAGAGGGACATACCTTTACAAATGGAGATTTCCTGTATAAATGTAAGTGTTTGTCTGACAACCCTTTACAGGGCCACCTAGAGAATGCTGGCTTGGAGAGACAGAATTTTTGATAAGATGCACTTGGCGGTGCCTTTCCTATTGTAACATCTATTTTACATTATATTACAGCCATCATATGGTAGTGGCTCCTTCCTGAAACAGGCCTTCTATGTTAAATTCTTTAGGCAGTTTGGGGGAGGTCAAATGTCCATCAGAGAAAATAATCAAGGTCAGGAGACATTTTTCAGGGTGGCTAACTTTGATCTCCCACAACTGAAAGATTGTACATGTTGACCACCTTCCCCCGTCCCTTCATCGTGATTTACTTCATTGATGTGTACATTTTGGGGGAACAGACATCTCCAATTTCCCAAATTGAAGGATCCATTCACAGCTCTTTCCCAGACCTCTTTGTCATCCAATTTCCAAGCTTGCTCCTTCCAAGGTCCTTGACCCTTTGTCAAACTATCAGTGACACACATGAGTTAATGCAGATTTATACTCCTGCTCACCTCGCCCTCCTGCTAAAGCCAGCAACCAGGCATGTAGCTTAAAATTTATCCTACTTGGAGAATTTTCTTGCCATTGTCCACTTTCAAGTGGTACCAGCATGTTTATTGTCACTATCTGTAAACTGGTAACTGATTTCTTTTTCCTCCTCAGTGAAGCAGTCATAGGGAATGCTCCAGGAAGCATTATGGTCAGAAAGTCAAAAGGCAATGCAGTAGGAACACGTTCCATGAGCATCTGAGCCACTTTCTTATGCAATTTACTTGTGCCTCCAATACCTGCTGTCTTGGATACTCTTTTATTTACGATTTTCACTTGAGAATGGAGTACTGTTAACACACTCAAATTTATGGCTTTATGGCTCAGACATTTAGAGTTCATGGTGGACAGTTAGGCTGCACAGTAATTTGGAGGTCCATGCTAAAGCACTCAGACTCTACCACCCTCAATATTAATCCAGAACTGTTTTTCCAAAAAAGAACATATTTATGCATTGAATGGCTTATATTTGCTACAAAATCCTTAGAGCATACTTGTAATTTACCTATACGGGCCTTCCTAAAGCATTCCTATTTGTTACAGGCACTTCAACCATCGTCAGATCTGCTATATCATATGCCCCTGTGTCAGAGCTCCTTGCCAGCGAGTCTGAGTCTGTTGCAAAGCTCTCTCTCCTGCTGAACTCAAAACACATAGACATATGGGTTACACCATAAATGCATTCATAGAAACCTGCTGAAAGTTAGTAAAAGCCGCTGCCAAAACCTAGAGAAGTTATTGGAGAAAGGGAGGTAAGTGAGTTTGAGGTATTGTTTTTCCTCCTTCCTTCCCTGGGGGCTTGCCTTATTTGCTGTGTCATGTGTACGTTGATCAAAAGGCTCAGCTTTTTTCGGGTGCCCCACTTTACTCACTAAACTAACTCTCTCTGATATATATATATATATATATATATACACACATATCCCGTCAGATAATCGCTCTCGCATCTTTCAGATTCCCTCTTCAAAACCATGAGTGGTAGCAGCTCTGCTATTATTCTTTCCAGGATTCTTCACCCACTCTTGTACTTTTCCTAAGTATTCCCCTCACCTGGTAAACATCTTGAACACAACCAACCTCAGGTGTGCCCTCTCCTTAACAAGAACCTGAAGAAAACAATTGAATATTATCACTGCATTTCAAGTCTACAATATTACTACTAAAAAAATACTATTTTTTATTTTTGTTTTAATTTGCACCTACTTGACAACTAGCCTTGTAGTTTTTTTACTTTATTGAGGCTATAATCTTATTTTCTGAATTATTCTCTTGCTTTGATATTTTTGTTTCAGGAGGAATGTAAGTGATTGCTTTAAGGCATATGTCTAAGAGTAATTTAGATTATGAATAGTAGTATTTTTTTGTCATTTGTGTTTCACATAATTTTCACTTGCCTGTTGTTTGCTTTTACTGCTTAGGAATTTTATTTTTCTCCAATAAAAATTCTGATTATTACTTTCCCACTATTTGTTCAAGATTATTATTTGTTAATGCCTCTCACTTGAGAATTAGATTTCTCTTTTGTATATACATATCAATTATCACTCATAATTTTGACTACTTTGTCACTTTCTATTGTGTCAAGAAACATCTTTTATTTGATCTTTGGAATACAGATAGCATTTTTTCTAGTCTCAAGTTTGCTTTCTGTTGACTTCTAATATAGAATTCAATCCTGGTACTAAAATTTTAGACTCACTGGCTTTTCTTATTATTGTTTGTTCTCATTTATTCTCAAGATTTTCTTTTGTCTTTTCAATCTCTTCTACATTATAATGAAGTCTTATTTATAGGGATACCATAGTCTACTATTTTGTAGACAGTAATAAACAGAGAACTTTCTATTGCTTTATTTGGTTTCTGATAGCAAGAAAATTAAGAGAAATACTTTCTTTAAAAGTTCTAAAATTAGTGTCCTCGTCCTATTTTTAAAATGTTTTATTGACACAAAAGTGGTCTCTGGCGTACTCTTTTCGTTTCCTGTTTACATAACTATGAAAGAAGATAAATTTACCCAGCATCATAGATGGCTCGTAACTCCCTTCTGACCATGCCCTTTCTCTGAGAGAGTTCTCCTATCTTATCTAAAACTGTATCCCAGATATCTGTGTGCAGCCCATAATAGTCATCTAGCAGGGGTTAATATATTGTGGTTATAAACTTGATGATGTGGGAACATCTCCTGCTCCATTACTTTTTTCTCAGATTTTGGGAAGCACTTGTAATTACTTTTCATAGACTAGATGCAGGGCAGCAGAACTGCCACCCAGGGCACACAGCTTCCAGGCATCTCTTAGTCTCCATTTCTTGTTATAATGCACAATCATATATTTTCTTCTACTCACTCACATGGTAGTGATCAGCATTTGTAGTTTTTAAATAGATGCCCCAAAAGAAGAGGGTAGGTTACCAGAAATTATTCTGGTGACTCAGAAATCTATTCTTACAAGTGGACTGGATTCAATTAAATGTAGGCTTTGCCTTTCCAAAACTAGGAGGAGAGGAAAGGAGTGAAGAGTCTTCTTAACTTTCTTATTAAGTTTTTTTCTCCTTTCTGATAGTGGATGCAAAATATATGCCTATCCTCTTTACTGCCTTGCCTATTCTAGTAACATTATATTATGTGGTAATTATTCCCATATTGTAGCATAACTTAGACCATTTTTTATTGCTGTGAAAATTTTTATTTGTTGTTGTTTTGGCAAGTTTTCAAGGACGTTTTAATGGAAAGAAGTCAAACATGAGTTACTAGCTTGCAGAATCTTTAGTCCTGAAGTCTGCCTAAGTCTTTGACAAGCTAACATTTGTGCTTGTGACAGGTGTCCAGAATTTCAGCATAAGTCCATCTGTGTATTGCCACAAAAGGTGCTGTGCAGGGTACCAGTAAAAAAACAGACAAATAAAAGCAGATTTATCCAACAGTACTACAAACATTAGGAACCATATGCTCCCTAGAATAAATAGCATTAGCTATCCCAGGAGTATTTCAATTTTTACAGAGTGAGCCTAACGTCATAGAGTGAATGCTAATTGTTACTTCTTGCAGTAGAAGTTAGGGATTTGTGCGTTGTGGTTTCCTATAATGTCCAATTTCTCTGCCTAAATATAAGGCCGTCATTGAATTTTATCGTCTCTTAGGAAAGCAAATCTTTTGACCATGATAATGAAATCAGTTTATTTTACCTTTTGATAGTGCGGCAAGATGCACTGTCCAGAGAGCAGAGGACTTCAGATGGGCTCAAGTCTTGGCTGTGCTTTTCTTTTGATATGTAACTGGGGAAATTAACTTTATCATTGCATTTTACCATTTGCAAAATGAGAATATCCACTTGTGAATTTGTTTTCCAAACTAAATTATAGACAATATTGAAAAATATTTTATATATCAAAATGTAATCTTTAAATGTGTAGCAGTCAGTGGTAGAAAAAATATTTTTGCCTATATTAGGTATATTAGTCATAAAATTAAAATTAGCAATTATGTTAGACCTATCTATTTTCTCGATATATGGTCTTATAGATCTGTATTTTTACTATAAACATTTTAAGCTAAGACCTCTATTATTAACTGTAGTTCCTAACATAATCATAAGATTTTAAATAAAATTGTATGATTTGGAGATTTTCTGAATATTATATTTTTTAACTTATTTGTAAGTCATACAGTGTTTTAAGGAAGTTGTGAAAAGTAGAAATCCTTTGACAAATGATTTGAAAAATAATAACATATTAAATAAGAATAATGTGTTCTATGAACTTAGATTGCTGTTTATGCCTTTACTAAACAAACATTGAAAATATATAATAATTTTCTAAATTATAATTCATGGTCTAAGTACTAGTTATCCAAAAAGTGAAACTTTTCAAAGAGAAGAGGGTACAGATATATTCAGACAAGAAAAACAAAGTATCTCTTGGAAAGAGAAGACAGAAACAGAAAATGTTTTTTATAAGGAAAGACATTGGCAGGTGTTTTAGTGAGCATAATTTCCTCGCACAGTACATGTGAGAAATTACTTTCTAAAACAAAATAAAATACTAAAAGGCATATAACCCATTACGATGTTGTCAAAAATACAAATAATAATTACTGTTAATGGGCCACATGGCACTAAATGAAGTAGATGGAATCAAACATATTCAAGATTATTTTGATCTCTAGAAAACTGTTATATATTGAAGATAAATTCAGAGTTTGACTTTCATTCTAGTAAAATTATTTTATAATTTGAATAACAAGAACATCTGTTAAGACTTTTCTTTTTTTTGTTTGTTTTTTGGTGAGGAAATCAGCCCTGTGCTAACATCTGCCAATCCTCCTCTTTTTTTTTTTTTTTTTTTGCTGAGGAAGACTGGCCCTGGGCTAACATCTGTGCCCATCTTCCTCTACTTTATATGGGACGCCGCCACAGCATGGCTTGCGAAGCAGTGCGTTGGTGCGCGCCCAAGATCCGTACCGGTGAACCCTGGGCAGCCGCAGTGGAGCATGCGCACTTAACTGCATGCGCCACCTGGCCAGCCCCTGTTAATACTTTTATACGTGTAATATATATTAATATTTTAATTATTTAGAACAGGGATAAGCAAACTACAGATCACAGACTAAATGCAGCCCTCCATTGATTTTTGTAAATTAAGTTTTATTGGAACACAGGCACATCTACTCATTTAAGTATTGTTTATAGCTAAACATGAAAACATGGCTGCTTTCTTGTTAAAATGGTAAAGTTGAGTATGTGTCAGAGACTGCATAGCCCGTAAAGTAAAATCTCTATTATCTGGCCTTTTATGGGAAAATGTTTGCCATAACCTGATTTAGGATATTATCTAGATCACAATAGAAATTCAAAATTATTTACTGTTGGCAAAACTATTTAATGAGATCAAATATTGGTATGTAAAGTTTGAGAATCAGACTTCACCAAAACACTTAATAAGATACTGTAGAATGGAAAAACATTTTTGAGAAAGGCAATATTATACTATATATCAACAGCAGTAGGAATGTGCAAAAATTTTGTTCTAATAATTATTCTTTTGAAAATCTATTGTGAAAAAAACTTGAAATATGTAAAAGGCACTAAGATATTCTTAACAATATTTTTTATATTTATAGAACTGTTAAAAAAATACAATTTGTGTTATATTTTATTCCCTGCATGGAATAATATATAGCCATTATGAATTATAACTATTAATAATATGTAAAAATAGTTAAATGTATTATTAATCTAAACAGCCATTGTATACAATTTTATATATTCAATGATTTTTATATATTTAATAATTTTATATAACTCAATTATTATAACTATTAAAACAAATATAATAGAATGATTAGGGTACATCTAGTGATTCTATGGATGATTTTTTTCTCTGTTTTCCAAAAGTTCTGTTATACACTTAAGATTTCTCTTAAAATGAATGAGACATATCATTATGCTCTGTTTTTTATATATTTTATATTTAATATACATTTAAATATATTGACATTTTGGCTATGTTACATTTAATATCACAGGATCTTGGTGTTAGAAATAAATTTAGACATTAACTGGTTTAATCTTCGAACTCAATTTAAAACTTTTTCAGGAAAGTAACTTGTAAAGTAGTTTTTCATCCTCCCCTTCAACATTTTGATGACAAGAGCTTATAATCAAATAGCAGTATCTTAAGCTAGAAAATAAATCTCTCTTCAATGTAACTATCTACTTAAATCTTATGTTGCTTATTTTCCAAAGTGATGATCATTTACATCATAAGAAAAAATAGTTTATTTATCCTCAAGCTTGTCAGTTTGCTATCTATGACATCCGTGTATTTCAAGACATGCCCCATCCTCTTCCTGATGTATATAAGTGAGTAATACTAGAAGGTTTGGTGAGAATCCACAGGCTTCAATCATGTCTCCAAAAAATGCAGGAGATAGATGGCATAGAGGTCACCACTATCAATCACTTTTTCAAACTTACTAATGTCTATAAATCCTGTTTATTGTTTCGGGATACTTGGGATATGGTTTTGTCTTCAGAAAGACTGGATTCACGTCCTTTCATAGAAATCAATATTTGTTGTGTGGTTCTGTAATTCAGACTGTAATTTCTCTTTCTTTTTGTTTTTTCTCCTTTGTGACACATGAGCTCATTCTTAAATACTTAATGCGCAAGAGAGACTTTGGGATCTTTATAAATTTTAGAAATAGGATTGTGGCTGCAAATATCAGATATAATTACCTATTTAGATATCTATCCTGAAAATTCTGGAGGATATTTCTTTAGATCAGATTTTGTGAAAGGAAAATTATTAACTGAGAAACCCAAACCCGTAGTATAAAATAAACTTACTTCACATTAGCAGCAGTTAATGTAGGCATATAGACATAAAGCAAATAATTAAAAACAATTTAAAAATTACTGTGGATGTGTTATTTACTCCCACTACTTTACTGCTATGATATTGAAAAAAAGAGCTTACAGTTAGTCTCTGAATTTGCTTCTGTCCTTTTTTTTTTCTTTAAACCATTAGTATATGCTTTCAACTTCTGCTTCTGCAATGATATAGCCAAACAGTTGTCTTTATGATATCAGAGTTGTTAAGGAATTGTGAAGTGTTCTTATATTTTTGTTTGAAATTACTTAGAGTTAAGCCTTTAATTGTTCTTATTTTGCCTTAATTAGAAAGACTCAAATGTATCTTTGTAGTGCTTGCAATGCTATTGTAATTGGTGCTGCCATAGACATCCAACTAAAATAGATATAATGAAGATGGAAAATTATTTTGCGTATGCATCAATTCTTCATTTTGTTTCTGATTAAGAAAATATTTTATTGCCTTAGAGATATAGTGGGAAAAATTATCTTCACTAAAATAGTCCTACACAATTTGTTTAAGCTAAATGGACTTTAAAAAGAATCTTAATTTACTAGTTGAGTAAGCTTATGTCTTAACAAAGCCAAGTAGAATTACATATATGAGTATGTATATATTTATTATACACGAATGTATTTTATTTTACTGACACTGACAATGAAAACATAATAGTTCTCCCAATTAAATGTGTAGTATATATCTACAACCTCTTTCTCCTTACACAGATATTTAAATTGAGTCTAGCTATAAAGTATAGTTTTGCCAGTTTTCTCAGTGTTAAGATTGGTTTTTGGTCCGGCCCCGTGGCTTGGTGGTTAAGTGCGCGTGCTCCACTACTGGCGGCCTGGGGTTCGGATCCCGGGCGCGCACCGACTCACCGCTTCTCCGGCCATGCTGAGGCCGCGTCCCACATACAGCAACTGGAAGGATGTGCAACTATGACATACAACTATCTACTGGAGCTTTGGGGAAAAAAAAAGGAGGAGGATTGTCAATAGATGTTAGCTCAGAGCCTGTCTTCCTCAGCAAAAAGGAGGAGGATTAGCATGCATGTTAGCTCAGGGCTGATCTTCCTCACACACACACAAAAAAAGATTGTTTTTGCATTGTGGAAATAAAACATCATTCTATCCTTTGAAAAAATAAATGTGAGTGTACTAAAATGCAAAGCAAAATTTGTAACTATTTCATAAGAGAAGATTCAGTTTGTAAAATCTGAATACTCCGTATATTTTATTAAATGTGATTATATGTTAAATAATTTTATAAAATCAGAAAAATAGAGGAAATATATATTGAATTAGCTGCTTTTTTTAGCACATATGTGTGGAAGAGATTATTATTCAGTAAATCTAAAAGCAGTCAGCTATGGTTAAAATCTGTTCAGAGTTGGGGAATTGTAAGTCAATGAATTTGTCAATTGAATTAGAAGCAAACACAAATATTCCAATATTAGGAATGTGCTAGACAAAACAAGCAAACAAGCAAAATAGCAAACACTTGGGATGTTACTAATTGGATTAGTTTAGTGGGAGGCTTAAACCGATATTCTAACTCATTGACATCAGGCGTAATTTGATAAATCCTACATCCTCCTACTGCCAATTAGCTTTGTAGTCAAACAAACTTATAAACATTATAGAAAACATTATTGAAAAACATAAAATTCTACAATGGAGATTTTGCCTCCCATATACCTCATACTTAAGCATTTAACATGCTGAACTTTTTCTTTGTGTGTGAGTGTTTGGGGTTGGAGGCAGTGCAAGTTTTGTGTTTTTTTTTCTGATGAGGAAGATTTGCCCTGAGCTAAAATCTATTGCCAATCTTCTTCTTTTTGCTTGAGGAAGATTCACCCTGAGATAACATCTGTGCCAATCTTCCTCTATTTTGTATGTGGGTCGCTGCCACAGCATAGCTGATGAGTAGTATAGGTCTGTGCCTGGGATCCAAACCCATGAACCCAGGCCTCTGAAGTGGAGAACACCAAACTGTAACCACTAGGCCACAGGGCAGGCCCTGAAAGCTTTATTTTTTAAAATTAGACATAGATCCTTGAAATTACTAGTACTTGGCTACTTTTGACTGCTAAAAATATTTTTTTCTGGCTGAAATGTCTATAAATTTTATTGGAATTACAGTAGATACTTGTTCTCTCTAAAATCTCTTGAATATTGTCTTCCTTGTGCATGCTTGTTCATATCAATTAATAGTTGTAGTAATCTGTTACATGGGAATAATATATAGATAAAAACGTCCAATTACTGTCCTTCATCATAAAAATTATGAACACTATATTTTCATTATTTCTATTTTGTTTTTTTGCAAGATATGCAAATTTATATCTTCAAAAGGTATATATTTAATTGCTGGAATGTAACATAATGATAGATAACATTTATTGAATGCTAACTATATGTTTAGGCTCTTGGTTATATGAATATTATTTAGCTTTATTTAATTCTCATAAAATATTCAATGTAGGAGCAAATCTCAGCGTTAGGCTTTCCCAGGTGATGAAACTAAAAATTGAAATGAAAAAGTTACTTGATTAGGATTACATAGTTTGTAATTCATGGTGCTAAATTTCAAACCCAGGCAGATTAACTCAGGGAACATGCTCTTAAACACCATGAAATTTGGTCTCCCAAGTAAGTTTTGATGACAACTGAAGACTAGGAATTACATGAAAATAGTGTGTCACTGCTCCTGCACCTTGATGGAAGGAAAAAAATAACACTGTATAAATGATATATTTATGTTACAATTTCTTTAGAGAGACCTTTCCTCAATTCTTTCCTTCAACTACAACTATAATAATTATGTCTATTTTTCCTCGAATTCTTGAAACGGAAACATATTTCCCATCATAGGTGACAAGAAGATCCATCAGATATTAACTCAAAATTTTTATGCTGTAGAAAACCACCTAATGATTGAAAAACAAACTTTAATTATTATTATTATTATTTTCTTTGGTTCTTCTTTGTGTTTCATAGTGTCAAGTGCACATTTCCAAGTTGTTCCTACCTAGTTATGAGAGTTTAGTATATTTATGGGTTAACTTATTTTTCTCCTCATCTAGTGTGTTACCTAGTCATAGTGAGTGATATTTTAGAAGCTTCAAATGGGGAGTGCATAGCAGAGTGTCAGAAGTATAATGAGTGTTCAATTAATGTTTGCACATGTATACAGAATTTCTTATAATAGTATTTATGTTATTGTTATAGAATAAATACACACATATTTATTATCTTATTTCCTAATAAGTACATTTTTAATTGAAATTCAAAACCTTTCTGGAATATATCATTGAAAAATAGAGAACACTTAAGTATATTTATCTAGCACCCTCTTGGACAAACTATATCTACATCCTGAATCAGTAGCACATTTCTCTATAAAAGAATACACAGAGTTGAAATGATGTTTTTAAAACTCAATATTTTAGGAAAGCATATCTGCTTCAATGTAAATTGTGTTGTCTATGAGACTGAACCATGTTTTAATTGAAGCCACACTAAAATAAGACTTCAATTAATGATCACCAAAAAAATTAACTCTATTATTTATCAAGTATAATGAATAACTTGAGGGGCATTATATAACATTTTTTAAAATATCAAAATGGGGTACATCATACCTTAATATTTAGGATTTTTATAAAAGTTTTCCTTAGGAGAAAAATTCTTTTAGTAAGGTTGAAAGTCAATGGGAACTCTCTGCAAGTCAGGTTGTAATTATGATGGCAGCAATGGAAACGAACTGATGAAGTATCTAAAAAAACGCCCCCAAAGAAGTAAGATCAAACGAGCAAATTCTCAGAGCTGGAACAGAAATAAATTCAGGTGCATCATCCGAAAAGATCAAAGAAAATGGACTCTCTAAAGTACACAGAGTGATATTTTTGTTTGGTTGCCATAACTTTCCTGGTAACTTGTCAGTCTTAATAAGAAGGAAAGTGTAAAAATCTCTCTGTATGACAGAAACATCACTTCTAAACCCGAAGCAAAGTCACATTGAGCAGAAATCAGTTTTAAAAAGAACTCAAGGAAATATCAGAAGCTTTGCTCATATGGACTCTCTAGATTTAATGAAAAACTTGTTTATAACAGAGTGTTCAAACTCTAAGACACAAGCATAAAAATTTTAAGGCTCAGGGATATTATATTTTTCAAAGCATTTATTATTTGGTCAACTGCAAGTCTCTGTAAACCTTAAGTTGAGCAATTGCTGCTAGGCATATCTCAGTGCAAACAAAATTCTACTCCAATGATTCAGAAATGCTATGCATTGGATTAAATTCTAAGAACAAAAAAATATTTTCTATTACAGTACCAATGGAACTACAAATGAATAAAAATTTGGAAAGAAATGTCCTCATTACATATGTTTTACAGAAAATTGATGTGGGGATAATAAGTATTTTGAAAATCCAGCTATACTTTATTACTCCAACGTATGGGGAAATAATATTTGACTCATAAATATTCTGAAGTCAGACTGTTATTAATTATATTTGTACCTAGTTTCTCAAAGATTCTAAATGGGTGAAGTTTTCCTGAATTATTATTTTTACCTCTTTTGTGGTCAAAATATTGACTTTGGAATTATCAACTAAAGAAGCTCAAAAACATATTATTAAAACTAAACATGGTTTCTCTTTTGGACTAATATATGTATATTATATTTTTAAAATATTTCTGAAAATCCTCATATGAATTTTTACCGAGTAGAAACTAGCCTTCACAATAAAATTATGAATTAACTGAGTCCAATATGATATAAATAAATTCTGGCTACATGAAATCCATTCTAGACCAAGTCATTGGCAAAAATGGAGAAAAAAACACAAACCCTGTGCTAATGGTAATGCAGTAAAAAGGATACTATTAAATAATACTAGAGCAAATATGAATTGTATATCCATTCTTCAAATGCAATCTGTCAGTACATCTGTCTGCAGTAAAAATTATGGAGGACATAATAGCTTGTGACATTCCAGTACTATTGCAGGAAACAATAAGAAAGTTGGATAAAATATTAAAATCCTCTTTTCAAAGAAATAAGAGAACTATGGAAGCAGTTAGAACTAGAAGGTCAAAGAGTTTTCGTAGTGGAGAATCAAGGAAAAGTAGGTTAAACTTCTGTAGGCTTTTCTTTCATGGAAATTTGCCAAGGCTGGGAAATGCAAGAGGCTAAAAAAAATGTGTTTTGTTGTCTGGTACAAGACTGTTACTGAAGAACAGTAAAACTGGCAGAATTTTGGTAGTTTTGTGGTGTCAGAGTAAAGAAATTGATGACTGGATTGGTACTAAACCCATACCCATTTCTCCTAAAGAAATCTACCAAATTCTGAAAATATGAGGGTTAGAAGCAAATAGCTAAGGCAAATGCCTCTGAAAGTAGACTAAATGTTTTATGCAGCTAGTGGTAGTGAGGAGGCAGAAAACAGAGATTGGAACTTGATTGAAAAAAGGGCCCCAGAAAATCAGATTTCGGTTAAAATGTGTAATCCTAGACACAAGATAATGGTATGTATACCAGAATTAAATAGAACATTACCCAAACTGTAATCCAAACAATACATCTCTATTCCTGATTAGCTTAAGGTGATATCTGCTTAACAAACAAAAGGGTGAATCCTCTCTGTATGAAGATACTATAACTTAGAGTCTCTACTATATACACATCTGTCACTCAAACAAAAATGATTAGGCATGCAAAAAGAGAGAGAAATAAGATTGAAAAGCAAAAGGGAAAAAAACCTTGAAAATGGCTACAGGCTAGATTGAAAAGGCATTATTTAAGGTCCTGTCATATCACAATGCCTAGAAGAATAGCACATATATCAAGCAGAAAGCCAGCAATCTCACCTGAAGTATATGTGAAATTTGAGCTACAGAGATAAAGTCATATTGTAATGCTATTATAGTTATTACAGTGTTCTATTTGCCAATGGATTGAAAATTGTCCAATGGAAGATATCAAATTACAACAACAGATCCATCTATTAATGATCACCACCTGATTTATGACAAATGGGAAACCTCAGTGAAGTGGGAAACTGCTTTTCAATTATTTGTTGAATTTTATTTTCATATTCATATATAAAAAATGAATATATTTTCTTGATGCATAAAAATCAATTTCTGACTCAATATCAGAATATGAATGATAAAAATATTGAGCTTCTAGAAGTAAACATAGAAAATATTCTTACAAATTGGGGTAGCTATGTATTCTTTTAGAAGGGGCCAAGAAGTGCTAACCAAAGAGGTAAATAATAATTAGGACAAAATTAATATTATGAATTTCTACTTATCAAAAGACATCATTAAATAAATGAAAAATAAATCAGAGTGAGTTATATTTGCAATACCAATATTTTTAAAAAATTCATATACTAAATAACTTCTACAAATTTATAAGAAAATAATACAATTAATAAATGAGTAAAATACTTGAACACAGACTTCAAAGGAGGGTATTCAATCACTTATTTCATGCAAGTTAAACCACATTGAGACATTACTATGTAGTCATCAGAATGGCTAAAAGGAAAACAAATAGGTGATGGAGAGTACTATTGAGGATTTGCAGAAATTGGAAGTTTCCCACAACACTTTTGAAAGAGTAAATTGGATCAACTAGTTTGGAAAATTGTTTGACAATATCTACAAAAATTGACTTTATGCACACATATGGCCCAGGGGTTTCCCTTCTTGGCATATGCTAAATTGAAATGTGTTCATATGTTAATGAAAAGACATGAAAAAGAAAGTTCATAGTAGCACTATTGTAAAATAGCAAAAATCGTAAAGCACCCAAATGCCCATCTACAGTTCATGGACAAATCAATTTTGCCATAATGATATACTAGAATAATATTCATCAGTGAAATTGAACATGACACAACTACATAAGAAACATGGGTGAATCTCCCCAACAAAAATCAGACACAAATCTCACAAACAGTAACCAGACATAGATGCGCATTCACTGCATTATATAAGTGCGAGTCCACTTATATAATGCTCATAAAACATGAATAACTAAACTATGATGTTAGATGTCTGGAAATTGGTTAACCTTGTGGGGTTTGATTGGAAGAGTCATGAGGAATCCTCAGAGTTACTTGTAATGTTCTTTCTCTTGATCTATGTGATGATTACCTGAAAGTGATTTTTTTTGTGGAAATTTGTTAAGCTGTGTATTTATGTTTTGTTTCCTTTTATCAGTGTACGTTATACATCAATGAAATTTTACTAAAATAATGCACGGGTCTTTCAAATCAACAATCCAGCTTCTAGGAGTCATTTCCAATTGTTACCATAAAAATCCTCTGTGCTTTATCTCCCACAGATCCACTCTACAAGAAATGTTAAAGGAAATTCTTAAGGCAGATAGAAAGTCATATAGATGGAAATACATATCTGCACAAATAAATAAATAAATAGCACTAGAAATAGTAAGTATATAGACAACAATGTTTTCCTTCTGATAATTCAAATCTCTTTAAAATATAATTAGTTGTTTAAAAAAAAGCAATAATTATATGGTGTGGGTTCATTGCCTATGTGCAAGTAAACTTATGATAACAATAGCACAAAGTTTGGGATGGGTGGCATGAAAGTATGGTATTGGAAGGTCCTTTTCTACAAGTGAAGTGGTATAATACAACTTACTGCCAGACTGAGAAAAATTAAAGATGTATATTTCCAACTGTAAACCAACAACTAACACAACAAAGAATTATAATGAATAAGCCTGTGAATGACTTAAAAAGAAATAAAAAATATTCAATTTATCCATAAAGGAAGAAAAAATGCAAAAAAGAACAGATAATAAAAATAGAAAATAGATGTAAGCACAACTACAGCAAAAATCGTTTTAATGTAAATGATCAAAACACCCAATTAGAAATCAGACATTATCAGATTAGGTGAAACAATACCTGCCCTACCAAAACACACTTTAAGTATGAAAACACAAATAGATTAAAAGTAAAAGCTTGGTTAAAGAATTTCCAATGCTAAAACAAACAAAACAAAGCTGAAATGGTTAGATTAATGTCAGCTATAGTAGATACTGGAAAGAAAAAAAAATTATCAGGGATAAAGAAGCTCATTGAATAACAATAAAGGGATCAACTCATTAAGAAGATATGATAATTCTAAACATTATGCCCACACCAAAAAGCTTCAAAATACATGAAGCAAAATCTGATAAAACTACAAGGAGGAATTAGTAAATCCATAATTACAGTTGAAGATTTCAATAGCCCTCTCTCAATATACATAGAATAAATAAACAAAAAAAATCAAGGTTATAGAAGACTTGAACAACACTATCAACTAACTTAGCCTAATTGAATTTATAGAAGACACCAACCAACAACAGCAGACAACAGATTATTTCCAAGTGCATGCAGAACATTTACCATGTTCTGAACCATAAAATATGACTCAATAATTTTAAAAGGATTCAAATCATAAAACATATATTCTCTGATTGCAGTTTGATTAAATTAGCAATAACATTAGAAATTAAAAATAAGTCACAGAAGGGCTGGCCCCATAGCGTAGTGGTTAAGTTTGGCATGCTCCGCTTTGTCGGCCTCGGGTTCACAGGTTTGGATCCTGGGCATGGACCTACGCACTGCTCATCAAGCCATGCTGTGGCAGCGTCCCACATACAAAGTAGAGGAAGATTGGCAGAGATGTTAGCTTAGCGACAATCTTCCTCAAGCAAAAAGAGGAGGATTGGCAAGATGTTAGCTCAGGGCCAATCTCCCTCACCAAAAAAAAAAAAAATTACTCAACAATAAAAAGAAATAAACTCAACAATATATATGCATCTAAAAATAACTATGGTAGGTGAAAGAAACCAGTTCTTTCAAAAGTCTATTCTGTTTCTATAAAATTCTAGAAAGAACAAACTAATCTTTAGTGACAGAAAGCAGGTTATTGGTTGCCTTTGGACAGGGCAAGGGGCAGGCAGGAAGGATTACAAAGTGGCCTGAGAAAATGTTTGGAGATGATGGATATGTTGTTCACTGTCTTCATTGTGGTGATAGTTTGATGTGTAAATACGTATGTCAATACTATTAAACTGTACACTTTAAGTACAACTTATAGAATGTCAATTATAATTCCTCAAAGTTGTAAAAAATGTCAATCATCTGCACTTTAAATTTAAGTACAAGAACATTCATTTTTCATTGTTACCAGTGGCAAAAATAAACAAATATACTAGCTGAGGGACCATCAATAGGGAAATATTGGAGTCAACTCTGGTTCATCTAAATCATTATACATTATGCAGCCTCTAAGTGAATGAGCTGGATATTGTCTTTTAAATGAGAAAAATCAAGATGCGGATATTAGTATAAAGAGTGACTTGTTTTCTTAAATTGCAAAAAATCAATATATGTGTTAATACATTTTGATTATGATTATAGGAGTATGGAGAGAGCTGTGTAAGTTATTTACACTAGTCTGTTAACAGTTGCTGCCTGGTAGCCGATGAAGTCATAGTTCAACAACAACAAAAAAAAATCAAAGAAAAGGTATGATCTGGAAGGAAAGTTGAAGTGATTGTTGGTTATATTTCCTATTGCTATTCAAACAGGTATTTGAAAGTTAATTTATTCATGTTAATTTATTTTGTCATTACAGTTGTGCTTCTAGGGTTCTCCAAAAAATATAACTGTCCTTTATATAGATTTTACTTAGAGCATATAGCCCTATCTTATAAATTTTCAGTCCATACACTCCAGCCAGGTCTTACCTTGACAGTCTCATCCCATTTAAAATCTAACATTTCACTATTTGGAGAGGAAGACTCCTGTCACAGGTACCTCCTTGCCTTTGTTATTTTGGAACATCAGTGTTTTCCCATCACCACCTTCAGTCTCTTCTCTCTTCACTCACACACATGTTCACAGACACACACACCAAACACAAACAGACTTAGAAAACATAGCATCCCTTGAGCCTAGTGATTTTGTTACTCTGTAAATGAACACTTTTGATGTCTTTAAGATTTGCTTTAAAATAATTTTCTTTTTCAAAATGAAATTGTTGAGGATGTGACAGATAGAAAATCTTGGAATTTAAACACAAACTGACCTGACACTAATTTTCAAATAATACTTATAAATGTCCAAAAAATAGAAATTAGAATCCTTGATATTTCCCTTTTTAATTTGTTTTGCCTGACCTTTTAGCAGAAAATCACGATGATCATAATACAAAATGGAGTGAACATTTTTACTTTTAGCAACAAAGTGTACAATTTGAATTAAAATTTTTGGCCCAACTTATCTCTTTTTCAGTGATAGATCTGACTAATTAATGCAATAAAGGGACTCAAATATATGACACCATTAAAATTACATACATGTATATATATGTGTGTATGTACATATATTTTTTAGTGTATTTTCTTTCCTTCACTTCCCCACATTTACCTCTCTCATCAAACCCTCCTCCTTTTCCTAATCTGATAAACCCTTCTATAACCTCTACTCCAAAGGAGCTTTCAGTGTGTTTCCCAGTATCTTCAGATATGGATAAAAATTATTTTTTATCATAATTCAAATAAATTGTTACAAATTTGACATGTCAAATGTTCTTGGAAATTTTGCATTAATCGTTACTCATGTAAATTTGGGCATTAGTGAAGATCCCTACAGAGTCCTTTTAAATCCCTTGGTGTACGCCACTAGTGACACTGCTTATATAAGATCCAGTGTGAGTTGGGCAAAGCTGTGAAAAATATTGAGAGATCTTTAAACTACAGTGTTTTTTAAAATATAATTCCTGTCATAAAAATGGTTCTTATATCACATCACTTCTATTCAATTAAAGGCTAGATGGTAGCACAAAACTACTAGTAACCAAGATATTGTTCCTAACTCAAATTCATTCCAAATCAGAAATTTTAACTAACTTGTACTCAAAATATCCTCATGTTGAAAAAAGTAAGAAATGGTATTTAAAAATCTTGTTTATATTTGCATTGCTGAAAATCAGGCACACTGAAGTGTTGCTATGTAATTTTCTAAAATATTTTAGTGTTCTCTCTAATAATAGGTGCAATTCATCGCTCATATTAATTTTCAAAGAATTGTCAACAAAAACCATCATTAATCAATTATGATTGTTTTAATCACATTAATTTTCCCTTTCTTTTAAAGAAAGTTACAGAAATTAAATTTTACTTGCTGTTTTAGATTTGAGCAGATTGCACATATTTTTATCAAAGAAATAAAATTATCTCACAGCATGTTGCTTATATGGCTGCCTCATGGATAAATGTCACTATCCTTTGCAGATGAGAGAGGAGGGTTGTAAATAAGTCTTATAACTTTCTCAATATCAAGAGTTGTTAGTCCACTGGAAAATGTTCTCCAGCCTACCTTACAATGATAAATGGCAAAGCGATGGTGCATACAATGGCAGGATGATCGGTAGCCTGAAGAAGCATAGGAATGTAGTAGGTCATCATTTCCATTTTTATTAGAATTCTTTTTTTCCCCAGAGCAGCACTCCTTTCAGCATTAGCCAAGTTGCTTTTGAGCTCTAAGTCCTTGAACAGATATAATTTCCATGTCATCCATTGCTCCTTTTGTGAACTTTTACAAAATTTAACCCACTAATACTTTTAAAGTGCTACCACATTTTTTTCCCTAGAATGATCATATACAAAGACTAGAGTGTAAAGATAATTTCTCTTTAAAAATGCATAATGCATTATGGATCATATTCAAATTGATTGAAACAATTGTCTACATTTGAAAACATATCAGAGAATGTATCTCATGATTACTTTTCTACTCTAATTATTTATTTTTATTATTTATTTATTGTTCATTCATTCATTCATCTATCCATCCATTCATTCATTCATTGATTCATTCCCTGGATGTCAGATATCTAACATGAAGTCATTATTTTGGAAACAAGAATTTAAAATCTGACAGGTAATGAATGGTAATGAGGTAAACAGAAAAAAATTTTTTCACTGTTCATTACATCCTTTAACTCTTGGAAACCAGTCTTATGCTAGCCCCAATCTTGCCAGGAACTTGCCAGCTCAAATGAGCAAAGACCTGATTTCCAGGTTACAGTTTTCAGCTCCTCTGTGTTGAATTAGGATACCAGTTCACTGAGAAGCTCCTGTAATTCTTCCATTAGCCCTAAAATTTATAAGCATTTCAGAACATTTTATTAGGCCGGAGACCATTTTCCTAGCATTGACCTACTGCATATATGTAGTCCTGGAGAGAATGCAGTTGTGTCTTGCTTCATTTCTTCAGTGTGACTGGGAACAAGCATGAAGTCAAGAGTCATTAGAATTGGGTTTACATTTTAACTGTGATTGTGTACATGAATAACACTTGGCAAATTTTTTGACTTCACATATTCTCCTCTGTAAATTTACACTATAGTACCTAATTGCATGAGTGTTGAAAGGATTAGATGAGATCATGCATGTAGCATCTAGCATGTTTTGAATTTCCGGGGAACCCATTAAGTGGTTATTTCCACAGCCACCCAAATTGTCTCGCAGGAGTGAGAACTGAATGTGATTGTGTGCGGATAGGTAATATTCAGACTAAAAATTGCTATATGAATGTTGGCAATTGGTATTCCAAGAAATAGCCGTGTGACCTGAATAATAAAATTGTCAATTTCAGTTTCACTTTTATTTATAGAAATTCTTTGCACTTCAAGTAGGACAATTGGATGTACCTAGCAGCTTTCTATGTTAATTAGAACCAAAAAATCTATAATATTGTCAATACATGCCATGAATTTGATGCCTATGTATTGCCATTTATTCTAATTTTTAGGCTCATAGTATAGTATTAGATACTAATACTATTAGATTCCAATGAATCAAATTATATTTGATTATTTTGGGGTTATTGTTTATAGTATATAAATAATTGTTCTACTGTTGCTTAAACTTCAAATTTTCACCCTCCTTTGCTATACTAAATTTCTTTTATAATGACATATTTAGCAGAGACCTTTTGATAGTTGATTTCTTTATTAACTTATATACTCTTTTAATATCTTTATCTCCCCAAGGTATTATTGTTCTCCAAAATGTCTATAATAAAGGATAAGCAATACCATCCCTTGCTAAGAGAATGTTCTCAGAAGGCCTGGTTAGGCACAGCCTTATCAGTGAGGTCAACAAATAACAAGTTTATTTGGGTAATTATGTGGTTACATTTTCTCAGAGGATTTGGGATGCACTTGCCTTACTTAGATTGTTTTCTACTTTATATTGACTAATATACCATTATATTCTAATGCAGCTATTTTACATAATTTATTGGACTTAGTTTAAATAATATGCCGTGATTTGTTCTCATATACACTATTTTAAATAAAGCCTTCAGTTAATGGCTTTCCTTGACATGCTGTTGGTGAGGTAAATAGAATCCTAGCAAATAAAAAAATGGAAGTTTATTTTTTTTCTATATAAGTATATGAGACAAGGCATTACCCTAAGAGATATCATGGAAAGAGTACAAATACGAAATTTTCTAAAATATGTAAGAAAAATATTTTACATACTAGAATATTAATAATTACCCATAAACGAAAGTATATCCCTGACTGTCTAAAGATGAATTATGCATAATCATACTTGAACTGGCTTTGTCACCCTCTGGTAAAGATATAGTACTTCCTGATTCAGAAGCATTGACTCTCTCTGATCTATATCATTTATTAAACTTAATGCACCACATATTGAATTAGCCATATCTCCAATGAACAAGACATGTAATCTATTCAATCAACATTACTTTACATTGTCTCTAATATATCATAAAGAAAAACATATTCTCTTTGAAGACATTCAAGGGTAAAATAGACATTCGGGAGCCCATAATGACCTAACTCTTAAAAAATACTGTTCATGATTTGAAATCTAAATACATCACAGTTAATTCATCTCTATGCTTCTGGTTAAACATACAGACCAATTTTCACAGTTGGGTACACTGAAATATAGAAAAAAATCATTAAGTAATGGAGTTTGTGTTTTTCACATTATACTTATCTAACTATATGCATAAATTTATAATAATATAAACAATAGTACAAGTCTAAAATTTTATATAATATTTAATGAGTCAAGCTTCTTCAGAAACACAGAACCCGTAGAATATTTTAATGAGATAAATTTGAAGGAACTGACACACAATTTTGAGGGCTAGCAAGTCTGAAATCTATAGGACAGGCTGGCAGACTGGAAACTCTAGAAGGAGCTGATATTGCAATCTTTTTTTTTTTTTTTTTACTTTTATTATTGTGGCAAAATATACCACATGCATTTTTATACATAATGACATTTATCATTTTAACCATTTTTAAGTGTATAGTTCAGTGGCATGAAGTACACTTACACTTTTGTACTTAGTATTTCTAAAAAGAAATTTTCAAAAGTGTTTGCCAAGTTTCAAAATAATTTTTTTTTTCTTTTAAAGAGGGTTTGTACATTACTCAAGATTAAGAATCACTATTTTAGGTAACAAATTTGTCTTACAATATAGAATTTTTCTCTCTTGATAAATGAGTATTCTTTCGTTACATAATAGGAATGATACAGATTATGGTTTTTCCCTCTTTCCCCTTTTTTACCTGGAAATGCAGAACAAAATTCAATGTTTAATTATGGTAACCATTTTCCGTGTTCCCAATATTACTGTTTGCCCACATATGTCTTCATCTTCATTTAATCACAAATTATCCTACGTTACATGTTTTATATTGTACCTTACTTCAAATTCTCTTTAGGAGGTAGACAATATGTAAGTTTTAAATGCACACTGAGGGGCCGGCCCTGTGGCTTAGCGGTTAAGTGCGTGCGCTCCCCTACTGGCTTCCCGGGTTCGGATCCCGGGCGCGCACCAACACACTGCTTCTCCAGCCATGCTGAGGCCGCGTCCCACATACAGCAACTAGAAGGATGTGTAACTATAATGTACAACTATCTACTGGGGCTTTGGGGAAAAAATAGGAGGAGGATTGGCAATAGATGTTAGCTCAGAGCTGGTCTTCCTCAGCAGAAAGAGGAGGATTAGCATGGATGTTAGCTCAGGGTTGATCTTCCTAAATAAAAAAATCTAAATAAATAAATGCACACTGAAAATTTTGGCTCAAAGTAGCAAATTGTAGACTAAAGAAATTATAGCTGAATAAATCTAAATTATAGTAACTTCTTTAATAATAGCAACTTTTTTAAAGTACTTACCATGTGCCAGGGCATTGTGCTAATGAATTTACTATACATTATCTAGTAAAACCATATGATGTGCATACTATTATCACCCCCACTTTACAAAAGTTCAAAAAAATGAAGAATCTTCTGCAATGTCATAAGCAGTCATGTTAGAACTGAATCTAAGCTCAGGGTCCCAACCATAATGCATATTGCATCCCACGCTGCACATTCTACTTTGCATTATTGTTTTTCTGAGATTCTTTGTGGGAGAACCTTCACTGCTGCATCCAAGCAAGCGGAAGTCTGTCTTCCAACAAACTTTTTGCTGTTCCATTAAGTCTCCTATCATGTTCCCCCTCTTAGTGGAGTCATAGCCCATCCTCTGACTCTGGTACCCCTCAGACACTTGTCCCTCAACACAGCCCTTTCTCCTCACACCTGGTAACCCCAGCAGCCTGTGCCCTCACACTTTGGTCCACCTGCAGAACCTGGTCCCTTCAGACTCGGATATTCTAGCAGGGCCTCAACTCCTCAGACTGCTGATGTCTGAAGAGCCCCATTCCCTCAGGCCCTCATGCCCCAGCAGAACCCTCAGATCCCGTTTATTCAGCAAAGTTGCGACTCTTGTACTCCAGCAGACAGCAAACTTTCTTGTACCTCAGCAAATTTTCACAGGGACCTCTCCTTACAAAAGTCCAATCGTAAACCCTTATTAAGGGCATCTCTACCTTTCTCCTTCCCAACTTTCTCCCAGAATCATGCTCTTCCCACCCCCACCCCCCCACTATTAACCTCTTTTTCTGCTTCTTATTCACTCTTCTCAACTTCCGCCACCATCTTGTGGACTGGTTTCACTTCCTGGACTCCTTCCAAAACTCATGCAATGTCCACGGTTTTGCCAAACTACTCCGTGCTTTACCTTTCGCCTTCTGATGCTACAATCTTAAGGGAGAATTTATTCTTCCTCTGGGAAGCCTCAGTTTTTGCCCCTAAACCTTTCAACTGATTGGATGAGGCCAGCCCACGTTATCCAGGTAATCTCCTTTACTTAGAGTCAACTGACGGTAGATGTTAACCACATGTGCGTTAGCACATCAACCACGTGTATTATAAAAAAAACCTTCACAACAACACCTAGATTAGTGTTTAGTTGAATAATAGGGTATTATAGCCTAGTGAAATGGACACGTAAAACCAATCATCATAAATACTGCATAAATGAGTTCCTGAACAGAATTATTTGTTCATTTTGCATTTAAAGTAAAATAAGCACTAGAATTAAACAAAATATTTTTTAAACCATTCTAAAATTATATGAGAATTTAATGAGTTTTATGTGGCTTACCCAGACAAGACTGAGTACTAAAAGACATAACTCTCCTAGAATAGTACTTTTTAATGGATTGCATAATCCATTATTTCTGAATATCCGAATTGCCAATTTGCCTTCTTGCATAAGATGTTAATTTAACAACTCTAAAGAAATGCTTTAAATCAGAGTCTTATTAAGAAAGCAAAATTTGCTCAGTAACAATAACCAAAATTATCTTACTTAGGTTTTGCTGTTATGAATTATAGTAAGACTGTGACAGAGACTGGTAATTTCCTCCCAATATTGATTCTTACCATCTTCCCTTGTAACAGAATTCTGGATTCTTAGCTTGGCATCAGGCTATTCAGAATCAACACTACCTTTATGAATCTTTCTTGTAGCTAGCTGTGAACATGTAACTAATTTTGGCCATAGAACATAAGCAAAAGTGTTCTTTGACAACTCTGTAGTTATTTTCCCGCTTAAAAAAATGGCTTCTTTCTCTCATTCTTTTCCTCTCTTTCTCTTCTTTCTGCTAGCTGAAATGCTGACATTTTAGGAGGTAGAACAGCTTTGCAATATGAATAAAATGCCTTAAAGTGGAGCCAAAAAACAGAAGGACTGCATAACTGGATACATTATGGATTGCCTACATCTAAATTTTTAAATAGGGAAGAGATAAACTTCTATCCTCTTTAAGTCAATGTTATTTCAAGTCTCTGGTACTTGCAGTCAAAACTAGTACAGACTATATGTTTAACTTTACAGTTAATTGGAGCCGAGTGTTCAGAAAAATAAATCACTCTGTAGGATAATTTTAAAATCATTTTTAAATCTCTTAGTAAAAGGGGAGTTAGAGAAAACAATGTGTGACTAAAGAAAAATGTCCTTTTTCATCTCTAGTATAATTCCTCTTTCCTTCCATCTCCTTTCTCTCCAATTTCTCTCCTTTTTCTTGCTCTCTCCCCTTCACAAATATTGACATAATGCTTACTAAGCACCAGGCAATGAATTATCCTTGGCTTTGTTGGTTTTGCTTTTAGCTGTAGACCCAGCAGAACTTTGTTGTTAAGAGCACAGATTTTGGGTGAAACAACGGAGTCCAAATCCTGGCTGTACCACTTAAACACTGTGTGGCCTTGGAAAATTTGCTTAAAAGACTGTCAGTTCCCATATACATAAATTAAGACTGTAGTAGGGTTTAAATAGTTAATTTTTGTAAAAAGACTTAGAACTTGACTGGAACATTATAGGTGCTGCACAGTGGTAAGAAACATGATTTATGTAGTGTGACAGTGATAGAAACACATTAGATTATTGTCTTTTTGAGAACACAAGGATGAGATATGTAATCATGATTTTGGAGAACCAGAAAAAAAGATTCCTAAATATCCAAAATGAACAAGAAAAAAGAAAGAATCTGATATGTTTTTTGAATAGTTCATTGTGTCTGGAATACCCAAGGGCACAAAAGCAAGAATATTGATGTACGATAGAGATAGAGCCAGATTAAAAAACAAACAAACATTGGGGCCGGCAAGGTGGCGCAAGTTGTTAAGTGCACTCGCTCCGCTGCGCGGCCTGGGGTTCGCCGGTTCAGACCCCGGGCGCACACCAATGCACCGCTTGTCAAGCCATGCTGTGGCGGTGTCCCATACAAAGTAGAGGAAGATGGACACGGATGTTAGCCCAGGGCCAGTCTTCAGCAAAAGGAGGAGGATTGGCATCAGATATTAGCTCAGTGCTGATCTTCCTCGCAAAAAAAATAAATAAAAAACAAACAAAAAACCAACCAAATAAAATCCTAAAGCTTTCATTTTTGTTTCATATTATTTTATGTGCTCTATCACTTATAATAATTTTCTGCAAATTTATCTCCGTCTAAAATTGCTCAACACACACATCTTCAAAATACTTGTCTGGTATCTATTTATATCACTCAATCTACTATAAAGATCTAGGAAATGGTATAATTTTAAAAGCCTAGTGCTTTTGGTACATATGCAAATCACAGAACTTTATTTTTTCTGACCTCTCACTTAAATTCAGTTTTTTCTTTCCAAAATGTTCTATTTTAAATTATAGGAATAGAAATATATCCAACCTTCAACAAGGTAAAATTTGCTTATGTTATAATTCTTTAACTTCTTTTTTTATTCTTTAACTTTTCATAGTTTAAAGTCAATGATGTTACAATGTTTCATGTGTACTATAAAAAATAATCTTACAGCAGTATGCTTCCTTTCCATTCTTCCTGGCCTTCCTTTATTGATGCCATACAATTTAAGTCTTCCTTTTTCATAAGCCACCAAATATACATTATTATTACTATTGCTTTTAAAATTCAATTATCTTAAAGAGATTTAAATAATAAGATAAATATGTTATATTTACCCACATTGTTACCATTTCCATTGCTCATCTTTCCCTTATATATATATACAGGTTTGCATAAAGTAGCCTTTTTCTTTTGATGGAAGAATTTTCTTTAAAATTTCTATAGCGTAGGTCTTCTGGCAGTTAATTCTTTCATCTTGTATATAACTGAAAAAAATATTTATTTCAGCTTTGTATTTAAAGATATTTGTGCTGGGTATAGAACTTTAGTTTGATGATTTCTACCCACCCACCCTTTCATTACTTCAGATATGGTGCTCTACTGCCTTCTGGCCTCCATTTTTTTTTTTTTTTTTTTTTTGTGAGGAGATCAGCCCTGAGCTAACATCCGCCAATCCTCCTCTTTTTTTTTGCTGAGGAAGACAGCCCTGGGCTAACATCGGTGCCCATCTTCCTCCACTTTATATGGGACGCCGCCACAGCATGGCTTACCAAGCAGTGCGTTGGTGCGCGCCTGGGATCCGAACCAGCGAACCCCGGGCCGCCGCAGCGGAGCGCGCGCACTTAACCGCTTGTGCCACCGGGCCGGCCCCTGGCCTCCATTTTTTTTCTGACACAAAATCTGCCATGTTATTCTTTGTTCCTCTGTGAATAATGAGTCTTTTTTTGCTCGGGCTGCTTTGAAAATTTTTTCTTCTTCACTAATTTTAAGTAACTTGATTATAATGTGGTTTGGTACAGTCTTCTTCAAGTTTCTTGTGTTTTGGATTGTTTTTTCTTTAAATATTTATCATGTCCTTTTCTTTATGGACAATAATTATACATATATTAGGCTTTTAGAAGCTGCTCCACAGATCTCTGATGATGTCATTTTTTAAAAAACACTTTAAGTCTTTTCTTTCCTTGTTTCATTTAAAATAATTTCTCTTCTGTCTTCTATATGTCTAATAAGCTGTTGATGCTTTAATCCTAGAATTGTAGTTTTCACATACAGAATTTCAGTTCGGGGCTCTTTTACATATTATATATCTTTAACATGTACAATCTTCCTCTACATTCTTAAACATGTGGAATTTTAACATTATTATACATGTATACCAAGTGGACAATTAGTATTCTAATTGTTAGAATTCTGTTAGAATACAATTCTGTTACCTGCAACGTTTCTGGGTCTGATTTGATTGATCAGATTTTCCCCTCAGTGTATGTTGGGTGTTCCTGCTTCTTTGCTTGTCTGGTAATTTTTCATTTGATGCCAGACAGTGCAAATTTTACCCTGTTGTGCACTAAATATTTTTACATTCTTATACACATTTTTGAGCTTTGATCTAGGACATAGTTAATTGACTTGGAAACAGGTTGACCATGTGTTGAGGTCTTATACATGCCTTTATTAGGCAGGAATAGAATGGCATTTACTTTGGCCTAATTTTGCAGTACCACGCAGGCAAAACCATTCTAAACTCTCTATCTAATACCCCCGTGAATCATAAGGTTTTTCACTTTCACTGGTGGAAAAGGAACTCTTCATTTTTCTGTGTAATTCTGGTACATTGTTACTTGCAGTCCTTTTGGATGACTCTTTCTCCTTTAGCATGTAGTATCCTCTCTTCCATATCATATTCAGTATTCAGCTAAAGAATCAAGGAGGTTCCTTTTCAGACCTCCAGAGGTCGTTCTTTTTCTTTCTTTCTCTCATGTGTTTTTTTTTCTCACTGTCTCTCATCTCTCTTCTGTCTGATATTCTTTCCATATGAATCATAGCTTCCTCTTTGTCTTCAGATACTCAGTTCTATTTATTCATTTCAAGGACAATTCTGGTCTCCACTTGTGTTCTTCTTCCCTACTTACAGCCTGGAAACTCTCTCCAGGAGGTAAGCAAGGGTAATTGTAGAACTTGGCTCCTTTGTTTCCCATCTCTCAGGGATTACTGTCCTCATTGCCTGATATTCAGCATTTTGAGAATGGCAGACATATATTTTGTCTGTGTTTTTGTTTAGTTGTTTTAGGTGGGAAGATAAATCCGTTTCCCATTATTCCATTTTGGTTTTATGAATTTAGGTCTAGTTTGTAAGGTTTATCATAAAAATAGTCTGTGTCCAATTTAGAAGCTTCAGTATTACATTTCACTATGACATTTAAAATTATTCTTCTGGAATTTACAGACACATATTTTAAGAATCTACAAGTTATCATTATAGAAATGAATGCTTTTCTAACCTGGATTTAACAAAGTTTTGGTTTCTTACAGAAGTGGGAATTTTCCAGATAGATGTTCTACTTTTAGAATGAGATTTTTCTTAAATGGTTCAGTTAAGCTTTTAAGTTTCACATTATGAACATAACTTTTTTGCCTTAATATTCACTCCAAAATATTTATTTATTACTCATCTATATTTACTTTACTTCTGCATTAACCATACTCAGTTACTCATCTATATTTACTTTACTTCTGCATTAACCATACTCAGATTCCATCAAGTAAGAACTGGTTAGATAGTAGTAGTTTTATGTAATTTAGATACATCCTATTGATAATAAAGCCAACCAGTACATCCTATTGATAATAACTTGGGGGAAATTCTCATGAATGTTTTTCATTAAAAGTAGGTCATTTTGTCTTCTCTGGATATTACACTCTTCCAGTATTTATAAAGCTTGCTCTGCTAGATATTAATTCATAGCCCCAAAACACAGGGTATAAATTACTATTCTTGTTGCACAGAGCATGAAACATCTGTTGGTTATTAACATAACATTTGAATCTGACAGAATTTCGTTCTGGTTTATAAAGTTCAAAATTGTGTGCTTAATTCAGAAGCTTCAGTACTACATTTCATTAGGTGTCTAAAATTATTCTTCTGGAATTTACAGATTTTTTTTTGTTTGTTTAGGATTTTAAAAGTACTTTTTGAATAAATTTTGACATTAAAAATAAAGTTATTGAAACCAAAAAGCCACTCATCTTGAAAATGTATTTTATTTTTATTTATCTTCATTATAAAAACACAATAACATTTGTAGAACAAGCGTTAGAACACTTGCTTACTTGTAGAACATTTGATTACTTGGTGTGGTTTGAGAAAACTGATGACACATTGTGCGGCTTGAGTTACGTTTCTAGTGGATAACTTTGAACTCCTGCTTACAACTATATATATATATATATTTATTTACTTACTTATAATTTTATAAAATAAATTTTAAATATTTATATTTATAATTTTATAAATGTAATTTTGTTCAAAGGGCATCAACATAATATTTTCAATATTCCAATTTGTTGTAAATTAGAAATGAATATCATATACTATTAATAAATACTATGTAAATGTTATTTATTACCATTTTAAGTATCAGATTTATACTTAAAAAATAAAGTGCATGTATCTTTGTTAATAAATTATAAAATGGTTTGTCCTAATTTTGGCTTGTTTGTAAACTTCTCAGCTCTTCCTGAGAAGAGCTCTTCTTAGAGAAGTCTCTTCCGTCAGTGTGCCCTGTTGTGTCACATATTATTAGTACTCAGCAGCTCCATATGGATATGACCTTGTTTATCTCTAGCAAGAATAAAATGAGGAGAAATATCAATCTAAATCTCAGTTTCTTAGGAAACTTTATTAAGTTCATGAAGACAGTTGGCAGCATTGACACCAGTTATAAGATGTCACAAGTAAAAGTCAAAGAGTAAATCTCACAAATATTTCATAGATACACTATTATTTTTTCACTTACTTCTCAATTGAACTCTGCTTTAGGCATATGGCAAAATACAACCAATACTAACATTTAATGATATTATCAAAAGGAGCAGGAAATAAAGTTTGTATTTCCACTCAGGGATTATATTTGATTTTTTAAACTCTTTTCTTGAGGTATTTGCCCCTAGTGTCCTAGAAAATATGCCAGTATTATGAAAATTTCAGAAATATTTGGGTGTTTGCAATATTTTGGCCATACATCCATATGTGACCTCCTTTAAGCTTCATCTGTTATTAATCTACAAAAATGAATCACTCATCTGTTATAAATCATTCTTAAGAAAGAAGACAAGTAAATAATCACTTCTTTATCTAATAATAAGATAATTATATTTGAGGTTGAAATGCACTGAAATTAAAAAAAGAAAGAGAAATTTCTCAAGACATGGATAAGATTATATCTGCAATTTTTCTAGGCAGAAATTACCAGTCATAAAATTGTCTAACCAAGAGAAACAAAGTTTTTTTTTTTTTTAAAGCCCAAGGTTTATTTTAAAACACTATCTCATTTAAACCAGCCACGCAGCAAAGGTTATCCAGATTCATTTTCGAGGTTTCCCATTTTGGGCCCCCTTCGTACAACTCATTGTGCTCCTCCTTTCTTTCGTTACTTTCTGAAAGCGTAGGCTACCATCTTTGTCACGTATTAAAATACTATTGTTGACTTCTGCTTCTGGGAAGATGAAGTAGACGTGCTTTTCCCTATTCCTCCCACTAAGTACAACTAAAAATCCTGGACCTTATATATAAAACAAACACAAGAGGATTCTGAAGAGGAAGGAGAAGAAGGCAGACCAGCTAGAGAAATAGACACCTGAGGAATCATATGGTGGTAAGTTCCCTGGGCTTTCTTTTTGCTTCATTTTTCTAAGACTTGTAGTTGACGTGGCTGGAAACCCAGAAAAGCCAATGGATGCAAACAGAAAAGTCCCAACAAACATCTGCTTTCTTTAGACAAAGGAAGAGGAAAAGACAGAAAACCTTTGTACAATAATTGCTCTATTTTTTCCCAATGCCATAGAAAAACCTGTGCCCCAGCCCCAACCACTCAAGCAAGGGCTGAATCAGGATCCTGTATGTACACACCTTCAATGCAATGCAGAGGTGAGCTAACACTCTGCTGAGATAGTGTCAGGAAAGACAAGTAGGGAGCCAGAACTTTCATCCCTTCTAGCCAATATTGAAGTGCTTTCCTGCTTTGAATCGATAGAGATAACTGATCAGCCTAGAATCCCATCTCCGATAGCTATAAGGCCTCTCTCCCTCTCTGGGGTGGTATAACAGGAAGCCTAGTGGAGAGTCAGGATTTTCACCATTGTCCAGCAGTAATGAGGCTGTGATCACTGCAGGGTCAGTGGGGACCACGTCGGGAGTGGAAACTTCCACCTCTACCCTGCAGTAATAAGGACCTTGTCACTGGGGTGACAACGGAGGCCTAGCGGGGAGCCTGGATTTCTACCTCCACCATTTGGTAGTCACAAGCTAGAATTCCTCTTTATCCTGCTAGAGCAGTATCAGAAAAAGCCAAATAAAAAAAGAAGTTTTAAATAAAGTAAAATCTCATAACATAATGTGAAAGTGTCAATAATTCAATAAAAAATTACTTGTCATACCAAGAACCAGGAAAATTTCAAACTGAATGAAAAAGACAATCAATACATGCAAACACTGAGATGACAGAGATGTTAGAAATATCTAATTAGGATTTTAAAGCAGCCATGATAAGAATGCTTCAGTGAGCAATTAAAAAAATACTTGAAATAAGTGAAAAAATAGAACATCTCAAGAAAGAATGTCATAGCAAAAAATAGAAGCTATCAGGAGGAACCAAAATGGAAATTTTGGAACTGAATAATACACTAACTAAAATAAAGAGGTTATTCTATGGGACCAAGAACAGAATGAAGAAGATAGAGAAAAGAATCAGTGAACTAGAAAATAGAACAATACAAATTATCCAAACTATACAATGTATTGAAAATAGACTGAAAAATAATTATGAACAAAGTCTCAAAGACATCTGAGACAATAACAAATGATCTAATACTCTAAATTTTTCTCTATGAATGACTCTAATAACAGGATGAAAAGACAAGCCACAGATTAGGAAAAAATGTTGAAAGCCACATATCTGACAAAAGACTAGTGCCTGGAATACATAAAGAACTCTCAAAACTCAACAGTAAAAAAAAAAAAAAAATCCAATGAGGATAATTAGGAAATGAGCAAAAGACATGGAGACATTTCACCAAAGATACACAGATGGCAAATAAGCACATGGAAAGGTGTGTTTAATATCATTAGCCATTAAGGAAATTCTAATTAAAAATCTATCAAAATTGCTAAAATAAAAAATAATGACAACACCAAATGCTAGCAAGGAAGTAGAGAAATTGGATGGCCCATATTGATGGTGGGAATGTAAAATGGTGTAGTCACTTTGGAAAAACTTTGGCAATTTATTTTTTAAAAAAAGAAGGAAAAACTAAACATGCAACTACCATACAACCCAGCAATTGTACTCCTGACCAGTTATCCCAGAGAAATAAAGACTTAAGTTCACATAAAAACCTGTATATCAATTTTTATAGCAGCTTTATTTGAAATAGCCAACAGCTGGAAACAACCCAGTTGTCTTTCAACAGGTGAATGGTTAATCAAACTGGTACTTCTATTTGATAGAATACTACTCAACAATAAAAATAATCAAACTATTGGTACACACAATAACCAGGATGAATATCCAGAGAATCATGCTGAGTGAAAAAAGCCAACACAAAGAAGGTTACATGCTATATGGTTACAATTATATAACATTATTGAAATGACAAAACTATGGACATGCAGAACAGATTAGTGATTACCAGGGGTTAAGGGAGTGGTGTAGGTGGGAATGAAGTGGGTATGGCTTACAGGGCATGATGAAGGATCCTTGTAGTGGTGGAAATGTTCTGTATTTGACCATATCAATGTCAATATAACAGTTGTGATACTGTACTATAGTTTTACAAGATGGTACCTTTGGGAAAACTGAGTAAAGATACACAAGATCTCTATGTATTATTTCTCACAACTGCATATGGATCCACAATTATTTCAAAATAAAAAATTTAATAAAAATAACACCGCACAGACCACTGTTCAAATCTTAACTTGGCTTTCTGCTTTTCATTTACTTCAGAATATGTAGAATAAAAATGCTTTTTCTCTCTCTTTTTGTTCTTCTTCTTCAATAGAAATATGTATCACGCACTTTTGAGTTTTTTGCAGTATATTTGAAGGAAAATATCTCCTCAAAAGAGTCGCTTAATTGTTCAAGAACCACCAAATACAGAATATTGTGTTTAATCCATGCTTCCAGATTCTATAAAGAAGAATTTATCCCTATTTGGAGACTCAAGAAGCCTTATTCTAAATCTCTAACTCTTAACTATAAAGCACATTCCTTCATTCTATCATTCATATTTGGATAAACTTCTAAAATATACATCTACTCTAGAATTGTTTATTGAGTTTCAGATGCATAGAAACAGCTGCATAATGAGTATAGAAGTAACTACTAAAATTTTACCATGTTAAAAGCAGATTTATTAGAATATCAGAGCGTGGACTCTGAAATCAGTCTAGTTTACATCCTTGCTCTACCACTTCCTGGTTGTATAACTCTGGATATGTTGATTAACCTCTTTATATCTCAATTTCCTTATCTGTAAAAGAAGGAGAAATGTATTGCTATTATGTTGAACTTTTGTGGCAACTGAATTAATACATGTTAAGTACCAAGATCAGTGCCTGGCACATAATGATCAATTAATGTGAATTACTATCATTATTTAGTATTATTATTATCATTAGAAGAAGAAACAGCAACAGCTATATCATTATCTACCAAATCCTCCCTTTCCTTTATACTTGACCTCCCAATGGTGAGTCAGGAAACATGCATACGCCCACTTCATTCCAGTGCACCTGCCAGCAGACACCAGGCCCTCTAGGCCTGTGTAGACAGGGCCTGCCCTCACCCACCAGGCCATCTGCCTGGGGCCTTCGGTTCCCCACACTTTGCCACTGATGGGGAGGCTGCAAAGGTAGTGAAAGTCAGACCCCCTATGGCCCTGCTGTCCTTAATGGACTTGGGGCCTGTCTGGCAATCCCGGTTCCCAGGTAGCTTTCATCCTTTCTAGTCCTGGTCAGGCCTGGGATGGCTTCTGAGAGCTCACAAGATCTGGCTTAGGGGAACAGGTGTCTCTGTTTCAGAGCTATGTGGACCTTAGTAGAGCAACGTGTCCTCCAGAAGTCCCTGTCTGTGGCCCAGCCTATCCCTACATGGCCCAAACGCTGGGACCTATCCTAGGAAGCCTGGATGCTGAGTGCCCGCACATGCATGTACATGTGCATTCACTTCCTTGTGTCTGCCCTCAGGCATCCAGGCCCTCTAGGCCTGTGTGGACAGGGGCTGCCCTGGCCAGTTAAGCCATTTTGCTGGGGCGAGAGGTTCCCTGCACTCCACTCCTGATGGGGAGCCTGAAAGAGTCCTTACAGCCAGTAGCTTTATGGCCCTGCTATCCTACTAGCCTCTCTAGTAGTCAGACTGCTCAGATGCCTCTCAAAAAAAAGCTAATTGAGTCATTATTCTTGACTTCATTGAGTGAAATGATGGTCTATCTAGTGACCAAGTAAAACTTGAACATTAATCTTGATTATCCTTCTCCATTGTGACATGTAATCAATCTGTCAAATATTGTTGATATTTTTGTCTTAATACATGTAGAATGTATTGTCTTCTCATCTAAATTATATAATATTAGTGAAATTTGGTCATAAACAATAATAATTAATTTTTGTTTACTTAACTGTAAAGGC
This sequence comes from Diceros bicornis minor, assembly GCF_020826845.1. Classification (NCBI taxonomy): domain Eukaryota; kingdom Metazoa; phylum Chordata; class Mammalia; order Perissodactyla; family Rhinocerotidae; genus Diceros; species Diceros bicornis. The sequence goes on from NC_080747.1 coordinate 49,882,348, forward strand.
AATTTACTTAACAATATTGCATATATTTCCAATTGTCTGGGGAGTCTGAAATCAAGCTTGGAAATGGGAAGGAATTAAGGCACTTCCAGGGAGTTGAATAACTGAAACTTCTCGACAGCCTCCTGGGATACTGTCCCTAGAATGAATAACCCTCCCATTATGCATTGGTTCTAATGTAGATGACTTGCCTCAAGGCAGCTGGCTGATTTCCCTGAGATATGCTATCAAGAACTCAAATGTAATTGTATTTACTGGCAAATTAACTACTCTGCAGCCTTGATAAGGGAAAAATCCATTTTGTTGATACCATTATAATCTCCAACACAGGTTCTGTGGACACTGTTTATGATCCTATCCTGCAAACTCCAGTGTGGCTAAGGAAAGTGTTCAACTAGCATCCAGTGAATGGGCTGTACTGACCTCCAGACTATGAATATCTGCTATCTAACAGTTACACTGGGCAGAACTTTCTCTTATTCTGGGCCTGTTTTAGAATGTTTGGGCTGCTATAACAGAATACCATAGACTGAGCAGTTTACCAACAACAGAAATTTACTGCTCACAGTTCTAGAGGCTGGGAAGTCCAAGATCAAGGTACTGGGAGATTCAGTGCCTGGTGAGAGCCCACTTTCTGGTTCATAGAAGGCCATCTTCTCACTGTGTCCTCACATGGCAGAAGGGGCAAGGGAGTTCCCTGGGGCCTCTTTTATAAAGGCACTAATCCTGTTCCTGAGGGAGGAGCCTCCCAAAAGCCTCACCTCCAAATACTGTCAGATTGGGGGATTATGTTTCAACAAAGGCATTTTAGGGGGACACAAACGTTCAGTTTATAGCAAAGTTTATATCAGTTTATAGACCTTTCCTAGAAGTCATTTTACTCACTACTTCTCAAAAACTCCTTGTCACCCTTATGCCAAATATGCTTCCTTCTTTGCCCTGTTCTGTGCATCTAAGTCTGAGTAGACACTAGACTTAGACAAACTAGACTCTTTCGAATGTACCCACTGAGAAGGTTTCACTTTTCTACTCTCCTTTAGGGCTGCTTTCATTTAAGACTATAAAGCTAGTAGAGCAGTCTGATTTTCATCCAGTAAAGACTAGAAGGGGAAATTCTTATATATGAAGATTGGTGGGGGAGGCAATGGTTGTCCATGAAAGGAATTTACATACTCTACATACATACACACCACTCATGTAACTTAATTATGCTCTCAGAACCAACTTTGACCTTATTTCAAATTCACCATTTTATTTTAATTATGAGATGCTGTTTTAAACTCAGTAGAGCTGGTTGGAAATCCAGTTCACAGTGAGAAGCTTATATCAGAGAATGTCCTTATGTTTCATAGCAAGTCTTTCAGTTCTGTCAGCGTCTAGCAACAAGTCAGAAATCATTCTGAAATTTTTTAAAAAAGAAGAAATTATGTTTCATTTTTCAAACTAAGGATAATTTGTTTCAATAACTTAATAGGTCTTTATTAGGATTCCCAACAAGAGGATTGCCATGGTACAAATATATTATCCCCATTTGTTACAGGTCATTCCTGGGCTATTGCATCTCTTGTATCAAAATAAGAAGAGTTGTTACCAATCCAGTCTGACAATCTAGAGTAGCCATCTTGTTCTTATTCCCATTAAATTGACATTCAGTGAGTTAGATCATCCAGTAAATGGTTCAAATAACCAAGTAACCAACTATGTTATCTGCAAAATAAAAAGTAAGTGACCAAGATGGCCTTAACATTTCCCTCAGCTTGACTCAATTTGAGACAAACTGTCTCCTGTCTCTAGGCCCTAACCTCCCTTTTCTTAGAGAATTTACTTTAGAAAAGTTATAATTGTAAATTATTTCCCCGCTTCTTTTAGGTTTAAATATTTTTTAAAAGTCTTGCCAGTTTTACAACCCAGGAATGTCTTTATCAAGGACCTGGGAGCCATCCCTTTGAAATGTAATAATGTACCAGTCTCTGTGGTACAGAGAATAGGAGCCTAATTTCGTGGGGGCCAGTTTGCAAACACAGATGGCCTAATCACAGAGAAAAACATCTGCAAACTCAGGAATAACTCAACGTCCTCCACACATCTCACTGACCAACTTTCCTCCAATGACCTCAGTACTTTTCCACTAGCTCATCTCAGCTCTTAAAAACTCTCAGAGAGTTTCAGCAGAGTTGAGATCAGGCTGAATTCTGGCCTCTCTCCTATTGCAATAGCCTTGAGTAAAGTCTTCCTTGCTGGTTTAACTGTGTCCAGTGCAATTTTTGCTTTGGCATAAGCCAGCAACACTGGCACTTCTTTCTAGTGCTCTATCAATGTATATTCCAAGAGATGACCAGAAATTTAAATAACATACATATTGATCATCATAATCTCCCATTCTTCATTAAATTTGTCTCTATGCAAGACAAATAAGGTAACTGCATGTTTTATCAAAAGGATTTCATCAATACAGTGAATCAGCATAATGTCTTGTGAGATTGTGAACTTCTCGAAGTTGATGTAGTTAAATTGGAGCACTGAGCGAAAGGATTAATGTTGATATGATATTAACATTGATATTTTCATATGAGTGAAATATTATGCTTTCTAGGTAAAAGTATCCTTTTGAAATATTTTCTTTTCAAACAGTGGAGCAAAAGCCTTCCTTGATGCAGCATCCAAACTGATTTATTCCAATCTAGGACCACATTTGCAACAACAGCTGCAGTTTGAAATATTGCTTGATTAAAGTTTTCAAAATTCACCTATCATCCTTCAAATTTTGTCTCTTTCGTGATGTAGATAAATTTAAAAAAACAAATGAAGATATGATAAGAATTATAACTATATTTCAAGTATTTGATGGTGGCACCAACCTGCACACTGAACCTCAAGGACATATGATACTGAAAGAATATGATACTTATTAACATTCTGTGAGAGGAAATAATGTAACATGGGAGCCAGGAAATATTGTTGCAGAGTCCTAACTCAAGGAATATAGAGCAGAATACAGAAAACTATACCTCTAAAGCTGAACATTTATAGGAAGATAATAGGCACAGAAGAAATGATAGAAAACTGATGGGCCTTAATCAGACAAAAAGAGGAATATACAGTGTCAGATGTGATTGGCTGGAGATGTAGGTAAGTGACAGAACTTTCAGTACCTTGTAGCCTATGTTAATGTGGCTTGTTTTCATCCTAAGAGCAGTAAGTAGCAAGGAAAGGTATTAAGCATGGAAAGGTTTTAAAATTAATGTGATCAGTTTAAATTTAACATAATTATACATGTTATTCTTATCTTAGTTTAGATGCCACCTCCTTCTGAGAGCTTTCTAAAGCTCATGCTACATATATACTCAAAACATGGTTATATGTCTCCACTATTTACATTCGAAACACACTAATGAGTATTACAGTTTTTTTTACTTTTTTTTTTATCTCTTCTAGACCATAGTTTCCTTGAAAATATGGACTACATCTTTTACATACATGGTCCACAGTAGAAACTCAATACATTCTCATCAAATAAATGTTTAAACATTAAGTATGATATTCATAATAGTCATATATTCTGTGCCGTTACTCCGACTTCATATCAGTTACTGTCTCTTAGTAGTGACTTTCTGTATCACAGAATAGGTTCTGATATCTCTTATCTCTCTCGTAATCTAATGGTAGCAATTCTCTGCAACTTTATCAAATTCCAAGCATGTCATTTGTAAGTGAAAACACAACAAGAAAAATTAGCTCAAATATCATTTTTAAATCTCTGTCAAGATGCAAAAAGAAATTAATCAAAATCAAATATCCTCATATGGTACTCTCTAGACCACAATTCATCTTAATTATAATCTGGTCAGTGTATATTATTATTTCTCAGTTTACAAGTATGTTGTACAAAATTCTTATTTTATTTTCTCACCAAAGTTAAAAGACAAAAAAAGCCATTGGAAAGTGAAGTCAAGTATTTCATTATAGATGAAAAAATTATTAGAGCTGAGAAGATAAGTATCATGCTGTGTTTTCATTTTCACTAATTTGTTTCCTGAAATGGGTCATATTTTTCCTTCAGCTATTTGTAAAATAATTGCAATTATACTTTCCCTTTCTTCTACAGCTACCATCAAATTAGGCAAATTGAAGGACAATTTTCCTTGTTGCTTATTTTGAGTGATTCAATAATCCATCCTTTCATTTTAACTAATATATTCCATTTACAAAATAACCAATATTACATAATGTAAGATAGGTATATCAATTTTATTTTATTTTTTTATGTTTACTATTGCCCAATGTGATCCAAAAACCAAATTTAAATGTGATTTACCTGTAGTTGAGGAAAGTATGCTTTATTTCCACTATTGGATAACAAGGATTTGAGATTATATAATTTATAAATAATGCAGAGTAGAAAAATACTAGACCAACAGTTAAATCAATAAGCAAACAATTGACTCTATCTCACCTCCTGGTCAAAGTCAGACAATTTATGATATTTTAATTTTAGATATATGGACTATTTTGCCTTGGCTCTCGCTTTCCTTAGTGACTGCCAGTTAGGCTATTTATAGAGACATTAGTCCAATACTAGTTGCAGATGAAACAGCCTTACATAGATTTCTCCATCGGCCCCTGAAATTGCTTGCATAAGGTCTAACTTTACAGTAAATGACTTATTCTATGTCAATGTCTATGTCAATAAATAACTTATTCTATCGTTCATTCTCCTTCCATTTCTTTGATCAAACACTAACTGATGTGGTTAGGTATGGCTAAGGTATACGACATAATTTTCAAATTAATATGTTTTCATTTCTTTTTATATAAGATAAAATACATGGGAGCAACAGTACAAAAATTCCTCTGAGAATTTCAACAATCATCTTACTTTGATCTTATCAATGGAACAGTATTGAATATAAATGCAATTTACAAAATGCTTCCCTAATCATATTTTGCTTAATAGTTTGCCAATTAAAGTTCAGATTAGAAGTATTCCTCCAAATTAAACACATAAGAAAAGAAGAGTCAACATAATTTTTTATTAATTAATTAAATTTACTGTAGTAAAAGTGGCTATAATTGAGTAATAAATCAAACAATAAAATATATGGCCTTACTTTATGAAAACATTGCAATTGCAGAATAATTTAAGGATTAGAAACGGTGAACTCTTCAAAGATTCAGATGGTTTATTCTTATTAATCCAGACCCCCTTCATACATATATACGTGCAAAAAACAGTTTTAGGCTTTTTAAAAAATATTTAGAAATACTAATACTATAAAAGAAAGATATAGAAGTATGTATTTATTACCTGTGGGCAAAGGTATCAATAAAAAAAGAACAATAAAGTGAAAAAATAATAATTGATGAATTTCAAGACATTAAATTAAAAAACAAACTATGCAAAAAACACCACCATGAACAAAGTTTAAATAGTACTGCCAACAATACAGAGAAATCAATTATTAAGAGATTGGAATAAAAAATTTCAGAGAAGTATTAAGATATTTCAAAGAAAGAACAGATTATCTTTTTAAAAACAACACACAGTAAAAAGACAAAGAAATGCTGGTGAATCATCTAATTAACTCGTTTTCTTAGTATAGTGTAATCCTGATACCAAAACTTGTCAAGGGCAGTAAAACTAAAAACACTTGAAAATCACTGATATTTACTGAATATCTTAACTTCATTGAGGGCTTAGAGGTGCTCAGGCCATTGTTAGGATTCTTGAATGCCAATCCCTCAGCTTGCCTATTAATTTTGCTAGGGCAATAATTCTTGGCTATATCCTTCATCTGTCTCCTGACCTAAGATATACATTGTAGACTTCATCAGGCCCAACCTCATGCAATATCTATTGTTTTTTAGGACAAGTGTTTTCTGGCACTATTTTGGATCATGAGGGAAATTCTTGATTTTGTCTTTGCCACATGGGAATCAAGGGTTACTTGGATAAGCTAAACATGGCTGTCAATTTTTCATTTAAGCAATAACTCTCCAGGAGAAAAAGAAGTGTGTGAGATAAATTAACATAAATGCTATTGCCCGTGGATTTACCTTTATGCTTTTAGCGGTCCTGGAAGAAAATGACATTATAGACTGCTGCCACAGTAACCTATTGCACGTGTGTAAAAACATTCAACGGTGCTCTGTACCAGCCGTGATCGTGCAGACGTTTCTCAAGTTCTCAGCCATTGTCCTGGCCCAGTGTCCACAAGGCAATGGTCCTCCCAATTCAGTCACCACACGTCCTGAATCTCTCACTGCCCTATTGCAACGTGATCTCCCAATGTTCCATATCCCTCTGAATACCTTCCCTCTAGATTCAACCCAACTGCAACATAGAGAGTTGTTTCCCCTGGCCCTACAGCCATGAACACCAGGTACCCTAGATATTGTGCTGCCCAGCTGGTGAGCAGGTGCACAGTGCCCTGGCTTCCTGTGCACTCCTACCCAACAGCCTTAGCCTGCGTGCACTCCAGAGGGGTTTATTCTCCTTTGCTGACAGCTGTGGACCAACTCTAGCTATGTACCCCAGAGAATTTATATGCTATCCAAAGGACTTTAACCCCACCTTCTACAATGAGATTTAAATTGGAGCCCTGGGAAGGGGGCTCATTTTCAAGTTTGTCCTTCCTTAAATACTCTCCCTTATCCTTAAGGTATTCTTTTGAGTTCTCTTCTCATATTTATTATTACTCTCCTGCTATGATTAATAATTCTTTATAGCAAATATTCCCTGTCCAAGTTACTATGTGGTCTCTGTCTCCTGATTGCACCCTGGAAGATACATGTTTTTAGCCTGCAAACCCTGTAAACACAGGGACAGGAGGCAGATTCTCTCTCTGCACCTAGCAACTAAATGTGCTCAACACAAATTATTTGCTTCATAAACACTTGGTTGAATTAAATCCAAAAATACGTTTGCATTGCTTTATCTCATGGTTCCTCAGAATTCTTCCGAATGACAACAAATATTTTTCACGCTAGTGCAACAGCCACATGAGGTTTCCATCTGTGTGTCTAGGAAAATAGTATAAAACACAAAATTTTCATTAGTTATTGGGTAAGCAAGAGATTGTTTCAAGACTTAGTCTGTAGTCAACTCCGACAAATGCTGCTAAGACTTGGAAGAAGAGAAAAGTGTCCATTTTGCCAATGTGGAAGCGGTTGTTGATTTAGCAAGAGCAATTTCCGTAGAGGCGTAGAGGCAGAAACAAGATGAGACTGGTGGGAGTATGAAGCATAGGTGAAGAAATGAAAACCGTCACGGGGAATTTTTCAAAAATAAATATAGTCCTGTGAAATTAAAGTGATATTGCTCTTCTTTTGTCTTTTTTCCTCTCTTCTTACTCTCTTTCTCCTCATCCCTTATTAAAGAGCATAAAATTCTATAAAATATTTTCATTCTGAGAGGAAATTTCTAGTAGAAAAGGTGAGAGTATTGTTATAAAACAGAAAGGTTATAACACAAGGGAAAATATCTTTGAGCAGAGGAGAAATGGTGGAATTGAAAACAAATATTCGAGAAATGACCTGTCATAGGAAGACAGACACTAGATACTTTAAGAAAAGTGAAGAAGCAGATGTATGCAGAAGGCTATAGATTTAGCAGTAGAAATGTTAGAGTTCACATCTCATGGCTTCTATTTTCTTAATAGATGAGAGATCTGAAGAAAGAGCAGGAGGAAAATATTTATTCCTGAAGGGGAAAAAAAGCTAAGTAGGAGAATTTCATGGCAATGATAGTGCCTATTTAAATTTTAAGAGCACAAAATTTAAATGAAGTCAGTGTTTTCTGTTATTTGATTTTTGTTGGTAATGTCCAATTGCTCAAGTGCATGCAAAGTAAAGGTGAACTGTTGAATTTATGTGGGTGAATAGGAGAAAAAGTGGGTGGAAATTAGAACATAGAGAGTTGAAAGTATTTTCAAGGGAGTGATGAAAATGTTCTATCATGTAATTTAAGAAAGGTAAGCAGTGGAGGGAGAGGAGTCAAGATGGCGGCGTAAGCAGACTCGGAACTCACCTCCTCCCATGGACACAGCCAATTTACAACTACTCGTGGAAAAATTGCCCCTGAGACAGAACTGAAAACTGGATGAGAGGAACTCCTGCAACAACGGACAATCCTAACTGAGGCGGAAGAGGCAGAGACTCCCTTCTGGAGAGGAAAAACGCCGCCTTCACAAGCCGCCAGCTTCACGGCCGCCGGGAGCAGCTCACAGGTACGCAGCCTCCCTGGAGGCGCGGGGCCCTGAGCCGGGAGCACCCCCGCTGTGGGCATTGTGTGGACCCAGCACAATCGAGACCAGCGGCATAATATCTGACTGTGCCTGCTACTAAAGCATTGGGGAGCACCCCCAGAAAACCCGGTTCACAAAGAAACTAAAACTGGCTCTTAAAGGGCCCGCGCGCAAACTCACCCGTTTCAGGAAGCACCCTAAAATCACCAGAAAGAAAGGTGCACAGTGCTTTGGTGACAAGAGACTCACCTAATAGGCCCTGAGTGCATCTCGGTGAGGGGTGAGACCTCTCCAGGCACTGGGACATTGGCGGCGGCCATTGTTGTGGCCTGGTGTGGGTGTGCTGACACAGACACCATTGGAGTTCTCCCTGAGGCCTGCTAGCCCAGGGTCTGCCCCACCCGCTAGAGCACCGATTTAATCCAGCTCAGCCAGGGCAGGCAGCCCACCCCAGAGACTGGCCCCACCCAACAACAAGCCCTCAGGCAACTTGTGGGCCTACATAGATTGGTGACTGGATTCTCTGCAGCCTGACAACTGAGCCGACTTGAGCAGGGCAGGGTGTGCACAAGGAGCGGGTTGAGAGTGTGGGGCGGTGGCAGAGTGTGTGGGGCTCCCACCGTGGAGAGACTGGGTCCGCTTGGGGAGGTCGGGGCGCTCACACGGGGCAGGACTGTGTTGACTGTGTGTGTGGACCTGAGGGCGGCAGGGCTTCTCAGCCGCAGAAGACTTGTACTTCTCAAAGACCCACATAGGAGGTTTGCTCCACCTTCCAAAACCTGAAACAATTGGGTGCTCCTGTGCCTGAGGCCAGCCCCACCCAGCTGCAATCCTCAGAGACCTGACAAGAGACCTAATAGGCTAGAGGCTTACAGCAATTGTAAGGTCCTGAGCCTAACAACCTGCCACGCTGGGGGCCTACTCACTTAAAAGAAATACTGCAACACAAATGTGGTATTAGAACTTGCAGCCAACTGTGCTGGGGATCCCCACACCTGACAAAGAGACTGAAGGGCCCACAACAACTACAAGCAGCTGAGCATTACAACAGCTGGCCAGGAGCATAACTCGGCCTCCCTGGGCGCCTACAGGGAGAGCAAACAGGCCACAGCAGAAGGATACACATAGCCCACATAGGGGTCACCCCTGGAACATTGAGAACTGAGGGAAGCACACTGGAAGCCTCCTAAGCCATCACTTACATAAGGTCACCTATCCAAGAGCAGGAGACGTAGCTGACCTACCTAATACGTAGACACAAGCACAGGGAAAGAGGCAAAATGAAGAGGCAAAAGAATACATTCCAAGTAAGGGAACAGGACAAAACCCCAGAAAAGGCACTAAGTGACACAGAAATGAGCAACCTACCTGACAGAGAGTTCAAACTAAGAGTGTTAAGGATGCTCACTGATCTGGGAAGAAGAATAGATGAACTCAGTGAGAATGTCGACAAAGAAATGGAAGATATAAAAAAGAACCAATCAGAAATGAAGAATACAATACTGGAAATGAAAAATTCATTAGAGGGACTCAAAAGCAGAGTACAGGATACAGAAGAACGGATCTGTGAGCTGGACGAAAGACTAGAAGAAATTACCTGAGGTGAACAGGTAAAAGAGAAAAGAATCAAAAAGACTGAGGATAGTCTAAGGGACCTCTGGGACAACATCAAGGGCACTAACATCCGTGTTATAGGTGTCCCGGAAGGAGAAGAGCGAGACAAGGGGGCAGAGAATCTATTTCAAGAAATAATAGATGAAAACTTCCCTAACCTAAGGAAGGAAACAGACATCCAGGTACAGGAAACACAGAGAGCCCCAAACAAGATAAACCCAAAGAGGCCCACACCAAGACACATCATAATCAAAATGTCCAGAATTAAAAATAAAGAGAGAATCCTAAAAGCCACAAGAGAATGTCAAGTTACGTACAAAGGAAACCCCATAAGGCTATCAGCTGACTTCTCTGCAGAAACCTTACAGGCTAGAAGAGAATGGCACGATATATTTAAAGTGCTAAAAGGGAAAAACTTACAGCTAAGAATACTCTACCCAGCAAGGTTATCATTCAAAATGGAAGGACAGATCAAAATTTTCCCAGATAAGCAAAAATTAAAGGAGTTTGTCACCAAGAAACCAGTGCTACAAGAAATGTTAAAGGGACTGATTTAAGGGGAAAAGAAAAGACCACAAATAGGAAAAATTATCTATTTCCATGATTAGAACGTAATGGATACAAATGCACAACAAAGAGGTTAGATATGATATCAAAAACATGAGGGAGGAGGGGAGTTAAAGAGTACAGCTTTCAGACAGAGGTCAAACTAAAGGGACGATCAATTCTGTATAGAAGAAGAAAGGAACAGAGAAGGACTACTAAAACACTGAGAAGAAAAAAGTTAAAAAATGGCAGTAAGTACACACTTATCAATAGCTACTTTAAACGTCAATGGACTAAATGCTCCAATTAAAAGGCATAGGGTGGCTGGCCGGATAAAAAAACAAGACCCATATATATGCTGCATACAACAGACACACTTCAGACCTAAAGACACTCACAAACTGAAAGTGAAGGGATGGAAAAAGATACTCCACACAAATGGCAATGAAAAGAAAGCTGGGGTAGCAGTACTCATATCAGACAAAATAGACTTTAAAACAAAAACTGTAAAAAGAGACAAAGAAGGGCATTACATAATGATCAAGGGAACAATTCAACAAGAGGATATAACACTTGTAAATTTCTACGCACCCAATGTAGGTGCACCTAAATATATAAAACAATCATTAACAGACATAAAAACAGAAATAGAAAGTAACACAATAATAGTAGGGGACTTTAACACTCCACTTACACCAACGGATAGATCATCCAAACAGAAGATCAATAAGGAAACATTGGCCTTAAACAGCACACTAGAACAGATGGACCTAGTAGATATATACAGAGCATTCCATCCAAAAACTGAAGAATACACGTTCTTTTCAAAGGCACATGGAACATTCTCCAGGATTGATCACATATTAGGCCACAAAACAAGTCTCCATAAATTTAAGAAGATTGAAATAATACCAAGCATCTTTTCTGACCACAACGGTGTGAAACTAGAAATCAACTATAGGAAGAAAATCAGAAAAACCACAAATACGTGGAGATTAAACAAAATGCTACTGAACAACGACTGGGTTAACAAAGAAATCAAAGAAGAAATCAAAAAATACCTGGAGACAAATGAAAATGAAAATACGACATGCCAGAATTTATGGGATACAGCAAAAGCAGTTCTAAGAGGGAAGTTTATAGCGATACAGGCCTATCTCAACAAACAAGAAAAATCTCAAATAAACAATCTAACAATGCACAAGGAACTGGAAAAAGAAGAACAAACAAAGCCCAAAATCAGTAGAAGAAGGGAAATAATAAAAATCAGAGCAGAAACAAATGAAATAGAGACCAAAAAAACAATAGAAAAAATTAATAAAACCAAGAGCTGGTTCTTTGAAAAGATCAACAAAATTGACAAATCTTTAGCTAGGCTCACCAAGAAAAAAAGAGAGAAGGCACAAATAAGTAAAATCAGAAATGAAAGAGGAGAGGTTACAACAGACACCTCAGAAATACAAAAGATTATAAGAGAATACTATGAAAAGCTATATGCCAACCAATTCGACAATCTGGAAGAAATGGATAAATTCTTAGAATCATACAACCTTCCGAAACTGGATCAAGAAGAAGTAGAGAATTTGAATAGACCAATCACCACTAACGAGATTGAAACAGTAATCAAAAACCTCCCCAAAAATAAAAGTCCAGGACCAGACGGCTTCCCTGGTGAATTCTACCAAACATTCAAAGAAGACTTAATACCTATCCTTCTCAAACTCTTCCAAAAAATTGAGGAGGGGGGGAAGCTCCCTAACTCTTTCTACAAAGCTGACATTACCCTGATACCAAAACCAGACAAGGACAACCCAAAAAAAGAAAATTACAGGCCAATATCACTGATGAACATCAATGCAAAAATCCTCAATAAAATACTAGCAAATCGCATACAACAATACGTTAAAAAGATTATACACCATGATCAAGTGGGATTTATTCCAGGGATGCAGGGATGGTTTAACATTCGCAAATCAATCAACGTAATACGCCACATTAATAAAATGAAGAATAAAAATCACATGATCATCTCAATAGATGCAGAGAAAGCATTTGACAAGATACAGCATCCATTTATGATAAAAACTCTGAATAAAATGGGTATGGAAGGAAAGTACCTCAACATAATAAAGACCATATATGAGAAACCCACAGCTAATATCATCCTCAATGGTGAAAAACTGAAAGCCATCCCTCTAAGAACAGGAACCAGACAAGGATGCCCACTGTCACCACTCCTATTTAACACAGTACTGGAAGTCCTAGCCAGAGCAATCAGGCAAGAGAAAGAAATAAAAGGGATCCAAATTGGAAAGGAAGAAGTGAAACTGTCACTATTTGCAGATGACATGATTTTATATATAGAAAACCCTAAAGAATCCACCAGAAAACTTTTAGAAGTAATAAACGAATATGTTAAAGTTGCAGGATACAAAATCAACATACAAAAATCAGTTGCATTTCTGTACACTAACAACGAAGTAGCAGAAAGAGAAATTAAGAATACCATCCCATTTACAATTGCAACAAAAAGAATAAAATACCTAGGAATAAACTTAACCAAAGAGGTGAAAGATCTGTACACCGAAAACTATAAAACATTTCTGAAAGAAATTGAAGAAGACACAAAGAAATGGAAAGATATTCCGTGCTCTTGGATTGGAAGAATTAACATAGTTAAGATGTCCATACTTCCTAAAGCCATCTATAGATTCAATGCAATCCCTATCAAAGTTCCAGCAACATTTTTCACAGAAATAGAACAAAGAATCCTAAAATTTATATGGAAGAACAAAAGACCCCGAATAGCTAAAGGAATCTTGAGAAAAAAGAACAAAGCTGGAGGTATCACACTCCCTGATTTCAAAATATACTACAAAGCTGTAGTAACCAAAACAGCATGGTACTGGCACAAAAACAGACACACAGATCAATGGAATAGAATCGAAAGCCCAGAAATAAACCCACACATCTATGGACAGCTAATCTTTGACAAAGGAGCCAAGAACATACAATGGGGAAAAGAAAGTCTTTTCAACAAATGGTGTTGGGAAAACTGGATAGCCACATGCAAAAAAATGAAAGTAGACCCTTACCTTACACCATACACAAAAATTAACTCCAAATGGATTAAAGACTTGAATGTAAGACCTGAAACTGTGAAACTTCTAGAAGGAAACATAGGCAGTACGCTCTTCGACATCAGTCTTAGCAACATCTTCTCAAACACCACGTCTGACCGGGCAAGAGAAATAATAGAAAAAATAAACAAATGGGACTACATCAAACTAAAAAGCTTCTGCACAGCAAAGGAAACCATCAACAAAACGAAAAGACAACCTAACAATTGGGAGAAGATATTTGCAAACCATACTTCTGATAAGGGCTTAATCTCCAAAATATATAAAGAACTCATGCATCTTACCAACAAAAAAGCTACCAACCCAATTAAAAAATGGGCAAAGGACCTGAACAGACATTTCTCCAAAGAAGATATACAGATGGCCAACAGACACATGAAAAGATGTTCAAAATCATTAACTATCAGGGAAATGCAAATCAAAACTACAACGAGATATCACCTGACGCCGGTCAGAATGTCTATAATTAACAAGACAGGAAACAACATGTGTTGGAGAGGATGTGGAGAGAAGGGAACTCTCATACACTGCTGGTGGGAGTGCAAACTGGTGCAGCCACTATGGAAAACAGTATGGAGATTCCTCAAAAAATCAAGGATAGAACTACCATATGATCCAGCCATCCCTCTGCTGGGTATTTATCCAAAGAACTTGAAAACACCAATTTGTAAAGGTACATGCACCCATGTGTTCATTGCAGCATTATTCACAATAGCCAAGACTTGGAAGCAACCTAAGTGCCCATCAAGGGATGAATGGATAAAGAAGATGTGGTATATATACACAATGGAATACTACTCAGCCATAAGAAACGATGAAATCCAGCCATTTGTGACATCATGGATGGACATTGAGGGTATAATGCAAAGTGAAATAAGTCAGAGGGAGAAGGTCAAATACCGCATGATTTCCTTCATTAAGTAGTAGATAATAACAACAATAAACGAACACATAGGGACAGAGATTGGATTGGTGGTTACCAGAGGGGAAGGGGGGAGGGAGGAGGGTGAAAGGGATAATTCAGTACGTGTGTGTGGTGATGGGTTGTACTTAGTATTTTGGTGGTGAACATGATGTAATCTATGCAGAAATAGAAGTACAATGATGTACACCTGAAATTTTTACAATGTTATAAACCAATGTTACTGCAATAAACAAACAATTAAAAAAAAAAAAAAGAAAGGTAAGCAGTGACCTGTAAAAAGTTGTGACTGATGGTAATGATAAGGTAAATTATTACAACATATATATATATATATATATAAAAAATATACGTTATGCATATATACTCTCAATGCTGAAACCATGTTACAGATTACCGACATAAAAACACTATAGGGAAATAACATAATAAAACAAAGACCTTTATGTTATATCTTATGTTGCAATCGAAACTCTATAAGGTCAATTATCTTTCCACTTCTTACATACTCACCATCAAACTTCATCACTTTTTTTGAAATATATGAATGATACATCTGTTGGATCAAGTATAGTAACCCCCTTGTGTATCCTGCCTCAATAAATCTTTACTTTCTGTAGTAATTGCCTAGAAGTCCCCCAACAATACAAAGTGAGAAGGATGAGACATTATTTAATGTCTCATAGGTGAGGCACCCAGATCCCACTCCTCTAGGACTGAGGCGCTCATTCCCTCAGCTGCTGGGAGTATTGGTGGCTAACAGCTCTCCACTGAGACCCTTGCTTGGAATTTCCTTTTATTGAAGAGTCCACCTTTCCTCTTCGTGTCCTCTTCTAGAAAAGTCCAATGACATGTCAATGTGGATTGAAATGGCCTGACCCCTCCCTCAAATTAGAGACAAGACTGAAGGGCTATCCTGTGTCCAGAGCTCCCAATCACATAAGCTGAGATCTTTTTGCAACTGCATTGTAGTTTACCTTCTTGCTCTGCCTGACTCTATTACTCCATCCACTCCCTCAAAGTTTTTGACCTGCAATCTCTCCAGCAAATTTATTGACTAGAAATCTCCAGGAAATTAGACCTGTGATTATTGTTTCAAGGACTGGGCAGAAGAAAGGAGTTAGAAAGCAGACTCTAAAATGTGATTTTGTAACTTGTTTAACCACTGCCTGACTGGCAATGAGGTCCTCATCAATGGTGACATCTAGAGCATGCAATAGTGGTGTATTTGTTAAACTTTTACTAATGGTGACCCAGAATGGTGTACCAGTGGAAGGGAATGCCCCCAAGGGTAAAACATATCAGACATTTGAGAAATATGTAAGATATGATAATTATATGGCATCGGATGCTTGGGAAACCAATTCTTGGGGGAAAGACAAAGATTAAGGATAATTAATCATCCATTAAAAGTTAAGTTTAAAAGCCAGCACATATCCTTGATAAAATTTAGAAAGATTCCAATCTCCTACATCAGAAGGCAGAAAAAGATGGGGAAGGCAAATGATTAAATTATAAGAGAAGCAACCTAAAAGATGCAGGGATGGTGGTAGCGCATTATATCCCCCACTTAATTCACCAGTCTGTTCCCCCCAAAATCCTGATAGATCTTGAAGGATGTTAGTAGATTACCACAAAAACAATCACATTATGTCCCATTGCAGCTGTTGTGCCAGATGCTCTCTCTTTGCTAAATCATGTTACTAGAGCCTCAGGTATATAGAATGCATTCATTAATCTGTAAAATGCACTATTATCTATATTTATCAGGAAAGTGAATCGTATACAATTTGCAATGGACACACTGAATAACCAAATATATTCACAGTCTTGCTCCAGTGCTATGTTAACTTGCCACTGGCTTCTGCTATAGTATAGTCCAAAGGGAATTGGCATCTGGACACTCTGTGGAACATCATCTTATTGTGTTATATCAATGTCTTCATATTAATCAGACTAGATAATCAGAAAGTGGCAATGCAGTGGAGGCCTTGGTAATGCAAATGTCTTTGAGAGAGTGGAAAATAACTATTATAAAGTCTCAGGGGCCCACCACATAAGTGGTTTTAGGGGTCCAGTGTTCTGATGTTACAGAGACATTATCAAAAACGTAAAAGATGAACTATTGCATCTGATTTCTTCCACCACTAAGAAGTAATCACACTGCCTATCAGGCTTCTTTGGGTTCTGGAGACAGCACGTTCCACAGTTAGGGATATAAATTTGACCCATACGAGTGATGATGGTGTTGCAAAATACTGGCAGGGCAAATGTAAGCTGCAAGGTGGCCTAGAACCCCACGCCTTTTCACCCACAATTGTACTGGCACCTGTCTCTCAGACCTGTGATGACACAGATGTCCCTCATGACCAGCATACATATAGACAAGGAAAAATGTAAGCTTTTTTACAGATAGGTTCGCTAAGAATATGCAAAAAAAAAAAGCAGAGGATTGCAGCTGCACTACAGCCCCACTTACAGATGGCCCTGAAAGAGAGCAGCGAAGGAAAATCCTCCTGGCAGGGCAGAACATCAGATGGTGCACCCTATCACCCACTTGTGGAAGAAGAAACAATACAAAGTAAGAATATATGCAATTCATTTAAAAAGTAAAAGGACTGTCAGATTTTTTCCAATCTCACGGCAATTTTTGGAGGTTGTGCTTGTGTAAAATAAACTGCAGTTTTGAAAATAAAATATTTTCCTCCTCGAAATTTGTATCAATGTCCAGATTGTTAATTTTTCCCCAAAGGTGTTAATGTTTTCCAGACTACAAAGATTAAAACCTTTCAGAAAATATCCTCTTTGTTATACCTCTTAAGTTGTAGTGTTTATTTATATGCTTTTTTTAATATATATATCGATGGTCCCTAAACCTTGCTGATCTTCAGGAAATCATTTATTGAAACACACAAATTTTGTGTAGGACAATAGAGATTTAGGTAAACATTTTTTATGCCTGAAAAGAGGCACTCCTTTCCTTCTGCTAGGATTTTCACGCAGGGATTTGTATTAATCAAGTTAGTAGTTGGACAGAGTTTATGATTTGTTGTTGGATCTATAGTTGTTCCCAGTGCACCTCAAGCTTTCACACTTTTGTACAGATAGCTTGTGTCTAGAGTGGAAGTTAGGTTACCAGAGCATTCCTCTTTTATTAAGATATTTAAGGTTCTTTTTGTGCTGTGCCTCATAGAGTGTGTCTTTGCAAGCCCTTGTTCCTCTCCTGTTCCTCTCCCAGCATTTGCTATTTGAAGCTTATTAGCTTGACTGACGGGCTTGGTAGGAACCAGGGATGGGGCTGGATTTCTGATTTGGTCTCAGTCTTGGGCTGGCACAGGTTCCATAGTCTAGGCAGTGTAGCCTGTCCTCTTCTCCTGCCCCTCCTCTGCCTGCAGTATTGTTCTCCATACTTAATTTTGCACTACCTGAATTAGTTCAGTCTCCCCTTTCTTGCCTTCCTCCCACTGTAATGAGTATTCACAAATATCTTATGGCTGGCAGTGTTGCCATTTTCCCCACAATTAAGGCTTTTGTTCCATAGTGGAGGGATTTCTGTTGAACAACACGGGTGTAGAGTTTGTTGCCCACACTGCTGCTACTCTTTCCAAGTCTGCACCAAAAAAGACGCTTATTAGGGCTCTTTCATCTTTTTTCTGTCCACTTGGTGGGTTCACAGCAAAGAGCAAACTCCCCAATTCTGTGTCTCCAGAAATTTCACACTACCTGGCCAGCCCCAATGCAGCCTTTTCCAATTTGTCAGCTCTTCTAGCTGTATTCTTCTTACTAATATCCTGTTGTATCTTCCCCAGATAGGCACGTGTTCCAGTCTCCTCTCTCCTTGAAGAAACTGTCTCTCCTTAGATTTGGAGAGAGTTGTTTGCTCTTCTACCTCATCAACTCTATGATGAGTTTAGGGGAAAAAAGCCAGGAAATTGAAATTAACTGTGGATTTTCTTGTTGAAAGGAGGAAGAGAAGCTCCTTCCAGCTCTCTATATCCCAGGGTAAAAAGTGAAAACTGCCTTCATTTTTGAAGGATATTTTTGTTACACATAGAACTCTAGGGGCAGCTTTTCTTCTTTCAACAGTTTAAAGATGTCCTTTAATTTGTTACCACCCAAGGGGGTCATCTGTCTGCCACAAGACATGCCAACCATTGAGAGGCAAGTGGTAGGAGAGAAAGGATTTTATTACAGTTTGCTAGCAAAGGGGAAGATGGCTCAATAATGTTCAAAATAACCACCTTACAGAACAAAGACTACAGGCCAGTTACATAGGGGGCCAGTCTTTGGGGGATGGAGGCATCTGGTCTCCAGGTAGGGCAGACATCTGGTCTTAGCTCCTGCTAATCTTTTGTTTTACTGGATATGCATCAGAGTCTGGAGCAATGCCCTATGCCCAGATCTTTCCGTTGTCATTGATGATGGCTATCAGCATAGACTCTCTGCCTGGGGGTCATCCCATTCCTAAGGAACTCAGAAGAAAAAACTTATCAATTTATCACAGCTGGGAGGGGCCATAAAATCTACAGAGCGTGTATATCTCCTGGAAGGTGCATATACATCTGTTAATTACTCAGAGGTCATTCACAGTTATAATATGGTTTCTTTTCCACTGTATGGCTTCCCTTATGTCAACCTTGTGCTGAGCCGGTATCACTTTGTCTATTGGCCTTAAATTTTTTACATACTAAGAACAAGTATATGCTTCTACATAATCACAACAAAATTATCATGCTCAAGACATTGAATAATGATAAAACGTTATTACCTAATATAGAATCTATATTCCCATTTTTCCAATTATCTAAGTAATGTATGCTTTATAATGTCCCTTATAACAAGTTTGTTTTCAATTGAAGATTCAATCAAGAATCTGATCATTGTTAATTTATAATTCTGGAATCATTTCTTTGCTTATATTTTGAGTTTCATGTTATTAACATTTTAGAACAGCCCAGGAAAGGTAGGAGGTGAAGAATAGCATGAATAAAGAATAGTATGTCTGGGGCCTGGCCCCGTGGCCTAGCAGTTAAGTGCACACGCTCCGCTACTGGTGGCCCGGGTTCGGATCCCAGGTGTGCACCGATGCACAGCTTGTCAGGCCATACTGTGGCGGTGTCCCATATAAAGTGGAGGAAGATGGGCACAGATGTTAGCCCAAGGGCCAGTCTTCCTCCGCAAAAAAAAAAAAAAAAGAAGAAGAATAGCATTCTGAAATTGAGATTTCAAAGGGATACATTCCTCAGAAATTGCAAGATCTAGAACTAAGCTGGCCATTATAACCACTATCCACATGTGGCTAATTAAATTTAAATTAATTAAAATAACAATTCAATTCCCCAATTGTACTAGCCACAATTGAAATGCTCAATTAGCCACATGAGGCTAGTGGATGCCATATTTTACAGCACAGATATGAAACATTTTCTTTACTGCAGAAATTTCTGTTGAACAGCTCTGGTATAGAATATAAGAACCATGTGAGTGGCTGAAGTTCACATTTAGTTAAGATGTAGGTTGTAGCCTGTAACAAAAGTGACTTAAAAAACATTGAAGTTTATTTATCTTTGGCTTACCGATCTGAGTATGAGAAGTCCAAGTCCGATAAAGCGCCTTTACAACATTAGAAGCTTAATGTCTTTTTATCTTATTATTTCTCTTCCATACTCAACACATGGCATCATCATTCATCTGGGTACAAAAGGGTTATTTCATTTCCCACCATCATATGTTTACCCAAATTCAGATTCTAAAGTGAAATATAATAAGGGTGCTCATACTTCCTTTAAAGTTGAGAAATAAAAGTAACATACATGACTTCCACTCATTCCATTGGCAAACACTTAGTCGTATAGCTGTAAGTATCTCCAAGGTGTGCACAGAAATGTAGTCTTTGGTTAAACAGACATGTGCTCACATAAAATTCAAGAGGTTCTAACCCTTAAGGGAAAAAATAGTGGTGGAAGACAACTAGCAGTGTCTGCTAAAGTACTGGATTAAGAATAATGATCAGAAAAAATATTAACCATGTTTTTTATATTCTAGCACTATAGTGTTCAGTACATTATTAAATCTATATTCTCAGGAATTAATTACATGAATCATAATATTAAATATACTAATAGTCCTGTAAGGTATGCCAAGGTAATTGTTTAGTGCGTTGTGCTTTTTTGAACACTCTCCCACATGTATTTCCTTTGTCAATAGAAATCAAGGGCTTGGTATACTTTGGAAATAGTTCAAAGTTCTCAGGATACACTAGTGAACAAAATAGACAGTGATTTTGTCACTATGAACATATAAACATAAATATCTAGGTAAGATACTTTAGATATGTTTAGTTGTAGTAAAAAAATAAAATAGGAAAATATGTGTGGGTACTATATTAGGTAAGATGATAAGGTTAGGCATCTTAGATCCAAGTTGGACACAGACATATAAAAGTAATTTCACTTAGTTTGGATATGACTTAGGATTCATTGGAGAAAAACTAATAGGCAAAGAAATAACAGAACACCTACAGTTCTCTAAACTCTCATTATATTACAGTATAGCACAGATGCTCTGTATGTTTCTTGGCCATGTTTCTGGCAGAAATGTCCCTCCCTGGCTTGGCAGGCTGAATAAAGGGCAGAGAGTACTTCAAAAGAAAGAATGCATCCCATCCCTACACTGCAATTAATATTTATAGGTCATTATATACTAAATAATATAATATTATTAAATTACTAAATAATATAATAAGGGCTAGGAAGCATGTAGTTTCTTCAGAAAGCTGAAGTATATCCAGATTCAGGAAAAACATTGAAGAACATGCATACCGAAGGCCAAGAGCTGTATTCCTAGGGTACTAGGAATTCACTGCGTGCCAAGAATGCTGACCTCAGCCAAAGGCCTTTTACCAATAAAGACTGGCTGGATCCAGTTGAGCCAGCTCTGATCAACTACTTAGACAAAGAAATAAACCTCCAGGGACAACCAGATTTGTCTCTCATCTCTATAGAGATGACATTAGCACCGCAATTTCAGTGACGAGATAGTTGTAGGTAGCCCTAAGCACATCTCCAATAGAAATACTCTTAGAGAAAACAAGTATTTGTAAATCAAAGCAGATTTTGAAACTGATCTTGTTAATAAGGAAACTTTGCCAGGGATGTGAATAAAATTATTCAAATTGAAGAATAACAAAACACACTTCGATGTAAGTAAAA
Source organism: Diceros bicornis minor (assembly GCF_020826845.1). NCBI lineage: Eukaryota > Metazoa > Chordata > Mammalia > Perissodactyla > Rhinocerotidae > Diceros > Diceros bicornis. The sequence goes on from NC_080747.1 coordinate 49,904,021, forward strand.
CTTTTACTCCTGATGTGTTTTAATCAGTAATATTAACCATTTATTTAATTATAATTCAGGAAAAAATAAAGCTCTGGGAATGTATTATTTACTACATACTAAAGTTTGCTAATTTACCCTGGAATAATCATTGTGAGATACTTAAAACCCTCCCTATTCACAGATAAAGATAGACAAATTTAGTGCGATTTTTTAACTTCCTCATGGTAGCATAATTATGAACGACCAAACTACCACTTGAAAAAATTGTGTGTGCTTCTAAACTTCTACATGACACTGTTCTTTTCCTAACAACACCCCTTATTTCCAGATAAAGGAGAAACTCTGCTGTTATATATCTTGACACCATTCTTCCAGTATACATTTTGTGTTTGAAAGCAGATTTGACATATCTCCACAAGAATGATTGAAGGACTAAAGTACTTTGACACTAGGTTTCTAATAAATTGATGTTTTGCTTCTGCAACCATAATGTACTAGCAACTTAGTTCATAAACTTTCAAAGGACAGGGATTTTGTCCGTAAAGCTCATTTACAAGCGTTAATACAATGCCCTTGGCAAGTTATGAACCTCAAGTTTCTAATAAAAGAGAGAGTGATTGAAGAATAATTTTGAAATTCTTTTTTGTTTATTTATATGTTGAGGTCCTTCATGATATAAAATGTAAAATACACAATCTTGACGTATTAGATGAATACACAATTCTCCTTTCCAGAATAAGAAATATTTCCTTTATTGAAATTTTTAATTTAATACATTGCTCTTTAATGTGGTATTTTTTCTTTTATCTTCTTTACATTTCATATCTTTTTAAAAGTTGTGTTAGAATTTCCCACATCTCCTAAGGACTAGTATTCAGGGCTGTTGAGTTTTCAGTTTCTCATAAATCAAATTTCATCACCTGAGACAAAACTGAATGACCTCAGAAATATTAAAAAAGACCCTCAGTGCCTGAAATAAGAATCTCTAAATCTCTATAAAAGTTATTCATAATTTTATGAGTGTTTTCTTAAATCTCTCAAGTGTTACTTCGTTACCCTGATAAATTACTGGTATAATTTACCAGTAAATTTATTTATGAGACATTTATTCTTTCAGTTTTCAAACACAAAAGGTGACTGTGACTTCCGCCCTGCCTTCATCTGCCTTACACTGAATCAGTGCAGCATAATGGAGAGAGCATGGTTTTGGAGTCAGGGGGTCTGGAAATTGAATCCTGGCTCTTCCACTTACTCTGTGAACTTGGCCAAGTAACTGAACCTCTCTGAGATTCAGTATACTAATCTATAAAACAAGAATAACATATCTCTCCATCAGAGTCAAATATTCAAAAGAATATAACTTATTTCACGAGTCCCAAGTATATTACGTGCTAGGCATGATCTATTTTAGAATACTCTGATCCATATTCATATATTTTAATTGGTGCTTACTTTGAAGTCAAAACTGTCAACAAAGATATCTGGATTACAAGAATTTAGTTAGGAAAGCTTTATTGCTCATACACTTTGCAAACCAGGGAGATGCAGCCTTCAGAACAAATCAAAAATACCCTCCGAAGAAGGCGAGGACGGCAGAGCTTATAAAGGCAAAAACAATAGACCACAGGGATTGTTTTGAAAGCCCTCCGATTCGTTGGTTCCCCTACAGATACTGGTGTTCTAAAATCAGCTACATCAAGCTTTTGGCCAAGCGTCGGGAAGGGATATTCAGTTTCAGGTACAAGTTGTGGTTTTTCTGAGAACAGAGTACACGACTGCACCTCGTCCTGGCATGGCCACTTAACTGTTTTCTTTTAGGTCCCAGTTAGCCACACAGGGTCCATTGTATTTTTGCCTTTTAGGGGTCCTCTATCTTTTGCTTTAATTCCGCAAAACCTATGCAATTAATTTCCTGAAAAACTATATATACAATCTCATTATGTTATGTGTATATATTGATTCTAGTGTTTCCTCTATATCCTACACTTCAGTCAATAAAAGTGAATCATCTAAGTTTGGTCATAAAAAAAGACTCTAGACTTTTAAAATTATTAGCCAGTTATATCGGAAATGTATATGATAGTTAACATATATTTTGGATTTTTGTATATTATGGTGGCCAGTAAGATTTATGCAGCACAATGTATCAGCGTGTGTGCATATCTATGCAAATATTTTCTTTTTCTTCTTTTAAACTTTATTAACTTAGGTAAACTGAAAGTACACTGTATGTGCCAAGATTATGATGTACTACCGGAGAAATCTGCACTGTATTTGGAAGACAACATGAAGTCACAGCCATAATGCTCTGAAACTTGGTGTAGAGTATGCGACTCCGACTTGCTTTGTTGAAATGGGGCAGCAGCTGGGCCTAAGCTCCTCTGAATCCTATCGAATCCTTCCATGAGCTTCTATTTGTTCTGGGCCATGTGTGTGTGCACCTCATGAAAAAGGGAGCCAGGGTTTTCTGAAGGTTGTCCATGTGGTTGAGATCAGAGTCCACAAGAGTCATAAATGGGTTCCAGTTTGACCTCAGTGGTTCAAGCTTTCCTTGTTGGCTCTAGTTGGTCCTCACACTCTCCCACTTCATGTCTAGATTACCTTTCTAATTATTGTTACTCCTGGCCTTCAGTGACTTCAGGATCACCATATGACAAAGAGGCAAAAGCCTTCCATAGACATCTTCACCTGCTCCCACAAATGCTTAAGATCTAATTCCTGTAATAAATCCTTTATTTCATATCACTCACAGTAGTTCTACTTCCTTGATGGAACTCTGATATGTATATCCAAGGTATATCCTGTATATAGGAGAAATATATAAAACAAAGTACTTATAAAACTGAAATGGGCAATGGTAATAGAAAATGGCAAAGATATATAAGACAAATGCAAACAAAAAAAAATGGAGACTGCAATCTTGACAGCAGGCAAAGTATACTGAAGCCCCAAAGCCCTTGCACCCAGATAATATAGAACACACCTTCATCTAAAGTGCACATAGCCATTTCATGACAATTGATAATATATAGGTTCATAATCAAAAGCTTAATAAATTTCATAAAATAAAAACAATACAAATAAAATTCATACCACAAATGAAATAAATATAGAAATTACTACAAAAATGAAAAGACCCTTCCACATGTAAGTATAAAGTATACTTATACTTTATAATGAATTATAAAATATGAAAACAAGATTGAAATTTTTTTTAAAAAATGAGAAAGCACAAATACAAAAAATAAGAAATATCAAGAGGAGAATAACTATGAGAGCAAAGAAAAATTTTGAAAACAGACTTACTTGCTCAAAATTAGTCAAATAAATTTGTTAACCTAGATCAGGAGTCAGAAACCTTTTTCTATAAAGGTCTAGATAGTAAATATCTTCAGCTATGAGTCAGTACAGTCTCAACAATGTAACTCTGCCATTTCAGTGGGAAAGCACCATAGACAGGCACAAATGAGTGAGCATGGCCAGATTCTGCCCTGAGCCATAGTTTGCTGACACAATTCTAGATATATGAAAAACTTCTAAAGAAAATATAATTTATCAAAAATGAGGCTCTTAGAGGAAGGAAGTTTAATTAAATAAATTTCCATTAAACATATAAAGAATATTATTTTATTTATCTTTACAACAATGAACCAAGTCTAAATGGTCGCAGATAAAATCTACCAAAATATAAAAGACCAGATCATCACAATGCTCCTGGACGTGTACTTTAATTGTCTGGAGCGTATGAAGGAAGTATGATTAAAATATTATTTCAGCGAAGCAAGTTGGACATTGATTTATTGCCTCAAATATTAAAATATTAACAAACATGTAATAATCTAGCAAGATTTATATATATTATATATTTCATATGTACTTAATCATGTAAAAACATAATTGAAAAAAATCCATTTATATTGGCAACAAAAAAGATAAAATTTTTAGAAATAAAAGTGGCAAAATGTATGAAATGTATAAGAAAAACATTTCAAAATTATGAAAGTCATTAATATAGATTTGCAAAAATTAAAGACATCTCTTCTAGGAAATGAGCACTTGGTGAGAGTAGCTGAGCAAGTAAGAATGTGATTTTCATGTTACAGAGAAAAACAAAGGAGGGATTTTATTGAGAGTGGAGCATCATTAGGCAGTGCCAAAAAAGGCTGTGACTTTATAGGTGATGACTGAGATGGGGTGAAATTGGTCATGAGAACTTTGTTGTTTAAATAAGTGTGATAAGAGGACTAGGGTAAGGTTGTCCATATAGACACTGAAGTCACTCTGAGTGATGTCAGGTATGTGAATAAAGAGAAATACAGTGAATCAGGTGTGCAAATCATCAGTGCATGAAGGGAGTATCTCAGAACAAGGAGATCTCTAGATGAGTATGACTTTGGGAGGGTGATATTATGCATTATAATTTGTGATCAGATTAGTTGCTCTTCCTCAGTGTTTTCATAGTACTTAGTTTATTGATTTAGTAAAAGATGTATTTTAATTACCATTGTGTGCTGTTATACTCTCCTTGTCTAAGGGATTATGTTGAAATTTGTAGGCACTCATCTTTTTTATAGGCTTATATTCTCTAAAGAGTGAAATTATATGTTGAGCCTGAGAGAACAATTTCCCTAAGGATAGGAAGGAAGTCTTGTATATAATTCAGAAATGCAAATAATGAAACAAAAATTAGAATTTATATTCTTACTTGTTTTATATAAAAAACAAAGGAGGGTAGTTTGGCTTTTTTTAAGAAAAAGAGCTATTAGGATTTTAGGCTGGAGGACTACATGGGCCATAAAATCACAGCATGATTTGCCTTTGAGCTATGAATCTCAAACTTCAATAGGAACATTGACATCATAATATTCCTAATAAGAACAATGAAAACTCAACATGAAAAAAATGAAATAGTTGGACAAGTTCGCTTTAGAAAAAAAAGCAAGAAGACTCTTCAGATATTTAGCGTGCTACTCTATAAAAGAAGACATCATGATACCAAATCATTCAGAATAAATGGATGGAGATTGTAAAATGTTTAAACATGGAGGATAACTCTCTGAAGAGCAAGTTTCTTGTATGCAGGGATAATCTGCCCTAAGAAAGGATGGGCTTCTTTTAACTTGATTGATATAAGTAAAGACTTGAGTTCCGTCTCTTTAGGGTTGATATAGAATGTTCCCCTCTTCAAGAAGACGACAGTATTAGATGGTTTCTAAGACTCCTTATAACCCTAATAGTTAATAATTCTACATATTAGTTGATATAATAAATGGCATGTTAGGAAACTACCTGAATTAATAACTCATTTCTATATACCTACTCCTACTCAAGGTAGAATTTAATTATAATTTCATTAGTATATTTTATCTCAATGGAAGAATAAAAATTTCACTTACTTTTCTAAGATAATATCAATAGAAAAAATGTACTTTGAGTTTACTACCACAGAAATAGCTCCAGCTAATCCTATATAGAAAAAAAAAAGCATTATGTCTCGATGTCAAGGGCTGGAAATAAATTATTTTGGTGTTTAGAAAATAAATTTCTTTGTCTTCTTAACTTCTATGGGAGAAGTACATTGGTCTTGCTTTATAGGCAATCATTTATAAATAGAGAATTTGAATTTACATGAAGTTAATAGGACTTTTAATAATTACTAACTCTTAAAATAGGATAGAGGGAGAAGAAGACATTACTTACAGTATATATTTCAAAATCCATAAAATTATATGACACTACAAGCAGGAAAATAATTATGCGATAACCAGCCATCAAATTCAAGGTCACAATTTCCTGGGAGAGATGGATATTTATTAATATTCACACTCATTTTATAATTTTTTAAATGAATTACATATTATAAGTTAACTGCTAAAAATAGTTCTAACAAAAGTATGGAATATCAAGTCTGTCTTGAATGAATTAGATCATTTGCATTTAGACAGACATACATGAGACACTTTTAAATAAACCTCTAGTATAATTACTTCTAAGCATTATTCTAAATACTTGGAAGAATTTTCAAGTGAAGTATAAATTTACATTTTCTGAAAAGAAAGGATATGAAATACATTATTTTACAAAGTAAAGTGTGCTTCCTGTCAATTTTATTCAAGACTTAGGATATATATGTTATTGTAACCTTTAAGTTAAATCCTATATGCTTTAAAAGAGTATCCACATAGAAATATATGAAGCATTCTTTGATGAAGAGGGGAGGGAAAATCAACTAATGTTAATTGTTAATTCAACTTACACTTTGTCAAAAAAATGTTAAATTTTGGTATGCTAAAATCTTTAGCTAAGATTAATTTCATTCATGTTCTTTTTTTTTTTTTTGTGAGGAAGATCAGCCCTGAGATAACATCCATGCCAATTCTCCTCTTTCTGCTGAGGAAGACTGGCCTTGGGTTAATATCTGTGCCTATCTTCCTCCACTTTATATGGGACGCCGCCACAGCAGGGTCTGATAAGCACTACATCGGTGCACGCCGGGATCTGAACTCCGGCCGCCAGCAGCGGAGTGTGTGCACTCAACCACTACGCCACGGGGCCAGCCCCTTTTATACTCTTAATATAACCAGTAATTGTTTATTTCTGTTTTCTAAATGTCATTTATGTTATATAAAAGAAGGAGCTATATGTGTTTATAAATCTATTCTCAGTATCTTATAGAATCCTGTATATATGTAACATATTTAAGTATCTTACAGTATTATATGTATAAAGTATGTATATTTCTATAAGATACTGAGAATAAATATAGAATTTTATATAATAGCAGACAGACAGTGAATGAGAATCAAAGTCCGTTGTTTATTTATTTTTAAAATTTTCCTCTATTTACTGACTTAAAATGCATAAAACATGGAAACAATCAACCAAAGAAACAAATGAACAAAACCGAATATCTATGAAGAATCTTCCTCTAAAATCAAAGAGATATCCATAGAGTATTATATTTTAAGCTGCTATTCTTAGAGAATATTTTGTGGCTTCATTGCAATTCAAACCTTTTTTTTAATTTAATATTATTTCTGTATATAGATAAGAAATAATTTAGCCAATAATACTCATTGAACTTGGCCTTAATGTATATTTTTTCTAAGCATTTCTAATGTATTGCCTAAAAGAGGCATAAAGTAGTAGAATCAACTGCATGCACTTTAAATTTTAAATTGAAAAACATAGTATCATATTCATAAAAGAAAGATCATGTTGGAAAGTGACGTCAGCAAATTGGTGGCATAGGAATTTCTACCAGCTAGTGCCCCCACACAAACACCAATTTGAACAACTACTTGCACACAAAAATACTTTCACAAGAGCCAAGGATTGCAGGCCCCCAGTTCACTCAGGCGCCTGCTGGCTCCAGTGGCCCCAGATTGCTCCGGTGACACCAGGCTCTTAATGGGTTCTCAGGAGCCGAGGTCCCCATGACCCCTCGCCAAGCCTGGGCAGCCCTGAGAGAGACACCTTCCCTGTGGGAGAAGGACAGCAAAGTGAGTGTCGGCTTCACTGAGGATCCCAGAGCCTGCCTGCCCAGCACAGGCCAGCTTCCACAGCTCTAGGTAGCTCCTTGCAGGCTTCTGCTAACCCAGGCCCCCCTACCCTGCTCGCCCTAGGCCTGCTAGCTCCAGTGGCCCCAGGAGGCTTCAGCAGCTCCAAATGATGTCCTTGGTACCAAGTTCCTGGTGGGTTCCTGTGAGCCCAGACCCTGGCTCACCCCTGTGCCCGCCTACTGTAGCAGCCCAGGCATTTCCGATGGTCCCAGAGGACTTTCATGGCAGGGCTTCTGGGGGCAACTGGGAATCCAGGTCCTATTTTAACTTTGCATTTGCCTACTCCAGTGGCCCCAGGCACAGCTTAATATCCCAGGCAGCATCCACAGCAGAGCTTCCTGCAAGCTCCTGGGAACCCAGATCCCCGCTCAACCCGGCACCTGCCTACTCCAGCAGCTTCAGGCACCTCCCATAAGTCCAGGCAACTTGCATAGCAGGGCTCCCTGCAGGCTCTCAGGAACCCAGGACCCTGTCACACCCCAGCTTTTGCTAACTCTTGTGCCCCAGGTAGCTTTCACAGCACCAGGCCCCTGGCAGGCTCGTGAGAACTGAGTCTCTCAGCTTACCCCAGTGCCTGCTGACTCCAGCAGCTCCAGACAGCTCTCACAACTGGAGGGAGCTTCACTGGTGAATTCTACCAAACACTTAAAGAAGAATTAATACCAGTCTTTCTCAAACTCTTCAAAAAAATAGAAGAAGAGAGAACACACCCAAACTCATTTACAAGGCTACCATTTCCCCGATACCAAAACCAGATAAAGACACTACAAGAAAACTACAGGCCAATATCCATGATGAATATAGATGCAAAAATTCTCTGCAAAATATCAGCAAACTGAATTCAACAGTACATTAGAAGAATCATACACCATAACCAAGTAGGATTTATCCCTGTGATGCACAGATGGTTCAACACATGCAAATCAATAAATGTGATATACCACATTAATAAAATGAAAGATAAAAATCATACAGTAGATGCAGAATAATCATTTGACAAAATTCAACATCCTTTCATGATAAAAACTCTCAACAAAATGGGTATAGAAGGAATATACCTCGACATAATAAAGGTCATATATGACAAACCCTCAGCACATCAGCATACTTAATGATGAATGGTTGAAAGCTTTCTCACTAAGATCACAAACAAAACAAGGGTGCTGACTCTCACCACTCCTATTCAACACAGTACCGGAAGTCCTAGCAAGAGCAATTAGGTAAGAGAAGTAAATTAAAGGCATCCAAATCAGAAAAGAAGAAGTAAAACTATTACTGATTGCAGATGATATGATCTTATATAGATAAAACCCTAAAGACTCCGCCAAAAAACTACTAGAACTAATAAACAAATTCAGTAAAATTGCAAGATAAAAAATCAGCATTCAAAAATTAGTTGTATGTCTATACACTGACAATGAACTATCTGAAAAAGAAATAAAAAAACCCACAACAAACTTAGAAATAAATTTAACCAAGATGCTGAAAGATCTGTACACTGAAAATTATAAGAGTGATGAAAGAAATCAAGACATAAACGGAAAGATATTCTGTGGTCATGGAGAATTAATAATGTTAAAATGTCCATTGTAGCCAAAGCCATCTATAGATTTAATGTAATCCCTGTTGAAATTCCAATGACTTTTACACAGAAATAGAAAAAACAATCCTAAAACTCATATGGAAACACAAAACATGCCAAATAGCCAAAGCAATCCCGAGAAAGAAAAACAAAGCTGTGGGCATCACAATTCCGGATCTCAAACATTATTGCAAAGCTATAGTAATCAAATAGCATGGTAGTGGCATAAGAATAGACATATAGACCAATGAAACCTATTTGAGAGTACAATAATAAATCCACTGATATTTGGTCAACCAGGATTTGATAAGGGAGCCAAGAAGATGCAATGGAAAAGGATAGTCTCTTCAATAAATGGTGCTGGGAAAACCGGATGACCATATTCAGAAGAATGAAATTGGACCGTTGTCTTACACCACTGAGAAGAATTAACTCAAAATGCATTAAAGATGTTAATGTAAGACCTGAGAATGTAAAACTACCAGAAAAAAACATAGATAAAATCTTCTTTACATTGATCTTGGCAAAGAATTTTTGGATATGACACCAAAAGCATAAGCAACAAAAGCAAAAATCAACAGGTGGATCTATTTCGAACTAAAAAGCTTTTGCACAGCAGGAGAAACAATCAGCAAAATTAAAAAGCCGTCTATGGAATGGGAGAAAATATTGGCGAACCATCTAACCCATAGGAAGTTAATATTGAAAATGTATAAGGAACTCATACAACTCAATAGCAAAAAAAATTCAATTAAAAAATGGGCAAAGGACTTGAATAGATATTTTTCCAAAAGAGGCATACAAATAGCCGACAGATACATCAATAGATGCTCGACATCACTAATTATCAGGGAAATGCACATCCAACCCACAATGAGATATCAACTTACTCCTGTTACATGGCTATTAAATAAAGGACAAGAAACAACAATGTTGGCAAGCTGCGGAGAAAAAGGAACCATTGTGCACGGTTGGTGGGAATGTAAATTGGTATAGCCGTTATAGAAAATATTAAAAATAAACCATTATTTGATCTGGCAATCTCACTTCTGGGTGTATATCTGAAGAAAATGAAAACACTGTCTTGAAGAGATATCTGCACTCCCATGTTCATTGCAGCATTATTCACAATAGTCAAGAGGGGGGAAACTACCTAAGTGTCCAACAAAGCATGAATAGATAAATAAGATGTGATATATATATGCAATGGAATATTATTCAGCCATAAAAAGAAGGAAATCTTGCCTTTTGTGACAACATGAGTAGACTTGGAGGGCTTTATGCTAAGTGAGACAAATCAGACAGAGAAAGACAAATACTGCATGAACTCACTTATACATGGAATCTAAAAAAAGCCACACTCATAGAAATAGAGAGTAGTATGGTGGTTGCCATGGGCTGGGGGGTGGCAGAAATGGGGTGATGCTGGTCAAAGAGTACAACTCCTAGCTATAATATAAACAAGATTTGGAAATCTAATGCACAGCATGGTGATTAAAATTAACAATACTGTATTGCATACTTGAAAGTTGTTAAGAGAGTAAATCTTAAATGGTATCACCACACACACACACACAAATCATAGTTATGTGAGTGGATGGAGATTACTACAGTAAGGTTAACTAACCGTACTGTAGTAATCATTTAGCAATATATCCATGTATCTAATCATTGCATTGTATACTTGAAACGTACGTGTGTTTTATGTCAATAACATCTTAATAAAGCTGAAAAAAAGAAAGACTATGTTAAACTTAAAATAAAATCTAGTCTGGCCTGGCCCAGCTGTGTAGTGGTTAAGTTCGAATGCTCCACTTGGGTGGCCTGGGGTTGGCAAGTTAGGATCCCGGGCGCGGACTGATGTACCACTTGTCAAGCCAGGTTGTGGCGGCGTCCCATATAAAGTAGAGGAAGATGGGCATGGATGTTAGCCCAGGGCCAATCTTCCTCAGCAAAAAGGATTGGCAACAGATGTTATCTCAGGGCTAATCTTCCTCACCAAAAAAGAAAAAAGAAAACCTAGTCTAATTTATTTTAATATTCTTTAATGACATACTGTTTTTAACGTATAGGTATGCATATGGATCATGTAATATTAAGTAAATTTAATTAACTGCAATTCTTTCATTTTAGTATAAAATCACATAATAATGAAGATTATGAAAAGCTAGAATTTTTTATGTGATTATAGTAGGTAACATTGTAAGGGCTTTGCATATGTTAATTCATTTAGCTTTTACTTCAATCCTATTAATTAGGCACTATTTTACTCACATTTCATAGATGAGGAAATTGAGACAAGAAAAGATAAATAATTTTCCTGTCACATAACTAGTTAGTGGCAGGACCAATACTTAAAGCTACATATTCTGGCTCCAAATCATACATTCTTAACTCCTGGGGTATAGTGTCTCTTTGCTCATATATGCTATGCTACTGTTTATAGTAATATAATGATATGTTTTACTTTTTAATTTAAAAAGTCTTTTCTTTGCCAAAAACAGAGATAGCACCTGAAATAAATTGAAACTAGAATTTTAGTGCATTACTTTAAAGAATAAAAATCACTTCAGATAACTACAATGTATTATTATTAGTATCACCCTGAGCAAAGAAATTTGATTTTACAGTGTCACAGCATTTTGCAAAGTTTCTTTTCATTTTAAGAAAAGTGAAAGAATTCAAAGTCATATAGTATTTATAACATTAAACTTTATCTGTCAAGATATATTAAAGATTAATAATAAAATGCATTCAGAGTGTTTGTCAAGTATATACTAACAGAATTCTACATATGAATTATTGCACTGGAGAATTTAAAAGAGGTAAGAATTATTGAGAATTAAAAATTAAAGACATAATGTAGAGAGTGAAGCATAAATAGGTGCTGAGTTAAATAGTAGCAGGAAACGAATGTTCTGAGAAAGATGGAGGAGGAAAGCAGCATATGCAGGACGTGATTTATAAAATTTAAAAAAAATTAAAAGTTCACTTATCAAGCACCTGATAATCAAAAAATTATAGATCTTTAGAGTTATAAATGTTGTTAGAAGAAATTTAGATCATCTGTATTTTGAATTATATAATTCCCAAAGATTTATAGCGTCCAAAATATCCATAGCATCTTTTTCAAGTGGTGATTCCAAAAAAGATTTTACCAGCTGTGTTTAGGGGAAACTCAGTATATTTGAATGCAGCCTATTTCATCTTTGTTATTTCTAACTGAAAGATTTTCTTCCTTAAATTGCTATCTAAATTGCTTTCTTTAGGGATCCTATTTTTGCCCCAGGGATAAAAAGTATTCATGGCTAATGCTTCTTTTAAATGACACTCTTAAACTGTCATAAGATATGTAGTGAAGAACAACATTAAGTGCATTACAAAACATGTCTTCGCATATCCTTGCCAACTAACATGAAAGGACAAGAAGGGAAAAATAATTCAACATGAAGCATCATGCTTAGCATAACTTAAAGACAGATAATGCCAAATGGCAAAATAGCAGTGAGTAAAAGTGAAATATCACTAAATTGCTGTGTGTAGCATCTTGGACTACTACCCTACCTAAGCCCAGCTGCAAGGCTTTGGGAAGAGCAAATGACAGAAAATCTGCAGGGAAGACAGGAGAGAGAGACTAGTGAAGGGCCATGAGCTTGATTTGCAATAACCACCAAGAAGATTAAATCTACTCTAAACCAAAATCACTGAAAAAGTGTCTAGACACGTTAGAGCGCGGTCTACAGGGAAAGGATTCAAAGTATCAGCTACTTGAAAATGCCCTTTTTTTAAATGAAGTAACATTGGTTTATAACATTATATAAATTTCAGGTGTACATCATTATATTTCTATTTCTGCGAAGGCTACATCGTGTTTACCACCCAAAGTCTAAATGCTATTCATCACTGTACACATGTGCCCTTTTACCTCTTTCGCCCTCTCCCCTCTTCCCCCTTCCCCTCTGGCAACCACCAATCTATTCTCTGTGTCTATGTGTTTGTTTGTTGTTGTTGTTTTTGTTTTTATATTCCACATATGAGAGAAATCATTCAGTATTTGGCTCTCTCTGTCTGACCTACTTTGCTTAGCATAATACCCCCACGTTCTATCCATGTTGTTGCAAATGGCAAGATTTCCTCACCATATGATCCGGCTATACCACCTTTGGGTATTTCTCCAAAGAAAACGCACAATTTAAGGCTATAGGTGCTATTTAAAGAGGACAGTCAAATTTTAAAGGATTGCATGATTTAAAGGTCAGTTGTTGTACCACATAGATTCTGTGGGACAAAAAAAAAAAGGAAAAATGGAAGAGAAAACCATCTTTTACTAATTGAGAGCAACAAAAGGGGGAATTTTAAAGTAGTGAAAGACAAAAGTAAACTATCAATTTGGAGTTCTCACAAAACCTCCCACATCCTCATAACAAACTTTTTTAAAAATCTGCTGAAGTAACTGGATTTTGCTATTCTGACAGAAGAGGGCACCATTAAACTAATAATTTTATGATGCACTCCATTACCATAAAAAACAGTAAGAGGAAAGTCAAATCCTCCAATAGCTACGGCAGAAAATCTAGAAACAAAGTTCCAAACATATCAAATGAGGAACATTACCCATTGGAAAACAGTCATGGACCCAAAGAAAATGTAAGTCAACACAGATATAGTTAAATATACTCAAACAAACACTGAGTATATGTAAAAGAACGTTGAATGAGAAATTCCAAAACTAAACACAAACAAATGGACAAAAAAGGATGACTAATGAAGAGAATTGATAGAAATCAAAAAGCAATGGAAGAAAAATCACAAAATCTCAGAAATGAAGAATAAATTATAAAAGTTTTCAAGAGGATTAGATTCATATGAAAATTTAATCAAAGATAATGAAGAAAGTAAGAAAAACAACCAGGAGAAGGAAAATGACATTAAAAAAAGGCAAAAAAGTTTAGTAAAAATGGAAAGAATTGGCAAAGAATCAAAAATGTTTGAGTTATGAGTTCCTGAAGATAAAAATTAAACAATAAAAAGTAAAATAAATGAAAAAAAGAAAAACTATATCAAGAAACTTTCCAGAAATAGAAAGAAAAAAAATATATGAATCTATGCATTTGATAGTGGTTATTGGATATCTGAAAAAATTAACAAAGAAAGATCAACTCCAAGTCATATCCTAGTAAAACTATTAGAATTCAAAAACAAAAACACAAAATTATCAGAGCCTCCAGGAAAAAAGATCAAATAACTTACAAAAGCAAATGTGGCACCCTCCTATCAGACTTTTCAAAACCAGCAGGCTTGTGGGGCCGGCCCGGTGGTGTAGCGGTTAACTGCATGTGCTCTGCTTCGGCAGCCCGGGATTCACAGTTTCGGATCCCGGGTGCGCACCATGCACCACTTGTCAAGCCATGCTGTGGCAGCATGCCATATAAAATAGAGGAAGAGGGGCACAGATGTTAGCTCAGGGCCAATCTTCCTCAGCAAAAAGAGGAGAATTGGCATCGGATGTTAGCTCAGGGCTGATCTTCCTCACAAAGACAAAACAAAACAAAACAAAAACCAGCAGGATTGCAAAGGAAGTAACAATGGAGGAGCATTAAAAATAAGTAAATAAATCAATGAAAATGTGAACCATAGATGTTATCTCCAGCTCATCTATCTCTTACATATCAAGGCATTAGAAAAAAATAGTGTTCAGCATACAGAAATTTAGGGAGCTCTTTACCCTCAGGCCTTCTTAAAGAATCTACTACAGGATGAGTATCATTCAACCAAGTGTTACTGGGAAAACCAGTGAGCATTTTAAAATATATAAGAGTGATGAGAGTGGAAAGAGAAAATGGAAAAGTTTATTCATATAGGCAAAAAGTGGGTATTAAAGGATACCACAATAAACTGACAAACTAAGTAGTTAAAGGCCTAAGGATATTGAAAAACATGTAAGTAAAAAGATAAGAACTAGGAAAAAAAACTTTCTTAAGTAAAACAATCAAGCAAATAAATAAAAAAAAAAGTACCCATCTTGCAGAGAAATAAATATAGCAAATAAAGAATACACAAAATTATAAAATACTATTACAGAATTGAGAAAAATTATATTAGTTAAAACAATAAATAAGAATGGCTTAACTCACCTGTTCAAAAGAAAAAGATTTTCAAGTTGGCCTCAAAAGAAGAGTTTACATGTTATATATAAGAGACACATGTAAAACAGAGAAACTAAATATAAAGTGGTCAAAAAATTATTCCAAGCAAATGAAAACTAAAAGAAAGCACAGATAGTGATCTTACTATAAGACAAATTGGAATCCAAGTGCTAGAACATTAAACATAACAAAGAACCCTTTTGAATGTTAAAAGCCACAATTTCCAATAAAGAATAAAATGTATGAATACTTAAACACCAAATAACGCATCAATCACCTTTATGATGCACATACTATAAGAGATGTGATGAAACATAGATAGAAACAATATAATAATAGTAAATTTTAGTAACCACACTCAGTGTAAAACAGATCAAGTGGACAAAAAAAATAGATGAGGAGATAAAAGTCTAAACAACACAATTAATGGGGTAGACTTTATTGATGTATACTGAACATTATACCTTACACATTCTTCTCAGGTACCTACAACACGTTCATAAAAATAGATCAAGTACTAGATTAGAAAGTATATATAAGTAACTTTAACAGAGCAGAATATTATGAATACAACTACAAATAGCACTCTCAGGTCATAATACAATAAGATTAAAAAATACTTTGAAACAAAACGTGAAGGACGCTTCTGTTTTCACCTCCAACATGTAAAGAGCTTGAAAAATCATCACTCACCTTCTTAAACTAAAAAAGCTAAACAAACTAAGAACCAATGTGACAGTGAGAAAATCCAAAGGCTGCACTCTTAGAAACCCACCAACTATCATTGATTTTTGCCTCCAGAAATCCCACCAGTTCCTTATGGTAAAGATACAGGAAAGATCTCCTTTTGACTCTGGCAGCAGGGAAGGGACAAGGAACCATGGCCAAGAATTTTGCAAAATTTGACAGGCACAAGAGTACAGATGCAAAATGTTCTGAGAACACCAAGAAAGGTAAATGCACAAAGAAACAAATAAAATTCACTTAGCATATCATATTTAAACTCCAGAATACCAAAGACAAAGAGAAAAACTTGAAAGAAGTTAGAGGGAGTGGGGAATCACATTATATATGGAAAAACAATGATAAGAATTATAGCAGACTTCTCATCAGAAACCATGTAAGCTAAAAGAGGTTAGAGGAAAACACTTAAAAATTTTAAATAAAAAGCACCAATCTAGAATTTTTTACCCAGAAATATTATCTTTCAAAACTGTAGGAGAAAAAACCCTTTCTCAGACAAAAAAAATACTGAGTGAATTCACAGTGAGCAGATGTGCCTACAAGAAATTTTAAAAGATGTTCTTCAAGAAGAAGAAAAATAGGTCCAGCCCCATGGCATAGAGGTTAAGTGTAGGCACTCCGCTGCTGGCGGCCTGGGTTTGGATCCCAGGCGCACGCTGACACACTGCTTGTCAGGCCATGCTGTGGCGGTGTCCCACATAAAGTGGAGGAAGATGGGCACAGATGTTAGCCCAGGGCCAGTCTTCCTCAGCAAAAAAGAGGAGGATTGGCATGGATGTTAGCTCAGGGCTGATCTTCCTCACAAAAAACAAAAGAAGAAAAATAATATAGATCAGAAACTTGGATAAACATAAAGAAAGAAAAAGTACTGGACAGGAGTAAATAAAGGTAAAATAAAATATTTTTATATTTTTATAATTCTTAACATATCTAAAAGATAACTGTTTAAATAATAATTTTAACTATGTACTGAGTCTATAGCATATGAATAAGTGAAGAGAACGACAGCAATGACAAAAGGGACTGATGGGGAAAATTGAGAATAATCAGTTATAAGGTACCTACACTATAGGTGAAGTGGTATAGTGTTATTTGAATGTATACTTAGATTAGTTGAAATGTATATTGAAGACTCTAGGAAACCATCATTAGACTTTTTTTTAAGGAAATATAATTGATAAGCTAAGAGAGTAGACAAAATGGAATCATATGAAACGTTCAATTTAAACAAGAGAAGGCAGAAAATGGGGGAGAAAAAACCAGCGCAATGAATAGAAAACAGCCACAAACATGGATGATATTAATCCATCTATATCAATAATCACTTCAAATATGAATGCTGTAAGTGAACTAATTACATGACAGAGATTGGGAGGGTGGATAAACAATAACAAGACCCAACCTTAAATATAAAGATTCAGATAGGTTAAAAGAGATAGAGAAAGATAGACCACGTTAACACTAATCAAGATAAAGCAGGAGAAGCTCTATTAAATTTAGACAAAGCTGACTTTAGAGCAAAGATGATTATCAGGGACAAAAAGGGACATTTCATAAGGAGAAAGAAGTCAGTCTCTAAGAAGACATAACAATCATTAATATGTATGCACCTGAAAACAGAGAGCCAAATAATGAGATAAAAGCTGATAGAAATTAATTGAGAAATAGACAAATCTACCATTATTGTCAGAGACCTCAACATTTCTCTATCTGAAATTGATGGTTAAGGATAATTAAGGATAATTGATAGTTAATTGATAAAAGTTAATAAGGACATGGTTGATCCGAACAGCACTATCCATCAACTTGATTTCATTGATATTTGTAGAATATCTCATTCAACAATGGAAGAATAAGCATTCTCCTCAGTCTCACATAGGACATTCACCAGAATAGATGACATTCTGGGCCATAAAACACATGTTAACACATATAAAAGAATGTAAATCGTACAAAATATGATTGGAATTAAACTAGAAATTAGTAATAGAAAAGTAGCTGGAAAATCCTCAAATATTTGGAGATGAAGCAGAACACTTTTGTATAAAACATGGGTTATAAAAGAGTCTCAAGGGAAATTTAAATTTTTTTGAAATAAATAAAAAAAGGAAATACAATTTATCAAAATTTGTGAGATGCAAAGAAAACAGTGCTTAGAAAGAAATTTATAGAATTAAATGATTGTATAGAAAAGTCTAAAATCTATATTCTAAGCTTGCATCATAGGAAACAAGCAAAAAAAAGAAAAAAAAAGAAAAACAGCAATTTAAGCCTAAAGCAAGTAGAAGAAAATAATAAAAATTAGAGCATAAATCAATGAACTGAAAACATGAAAACAGAGATAATAAACAAAATCAAAAGTTTATTCTTTGAAAAGTTCAATAAAATTGATATACCTACAGCTAGACTAAACAAGAAAAAAAGAAGAAACACAAATTACCAAATTAGAAATGAAAGGGGCACTGTGACTACTAATCCCATGGTCATTAAAAAGGAAAATAAACAACTATAAACAACTCTATGTTCACAAATTTGACAACTTAAAAAAATGTAACATAGACTGATTAATTGAAAGATGCATACTAAAAAATTCACAAAGAAGTAGGTATCTGAATACGCTTATATCTATTCAAAAATGAATAAATAATTAATAACCCTCCAAAAGAGAAAATACCAGGCTTGTATGGCTTCACTGGTGAATTCTACAGAACATTTAAGGAAGAAATTATATCATTTCTCCATAGGCACTTCCAGAAAATAGAAGCAGATGGAACACTTCTGAACACATTCTATGAGGCTAGAATTATCCTAAAAACAAAACCAGATAAAGATATTACAAGAAAGGAAAACTATAGACCATATCTCTTAGGAACATACGTGTAAAAATCCTTAACAAAATACTAGCAAATAGAATTCAATAATGTATTAAAAAAATTGTATACTCAAATTAAGTGAGATTTATTTCAGAAACACAAGGCTGGATCAACATTTGAAAATCAATCAACGAAAGTCACCACCTAAACAGGCTAAAGAAGAAAAATCACCTGATCATATTGATTTTTCGGAAAACCAGCTGACAAAATCTAACACCTATTTATGATTAAGAAACAAACAAACAAAAACATAAAAAAGAAACAAACAAAAAAAAACTTCCCAACAAACTAGAAATAGAGGAGACCCTCCAAAACTTGATAAAGAATATTGACAAAAACCCACAGCTAACAACATACCTAATTGTGAGACACTTTTCCCCTAAGACTGGGAACAAATCATGGATGTCCCTTCTCACCACTCCTCTTCAACATTGTACTGAAAGTCCTAGCTAATGCAGTAAGAAAGAAAAAGAAATAAAAGGAATACATATTAGGAACAGAGAATTAAAACTTTGTTTGCAGATGGCGTGATTGTCTATGTAAAAAATCCCCAAGAATCAACAAAGAAGCCTCCTGTAACTAATAAGCAAGTATATCAAGGTCACAAGATACACAGCAACATACAAAAGTTAATTACATTGCTATATACCAGCAATGGGCAATTGGGATTTGAAATTTTTTAAACGTATTATTTAGAGTAGTTTTTCCTAAATGAATTAGTTACAAATCTAAAAAAAAAAAAAAAACGCACATGATCTACATGAGGAAACTACAAAACTCTGATAAGAAAAAATTCAGGAAGATTTAAGTGGAGAGAGATTAAGTGTTCATGGATTACAAGACTCAATGTTGTTATGAAGATCATTCTACCCAACTTAATCTGTAGATTCAACACTATCCTAATCAAAATCCCCAGAAGCTATTTTGTAGATATCAACTAATTCCAAAGTTTATATGGAGAAGCCAAAGATCTAGAATAGCCAACATAATACTGAAGAAGAACCAAGTTGAAGACTCACATATCCCAATTTGAAGACTTACGATAAAGCTACAGTAATCAAAACTGAGTGGTATTGGCAAAAGATAGACACATAGATCAATGGAACAGAAGGGACTGCCTAGAAATACACTCATAAAAATGTAGTCAACAGCTCTTTGACAAAGAAGCAAATGGATTTCAATGGAGAATGGATAGCCTTTTCAACAAATGATTCTAGAACAATCGGATGTCCATATGCAAAAAAAAAAAAGTTAATCTAGACACACACCTTACACTTTTAACAAAAATTAACTCAAAATAGATCATAGACTTAAATGCAAAACACAAGCTATCGAACTTCTAGAAAAAGATATAGGAGAAAATCTATGCGACCTTGGGCCTTGTGATGATGTTTTAGAGATAAAATCAAAAGCAAAATTCATGGAAGAAAATAATAATAAACTGGAAATCATTAAAATTAAAAATGTCTCTGCAAAAGGTATTGTTGAGAGAATGTAAAGACAAGCCACAGACCAGGAGAAAATATTTGCAAAACACACATTTGGTATAGCATTTGTATCCAAAATATATGAAGAACTCTTAAAACTTAACGACAAGAAAACAAACAACTCAACTAAATATGACTATATGTCTGAACACACAATTCACTAAAGAAGATATAAAGATAACTAAGCAGATGAAAAGACGCTCAACATTATTTTTTATAAGGGAATTTCAAATTAGAAATCAATAAGATGTCACTATACACCTATGGGAATGACTAAAATCCAAAGCACCAACAACACTAAATGTTGATGAGAGTGCAAAGTAATAGTAGCTCTCAATCATTCGTGCGAACAAAAAGTCACTTTGGAAGACAGTTTGGTAGTTTCTTACAAAGCTAAATATATTCTTACCACATGATCCAACAATTGACCTTGTAGGTATTTACCCAACGGATTTTAAAACTAATGTCCTCACAAAAAACAACATATGAATGTTTATAGAACCTTCGTTAATATTCATCAAAAACTGGAAGCAACCAAGATATTCTTCAATAATTGAGTGAATAAACAAACTGTAGTCATCCACATGATGGAATATTATTCTATGATCAAAATAAATGAACTATCAAGCAACTAAAAAATATAGGTGGAAGTTAAATGCATATTAAGTAAAAGAAGCCAATCTGGAAAGTCTACTTCCTGTATGATTCCAATTATATGATATCTTGGAAAAGGCAAAACTCTAACTACAGTTAAAAGATTGGTGGTTGCCATGGGTTCAGGGTGAGCCGCCCGAGCTGGGTTAAGCACGGGAATTTTTTAGGGCAATGAAACTATTTTGTATAATACTTTCATAGTGAATACATAAAACTACACATTTGTCAAAAACTCATTGTACTTTCCCTCATAAAAAGTGAATGTTTATGTATACAAATTAATATTTAGAAGGTGAGGGTTCCCCAGATAGAATGCAGAATGTGACAAAAGTATCTAATTGTATCACATATGTATGAAGCAACCTCACTGAGGGAAAGGGAAGAAGAGGTGCTGACTTAAGTTACTTTGGAAATGTGTCTGTAAGACTAAAGACAAAGGCCATTTGCATAAGCATTGTACTCTGATAAATTGTTTCCTGTGAGTCTGCAAGTTAACCATTTTGATATTGCTACACATATATACCATAGCTGAATAATTTAGTAAATGGTTTGCTATGACTGGAGCTAGATATCTCACTGTTTGGGAGTTTACAGATAAGAAAGTAGAGGAGGCCAGAAGGATCCATGCGGCATGGATTAGAGTTGCAGACATCAGTATTAATTCATGTTTAGTTAATTACAGATACAAATGTTTACATATGAAAATATTTATAGAAATGTACATGTACATGGGTTAATATACACACATATATTTCCTTATTCTGACAGCTGGGAAAACCTAGTTGCAACAACATTCTTGTAGCAACAAGCATATATAGCACCCAGATATTGGCTTATAATACCTTTCTTTGGTACAAAGAACCTACATGAAATGGATACTTTCCCAGGGACATGCAGATTACCAAAAATGATCCCATTTGCATTAGACAGCTTACACTAACCAGTTTCCATGGAATGCATTTAAAAGTAAAATTATGAAGGCATTACCCTACATAAAATACCAGGCACAGATGTTTTCACAAGAGAATTCTTCCAAACCCTCAAAGACCTGAAACTTCAAATGCTTGATAAATTATGTGACAACACTGAAAAGGGAGGTGAATTTCCTACTTCCTTTTGTGAAGCAGGTGTAACAATGATACTTAAATCTGATAAAGAACAAGGAAAGAAAACTAGAGATCAGTATCACCCATGGAGTAAATGAAAATGCTTAAGAAACTAAAATATTAGCAAATGATCCAACACAACTTTTAGAAACCAGTGCACAATGCATAATTGTTGACTTACTCTAGGAATTCAAAGCAAAGAAGGCCAAGAAATCCATCAACATCATACACCATAATTTTAAACCTGGAGGGGGGAAAGTCATATGATTGTCTCCATAGATGCCAAAAGGACTTTGACAAAACGCAATTCCCGTTCAAGATAAAATACCCAAGGAAATAGGAACTGAAGGCTACTTTCCTAACATGATAAAATTTATACACCTTAGTTTCAAAGCCAGTATCGCATTAATAGGAAAACATTAGAGCCATTTCCACTAGATGAGGAAAAGGCAAGAATGCCCATTATTGCCACTACTATTTAACATTTTACTAGAGTTATCATTCAATGTAACTTGACAAGAGATATCAACTAGAAGCGTAAGAGAAAAAAAGAAATATCTCTCTTTTCAGATGGTATTATGTAATACCTCGAAATATCCAGAAAATCAGTAATACAACTAACTCAAAATTTTAAAAATCAATAAATTAATCAAATATAAACATGACATACAGAAATAGATAGCTTCAATATAGAGAGACAATAAAGAGTTAGAGAATATAATGGTAGAGAAAACATAATTTATTACAATAGTAACAGCCAAGATTTAATCTTTAGAAATACATTTAGCAGTAAATGTATAAAATTTATATAAATACAATTTAAAAACATATCTGAAAGACACAAAAGTAGATTTTAATACATATAAAGTTATCTTCTATTCTTAGATAGGATGGCCAAACATTATCAAGATGTCAGTTTTCTGAAATTTATTTCATGAATTCAATACAATCCCGGTAAATAAGGCAACTAGTGATTTTATGGAGTTATATAAATTGAAAAAAAGTACATATGGAAAAACAAATATGCAAGAAGAGCCAGGAAAATATTGAAAAACAAACTGTGAAGAGGGAAGAGTGCTACCAGACGTTAAAACATACTTTAAAGCTTCTGTAGTTAGAACTGTGTAGTACTGGCACGTGAATAGACGAATAGAGAGCGGAATGTAATGGAAAGTCCAGAGAGACTCAATTCACACGGAAAATTCATATATGACAAATGTAGCTGTTCAAATCACTGGGGTAAAGGTGGAATTTATAATAAGTGGTACAGGGACTACACAATAGCCATTTGGAAAAAAAGATAAAATTAGAGTCACATCTAACACCACACATGAGATTAAAGTTCAAATGGATTAGGGATCTAAATGTAAGAACAAAACAATGTGTATAACTACTAAAATAAAACATGGATGAATTCTTCCATAACTTTGGGTAAAGAAAAAGGCTTTGTATCTATTGTTCAAAAGCCAGAGGCAATAAAAGATTAATCAATCTGGCTACATTTAAATGAAATAAAAATTTGACTGACAAAAATACACCATAAACAAAATCAAAAGAAAACCACTGTGGTGGAAGTAAGTATTACAACATTACCAGACTAATACCCTTAATGTACAAAGAACTCATAAAAAAATAGGGACAAGGAGCAAAAATCTGATAGAAAAATAGAAAATTGACATGAACTGGAAATTCAGAGAAATATAAAAATGACCCACCAACATGAAAATATGTTCCAATTCACTCATAATTAGAAAAATGCAAATTAAAACAATGCTGAACTACCATTTGTCATGTATTACTTTGACAAACATTTAAAAATATGATAACACATCCCATTGGAGAGTCTGTGAGAACAGACACACATACAATTCTGATGGGAATGAAATTGGTATAACCTTTCTGCAGGAAAATTTAACACGATTTTAAAAACTACATATGTGCTTACCTTGTAATCCCATTTCAAGAATGTATCTTCAAGATACAGCCCTCAAAATAAGAAAATACATATACACATAGTTAATCATTGCAGCATTGTTTGTAATTGTAAAATATTAGACTCGTTTTAAATGCCCAAAAATAAAACAGTGGTTGGATAAACTATGGTAAATCCAGACAATGAACTATTACACAGCTGAAAAAAAGAATAACGAAGGTATCTATGAGTTAATATGGATTTATTTCCAGGAAACAAAGTTCAGAGAAAATGACAAAGGGCAAAAGTATTTTGATAGTATGCTACCCTTCATATCTGACAAAAGAATATATAAAAAATACAAACTTATCTGTTCTTTTGTGTAAAAGAAACAGAGAAAAGATAAACTAGAAATGAAAGCAATTGGCCACATACTGCTGGTGGCTGGGCAAGGGTGGAAAGAATGGGGGGATGGGAATGAGGTAGTAGGGATTTTACTCTTAAATCTATAGTAATATGTCACATACTCAAAAAAAGAGTAAATAATGAAAACCAAACTGGATGTGTGAGGAACATGAAAGAATACAAACTGTAACAAATTAACCTATATTTCCTTAGTAAATTTGGAAAACAGTACTTTGGATAAAGACAGAAAGACTTGTGCAACAATGCTATAATGTCATTATGTAATATTTTTTTCATAGGGGTAAGGATTAGCATTTCTAAAATGCTTTATACATATACAAAGCTTTAACAAATACGTAAATATTTTGTAGATAATGAGAGCCAGATTTCTCACTGTTGGAAAAAGAAGTTACAAAAAGAGAAAAGGAGGCTAAAATAGCCTTGTGGTATTGGATTGGAATCAGAGCTATCAGCGTGATCTCATAGTTTTTAAAGAATAGAAAGAGATTAGACAGATGATAGACAGACAGAAATATAGATGTGTTTGTAGGTTTATACATACACGTATATTTTCTAGTTTTATCCACTAAGATTGCCTTGAAGCAATCACACCCTAGTAGCACACAGCATAACTAATACCCAAATCTAAGTTTCTAAAGACTATTTTCAAAGGAAAAAAACCCAGGGATTCTTAGAGTTGTAGCTAATTGAAGGGTTGGAGAAAAGAAAATATAAGATAAACCCAGAACATCTTGTGGTTCCAGAAATAAAGTAGTGCTAAAAAATTTTTTTAAAAATGAGGAATTGTTCAAAGGACAGAGTAGTCATCTTGGTGGAGCTCCTAAAGATCAAACTGGAACAATTTGAGCCGCAAATGTATGAAGTTAGTGATGTAGTTATGAAATAAAATCCATAGGGTAAAACAAATATGAAAAAGTCTATACTAATAGAAACAAATATTTAAACAAATGTATGGGGGAGAAGAGACAGCTCTTCCTTAGACAAGAATTCCAAAAATTAAATGGAGAAGAAAACAAAGAAATAAAAATCACCATTAGTCAAACATAACAGTAAAAATGGTTGCAGACAAAATCCTCCCATGTACGGTAAAGTTAGCATGCAGAAGTTTAGAAGATAGTATATGCATAGGTTTAAAGTGTTTTTCCCCAAGGTATTAATTATTACAAAGATAGAAAAAAAGGTAACATGACTGGAGAAATCCCATAAACATCACCATTACTAAGTGGTCGAGTTCAACATTACCACTAATAAATAATAAGACGTGTTGACATTATGATGTGATGCACTGAGGGTGACACAGCGCTTTTGAGGTTGTCTAGATAAAAATACATATCTTCATTTTAATCTTGAGAATGCATCAGGCAATTCCAAATTGAGGAACCTTCTACAAAATAAGGGACCAGTGCTCTTCACAAGTGTCAAGGTTATGAAGGACAAGGAAAGACTAGGGAACTGTTACAAATATAATGTGATATTTTTGAACCCTGGATCAGGAAAAAAAAAAAAGATAATTATTGGGGAAAAAAACTAATGAAGGTCTGCAGTTAGATAATGGTATTTTGCCAACGTTAACTTCCAGGTTATTGGTAATTATATTACAGTTATTTAAGATGATAACAATAGAGGAGGCTAAGTTAAGAGTATATCAAAATTCTGTAATATTTTTGCAACTTTTTGTAAGCCTAATGTTAGATCAAAATAAAAAGTATGAAAAAATATGATACTTATGTCTCTCTTGATTTTTCACTTTCACCAGACTAAATATCGCCAGTCTCCATAAACATTTCCCATATTGTACAGGTTTTTTTTCTTCTCCTGCCCAATATCACTTTAAAGTGTCCTATTTGTTCCTATTTCTGCTAAACTGTGTTAAGAGAAATGTTTAAAAGACCAGTTTACAGCAGAGAAACATTCAAAAGATCAGCTAACAGCAAGGTAATATTTTATAAAAACATCTCCCAAGTCTTTATCCTACAGAAATAAAAATGTCATATAAACTAGCTTATAAAAACAACCTCTCTAAACTAACCAATAAAAACTAGGGAACAAGTCATTCTCATAAGCCACAAACTACAAATAGTCACCAAAAGCAACAATATGTATACAATAAAAAAAAATCTGTTTAGAAGGAAGCAAGGGATAATAAAGGAACATGAAATGATCTTGATAACCACAGAAAACAGAGATCTCTAACAAATCTTCATTACCTATGTGAGTCTTCATTTGGAATGGAGATTTGCCAGGCCTATCTGAGAAAAACAGTCAAAGTCAAAAGGAGTTTCTGAGTTCTAATTTGTGCTGAGTGAAATATGTATGAGTTTTAGCGGTTAGGAAAATATCTGAGTATTGATATATACCAGGCCCTAAAAATACTCAACTAGCTGTCCAAAACATCCTGTCAGACAAAACTCTCAAACAAGTAGACATCACTAGGAATATCAATCAATTTGTGTAGGACACGGTCAGTAGGATAAAGACCAGAGAAATTTCAGATAGTAGAGGGAGAGGGGAACAGAGTAAAAAAAGTAATAAAGACTTTCTCTAAAAACACGCCCACAATCCTATGAAATGTGTAATCCAGTATATCAAAACCAAGTAAAAATGAAATGTTGAAAACAGTAGTAGCAGTAAGAGGAAAATAAATCAGAATTACCTTAAATCAGAAAAATGATTGAACAGACAAAAAGTAACAATAATGATGTCTGAGCTCAGGAAAAATAGAAATAAAAGAAAAAACCACTTTATAAATACAGATTAAAATTAAAATTGACACCAATAAACAAATATACCAATGGACACCACAGAAAGTGTTCCAAAGAAACCAGAAGATTTAAAGTAGAAAAGAAGAAAAGAAATTAAACAGAAATGAGAAAGGGAGAAATTATGACATGATAGATTGAGAAGTTTGGCAAAATCACACCCTGAAAAGCAACTATAAAACTGGACAAAATTGTGAAAAATAGCCATTTTAGCAATCTGGAACTTGATCAAAGGAATGCAACTAATTTGAAGCTTCTTTTCTTGCAAGATTATTAGGCTTTGGGTAAAAAGAGTGCCAGTCTGTGGCACTCTTGCTTGAGGCTCTCTGCTATGACCTCCTTGCCTTAGTTACAGTAGAAATTCTGTCAGGATGGAAAACTATCAGCTCCCCTGCCAAAGGAGGCTTATTTCATTTGGAGCAGAAAGCAACTAAAAAAAAACCAATGCCCAGCAGTATCTGAAGTTGACATCCTGGTTGGGAAATCAATGAACTGGTAAACCAGTTACAGGTTTAACATGTGTAATAGGACTTGATAAATGTGACTGCATTATTCTGCATCAAGATGGGAAATATAATGAACAATGTGTGTTACATTTCAAAATGTAGACCCAGAGTTGTTTTTTTTTTTTTTTTTGTGAGGAGATCAGCCCTGAGCTAACATCCGCCAATCCTCCTCTTTTTTCCGCTGAGGAAGACGGCCCTGTAGACCCAGAGTTTTAATATCACTTATCCTCAAAGCTCAATGGCTGTAACTCAGTCACATGGCTATCCCTGAATGCTTCAAACTCTGAAGTATGTAGTGGAGTAATGTACTCAGGAATAAAAAGAAATCGGTAAGGTCATTATTTAGCAATTTCTGACACATTAAGGTTGTAATAATCAATTTGAATCCATTTTTGGCTTTTGGCTGCATAAAAATTTCAAGTTCAACCACTGCCACTTCCCCTCAGCCCACATCTGGAGAAAATAAGAAAGCCCAGGTCTCCCTGCTTTTGCATTGGTGGAGAAGTTAACTACGCCAGCCCTCACCGGTGCAAGAACACTTATCCCAGCTCTACCCTTTAACCATCGTAAAAGCCAAGCCAGTTTCGTTCCCTGTCTCCAAAGTCAATCTTAGACCAGGTTGAGAGCTTGCCCTGCTCTCCCTCAAAAACCTCACTATGTGAGCAATACACTTTTCATACCCTCCTTGTGCACGTATGGCACTGTCAGTCTCAATAAACCAAATTTGGGGTATATCGAGGGGTACATTCCACCTCTGAGGGGTTACCACAACAGATGTGAAAATGATTGTAACCACATACTCTAGAGAATACAATGGGAAGTCGAAAACAATTGAAAAGGAGGTAACAAAGGTACATTTGAAGCTTAAAAACTAGTTGTTTCTCCATTTAATAATGATTATGTGTTTGAAAATATTTTTCTATCTCCAAGTGCACTTTGCCTGAAAGGAAACTACGATTAGCATAGAGTATATCAATTAAAAAACAGTTGAATCTCTTTTATGGCTATTGCAGATGCCTAGCAAATAGTGGGCTATCCATGAGTAATATGGGTAAAATATCCTTGTACCAATCATTCACACTTTGTTTTTAAGTATATTCCTGGTATATTTGGGTTTATCAGTTGAAAAAATTTAGCCTCAATTCTCTCTATTTGTATGAAATTTGAGTGCAAAGTTTTAGGCAGGAAGGCAGGCAACCAATCATGCCAGCAAAGTGGAACACTAATAAACTCTGCAGCTGATGAAGTTGTTGAAGCAATCAATTTCACTCTCCTTCAGTTGTTTGAATCTGTTAGCTTATGTTAAAAAAGAGCGGACGTTGTTGTGCATATTGGAGTAATTGCTTCTCTTGAATTAAAAGCTTCTTAAACAATTCTCATAATCTCACTTCTTAAATCACTCTTTAATAATGTGTGTTGCTTACTTTTCACAGCTTCTGAGCACATAAGATAATTAATTCAAATAAGCCTCCAAGCCAACAAGATTTTTTTTTATTAATGTGAGATTAAAGGCTGGAAATGATTATTGCTGTGTGAATTATCAAGGTCCATTATTTTATTAAAACAGAGGTAGACTTTAAGGTATATAGGAAAATCTCTCCCTTTTCTTCTTTTTCTCTTTTATTTCTTGCCATCTTTTTCTTCATATTTCATTTCTTTTCTAAATGTGATTTGATATTTACCCTGTACTTCAAAATATGCATAACATTTTATAATTGAATTTGTCACGGTGTCTTCTCATATCAAAAATACACGTAGCTTAGTAAAGTTATAGACCATCACTTTTAGCCATTGTGTTGACCTTACAAACGGTAGTCAGTTCCCTATCAGTTTATTGAAGACAAAGATACGATTAACTATGAGTGTGATTTCATGACTAAATATCATAAAAATAACTACAGAAACAAAAATATGTTGAAGTAATACTAAATATTAATTATTGTGCTAATCATTGAAAGAAATAGAGTCGATTTTAGGTTAAAAATGGAAAATTGTTCCAAATATTTTATTTCTACTCACTCAGATGCCTCCAATGTAATGAGAGAAATGAGTAAAGGAACTAAATTCAAACCCAAGTATTTGTGAAATAAATCAAACCTACAAAAAGTATAGAATATATAATAAAATACATATACAATTTAAGAAGTAACACAGGGCCAGTAGAAGGCCAGCTGTGCGTAGTTCTCACACAGGATCACATTTTGATATCTCTCCATGTTCTTTCACACCCAGAAGTCACAACTGCCTTAAAATAGATGTTCATCATTTCCATGCATGACTTCATACTTTTATTACATATGTATATACAATTACAAACAATATGTTAGATTAAGTGCCTGGTTTAAACTTTCCACAAGTGACACAATGCACTGACTGTATTCTTTTACAAAGTTTAAAATGGTTTCTCCTGCTCACAGGTGAATCTTCTTCAAACTTTGATTTAAGGACACAAATTTGTTTAATCATGTAGTTCTGCCACACCAATATGCAGTTTTAAAGACAACTGTGTTAGTATGAGACAGGTTAAGGAAAGGAGGAGGATCAAGGGAGAAAGTGTGTGTGTATTAAGATACTCTACTACACCAAAACAGTAGAATATAATAGAGCTGATTAAACAAGTAAGGCAGATCTATACAGTGATGTGGGTTTTCCAGATACAGTGTAAATGAGAAAGGCAAGAACAGCATGAAGTATAGTATGCCAACATGTAGAAAACCGCCACTCTGTGCTTAAACCGCATTATGCCCAACAACATATAGGATGTATTGTCTAGTTTGAACTTTATACAAATGGTATCATTCTTTGTGTATTCTTTTAAAACATTTTTATTTTGTCAAAATTATATTTATGACATTTATCAATGTAGATGTTGGAATGTCAGTTCATTTATTTTTATTGCAGTATAATATTTCATTTGCACAAATTTACAGTTGGCCCTCTGAATCTGCAGGTACCACATCCGTGGATTCAACCAATTGCAGATCAAAAAGCCTATGATGGTTGTGTCTGCATTGAACATGCACAGACTTTTTTTCTTGTCGTTATTCCATAAACAATACAGTATAACAACTATTTACATTGCATTTATATTTTATTAGATATTATAAGAAATCTACAAAAGATGTAAAGTGTTTTGGAGGATATGCATGGGTTATATGCAAATACTATGACATTTTACATAAGGGACTTGAGCATCTGCGGATGTTGGTCTCTGCAGGGGTCCTGGAACCAATCCTCTGTGGTTACCAAGAGACGATTGTACCATGATTTATTTCCTCAATCTTTTATCAGTGGAAATTTTTTTTTGGTTTGTGAATTTTTTTGTTCACTGTTGCAATGAGCATTCTTTACATGTTTCCTCATGCATTTGTGAGTTGCTCATATAGAAATGACATGAAATTGCTGAGTATGTGCATCTTAAACTTTGTTAGATATATTCAAATTACTCTCCATCGTAGTTGTATAAATGTTCATGTAGAAGAGCTCATCTAGGTCACGTAATTAACGTTATATGTCATTGAAATTTTATTTTTATTTCTTTCATTGCTAATCAGATTGAGTAACATTCATATGTTTATAGTACACCAGGATTTCCTATTCTGTTAATTGTCTTTAGGAGCTTTAACTCTTAATTACTAGGTTTCAAAAGTTTATGGAATGAGAAATAATATTTTCTAATGTTACAATACACATAATTTCAAGGCCAAAAGGAGAAGAACGGTTGCAAAGTCAGCCAAATTTTTATTTACTATTTCAAAAGTTAATAATTATTCTCAAATTAATATAAGATCTGGAAGTATTAATGTTATTTAAAGAAATGGAATTAACCATCAGAAGTGAAACCTTACAAGCTAAAAGAATTTACCTCTTGAGGAATAGGCCTAGAAAATGGTTAGGAAAGTTTCTTTAAATAAGCACAGCTATAGTCACAAAATCTATATGTACGTACATGTACACACACAATTATATACACATACAATATTTTTGTAAGAATACACAAGAGATGGACAATTGCAACCACCACTGGATCTGGAAAGAGGAAAGCTAAGGGAGTGAGAAAGAAGAATGCTTATTTTTCACTGCATGTCATTGTTTTCCTTTTGATTTTTTCCTTGTGACTATATTGCCTATTAAAAAATAAATAAAATATAATTTTAAAAATCGAGTCTAGCAAGCTGTAATCAAATATGTCTTAAGTATCCCTGGAGGATAGTAGCTATTAAAATAAACTTAACAAAATCTTTAGAGCCAAGGGAAAAAAAGGAAGTAATACATAATATGCATATTTAATGAGATATGAATTCCCATATGTTGAGAACGCATGGAGGTGGTAACTTGATCTGTCATAAAGAATATCCATACTGGTAATAGGTTTACAAAAGACCTCAGATATTTTCTGGAGAATGTACTTTATATTTGTTGCTCTGGCAATAATGTCTTAAGTGAAACAGCCCATTTATTAACTTCAAAATCCTATTTTATGGATTATAAAGTTTGAGGTCATTCATCTTTCTTAACATAGACTCTCCACTTATCATTTTATAGAACATGGTGACATTGGCAATTGAAGAAATACTACTAGTCTATGTATGTGTATTTTATATTTCATATTCACATCAGGTAGATCTAATTATAGGATTTCACCTCCTTTCTTTCTTCCCTTCTGTCACTCTATGATTTCCAACGCTTCCTCAAATTTGCATGCATTGACATTTTCAACATTTCAAACATTAGACAGTTTTATTTTGCTAAGCTGTAATATGAAAGCATCTAGCAATTATGTCTCATTGATATTCAATCCTAGTAAGTGTACTTCTCAATTAAAGGCTAGCATTTATTATTTTCCAAACTGTCTCCTGGTGTGCGTTGCTGTGATACATCCTTAATTTCCATATCTATATCTAATATCTATATCTTTTACAAAGTTGTGAAGTATTATGATTCTGTAGGAACCATTTTTATGGCTTCCATATAATAGATGCAGAATTAAACTACCAGATTTTTCTGACTTTCATATTGAATTCATTTAAGAAGGAAGGCCACAATGAGATATTTTTGAAATGTTGTTTAACAATAAACTAAATATATTTGCCAGATATTTAACATGTGTCTTATTAATCACTGATTGCTGCTTTAAAAATTATCCAAATTTAGCAGCTTCAAACAACACTCATTTATTATCTCACAGTTTCTATAGATCAGAAATCTGGGAACAGTTTCGTGTCTCCCAGGGCTGAAATCAAGTTGTCTGCCAGGCTGCCATATCATCTGGAGGCTTCACCAGGGAAGATTCTGTTTCAAGGCTCATTTAGGATCTTGGAGGAATTCATTTTCTTGAGGTTGTATAAATGAAGTCCCCATTTTCTTGCTATCTGTAAGCTGAAGACCCTTCTGAGTTGCTAGAAACCACCCTTAGGTCTTCACCACGTGGCCCCCTCCTCTCACAATATGGCAACTTGCTTTTTAAACACCATCAAGAAGATTATCTGTTGTTGTTTCTAATATCTTTTAAAGGCTCAATTGATTAGGTCAGGCCCACCCGTGTGATCAAAGAGACATGATTAACTCATATCAGCTGCAAAATCCCTTCTCTTTTGCTATTTAAGGTCATTTATTCATGGCGATTTTATACTATCATATTGATAGGCCCCATTCATACTTAAGGAGACAGGATTATATGAGGAGTGTATACCAGGGGGCAGGAATCCTTGTGACCATTTTAGAATTCTGCCTACCATAGTACCTTATTTTGTTGTTACTACCTGAAATGTGAATTACTTTGGTCTTTGTTTATTCAAGTGTTAAAAAGGCTCAGCACACATTTATACGTCAGATACAGTCCAGAATCTAGAGTAACTATAATCTCAGCCCTCACAGCATTATAATGCTTTTACTCCAAGGGAGCCTCACGGATCATACTGAAATGAAAAAATTGGATGCCTGCAGAAATTTCTTCACAATCCTTACCTCAGCCCAGTGCTCAGCATAGCCTGTTGGAACTTGTGCACCTATGCTGGGAACAGTTGCTGCCTCAACAAGAATAGTGAATCTGTTCTTGATGCTGCTCCTCACCTATGCAAATACCTGAAGTGTTTACCTGTTTGCTTTCAAGCCCTCTTATCTTTTTAATTAAGTCCTGATTCCTGCTTGTTGTGGATTTGCGTGTACTAGATATTTTGACTGTGATATCATATTTTAATATTTTCTCCTGCCTAGACATTTTATTTCTCTGTGACCTACAATTGCAATAAAAGTAAACCTTGGGCATGATTGGCTTACCTAGTTTGGATCTCAAATTCCTATTCAATTCTTAAAAAAATATTGTCCAGTCTTTTGAACACAGATTCTTTCCCAACATGAGTGTATGTCCTCTTGTGCCACCTTCCCTCTCTCCTCCAAAAAAGGATTTTGGTGGATTTTCTGATGTGGGATAAGTAAAACATGAAATATAAAAGTCAATGTGCTCTTTTCAATCTCAGTCTCTTTTCCCCTTTCTTCTTCAGAGTTTGAACAACAGTCTTGTTCTTTACGTTACAATTCAGTACTTTTAGAACAAAAATATTCTGCTTCTCAGCTGAGCATATTCCTGAATCTATTTACTCACTTTTTCCTCTCACCTTATTTTTTAGATTTATCAGAGGGAGCCAAGAGGTCAGGCCTTACACACTAATCAAGGGACAGTTGAAGAAAATGAAAAACCTAGTTTTTAACTAGTTATGTTGACACAATTACTTGTGATTCTGCTCTTAACTGGACTTTAGTATACTCAGTATATTCTTGGATCAATGGATTTAACTTTTCTTTTTTGGGTCTCCTTTTAGTCAAATATAAAATTTATTTTCTATTGTAAACAGTTACAAATATTTTTTAATGATTCTGCATATTGACGTCTCTAAAGATTCTTTCACTTTATCTTTATTCTTAAGAATCTTAATATGCTTTTCCTTTTCTTTCCTGTCCATTTCCTTTTATTTGTTCTCTTTACTACTTCATTCTTTATGTTTTTCCACCTTCACGAAGAAGAAATTTCTTGGATACACTTACAATTCCTCTTTCCTTCTCAAATATCTCAGTCTCCTTCAGTTGTATGACTTGAGAAATTTGATTCATGAAAAAAGAAATGAAACCACAAATAAGATGCCTAGGAGTGCATAAATAAGAGTGAATAAATATTCAAAAAGTTTGAATAATGTTTACTATTATTGTTACGAGGAAAGGTATAAGATTTATGTATTTTTGACATCATTTATAATAAAGACGATCTAGAACACGCTCCTTACTTTAGAAAATTTCTTATTTGAATTTAGATTAAAATATTGATATTATTTAACGAATAATAAAAATTATAACAAAAAATAATAATTATATGTTCCATATCACTGTAAGGAATGGAGTGATAGAGTATATTGGGAAGGGGAACCATATCTCTCAAATTGAAACTTTGGCTATTTTGATTTTGAGACTATCCAAGAATAATGCACTTAGAAAGGTAAATATGTGGGATAGGTCTGCAGGTAAAACCTGTGCTTATAAGGTGATCAAAGAGAAAATAATTGATACTTGAAGTAGATAGTGTTAAAGTAGATTAAGTACTGATAGACAAATTAAAGGAAATAAGAGCTGAGGGTATTATATAAGGACGTTGAATCAAATTACTCAGCCTGAGTGTCCAAGTTGATAGATGAAGATGTCACAACACATCACAGTTTTAATACATGATCTATTTTGTTTAATTGGAAACCATAGACTAGTCACTTAACCTCTCTAAATAAAAGTTTTCTCGACTGTAAAATTGATCATACTTACATCAAAAAATTATTTATGAGGAAGTTTGGACTTCTGTACATGGCTATGCAACCTGAGGATACAATATATATTTTTTTGGAGATGACCATGTCAATAAATGAAGGCAGACTATACTGAATTAACCATATATATATAATTTTTTATATTTTCATCATTAAGTATCATTACATAGATTTATATATTTTGTAATTATTCTTTTCATAGCCAACTGAAGTACAGCACTTTTGCCTAAGTGAATGTAAACCAGAATGAAATTACATATCATTGGATTAATTTTTTTTTATTTAACCAGAATTGGTAGTGAAGTGATTAAAAGTGGATTTATAATGAAATATTAGACAACAGCATGAGTTGCACAGTATGAAATAATTTCAACACAGTAAAACTATTGTGGATATGGCAATGTTTATATTTTTTAGAATTCCTCTAAGGGAAGGAGTCACAGAGTTTTAAAAATTAAATCAAATTTAGATCTGAAATACTCAGAGAAGGATACCAATCTCCATGGGAGATGGATGGATACCAAATGCTCACAATTGCCCATTTGTTACTCTCTGCTTTGTCTTGACCAAACTTTAGTCAGGCTTTTCTCCTTCCTACTGGCCCCTGAACTCTGCTTGCCTCCAAGGATAAGCAGGAACTAAAAAGTTGAGTGGGCTCCCTTGTCAGCTTATCATGAGAATAATAGTCTGACTATTTCATGACACTCTTCTTGTCAGACCCTGCCTCAATTCTCCTTATTTACTCACCTTCCCCTTACCTACTACCTACTTCTTCCTATAAATGGAATATCTCTGTATTTGATTTTGAGACATTTGCTGTTCTTAACTTTGGATCATTCTCCCTGTTGCAATAGACTTTCTAACTAACATCTCCCTGGCTAAGTCCAGATTTGTTTTTATTTGGAAGAGGATATTGTATTAAACATAATCAAGGTAACATATTTTGGAAAAGTAATGATGATAACCTTGTTAAACAATTTTAGACCAAAGAAAACTGAGATGTCACATACTGAACATTCTCGTTGTAGAGTGAAAGAATGTCATTTTAGAGAAACCAAGAGAGTTTAGTAACTTGCCTAAGCTGACCAAATTAGTAGCATATCTCAATGAAACTCTCCTAATACTCAATTTAGTTCACCTATTACCAATATAAGCAAAACTTAAATTTGCTTAACATTAACCTCACTAATTATTAATTTTCTTAATGTTATTTCTAAAATGTGGTTATCATTTTATTTTGTTTTGCTCATCCATATTTACTATGTAACATAAATTATTCGAGGATAAATTGTGTGAATGATAAAAGAAGCAAAATATATATGTATATCTATGTGTGTATACATATTTATACGTATGTGTATACATAGGGATCTATGTATCTATCATCTAACAATATCAAGAGAGAGAAACAAAGACAGACTACATCCTACATTCAGACCCAAAATCCTCATCTAAGAATCTGAAAACAAAAAACTTCTGACCAAAAAAATTGTTTTTATTACTGATTTATTACAAAGTCTGATTTGACTTGAACTTAATGTACTTTTATTCCAGATATTGTGATTATTCACACACTTCCTTGAAGAAACATGTTTGATGGAAGGGTACCATCCTAGACTGTGAAGGTGATATCATAAAATGTAAATACATACACCTATTACTTTCATTTCTAAAATCCAAAAACATTCTGAATTAAAATTACATCTACATCTAATGTTTTAGGATTAGGCTTTGTAGACCCACATGTATTTTACATGCACATACATAAAGCTATGTTTATTGAGTTTCTTTTTAAATGAGATAGAATGCAGTGAGGGTATCTAATTGTTTCTAATGACCATTCATGAAATTGCTTCACTAAGTAGTAGAAACATTTTGTAGTTTGAAACAACGTTTGTATTTTGTATAGCTCTCAGAATAAAATACCCTTTCAAGAAGTGAATGCCTGAAATGTTCTTTTTTCATGTGAAAAATTATGATAGATTTTCATAGTAGTCAATGAGCTCTCAAAATATAAAGATAAAAATCAAAGAAGCAATTCACCATAAAACTTTGATACTTTCACATTTTTTATTTTAATTTGTACAAGCATTTAAAATATTTTAATGTTCCACATTATTTTTTTAGTGTTTCTTTTGTTACTGCACTTAATTGCTAAACATTATTTCTTGTTTTGTCTTTCACTTCTTTTGAAAAATAGAACATGTTTCCACAGATACACTCATATTTTCTTTACTTACTGATATACTAATACGGATAAAATGATTTGGAAAAAGTTCTTCTATATCTGTTCTCTTGTAAAATCTGTGGCCCCATGAAATCCCTAACACTTCACTCTTGAGTTATATGTAGTTCCTCATCCAATCACAGACACAGGTGACCAAATAAACACGGAATCTATATCTATATGGAATCTCTCTATACGGAGATTCCTCTATACGGAATCTCTCATCTTCCCCAAGTATGTCAGAGAACAGAGCTGAACATATAACTTTTCTCAGAAGGGTGATCCCAAAGACAGAACTTAGCAAGTCCTATTTCCCATCACACATGTTCTTTTACAATGTAAACTTACCTTGTAAGTAAGTTTATACCATCAAGAGGTGGTCATCTATGTCAATTCCCGTTGAATCTGGGCATACTTCTGACTATAGTATGATCAAAATAACACTTTATATGGCTTCTGAAACTAGGAGGTAAAAGGCCATGCAGCTTTCACCTGATTATCTTTGGACATTCACTCTGGGAAAATCCATACACTCTGAGACTGCCATGCTGGGGAGGCTATGTATTGGTGCTCCAGTCAACAGCACTAGCTGAATTTCCAGCCAAGAGAAAGCATCGTCAGCCAGCCATGTGAGCAAGCCATTATGAATGCCCAGCCTACTCAAGGCCCCAGATTATTGTAGCCCCAGTTGACATCTACTGAAATAACATGAGACGTTCTAAGTGAGAGTTGTCCACCAGTGTCCTGCCCAAATCCCTGAGCCACAAGAGTCCAAGAGCATAATAGAATCGTCACTGCTTTAGACCACCAAATTGAGATGGTATGGGATTCACCTACAGCAATTTAGAAAAATATTTTAATACTAGTAGTTTTTATAACGACACTATTTATTAATAACATTATTATGCCCTTTTATTCAAGGAAAATCACAAATATGCATGATAATGAAAATATATGTTTGTGGTGTGGCAAACAGTTTTCATTTATATGTATCAAAATTTTAAATGTAATTCATTTTATGACTTTTTTTTAAATTGCTAACATTTATTGAATTATCCTATTATGCCAGTACTTGATTAATCACTTTTTATTAATTTCCTTATTTGATATTTGCAAGAAACATAAATTAAGTGTTATTTAACTGATGCAGAAATGGATATTTGAGAGGATAAATATCTTTTCAAAGATAGCACACCTGGCAAGTGACAGATCTAGCAAATCTTAAAAACCTTTAGTTTTCAAACTATAGTGTATTCAGAAAAGAAAGTCATCATAATGGCTTAATGTTGTAGTAGATATACTGTATACATGTTTTATAAAATAACATAGCTTTCCCTTCTAGTACATTCTTTCATTTTCTGCTCCTACTTCTCATTAGAGTATATTTTTTATGTTCTTCGTAAAAAGCATGCTTAGTTTATGTGCTTGTTTATTTTGTACAAATGAATGGCTTTTGAATTTTGTGCTGAACAGGTGGCATTAGCCAATCAGTTATGGTCTGAGATATTAAAGAGGTCCAGCTGTCAGACAGTGGGAGAACTATGAAAATGTTGCCTGTGGTAAGATTACTCATTTATCTTTGCTGCATATTTAGAAACCAAGGGTTATTTAAATAATTTGTGTTCTGTGAACCTTGACAAATGTGGCAATATAGTGTGGCTCACATACTCAAGGGTACATTTAAGGACGTTTGGAAAATGAAATTTATATCCTATTTTGAATACAATTTTCTTAGTATGTATAGTTTTGAAAAAAAAATAAATGCTAGGCATCTTGGTGGCATGAATATAACAGACATTTTAGATTTAGACTGTGTTAAATGTGAAAGGACATTGTGTTGTTATAAACATCCTAAAAGAACACATTTTGGTAAGAATAATATTTCTATTTGTTAATCCACTTGTGTAGTTGCAAACCACATTAATAGTCTTTACTGATTAGTTAAAAAAATAAACTCCTTAGAAAGTGGGTTGACTTTTAAAATATGTCATAGAATCAATTTTACTTTGAGGTAGGTTGTGATTTTTAAAATTTTCACTGTACTTGGTTTCTAGACAGCAAAGCAAAAACCAAAATACTTCACGATGAAGAGTTTTTTGAGAACAGGTTCTCTTCTAGATACAATAGTAAAATGCAATAGGAAACAATTAAAGCATATTCTAAAGAGATGAAGACTTGCAATCAACAATTGTCTTATCTCCATTTTCTCTGGGGTTGCATAAAATTCCTAGAGGCTGATGCATTGACAAATCATAGGTGATTTTTAACGATATTTCATCTAACCTATCATTTCTTTTGGTAACAGCTCATTGATTCCTCACTACTGCAAACACCCCTTGCATGACAAGCTTTTTCTTGCTGATTTTCATGGAGCTCTCCTTCCCATGAGCAAGCATTCTGCTATTCCAATTCCGTGCTAGGGTGAGTGAAAATCTGTAGCCATTTTACGCTTTCTACAAATGTGCCATATACTTATTTCTTTTGGGGGAACCTGATACTTCTCCAGGATGCTATTAGACGAAGAGAGCACACATTCTCATCTCTTTTAAATATCAAAAAATGGGAATTCTCTAACCTACCAGTAGACCACCAATGTCCAAGCTCTGAAAGAATCTCCTTCAATTCCAATCAACCCGTAATTTTAGATAAATTTTTTCTATTATTGGTTAACTTCTTTTCTCTATAACAGCAATTAACAATTGGGATTTTTAATTAAACATACAATGCTATTTACAACAGCACCACAGAATGAAGTTTCTAGATATAAATCTAACAAAACATGTATAGGATCTACATGCAGAAAACTATAAAACTCTAATGCAAGAAATCCAAGAAGATCTAAAAACATCGATAGTTATTTGTGATCATGGAAAATTCGATATTTTAAAGGTATCAATTCTAACTTATCTGTAGATTAAACAGGGTCCCAATGAAAATCCAAGCAAGTTATTTTGCAGATATCAAAAAACCGATTTGAAGTTTATATTCAAAGGGAAAAGATCCAAAGGAGCCAACACAACAGCAAAGAGGAACTAAGTCAGAGGATTGACACTATCGCAATTCAACACTTACCAGTTAAAAATTAGCAAAATATATTATTAGGTAACTCACCAAAGAAAATAGGCAGGTGGTAAATAAACAAGAACAATGCTCCTCATCATTCGTCATCGTGGAATTGCAAATTAAAACAACGAGGAGACATCGCTACCCACTAATTAGAGTAGCTAAAATGCCAAACGCTGGTGAGAATAGAGGGCAATAGGAACTGGCATTGCTTGTGGGAATGCAAAATGATACAAGCACTTTGGAAGACAGTTCATTACTCCCTTACAAGCTAAACATAGTTTTACCGTATAATTCATCAGTTGTGCTCCTAGATATTTACCCAATCCGTTGAAAACCTGTATTCACACAGAAACTTGTGTGGTAATATTTATAGTAGCTTTATTTATAATCACCAAAACTAGAAGCCACCAAGATATTGCTCAAAAGGTGAACAGATAAACAGACCGTAGTATACCCATACGAAGGAATATTTTTTATCAATTAAAAAATGAGCTATAAAACAATAAAAGTAATGAAGGAAACAGATGCATTTGATAAGTGAAAGACGCGTTTAAAAGACTACATACTGCATGATTCTAACTCTACAACATTTTAGAAAAGGCAAAATTATTAAGACACTAAAATGATTAGTGGCTGCTAGAATTTGAGGTGAGAGATGAACATGTTGAAATGCAGGGGCTTTTTAGGAGAGTAAATTTATTTTGTAGGATACTCTAATAGTGGATAAAAGACATGATGGACTTGTCAAAACCCACAGAACTTTACAACACAAAGAAAGAATCTTAATGTGTGCAAATGTACAAAAAAGTCATGTAGGGTCATGGATCCCAGGAGCCCTGCAGCCTGAGACAAGAGAATCTAGCTGTATGACAAATGTATGAGAAAGTCTCCCTGAGGGTCATAGGGGGAGGGGTGATGACTGACGGATCTCTGGGAACGAGTGGAGTCTGTAAGGAACTGCACATAAGCACTATACACTAGTTGATAAAGTAGTTAAGAGAGTATAGTTTAACAGTTCATATAGTGCTATACATTTATATGAGAATGGAATATTTAAGTAGAAGGATGGCAGATGGTGGGAGCCACGTTTGTCAATGTGGCATTGACAGTGTGCAGATAAGCAAGATGAGGAAACTAGAATGATTCGTGTGGTAATGAATTAGAATTGGAGACATCTCTATGAACTCATGTTTAGCTTAATAAAGGAATAGATGCTTACGTATAGAAATATTTATAGATATTTGCATATACATGGATTTAAAAAATGTGTATTTTTTTATTTGTCAGCTGAGAGGACCCAAAAGAAATGACACCCCAGAAGGAGTAAGATCCTGGATCTTGGTTTCCACTGCTATTCTCCAACAAAAGGCAACAGGGCTCCTTGAAGAAATGGCTGATTTGAGGATTAGAGAAGGAAATATGCAAGATGAGCCTGGAGCACTTGGTAGTGCAAGAAAGTAAAGTGCTCAAAATACTTGATAGCGGTACATTCAAAGAGCGCAGGAGACAATTGAAATTGCTCCTACAGGCCAAAGCTGAAACAATCGGAGCAGCAAAATAAAGAAAGTGGCATTCGGTTCTAACAGAAAATATAAAATAAACATCCATGAGTCTGGACTGATACAAATAAATGATTGAATAATTTAGTAAACGGTAGAGAAGATACAAATTCCATGCAGAAGAATTTCACGTAATTTCTGCGGCTATTCCACCCTCAAGGAGGAGGAGCATAACCGTGTGAGCTGTGCATAGTGTGACTATAAAAGCGTCAGCCGTGCGTAGTGACTTCCTTCCAAAACAGACAGTATGGGGGACCCGGGGAATTAAGTAACTTTACTGTGGAGTAACCCAACAACCATTACCTCAGGTGATCAAGGCCAGAGTCATCAGTCATAAATCACGTTGATAGTATGTACCTTTGATGTGGTGTGATGAAAATAGCACTTTACCTCTGTGTTCTTTCTCCCCCAAAACTCATAACTCCAGTCTTACCGTGAGAAAAACACTAGACAAATTCCAATATGGAGGCTTCCTACAAAATATGTAATCAATATTTCTCAAACTGTCAAGGTTGTCAAAAACAAGGAAAATATGAGAAACTGCCACAGATAAGAAGGCATGACAACTAAATGATGAGACGTGACAATTAAATGTAATGTAAATGTTGTATTCTACATGGGCACCTGGAAGAGAAAAAGGACAACAGTTAAAAACTTATGAAATCTAGGTACACTATGGGCTGGACTTAATAATAAGGCATTAATATTTGTTCAT
This sequence comes from Diceros bicornis minor, assembly GCF_020826845.1. Classification (NCBI taxonomy): domain Eukaryota; kingdom Metazoa; phylum Chordata; class Mammalia; order Perissodactyla; family Rhinocerotidae; genus Diceros; species Diceros bicornis. Next base: position 49,947,135 of record NC_080747.1, read on the forward strand.
TACTCATGACAAATATATCATACTAATATAAGATGTTAATGATTGAGGAAACTGAGAGTGGGGTACGTGGGAACTCTCTGTACTATCTTCTCAATTTTTCCTTACATCTAAAACTGTTTCAAAAAATGAAATCTGTAAAAAAATAGAATTACCGAAGGGAAAATATACTAGGATAATTCAAAAATATTTTCTATTATAGGATTATTGCAAAAATGCCAATGAATTTTCTATATAATCAAATTCTCTATGCATAATTTATATATAGTAAGATTTAATAACATCATATAAGTGAAACTTCTGGGAAATAAATCTCTGTCGATGATTTCTTTCAAGTTACTTACTTATTTACGAACAATTTCCCTTATATATTCCAGACCTGCCCACAATAAACTTCTGTAGATATGAATGAAGAAATTCTGACACTCTATTTTGAACACAGTTAAGGGGAAATTGCCCCAGGACTGTCATAAAAAATAATTTTAAGACCAGTAATGCTGATTTTAAGTCTGAAAGGAGTAACTCACTGTGTAGAAGAATAATTACTTTGTATGGACCATAAACACCTTTAGAGTACTGAAATGGAGAGTGGCGTAAGATATGAGCTTATAATTTGGGCTTCTACAATTCTAACAAAACTTAATCTGTGAATTCAAGCACAATAGTAACTAGAGTATATTTCTATGAGCCATAAGAAAGACAATAGTCAACCATACTCACCCATCAGTGTCTTTGTACATTCAAATGGTTGGTATGATCATTTTTTGCTTTTGCAGGGAAAGAAAGGAAAGAAAGAAAGAGTCTTATACTGTATCCAAGTCAACATAGTCACCCATCCCTGATTCCAGGATGGAAATGTCATCTGGCCTGGTATACATTCTCCAAATATGTTTTGGCTTGGGTAAATTTTAAATATGTGTTAGGCACGGCCACTTACAATCAATTGAAGGAAGATACACTCTTAGACAGTCACAACAATTTGATATGGCAGAACCAACACTGTGGAAATAGATACTTTATAGCAGTATCACTCAAAACTAAATGATTATACTAAGAAGAGAAATAGCTTTGCTTTATAAAACCTTAACTCCATTCCTGGATCATGGTACATAGCACACTTCCAGGAAAACTATCCCAGTTAAACTTGGAAAAGGGAAAAACAAACAAACACAACAAGCATACTAAATTTCAGTGTATCTTACTTTAAGTCTTAAAAATACTTCATTAGTTTCTACATTATTTAGAGCGAAAAGAACTAATAAATTGATATCTCAACTAGCTTTTACGTGTTAACCAAATTTTAGAGACATTATGAAGCTTGTTCTGCTGGATCACCTAACTGTACTTAAAATTTGTCTTTATTGAAGAATAAAAACTTTTTGGACAGGTTGTAAAGATTTAGTTCAGTGGACAGAAATAACTGTTGACTATCCTAAGTTAATATGGTAGCAAATATAGAACAAACAGAAATTTTTTTTGTAGTGTTTTAAACTACTGGGATTTTTAAAAATTATTTTATTGAGGTCATATTGGCTTATAACGTTGTATAAATTACAGGTGTACATTGTTATATGTCAGTTTTTGTATATGCTGCATTGTGTCTATCACCAATAGTCTAGTTTTTATCCACCACTATACACATGTGCCCCTTTACTCCTTTTGCCCTCCCCCTACCCCTTTCCCCTCTGGTAATCACCAATCTGTTCTCCCTATCAAAGGGCAAGGGATATGAACAAACATTTTTCCAAAGAAGATATACAGATGGCCAACAGACACATGAAAAGATGTTCAGCATCACTAATTATTAGGGAAATGCAAATCAAAACTATAATGAGATATCACCTCACACCTGTCAGAATGGCTGTAATTAATAAGACAAGATATAACAAGGTATAATAAGACAAGATATATCCAAGAAAGGATGCAGAGAAAAGGGAACTCTCATATAATGCTGGTGGGAATGCAAACTGGCACAGCTGCTATGGAAAACAGTATGGAGATTTCTCAAAAAATCACAAATAGAAATACCATATGATACAGCTATTCCACTTCTGAGTACTTATCTAAAGAATATGAAAACACTAATTCAAAAAGATGTATCCATTCCTATGTTCATCGCAATATTATTCACAATATCCAAAATGAGGAAACAACAAAAGTGCCCATCAATTGATGATTGGATAAAGAAAATACAGTGTATAACTACAGTGGAATACTACTCAGCCATAAAAAAGACAAAATCATGCCATTTGCAAAAATGTAGATGGACCTTGAGGGTATTATGCTAAGTGAAATAAGTCAGATAAAGATAAATACTATATGATTTCACTTATAACTGGAAGATAAACAGAAATTATTTTAATGGGTTGATAACTTTGTACATGATAGGTTGTGATGAGAAAATAGCCATTCTGAGATGCTTCCCAGACATTTTACAATATGACAACCGTGCTCTCATCCAGAGTCTGGACATTTAGATAAGGGCTTGAGTTTAGGATTCCCGCCACAAGTTCCCATTTTGCTTTTCCTGGGACATCTCTTAAAATAACCATTGGGAGTTGACCCCATGAAAAGTCAGTGACTACCACCCCAAAAACCTTATAACCAACAGATGCTTGCTACCCTGAGCTCTATATCCTGCTCTCTACTGACCTGGGACAGAGGACTGCCCTTCTCCCTAGCTCATTACCCACCCTCCCACCATTTCTGGCATCCGTGAGTAATAAATCTTGTGACTTTACTTCCTTCATGAGTAGACTGAAAGCGTGTCTCCAGTCAAAATAATCCCGGGGTTTTCACTTCCCCAAAGTGGGAGCTTGGATGCTGAGGGAGCTGCCTGCAGACCCTGGGTTGGGGCCTTGTGCCTCCTCATTCAGCAGGTCATAATCTGCATATTCTTAATTTAATACACTAGCTATGGGCCTCCCAGTACATATGTGATTTTTATGGTATATGATAAAACAAATACTTTATTTTCCCATTCAGTTTCATTTAAAATCAACTACTACCTCTGAATCAACAGATAAAGAAGGGAACTACTGTGCCGGTTGGGGTGATTGATCCTGACTATCAAGAGGAAATTGGACAACTACTCTGTAATATAGGTAAGGAAGAGTATGTCTGGAATACAGGAAATCCCATAAGGTGTCTCTTAGCATTACCATAGTCTATGATCAAGGTCAATGGAAAACTACAATAACCTGATCCAGGCAGGACCACTAATGGCTCAGACCCTGCAGGAATGAATGTTTGGGTCACCCTGCTACGTAAAGAATCACAGCCAGTTGACGTGCTTTCTGAAGGCAAGGGAATACAGAATGGATAGTAGATGAGGGTGATCATAAACACCAGCTGCAACCATATGACCAGTTACCGAAATGAGTGCTGTAATTGTCATGAGCATTTCCTCCTTAGTTTGTTATAAATACATTTGTGTATATGTAACTTTGTTTTCTTTCTTTAACATAAGATGTACTGACTTTATATCATAGTATTTAAGTAATGTTAATTTTACATCATAGTGTTTAAGTTACAGCATATCAAGGAGAAGAGTAAACATCACTCAAGGAAATACCTCCTCTTCTGAGGAAGAGAGTTAGTGATTTTTGCTTGTACACGGAATAGTTGTATCATTTTAGGCTGAATTGTGATCTTGTTATTTTCTCTTTTTGCAAATTAAGTATGGCCTAAGGAGATGCATATAGGTGCCAAATTGACAAGGGGTGGAGTTGTCATGGTTAATTTTATGTGTCAAGTTGACTGGGTTACAAGGTGCCAGATATTTAGTTAAACATTACTTCTGGGGGTGTCTGTGAGAGTGTTTCTGGATGAGATTGGCATTTGGATTGGTAGACTGAGTAAAGCAGATTGCTCTCCCCAATGTGGGTGGGCCTCATCCAATCTGTGAAAGCTTGAATATAACAACAAAGTGGAGAAAGGAAGAATTCCCTCACTCTGCCTGACTGTTTGAGCTGGACATTGGTCTTCTGCTGTTCCTAAATTGGATTTACACCATCAATTCTCCTAGTTCTCAGACTTTTGGCCTCAGACTAGAACTATACCACCAACTTTCCAAATTTCTTTTAATAAATCTGTTGACTCTGTTTTTCTGGAGAACCTTGACTAATACAATGTACTGTCACCAAAAATATTATCACTTTTTGCAAAATCTTATATATTTACATAGTATGTTCAGATCAAAGGGGAAAACAGAAGTACTATCTCATAAATCATCTCTTTTCATTTATTTTCCTTTTTTCATATGAGACATTTCTAAGTGCTTCATGAGGAGTTGGTAATATACTTTCAAACTCCCTCTAGTGAAATTTTGTTTTTCTGTTTCTTTTTAAATTTTTACTTATTGACTATAACAGTTACGATATTAAGAAATATTCTGTGAGGCGAAAGGATTCAGTCATTAAGACATATCACTTTCTTTTTGTTTCTTCTTTAAAAATATGGACATCACTCTTCGTGTTTAGAAAAACAAATATCATATGGAATGTAATTTAGAGAGAGAATCTGGTATTTTTATTGAAAATGTGATCTCTTTGTGTCAGTAAAACAATTTACCCATTAAAAACATGTTCATAACATCTTCCTGTAAAAATCCAAGTAAAAAGCAGTATAAAAAGAAATAGGAGTTTGGCAGTGTGGAGCTTACCCCATTTAATTTAGACCAGGAGATTTATCACTAGCCTGAGAGGTTTTGAAATTGCCTTATTCATCAGCTTTATTTTCTGTCAAATTGAAATCATTATCTTTTTTTTTTTCTGAGAGTACTTCCAAAAGAGTATTGACTATCTTAGCTATTAAGTATATAGAAAATTTCCCACTCTCTCACTGACTGGAAGATTTTAAAGAATATGGATTCCTTGGGAAACATAGCATTACACACAGGACGTTATAAAATTTCTTTACATGCTCTCTGTCTCTGAGATCTTTTCAGTCTGTCATTTTATAGACAGGTCAGGTTTTTGTCCATTTTTCTCACTCATATTGTGCTATATACCACATTTGTGGGTATTGTAGTCTTAACTTGAAAGCAGAAAGGATTAATATTTACATTTCTAAACAAGATTATAATACTAGCATATCAGAACTCTAATTGACTTAATCAAAATGGAATTTTTGGAAAAAATCCAGAGAGGCTCATTAAAGGTATGTAGGGACTTAATGTATAAAAATGTGGAGGTCTTCCTGTCACATTAATTTGGCATGTAACATGTAATTCAAAACACTAACAGTACTATATGATTAAATAAAATATTGAACCAGTGGATATGGAAAAGAGATTGTATTCAATTAACTATTTTATTTCCCTTTATTTAGGAACTTTATTGCTGTGTAAGAATTTATCTACACATAACATGATAAAACCATTAATTATAAAAGATTGGCAATTTATACACATTGATCATCAGTCATAACAGATTTTTTAAAATATCTTTAACAAAGTGTGATGGTTAGTTTTATATGTCAACTTGTCTAGGCTATATTACTTATTTAGTCAAACACGAATCTAAGTATTGCTGTGAAGGTATTTTGTAGATGTGGTTAGCATCTACAATCAGTGGATTTTAAGTAAAGATTACCTTTGATAATGTAAGTGGACCTCATCCAATTACTTTTTGCTTAAGAGCAAAACCTGAGGTTTTTATGGAGAACTTAACTGAACCCTAACTGATACACAAAGGTAATTTTATCTTTTGTTTTATGTTTTCTTCTGTTTCTTACCTTTATTTTATTTTATTTTATTTTTGGTGAGGAAGATTGCCTCTAAGCTAACATCTGTGCCCATCTTCCTCCATTTTGTATGTGGGATGCCACCACATACACACCACATACACCATCATACCACAGGATGGCTTAATGAGTGGTGCATTGGTCCATGCCCGGGATTTGTTTTTTTGTTTGTTTGTTTTTTATTTAAAATTCTTTTTTTTAATTATGGTAAAACACACATAACATAAAATTTATCATCTTAACCATCTTAAACATTTTTAAATGTACAGTTGTTTTTTTTTTAATTTTTTGTTTATTGCAGTAACATTGGTTTATAACATTGTAAAAATTTCAGGTGTACATCATTATACTTCTATTTCTGCATAGATTACATCATGTTCACCAACAAAATACTAATTACAACCCATCACCACACACATGTACCGAATTATCCCTTTAACCCTCTTCCCTCCCCCCTTCCCCTCTGGTAGCCACCAATCCAATCTCTGTCTCTATGTGTTTGTTTATTGTTGTTATTATCTACTACTTAATGAAGGAAATCATACGGTATTTGACCTTCTCCTTCTGACTTATTTCACTATGTATTATACCCTCAATGTCCATCCATGTTGTCACAAATGGCTGGATTTCATCGTTTCTTATGCATGCCCGGGATTTGAACCTGCAAATCCCAGGCCGCTGAAGTGGAGCATGCGAACTTAACCACTACGCCACCGGGCCAGCCCCTGTTTCTTATTTTTTTTGGTAATACATACTTTTAAAATTTGTTTATAACAAAAATGAAGAATGTGAAATTCTTCAATTCAGAAATATCATTAATTTTTCTCAATAAATTTTCAATATCTTAAATATCTATTACTATGTATTACAGTTGTGCACTTATTGTATAAAAGCTACTCTAGCTTTTTTAACTTCTCTTAAGTGTTACAGTAAATCTAATTGAGATTTTTGTATACTACAAAAGTTTTCCAGAATGTATTCAGTAAACAATGACATGTTTTTGTAGACCTCTTCTGTTCATCCTTATTTTCATGTATCTGTGATTTGTTTTTTTAGCCAATGTACAATAATTGTTTCCCAGATATATGAGGATATTTTTGAGAATTCATAAAATTATTTTAATGACCCCAATGTCTCTAGAAAGAAATGGTATATAAATAAAATATATTTACTATCTTGAAAGGTTCCTCTTAGAATTGCCACATAAATGTAACTAAATTTTACAAATTGGTGTTTTTGCCTAATAATTATCTAAGAATCTCTTCTCTCTATTTAATAAAAATATATCAGTTACTTTTTGGTTGTTTTGATGGAAGCCCCATCTTCCTCAGCCATGCTCATTAATCCAAAAACTTCCTCTTGTGAGTCTCCACTTAAAATTTCCATTTTTCTTTAATCTATTATATCTAGCAAATTCCTTAAGAATGCACCTCTTTTGAAAGAAGAGTCATATTAATCTATTACTTTTTAAGATACGTTCTTTCATACAAATAAGGGCAGTGTACTGGAGTGGTTATGAGCAAGTGTTCCAGAGTTAAAACTAACTCAGTGTTCAGGTTATTACCTACTCATTCTAAATTTTTGAGAAATTTAATTAGGCTCTATCAAAGCCTGGATTACCTCAAGTGTAATAGTCATAATAAGAATGTTTACTACCCAGGCTAAGTAGGTTCCCTAAGGACTGGCCAGGGTGAACTTCCTGCCAGGTTAATGTTATCACACTTTCAGATCTGTTCTCAGAATACATTAGTAGAAGACATCTGAAAATAAATATCCAAATACATACTTTAAGAAAATCTCCACGCCATCATATGACTCATTTATCTCCCAAATGTGAGAACTGATGAAGCCAAAGAGTTGGGGGTGCTGAGATACTTTTACTGAACAACAAAGCTGTCTGCTGGTCATGTCTGAAAAGCCCGTCTATTTACACTTTCTTTGGATGCCAGCAAACAAAGCTTAACTTCATGGTAAGGGATATAGGTGATGAGTCTACCATATGAACTCATTCATATTTAGTATTCATATGTTGAACTTTGTGTTTTCATCATACATTTAGTCATATTAGTATGTTTTCACTGCATTTTCCGTTCTTCATAGACCCTGCAGTCTCAGGTTAAAGACATCAGTATGATTCCTGTATTTCTGGGGCAAAATCAAAGACCACAATTTTCAATGGCCAGATGGAATAAACAAATGCAAAACTGTCTCACTTTTGATTTTCTGTCCCCTACAGTTAAAAAAATTAAAATTATGAAAACACAGAGGGATAAAAATATTTTTCTAAGCGTTTTAACTTATATATATGTTAATTATTAAAGAAAAAATCAAATTTATTTGCGAGTTATACTTAGTGACAAGAGAAAACCAACACATAAATTTGAACATAAGAAGGAGTCAATTCTACTTATCCGGGCTAGGTGCTTAGGGAATAGTTGACATTATCCTCTATCAGAGTATTTTATTTCAGTTTCTAACGTGAACATCCTCCCTAAATAATGGCTTTTGGTAACATCTGGTGACCCCACATAACTTGCTTACTTGTCTCATATTACAACCTGAACTTTTCAGTTTTCTAGTTGATTAGCATGGCAGAGACCTCAAATTTTTTATGAAAAATCAGAGAATCTAGAAGACTCAGAACTTTTTTGAAATGAGATATCTTTTAAAAAAGCACTTACATTACCTGATTTCAAGACCTACTATAAAGATATTGTAACTAAGTAGTGTGGCACTGGTCCATGGGTCAACATATAGATTAATGGAACAAATAGAGAACCCCAGAATAGACCCACAGTTTTACTCATTTGATTTTATTTTTTATTGTGGCAAGGACATTTAACATAAGATCTACCCTCTTAACAAAATTTTTAGTGTACAACACAGTATTGCTAACTATAGGCATGATGTTGTATAGCAGATCTGTAGAACATATTCATCTTGCATAACTGAAATTTTATACCCATTGAATAGCAATTCTTCCCTTCCCTGTTTCCCCTATATTCATTGGATTTTTGAAAAAGGTGCCAATGTAATCCAATTTGAAGAAGCAAGTATTTTAAACAAATGGTGTTGGGGCCGGCCTCGTGGCTTAGCGGTTAAGTGCGCGTGCTCTGCTCCTGGCGGCCCAGGTTCGGATCCCGGGCGCGCACAGACGCACCGATTCTCTGGCCATGCTGAGGCTGCATCCCACATACAGCAACTAGAAGGATGTGCAGCTATGACATGCGACTATCTACTGGGGCTTTGGGGAAGAAAAAAATGAATAAACGAAATCTTTAAACAAATGGTGTTGGAACAACTGGATAGCTATCATTAATAAAATGATCTTTGAGTCTTCCTCACATTATATACAAAAATTAATTTCAGATGGATCAGAATCCTAAAGATATAGCTAAAACTATGAATTTTTTCGGAGAATGTCTCTTTGACTTAGTTAAGTGGTCAAACGTTCTTAGAAATGATACAGAAATCACATCTCAATGGTGGTGAAACTTTGCCTGTGACAGGCAAAAGGTCAGAGAGTTTCCTGCCCTATTATGGTGAAAGCAGAGGTGGCTCCTTGTCCCTTCTTCTGGACCAGAAGGCTTTTTCTTCTATTCCCTCAGCTGCATAGGACAGCAGTGTTCCCTTCTTGTTTGTTCATCAACTTTCTTCTCCTTGGAGAGTGGCTTCTGCCACTACCAGAGCAATATATCTTTGCTTGGACTTGGGTGGCAGGAAGGTATCCTGCTTTTTCCTCAGTGGCTTGAAGCTTTAACTTCCTATACAAGAAGTATTTGGGAAGCAGACAGTGCTCTGTGCCCATGTGCCACCAATCTTTAGACCTGCCCCAAATCTTTACCAAGAGCACCCATGAAGGCCTATGGAAGAGAGCTTGCCAGTGACCACAGACTTTCATATGTCTGAGGCTCCCATAGATACTAAACAAATTGGTAGTTAACATTCAGCATCTAAAATGCCTTAAAATTTTAGCTGCTTCTACCTGCTTTTATGATGACTGTGTTTTCCTTCAATGATCTGCCAAAGGTGAAAGAAACAGTTCACGTCCTGTCTCACCTCCGAGGGGATTATCACACTTTGGAATTCAGTTGACCGGGTTTACTTACAAACTCACAGCTGAAGTACTCAAACAAAGTTATCATTTTGCGGATTATGAAGCTTTCTCTCGTTGTTAGGGTGGGGGCAACATTTCCTTGTACCTTTCTGTATCATCAATTGCAAATGCAATTGTTTCCTTAATTTCAAGTTTATTGCTCATGTTTAAAAATACAGATTGATATATGTATGTTGACCCTGTATACCATGAGTTTGTTAAACTTGTTTATTATAGTAATTTTTGTATATTCCTTGTGATTCCTTACATACAGGATCATGTGTTCTGTGAGTAAATACAGTTTTATTTCTTTATTTCCAAACTGGATGCCTTTAAATTATTTTTTGTTCTTGTTTTTGTTCTTGTCTTATTGTACTAGCTAGAATGATTCACAATACAGTGTTGAAATGAAATAGCAAAAGGAAACATCCTTGCTTTGTTCATCATATCGGGGAAAGGCTTCAGTCTTTCACCATTACGTGTGATGTTAGCAGTGGATTTTGCATAGATGTACTTTATGAAGTGGAGGAAAACTGCTTTTATTCCTGGTTCATTAAAGTTTTTATGATAAACAGATGTATTATTTTTCAAATGATTGTTCTACATCTCCTTACATGATCATGTGGTTATTATTCTTCATTCTGTTAATGTGGTATATTGCATTAATTATTTTCAGATGTTAAACCAACCAACCCTTCCAAAGATCACTCTTAGCTGTTCATAGTGTATAATACCATTGTCATAAATGGCATTCGCCATAAATCACGTTGTTAGCCTAAACTATCTCATATAGCTCAAGGCCTCAGGTATACAAAGAAGTTCTTATCACTCAGGACATCCCATGGGTTCAGAGGTTATCTTCCAGCAGCTGGTCAAAGGACATTTCTGAAAAACTTTAGAATTTGCAGGGCGTGGGCAATCCAGAATTGTTGAATTAATCCTCAACTGCACGATGTCGAAGTAGTTCAGTGATACAACAATTTTAAATAAAAAGAAGTTAGAACACATGAGATTTAATTTAAAGTTCTGAGGGGGTATTAAGTCAATTTTTACAGAGCCAGTTTCCTACAAAATGTCAATGTTGTTGAATTGTGATGTATAAAAGACCCAGTCATAAAAATCATATTTAGTATCAGGAGAGAATATTCTATAAATAATTTGACTACTTATTTAATATTTGACATACATAAACACTTGTTTTTGTATTTACATATGGGAGCAGTTTCTATATTTTTCTAAACAAAATTCAAAATGCAGAGTGTATACTTAGTGCATTATTGGAAAGCTTATATCATATTATTTTCAGTATAAAAAGTAGTAGCAAAAAATAAAATTATGTTCTTTGCAATTTACATACAATATACTGAGTTTATTAGCATATTATAATGAAGAAAGGGATTAAATACACATGGAATAAAGTGATAAAAGAATAATCATTCTGTATAAAGTTTTATAATGACATTAATGATTTCTATTAAATCTAGTTTATAATAGTAATAATATATTAAAAATGCATCATCTTTTCATCATGCATTTCTTATCACCTATACATTTATATACCTTATAAAGGTAATGGAAAAATGCATTTGCATTTTTGCCTACATTGGATATTTACTCAAAATGAGGTTCACATTTATGTTATATAATAAATATTTTGTTAAATTTCTCATTTTTATGATTTGATGAAATTTACTCCTTTGAGAAAAATATGTTTTTGATTTTATAGTTCAAGTAATAGACATGTTGATATGCCATGACTTAATAATATAAAATCAAATACTATGACAAAATTATTTTCAGTATACATTCATATGTTTTAGGCTTTGCCCACAATAAAATTATGTGTACTTTCCTTGTAGATATTCATGCCACATTTGTTAGTTCTTTAGCATCATAATTTATTCATGATCTAAATGCCACCTACTTCAAAGTAGGATTTAATTTGACAATATGTAATTATATAGAGAACTCTATTGAAGTACTCATAATATGTTTTTAAGATTTCTAGGTTACAGACAAAATTATCTGGTTTTATTACGCGATTTCACTAATCTTCTTTAAGGCTCATCATTCCTCTAGGATGAGAAAAAAGAAAAAAATTATCCAAGGTTTGAGGTTACTCTTACCCATGGGACACTATATGGGCATTTTCAAATGGATTTGATGGTAGTTTTATTAATTGTAATATCTAGGACTGCAAGGGATTCAAAGGGAATCAATATGGTTGGAGCATGGCATGTGACATGCTGATGGAGAAGGCAGAAAGAGATGAGGCAGAATAGATAAGAAGTAATGTATTTATGGAAGTCCTCGTAAACTATGTTAAGTACCATGCTCTTTTTCCCCTGAGGGACTTTGGAGTCCGTGGAATATTATGATTGGCAGATAATATTATTACTGAATACAAACACTGGCCCGTTTACCCCACACAAGAGTGGCTGAAAGAAAAAAAACTGGAATGCCAGGTCATGGCAAAGAAAGGGGTTTCATTATCGAAATGTGGCCTGATGAGGAGATGGGAGTTTAAAACTCAGATCCACCTCCTCGAAAGGAAAAAGATAGGGGTTTTTATCTGGAGTTTTATGTAGGAGAAGGGGAGCATGTGGCATTGCTGGTTGGCACTTTCCAACCAGCCTCTATCTGGCCTTGAAGACAATTTCTCTCCCTTGCCTCTCTGGACTTTGCTGGTTAGTTTTCATCTTCGGCCTACGTTTGGCCTTGTGAGGTTGAATCTTGACATTTGGGCCTTGAATTCCTGGGAAAGATAGCTCACTCATATACTAAGGAGGGATAGAATGACCTGGTTAGTTTTGAACAACTTGTTGATTCAAGTTGAATCAATTGAAGTTGATAGTGCTGACCATGCAGAGCTGCAGTTTACAAAGCTTTTCTCAAAGTTTTTGCTCTAGGGAAGATTTTTTAACTTCTTCATCCTTGGTTTCAATATTAAGTGTTGGTGGAAAGTGCTAATATACTTAGATTTTAGGGGAACATATTTGAGTTTGTTTGATGAAAATGGTGAAAACATAGTATTTGTTAAATAAAGATCTCAAAACAGAATGGAAATGGAAGATGATTTAATACTTCTCCCAAGTATAGAACCATGGAAACAAGATCCATTTAATTGGTCATGTACAATGTGATCTCTGTGAGAACTGAGATTTTATTTTCTGTTGTTAAAGTAAATAAACAAGGATGCCATTAGACTGAGGTGGCTCTAATGCATTGGCAGCCTATGTAAGCAAACTGAAACCTAAACCAGAGTACATTCCTATAAATGCCTCAAGGTTAGGATATTGAAAATGAAAAACAACCAATCACAACCAGCCAATTAGGCTTTCCCGTATTAGGCAACCACTTAAGCTATAGCCAATCAAATGATTTCCTTGCTTTGCTTCAACCTCTGTTCTATGAAAACCTTTCCCTCAGCTCCTGTTGGCTGAGCACTCCTAACCATTTTCCATACCTGATTCCAATTGACGTTTGTTCAAATAAATTCTTCAAAATTTTAATGTATCATTTATCTTTTAACACTATTCTCTTTGTTACTGATCTCCTGACTACACCTGACATATAGGTGCATGATAAAATTTTGGGTAAGGTAATGAAAACGGTTATTGTTCAAAGTTGCACATTACTATAATGACGAGGGTTAGGTTCTTGAGGAATTATCAACGAAAAAATTGAGATTGAAAGGAAGTTGGTTGATGTTAGAGCATTTATTTAAACTTTAAACACATTTTAAAGAATACAAGGTAGAATATGCCAAATAAAGGTGAATGTTGATATGAATATAAAATATCATTGCATCTTTAATACAGTGATTATAGTTTGCAAATGAACACATGGTAAATAACTGGAATGCACAAAAGTAAAGCCTGGATAGCCATAGTCAAGTTGGGCAAATGAGTTATGTTTAGAATACTCAACACAGAATGTTGAATTTGGTTATGAACATTACTCCATAATTCACAATTTCTGGTATATTGCAGTTAACACAGAGCATCCTAAGGGAACATTTTATGCATTTTTATTTTCTCTATTTCTGCAACTTATTTTTATCCATTTTCATTTTAACTCCTTCCATAATATGAGCAACATATTAGGTTTTCAAAAAAACTGTTCTTATTTGTTCATTCATCAATTACTATTGCTGATGCAGTAAATGTAGCATTTGTAGAAACTTAAAATGGTTAGAGAGAACTGAATATTTTGCTCTGATCAAGAATGACAGTCACATTTATAAACCTAACATTTATTTCAGTCTGTAATTGAATTATGTTACAGTATATGGAATTTAACTTATTTAAACATTTTTTCTATAAAAATGCTTAAAATATGACTCTAATAATACAATAGTAGCAGAAATTACATTTAAGGATGTTAACATCCCAAAGATTGACAGGCAATGCTTTTGATATAGAGTTTGACCATTTGGATGGATATTGTTATCAAAATTGATCATATCTTTCATTGTAAAATATTTTCATTTGCTCTCTTTGGTAATTTTCCTCCAGAATCAAATCTTGTGGTCATATCTATGCAGCACTCTTTGGTGACAGTCAAAGTTCTATGTCCTGAGTGTCTTTAACTAAAGTTACTCTCTGACAGTTTGTCTAGGGCAGTCCTGTTTATGTCTGCCGTCCAAGATTAATGATTGGTAGTGCCCCACTTTAATTTCCAAATCTCCCAGTTTCAATTGTAAGTTTATAAAACACATTGTCACCCTATCTTGAATCTAATACAAAGAATTTTCCTGAATGCTTTAATTCTGAAAGAAAGAGAGAGAAGGGAAGAGAATGTATATATGAGGAAATTAATTTAAAATGTAGTAATCAGTAATAAAACTGAATGCTTTACTAAGATTACTGAGTCAGAATCCATATAACTTTACTAAATTGTAAAATAAAATACTAAGAAAATCTTCATTATTATGGAATAATCAAGGTAATGCTAAATAGTAATTCAATTAGGTCAAAGAGTCAGATATATGATGGCAAATCCAATATTCTGTCCATGCCTCACTAAGCCAAGTTCTACTGAAATTTAGATATTTGAAATAATATTTTTATTCTATGTTTCTTTATTTATGAATGGGTTCCCAAAAAGAGATATATACACACAAACACACGGAATTACAGTTCATTGTATCAGATTTTTCTACAGTTTTTTTATGTCATTTATTGGTCTTCATTATTACATTTGTTTTAACAAAGAATAAACAATTACCATTAATTGTTATTAAACGTTCCATTGGACATTTCTTCAGAAATGTATGGTATGCTTTGTGTATTATGTATGTTTTTGTATCCCCAGCTAGATTATAAGTCTCTGGAATTTAAGGTAATATGTTATTCATGTTTCTATCCTCTAGTACTTATGAGAAATACACTATTTAACAGGAATGTGAAAATGTCTATTACTGTAGTAAACAATAGAATACTTGTAGAAAAACAAGTATTTGACAAAGTAAACTACATGGCCTTTTTCTAATTTAATGATTCTCTTTGTTCTTTGAGAATTAATTATTTAGAATTTCTCTAGTGTTCTTGTTTACTTTATTTACAGGTGTTTCTAACACCTTTCATTCTTTTTTTTTTTTTTATTCCTCTGTGAAAACAAGATCAATTTGTATGAAGAACCTTATTATTTTGTAAGGAGAACTGTGTCTTATTTTGGATATATTAAAATTCAATCACGCATAAATATTTTAGCACATCATGTTTTCATTTATAGTGTGAATATTTTTAAACCTAACACAAAGTAACATCTGACATTTGTAAATAAACTGTTACAGATTTAAGCTCTTTCATCTGTCAGATTTTTATTCCTGTTAATCCTTGCAGAGTTAAGTCAAAATAAATAGGTTTATAATTCAGCCAAATACATAGAATCTAATGATTCAGATTTTATAATCAATAGATTAATAAAAGTAATGCAATAAAATTCATATATAATATGAAAGAAATGGTTTAAGGTTAATGAGTTGAGCTCAAAATGAACTATTTCAATATTTGTATTCTTATTACCTATTTAGTATTGCTTCTTGGTTATTTCTCAACCTAATACACAATGTTATTAGTTTTGCTCAAGATCATTCACATTGAGAAAAAAAATAAAAATTAAATAAAAGAGAAAAAAAGAAGTCGTGAAATTTGTGAGAGAACTAGTTGGCATTGAGTTGGAAAAAATAAAACAAATACAAGGGGAAGAAAAAGTACTACTCTTTTTTAGCCTGTGACATAATGATGAGGAGGAATTAAAGTAACTTAAAACTGGTGTGTTCCATATGCCAATGCTGAGTTATGAGCATTAAATACAGTAAGCCTCTCAAAGTCAAGGGCAGAGCATTCACTTATTATAATAATAATAGCAATAATAATTATTATTATTTTTAAGTGTAGCTTCAATTTCTGATATAGTTCCTGATACTCAGAAACTATTTGTTACTGAATGATTATTTCTTCTAATTCCAAAAACAATCTTGTGAAATAGTAGTTGTTATCTACAAATTACAGATGAAGAAACTGGGGCTTAAAGAAAAAAACTAACCTGTATCATGTCCACAACCAAAAAGCTAAGGAATCAGACTATTTGACTCTAAAACACTGCCTTGTTTGTTTTCCTTTTCGCTATATTGTACTCCTTTCTTGAGGCAGAAGGGTGGTACGGAATTAAAATCCTCCATAGCTTTCTTCCAGCATTTCCTGTATATGTGATTGGGCTCGTCCTAAGGGACAAGAGGTTGTGTATGAGTGATGGAACACTCATCGATAAATGTGGCTATTTCAGGACAGCTCTTTTTAAGCTGTTCCAAAGAGGAGTTAACCATGGAAAAACTGTTCCTTGTAACTATGATATGTCCTAGTTATAACTCAAAAATTTTTCTACATGCCTTATGCATCAGAATGATCTAAGGTTATCTTTAAAAATTTAGACTACTCTAGGGCCAGCCCTGATGGCCCAGTGATTCAAGGTCACTATGTTCTGATTTGATGGCCTGGGCCCAGTTCCCAGGTACAGAACCAACCACTCGTCTGTCAGTAACATGCTGTGGTAGTAGCTTACATAGAAGAACTAGAGGGACTTACAACTAGAATATACAACTATTTACTGGGGCTTTGGGGAGAAGAAAAAAAGAGGAAAGTTGGCAACAAAGACTGCTCTAGAGCTATGAAGGAGAAGCAACTTTTCTTGGGATATTTCAACAACCCCATATACCACACCCTTGTGCTAGATAGCTGCCCACAGCAACCTGCGACTTGCTTTCCCCTTAAAAGGGCTCTGAAGTCATAACAGTTTGTCCACTTATTTTAAAAATCATTATGTTTTTATAATGTGCTTGTGCTTACATCATGTGCACAGTCTCTGTGCCATTTAGGCCAGTTTTATGTCAATTACTTTGCAATTTGCTTGTAGACTCTCTGTTGTTCTGACAGCAATTTATGTTACTTTACCTAACTCTTAAGAATTTAACAGTTTCATTCTCTTATTAACTCTTATTTTCCACTGACATCACTGGTTTTAAAATATAAATTTCATATGTTTTCTATTTCTCATTAGGGCCTATATAACCAGGCCGAAATTTTTAACCCCTGTTTATTATCATTACTAATATTATTTTTTAAATTTCAATATTAGTGTAATATTCAAGAAAGGTAAAAGGCTATTTCTGAAGAGTAGGAAAATATCAGCAGTGTATTCAACAACTAATTACATCAGGAATATAAAAAATTAATGAAAAATCAAAAAGGAAGAACAAATCAATAGCACTATGTATCCAAATGCAAAATAGACCTAAAATTTGATAAAGCAAATTTATTTCTAGATTGATATTCTCCAGGAATAATTGGAAGTGTACCTAGACAGTCATGTGCAAGTAATGGAACAAGGCATTATCTGTAACAGCTAAATCTCTGGAAGTAACCTAAGGGATTTACAAGCAATAGGGGAATACATTTGTGTATTATAGTACACCTATTCCATAGAATAACACACCACTTTAAAAAAATGAGACAGACAAAAATGTACTGATAACGGGAAATTTCCAAGACATCAATTAAAAAAAAATTCATCTAATATATATGTAGTGTGTATGTCCGTGTGTGTACACACAATTAATGATTGCTAATAGTTTCATACACAGTTACTGAGGGAATCAGATTGAATATAAATGGGGTATTTTAACTTATTTTTTCCTAATTTGAAACTTTTTATAATAACACATAAATTAATGTGTAACCTGAGTATTGCAATATTCAAGCAATAATTACTGGTAATCCAGAAAATCAGGAAATAGAGAGAAATATAAAAGCAAATAATAATCACCCATGATCCCACCAGAGATAAGCCCTCAGTAACATTTTGGCATAATTCTTTCCAGTATTCTCTTGCTAGATAGATGATAAGATAAATTTATTTACATGTACGTATATATATTTCACTATATTCAGATTTTGTTTTGTTGTTAGTTTGAATGTCATTTTTTTTGCATATTTCTGTATTCATACTTTTTTCCTTAAGAGCAGTGCCAGGACAAGAACCTTTTTACGTTTATTTTGCAAGTTTGAATTCTAAAATCATGACCAGATTCCAGGCGACCTGATCTCCTGCAGGGTATGAGTGCGCAGTTTAAAGCCTATTTATATGCATTTTAATCTGTTTCAACTTGGTAATTTAGTGCAATTTCGCGTTTCATTTTAACTTTGTCACATCTCTGAACAACTGTTTTGTAGGGCGTAACTTCTTCTTCACCAAATCTCCTCCTAATAACTGGCTTCTTTTTATTGAAACTATTTCTACTCTTTTTTGGCCAATTTTCCATTATTTTACAATTGATATTGTTAGTCCATAGTATTTTTTATTCTGATACCAAGGTGAAGAATAAAACCACTCTTAGGAAACATAGCTATAACTATAAAATAAAGCATTAAGTTTTGGTTTTATAACATAGTGAAATTTAGAGACATCAAATGGATTTCAGAATTTCTGTACTCAAATAAACCTTCTGGATAGAAAAGGCTGCAAAACTGAAAGACCTAGGTAAGACTAACATTTCATGAACAATATTTTTAATAGCAGAATACCAGGGGATTTTGCTCAAAAAGCTACTGTAATTGTGCAGATACTGAAATATATGAGATGCAAAATGGGAGCAAAGAATGATAAAAATTGTGTCTTTGGTATATTTTAATTCGGTGAAAAACTTTCCTTTTTTTCTATCTTTTTTCTCAGGCAAAACTAAAGACTCATAAGAAATGTAGATGTAAGGAATTATTTAGGATACTCAAACTCAAGTGAAACAGGCAGAGATCTGTTTATGTTTCTTTTTTTTTTTTAATTTTTTGTTTATTGCAGTAACATTGGTTTATAACATTGTAAAAGTTTCAAGTGTACATCATTGTACTTCTATTTCTGCATAGATTACATCATGTTCACCACCAAAATACTAATTACAACCCATCACCACACACATGTACCGAATTATCCCTTTCACCCTCCTCCCTCCCCCCCTTCCCCTCTGGTAACCACCAATCCATTCTCTGTCCCTATGTGTTTGTTTATTGTTGTTATTATCTACTACTTAATGAAGGAAATCTGATCTGCTTAAACTTCATCAGTTGGCTAAAATATTGAAACGACTTTTTAAAATATGAATTGGTTCTTAATGCCATGTTAAGAGAAGAAAATGAACATGAAATTATGCCATCATTTTATTAAAGTAGGTACTTTACCTTGTGTTACTTTTCTGAAATTAGCCCTTTCTATAAGAGAATTTCATGCTTTATTCAGTGATAAAGGGACAATGACTCAATTACTGAACAGTACCCAGTCACTCTCTGTGGGCTCTCATTAAGGACTAAGTACCTATTCCACAAGGAATTCAATATACTCCTTATCTGTGCAATTTTAGATAGCAACTTTGTTCCCTTTTGAATTATTTGTCAAGTACTTAACCTTGGTTTCTTCTTATTAGATTTATCTGATTCTTTTTCATTTAGTACCTCTGAAAGTAAATTTGAAAAATACCTTTATGCTTTTAATCCTACACCTCAATGTATAAACATGCAATCATTAACAATACAGAATTTCTACATTACGCATACTCCAAGTTGTGTCAAGCCGCCTATTTATCAGGGCATATTTGAGATTCAACAATACTTCAAAGATACAGAGTACTTAGCTAAGAACTTTATATCTCTAGTCTTAGACAATGTGAAGATTTTAGTCTAAATCAAACAGAAAAATGTTTCCTCTGTTGTCTATTAATATGTGAATTATAATTTTTGTTGTGTGAGTCATTATCGCAAACTATTTATACATAATATACATATTATATATATGTGGGCAACTTCTGCAAAAAACATGTTTGTGTTTTACTTTTAAAAATCCAGAAAAAAAACTTATATATTATCCATGTATCTTTCTTTTTTCTTTTCCACCTCTTTGCTTATTCTATGTTCTTTGAGAATTCTTCAACTGGACCTTCCATCGCACTAATATTGCTTCAGCTCTGTGCAGATCATTATTAGAAACTCTGTTGTATGTATTTTATTTTAATAAGTATATTTCGTTTCATTTTCCAAGCCTCTACTTGGTAATATAAATGCGTGTAAACATTGCTTCATAATAAATCACAAGTGAGCAATAAAAATCAGGATTTAAAACCTGAGAAAAATCGTTTAACATATTGATGCTTTATTTCACTTTTCACAGATAGATTCAGAAATCATTGACACCTTTAATTCTCAGCTAATTGTTTACTATTATTTGCTTCTGGTAATTTTAATGACTAACGTATTTAAATGGATCATTCATCTTAATGCTTTATTTAAAGAAATAGCAATTATTTTTTCCATTTTTGCCAAATTTCAGCAATTAAAATATTAGATTCATGTTAACCACTAGATTTTTAGATTATTTCTTTCTATGACATTGACTATTGTTTATAGTAGAATGAAAGTAACAACAACTACAACACACATACACCTTAAGGGATTCAAGAAACTATTGAACAAGATTTGACAGAACCCCTGCTTCTCAATTTCCATAATGCTAAAATGGGAGGTGAGCATGGTTTGTTATAGATAGCATCTCAGAGTGTGTTAGAAATGTATAATTTTAGGCCTCACCTCATATTTAGTGAATCAGAATCTTTTTAACATGACTCATATGTACAAAAAAGTTTGAGAGGCCTTTGCTAGAGAACATCTAAAACATTTTTCACTTTTGATCAAAGTGATCCTGAGATGGAGACACTTGATATATGGGCTTTATTTCTTTTTGAGAAATATATCAGTTTCCTAATGCTCCATCTACATAGCAAACCACTCCAAAATTCAATGACTTAAAACATTTATCATCTATAAATTTATATAGATGAATAAACTATAAATTTATATAGATGAATAAATCTGTGTACATCTATATAGATTTTATCATTTATAAATAAGACATTTATAATGATTTATTTCGTCATTATCATCTCCTGAGTCTGTAGGTCACCTGAACAGTTCTGATCTGGCTGGACTCACTCATGCTTTCAAGTCACATGGTGGGTTGACTGGATTTGGGGTCTTTGTGATGGCCTTGTTTATACAGCCAGGATGACTAGGGCTCTCTCCATACAGTCTCTTATCCACCACCACACTACACAGGCTTTTTCACATAGTAGTTACAGTGTTCCCAAGTGCAGCTGGAGAGCACAAGCCTCAATCTGTAAAAGCTATTCAAGTCTCCACTTGCATCGTGCATGCTATCATTCCAGTGGCCAAGCCCAGATTCAGGTGGGAGGGAACACAGAGAGATACGGAAACAGAGGCATGAAATCATTGGAAACCAATCCTATAATAGTCTACCACAATAATATCATTAGGAGATAAAAACAGAATTTGCATAAGTAAATGAGGGGAAGAAAATGTCTCATTCATCAATTTTCCCTTGTAATCTCAAAAAAATGTCTTTATTACTTAGAAAATTAAAGTAAAGCTAAATTACATCATTGTATATTCACAACACCTAAAGCTGCTGTTTATCTCACCTTTAGGCTGTGGAATTCACAGGATGAAAGGGCCCTAAGGATAGAATCCAGTAGAAGTGTAAGTGTAAATATTGTCTTTCCCATTACCTTCACACCTATTTCCAGACTGTCAGCAGCAACCTGTGCTGCTCTCTGAATAGAGATTCCATTGCTCACACTGAGTACTATTACAGACCAGCTGTGCTTCCTTAGAGCTGATTGTTATCAACTCTCATATGTGAAAAAAAAATTTATGAAAATGATAAATATCATAGTTTTCTATTTCATAAGTTAACCACATAGCTGGTGGTCAACAAATACAAATGCAGCCTGTGTCTGGTAAGAAGAGATATCATCAAACACAGCAAGTTCAAAATCTATGGGCACAAAATGATCCATTGTTACTTATAAATGGCCAAACTATTCTTTTACTCTGGTTGCTATTTAATCCATTGAAGGCTTAACACACACACACACACACACACACACACACACACACACCCCTTTCTGTTGTTTTCCTATGGCCATATCAGCAGCCACATCAATGGGAAAGAAGAGAATAATAGAGAAAAACATAGATCCATTTAGTTCCAGCTCTCAGGTCCACGCAACTGCCCCCCTGGGCCTACCAGGTTGTAATTATGAGCTGGCACGATGCCTGCTCATGCCATCTGCTGTTTCCAAGGCTGCTGCCTGATCTATTGCAGAGAATCCCATAAGCAAACTAGACTCAGCATTGTTTCCTCTCTACACAGAAGACTTCTCAGCCTAGGAACAGGTCAAGGAGCTACCCACGAACATTCAGCTGAAAGCCACCTGCTATAGACAGAGCTGGGGCACATGATCAAAAAAGAGAGAGAGAATGACTAGTTGCACATTATTAGTGCTTTTCAAGGTCTTTTATGGCGTCTGAGGGCACAGTGGTCATTTCATCAGGCTGCTGATCTTCCTTTTTAACTGAAGTCAGTAAGATTTGAAACAGCAGCTGTCAAGCTCACTATCGTTCTCTATTAAAAAAGAATAAAAAGTGCATTTGGTAAGATTTTATAACGTTGCTTAATTAACACAACTAAACTAACATAGCTAAATAAGACTGGAGAAGAAAAACATCTTAATTTCATATGATTCTCCGTGCTTTTTTTCTGTAATCTTTCTACGTTGCATTAATAGATCTCTAAAACAGAAAGTTTTCCCTTCTTCAATATTTGATGTTTTTGTATGTGAGTGTGTAGGTATGTATTTTTACCTCCTCTTACCCTTCAGGGATTTGGAAAGGGATTTTCTGGAAACAGGTTAAAGTAAACCGGAAGTAGCCTATTTAGCCTTAATCTGCCTAAACAGCCTCTCTCCAAATACTTAAATATGAAGAGGCAAAGTAAATGAGTTAGAACGTAATAAAACAGCAACATGTAAATTCAATTTTTATCAGTATTTACCTTCCTTTATTTCCCACTTTTGAATTTTTAGTTCAGTATCCCTCAGACATGAACTAGTTAAAATGACACACTCTGTTCCAGCTGTTGGGGATACCCCAGTGACCAAGACAAAGTCGCTGCTGTCATGAGAGTTTAGCTAATGAGCCACACAACCAGATTTTCTAATTCAGTGGTTTGAGAAAGGCACCATGAGAAATTCACTTTATATAATATTTTTCTTTAATAACTTTAAAGAAAACTGTTTATGCATTTTAACTCATAATATTACTCAGAAATGAATACTGAATAGGTATTTAATGATAGAAAATGTAAATAGCAAAAAGTAGACAAACTACTCAAATCCAAGAATTTCTAAACGGGGAAATAATGCTTGGCTGGAGAACAGAGTGCTTCAAAATTAACTAGAAAGAAACTATACTATATTATAGTTGTGTCAATTCTTTGTCAACAAGAGCCTGCTTATGGGGATATTACTTGTTTGGATCAATTTTTCTTATTGGTATTAATAAAATGGAACTTCTCTCATCTCTTTTAAATTCAGTATATATGTTTTACTCAAAATACCTATTTTAAAAGAAGTTTTGATTGCCATAATCTCACACTGGCTAGAGATATGTCTTCGTTAGAAGTTGCTGGGGAATTAAAAATAAATAAAAAATAACAGGGGATAATGACAATTATCTCCTGGATTTGCTTCTTCACTCACCCCTTAGTGGCATGTGATTTTTTAGAACACAATACTAGTACTAAACTTAGTTCCTAGGAATTTTGAATTACAGAATTACTACATTCTGTATTGTAGTAGAAAAAATATAGAACCAAAAAGAAAATATACACCAACATGGTTCAGACATCTTATATTCCATAGAATTATTGTCATTTAATTTTGATTAGATTTGATTTGATGATTATTGATTTTATATGATTATATTTTACGTAAGAAAATCTCCAATTAAAGTAATTGGCTTATCAGGATGCTATTTTTTAAGACATTGTTTATGGACATAAGGTCATCTTTGTAAGTATCAAGGGAATAATTCTTGTCTAGTTGAATACAATAAAGCTTGTTAGTTTTCTTGGAAAAATGAGTCTGTCTTGGCACCATGAACATTAAAAATGCTTTTATTGACCAAGTTTTCCCTTTTAATTTTATGACCTTGTTTTAAGTATTCTTTAATATTAGGTGAGCACTCAGTTACGTCAGATTGAGAAGGCAAATTTCAATAAAAATGTGAAATCTTAATTTTGGAACTGACTCTCAGAAATTTTAAAATCTAATTTTAGTCTCAAAGACAGCAAGAATATATAGTTTTAAATTTTTTTAAAGAATATCCCTAGATTTATTTTTTTTCTGTCATTTTGTTTCATCTTTATTTTTTTCTTTTCTTCTAAATTTAAAGTATACAACATTTAATGCACCTTGGTAAGTGACTTTAATCTATTTTTGTAATTTTTTAGCATGTTATTTAATTAGATTAGATTAGGATGTGAGCCTAACAAAAACAACAAAAAAGGCAAAAGCAGCAGTAGTTTAAGAAGATAGTGCTTTACATTTCTCTTATATAAACATTCAGGTAGGCTCTCCGGCTGGTATGGGGCTCCGAAGTTTTAGGAACCCAACTTCCTTCTATTTTGTTACTCTGCCAACTTTGCAAGGTTCCTGAGAAATTTAATTTTATTTTAGGAATGAACTTCAGCTAAAATTGGAGTATTCAAATACTGAGGAAACAAAGAGAGAACTGATATTGTGGTTCAAATAATACCATCTATCCATTTGTGACTTGGTCACTCAAATATCCACCTGCACTGTCTTGCCACACTTCCCTCATTCTCAGAGTCCCATCTAGAATTTATAACTGGGTCATATTCCAGGATATCAGAATGCTGCCTAGTCCTCTCCAACAGGCCTGGATAGGAACACTTATATTCCAGAGGCCCATAAAAAGGACCAGACCATTCATCTGCTCCGAACACACTCAATATAGAATGCTGCAATAAAAAACAATCACAACAAATAAAACTCATTTGCAAAAGGAAAGATGAGAAAACAAAGCAGTCTTTTGGGAAGCAATTATGATTATTTCCTTTTCTAGAAAATTCCTTGGCTAACACACTTAGTTGTCCTCACAAGGAGGTACACACTTGTCAATTGCCCTCTGTGAGCATGAGTGCTCTTTTCTTTGTCCCTCATCGTCCTTGGCCACACCTGAGGACTTCATTGGGGAACCTTCCCATCATCAAGTCCGTGCAGCTTCTGTAGCCCACATGCTGCCGATATAAGCTTGGGGGCCTAGGAAGTTGCTTTAGAAACGGGAGAACTACAGATTTCTGTAAGCCAGGATTGTGGTTCTTTGTCAATAGCATTCTTTCAAAAACACTTAGTAAGTTTATGAGGAATTTACTCCCTGTCAGTTCATGTGCAAGTAAACCAAAAAATTGCACTTAATCATTTTTTTTAAGGCCTGAGGATTTTGGTCTTTAACTCTTTTGGCCACTGTGCCCTACCTATATCCTCTCCTCCAAAGCAGTGCTGAATTTCTTGGTACTATGTGGAATAGGAAACTTGAATTGAGCAGGGAAGACAATATCTTAATCAATCTTTGCCACTGAGTTACTCTCATCATTTGACAGAGCACATTAAGAGGAAATGGCTACTTCAGTGTTACCATCATGCCAGTGTCAGTGGGATACTGAAGCTGCTGCTATTTCAATCCAACAATGCACCAAATCCGTTACCACTAGTTAAATCACGTCAAAGGCCACAGTCTAAGGACCTGCCTGATCAGGTCTCTTTTCCTTTCTATCTATACTAACTCACTGATAAACTATAGAATGAATTCATTTCTCATACAGGATTTTGCTGAAAGCAGCTGTAAGCAGTCTACAGAAACCAAATCTCTAAATTATCTCTAAACAATTTCACCTAAATCTACAGCCTTGATTGACCAGTGTTCAAAAGAAAGAAGGGGAGTTTAACCAAATGTTAGATCGCAATGTGATGTGGGTCTTCAGTTTCCAGCATATAATTTATGAGTGCTCACCAATTATTGTCAATAATCTGATGCTTCATGTTTAGTCTTTTTTCTATAATATTTCAATTCCAGATACAAAATCCAGTATTATTATGATTACGTTAAAAATGAGTGATAGAAAACCCTGTTTGCTGTTTCCAGCAGTACCTTCATTATTTCTTTAACAATGATAAGATGATTCTCTAAACATTCAGTTTAGAGCAGTGGGGATCAAGTGGTGGTAATTTTGTTCCCTCATCCTCAGGAAACATTTGCCAATGTCTTGAGACGTTTTTGGTTGTCACAACTTTGGGGAGGTGCTACTGGCATCTAGTGGGTAGAGGTTGGGGATGATACTACAAGGACTGCCCCCCCATTAATAACTATCTGGTCCAAAATATCAATAGTGCTGAGATTGAGAAATGTTGATATAGAATAAGTTTTCATCTTTTATTTTTTATAGTAACCATCTTTTCTTCTCTTTCTCATGTGACCCCAATTTCCCTTCTTTCTTCCTTTTTTCCCCTTTTTATAGCCTTTCTTTACTAATTTATATTAATATAGGCATCCTGGAGGATATAGCATTTCAAGGTGGACCAAAGTAAACATTTGGAATTGGAAACAATTGGAAATTAGAGCTAAGTGGAGAAAAAGCAAAATAAGAGATTTTTAGCTGGATAATTTCAGTTTGGGTCTTTTCTAAATTAGCATATATGAACAGCTTGGAAGCCAGCATGACTGGAACATAGAGAGGAGAAGTTGCAGGATATAAGGTCAGAGATAGCCAGACAAAGGGCTTTATGAGTCTTTGCAAGGATATGGGCTCAATTCTGGTGGAAATCAGAAACCAGTGGAAGGATTTCAACTGACAATTTTCATAATCGACCTTATATTTTAAAATCATCACTCTGGTGTTTGTGATGATAGTAGAATTAAGGGGAACAAAAGTGGTAGCAGGCACCTGGGAAACAATGACCCACAAAATGGCTTAGAAGAGGCAAGTCAAGTTTGACCTCCAGGTACTTTCCCTTGAGCTCCCCATTTCATTGTGTCCAGAAAAATCAAAACAGATTCCCACACAGACCACTCACCTAACTTGTGTTTTCACATTTCCCTTAGTGATATATAATTAATTTATTTCCTCTGAATTTATAAATATTTTGAGCTTTTTAAAAAGATTGTTTTTTCCAAATACCGTTCATTTAACATAAACTGACTTTCAGTCAGTTTAAATCCTTCTAAAGTTTGTCACATTTTCCTTAAAATCAACAACACTGCCTATATTTATATCATTTCAAATCTTGAGATAAACTAACATATTTTTCTTTTTGGTCTTTTATAATTTAAAAAATATTTCAGTATGATGAGTCCTACTTCACTTATTTAGGAATATGTAATTCATTAAAAATATTTTTTGTTAAGATAGTTTAATTTGAATTATATATAATAAGTTGCCTTATTACATAATAATTTTATTATTATCAAATATCTAAAATAATCATTGATCATAATTTTTGGAAAGTAATTGAAATTAGATTTCAAACGTTTATTCAGATGTGTCTTTTAGGAAATTCCACTCCTATATCTAAGGAATTAGCATTGTTTTTTACAGCCAACACATGTAAAATTATTAAAAGTGAGTTATTAACATTACATAAAGGTCAAACATTTAGAATGCAAGAAAATGCTTTCTCATTGAGGATGATTCTCAAAGGTATCTATTTATATACACGTGCAAATTATATGTCATGTTTACATCTATAAAATTCAGTTTCTTCAGAGGGAAAGTGGTAATTACTTTAAGAATATTTGAGCACAGAATTCACTTTGTACAGTTGGGTTAGCAGGGGTCTTCAGAAACCACTCATTCGACCTCTTCATGTTATATGTGAGAAAACAAAGCTTCACCCTTGAATTAATTAAGATTAAACATAAAAACTTTATGATGGCCATTTTGCACAGACTGTTTTGTGGTTCTTAATTCTTTTTCTCTTATACTAAGATATGATGTTATATTTTATGTACTTTGCCACCTAGTTACTCAACCTTAATACATAATGAAATTTTTTTTGAAGGTACATTTCTGAATACATGCTCAAAGCAATATACTTTAATATACACTATTTCTTTAAACCTCAAAATAATAAAGTATTGGACAATTTGTAGAAGCTATATTACACATAAAATAAGAAGAATGAGAGGTAATAAAATAAGGGATATGCAAGCTAGAGAGGTTAACTTAGTCAAGGAGGGGCTTTCACTTAAATGATTACAAACATATTTTTAAATACTATAAAAAGAACACACAGCAGAACCAGTTGTGAACATCTCTAATATCTTTAAGAATTTGAACAGCAGTGCAAGTGTATGTGTGTGTGTGCACACGTGCGTGTTTCCCAGTCTAGATGTCCAGTGACGCTATTTTGGTTGAACTGGAAACCAGATCTTATCCTGAGAAGGAGGATGAGGCAATAAAAACCTCATGTATTTCTCTCAGGGAAGAAATTAATTGAGTAAAAAAAAAAGTCCATCCATCAGTTGAACAGAACAACAAGGAAAGCAATAAAAGGGGGGAAAGAAAACCAAACCTTAATGAATAAAGCAGTTTTAAAGATGAAGAGGGACTTCAAGATAATAAAATATTTAATTCAAAGTGAATGTAATAGTAAACATTTCCAAGCACATGGCCTAACATATACAAATATTATTTCCTATATAACTTACATATAGTGCATAATACAAATATATGTGTTACATATTTGTACATATAACTTGTATATAGCATATAAACACACACACACGTATATATGTAAAATAAAATTAAAGTTAGAATTTGATAAATCTACGGGATATTTCAGCAATTCTCCCGTAAGGAGATTTTCACATATTGAGGTATATGGGGTAACTATTCGGGTTCAGGATTGGTTTTGCTTGAGCTAAGGAGCCCTGATTTATAGCCTGTCAGGATTGCATTGTACATCTGCTTTGACTATTAAAGAATGCACTCTCTAACGATAAGAATGCGTACTTCCCTACCTATACCCTATTGGTAACGCCGAGTTTAGTCCCTTTCCTGACATGAGGGTCATGTTGACCTGCTAATCTGCAACTGAATACCTCTTTGAAACTTTGAAAATGTATCCTGGGTGTGTTTAATGTATGTTCTTTCTTCTAAAAAGGTATGAGACTGTACTGAAAACCATGCTTCTCTGGAACATGTTTTAAGGCTTTCCCAGGTTATAATCCTCACTCTGGCTCAAGTAAAATTCATCTTATTTCTCTTATCTATAGAATGATTATTGGTATTTTGTGTTGACAGAGTGAATAAGACAAGCAGACAAAAACTAGTAAGTTTTAGAAGATTTGAAGAACAAAATGGACAATTTTGAATTTATGGACATATGTAAATATAGGCTTTTATGGGATATGAGGACTGATCAAGGAAAAGATATGGCCACTAGAGGGAGTAACCCCAACAAGCTTTAGTGCATGGGCTTGGAAGAGGGTTGCATGAGAAGGGAAATCCCATACAGCATGACACTGTCCAGAGGCTTACAGCATGGAGGCCACTATCCAGAAGGAGAGGAGAGCCAAGGAACTCCCAGAAAAGTGGGATGTCTGAGAGAGGGTTGACATGTCTAGGTGATGTCATTCAGCAGCATGGTGGGGAGTCTCTGGGTTACAGAACTTGGAGGGGCTATAGAAGCTTGGGGTTTTATAACTACAAGTCTATCTCATCAATGGGTAACAGCTATTGAATGAAGTTTTGTGGGGTATGTAGAGCAGGCAGGCCCTACAGGGCTAAAAATTTCCTTCTTTGGGTTATTTTTCAAATAATCAGCATAAAAATTTGAAGTTGGTTCCTGTGGGCTTCTGGACTAATGAGTCTCAGCCTTCAGTGAAGAAATAGTGATCAATACACAAAGACATCTTTTGCACATTTATTTAACGATAAAATACTGCACCAAACATTAGAAAAACATCTTCTCAAGCATATGCAGGGCATTTTCATCAACTGATCCCATTTTCAAAATTGCAAAAGATCAGTAGTAACATGTAGAAAATATTTTCTCAACAAAATAATAGACTCTGAAGTCAGTAATAAGAGTATAACAATCCCCACACATTTTACAATTTAGAAACATCTTTTAAAATAAATTTTGGGGGGCTAGCCCCCTGGCCTAGTGGTTAAGTTTGGTGTGCTCCACTTCAGTGGCCCAGGTTTGGTTCCCTGGCGTGGACTTATACCACACATCAGTGGCCATGCTGTGGTGGTGACCCACATACAAAATTGAGGAAGATTGGCATATATGTTAGCTCAGGGCACATCTTCCTCAAGCAGAAAGAGGAAGACTGGCAACAGATGTTAGCTCAGGGCAAATCTTCCTCAGCAAAAAAATAAATACATAAAAAATAAATAAATTTCGGATCAAAGAGGAAATTATAAAACACATGGAATTGAATGATATAATTCTATATTTTAAGACACATGGGATATTTCACTTGGTGTTAAGTTTCTAGGCTCAAAAATTTAGAAAATATGAAATGTTGATTAGAGATCAACAAATTATGAAAGTGACGATAGTTATAACATCAGGATTAGCAAATATAAAGAGAGATAGTAAAGATAAAAGCAGAAATTAATGAAAATTTAAAAATGAGATAATAAAGAAAACTATATATAAAAGTAGGTTTCCTCTGTGGGCAATTGTACATCAACATCACTGAGGATCTCTGGGAAACTGTATAGAACACGCCTTAAACTTGAGTTTCAGTGAGTAAGAAAACTGGATTATTTATCCTCTGAACCCACCTGTCACTTCTTTGAAGGCTGTTTCCAGAGCCATTAATGCCCTGACATTTCTGGGCTACTCCTTGAGGGCTGGGACAATACATACACGGAGGAGAATCACAGAAGATTGCAGTTGGATACTATAGGCAAGTGTTGAAAAGATGTGTGCTGTGAAGATGCGGGTTTGACACTAAGAGGATCTGTTACAAAAAAAAAGAGAGAGAGACAGACAGAGAGAGATAGAGACAGAGAGGAGAGAGAGACAGACAGAGAGGTGGACAAACATAGAGATAGATACTTAGAGTACTCCAACTTGGCTTAAAAAATGTTTTTAAAGGAATTTATTTATAATCTGAAATGAGGTCTTGCCTAGTCTTCTCTCTAAAGTTTCTGTTCCTCCCAACAGCGATTTCCCCATTAGCTTTATTCTCTCTGCTGTGGTCTAAAAAGCAGATCCCTCATTGCTCAGTACCATTGCAGTTCAAACATAGGGATGTTAAGTACCCACAAAATAACAGTGATCGAGAAAGTCATACTGTTTATATACTCTTCCATAAAATATAACTCAGACTAAATATTCAGACATATTTTCTCTCTCATCCACCATCCTAACGTTCTCAAGTCCTATCATTTCTACCAACTCTTTTAACATTGCCTCTTCTATTTACTGCTGCCCCTGGGAAAGAGTAAACCCTTATTATCTTTTGCCTAAAAAATTTTGGTACAATTTTATTTAATCGCAATGATTCCAGTCTTTTTCTCCAGTAATTCATCATTTAATTGTAGCCTGCAAGATCTACATAAATAATAAATGGTAAATTTCATAACTTTGCATGTGAGAAATGTCAATCCAAATCTCTTTATGACTACTCAACCAGCACTGCCTCCAGAGACTTTTCTGAATGATCCTCACCTCGCATCTTTATCTAATCTACTAGACTACCTTATAGATATACATATATTTTGTGCCAGTCTCCTCTGGTACACCACCACAGTTTGCTTGTATATGAAGAGATGATAAAAGTAGTACCTGCCTCCTGGAGTTATGAGGAGATTTAAATATGGTAGCCTATGTACGTATCCTTAAACTCTACTTGACACCTATTAATGACTCAATACTTTTTGACATCATCATTAATGTTATAGCTCTTTAAAAGTATTATTCTTTATATTAAATGCTTTGCATAATGCTTAATACATAGTTCAACTGATGTTCACTGAATCAAATAATTGTAGATTAAAGATTGAACACCTTTCAAATTATTCGGAAGAGAAAAATATACAATGTGAAATACATTAGCGGCACCAAGGTGGAGGAGAAAATTACTTTCATTTGAAATAATCCGTGTGTTAGTGCCACTTTAAAGATTTACAGCACCATTTTTAGTAAAGATAGTATTTGATCTGCAACTGAAATCTGACAAACTGATTTCTACCCACACCCAATTTGCTAATGTTTTTAATAATGTTGTCATATATCATATATGCCATATGATATAATATAAACCTTTCTTAACTCTACTTTGCCTGCATTTAGTGACCATTTTAAATATCAATGATAGCAGCGTGAAAGCACTTTTCATTCTTGCAATGTCCAACAATAAATCATATCCTGTCAAGCTAACTTATTGTTATCCATCTGTTCTAGCTTGCTACACATCATCCTCACATTTATGTTAAAGAATTACAGCTTATTTTGTAATTAATGGTTCATACTTAAAAATAGTTAGTTACAGGGTCTGGCCCAGTGAGGTAGCGGTTAAGTGCACGCGCTCCCCATCCGCGGCCCAGGGTGCAGATCCCAGGTGCTCACAGATGCACTGCTTGTCAAGCCATGCTATGGCGGCGTCCTATATAAAGTGGAAGAAGATGGGCACAATGTAAGCCCAGGTCCAGTCTTCCTCAGCAAAAAGAAGAGGATTGGCAACAGATGTTAGCTCAGGGCTAATCTTCCTCATACACAAACACACACACACACAATATAGTTAATTACAAATCTGAATTGAGCAACTCATCACTGAACACTCACAATCTAGTATATGTGCAAGATATACATATATGAAGAGGTAAATATACATAATCACTAAAAGAAATACCTCAAGATAACTCATGATTAAATACAAAGACCCAGTACATAGAGACAATTAATAGGTTCTTTTGGATAAAATAAGTACAATCTATGAATGTCATGTATTTGTTCAATATTCATTCTTTACATTTATATTGATTACTTATCATCATACTATGTAGTATTGATTAAAAGAAGTATAATTTTGCTTTTATTGAATTATAATGTACTCTTGTGTATATATGTGTCTGTATTGCAATTAAGTTGGGTAGTCACTTGTTTTTTTTTACATTCTCCCCTAAACTGTAAGGACTGGAATCCTAGAATCCTGGAAGCCTCGTATGGGAACTTCATTTCCCAGAGTCTTTTGCCAGAAGAGTTCTGGTTTAATGAGTGTTCCTTTAAGCCAAGATTAGGAATTTGGGTTTTATTCTCAGTGAAATGTAAACCCATTATATAGCTTTAATCAAAGATAAGATATAATTGATTTTACATTTGAAAAGATATTTCTGGCTGCAAAAAGATGATTTTGAATGGTAAGTGTAGAAACAGGGAGAACTATTTGGAAGCTTGTAGTAGTTGAGTTAAGATATAATGTTGGCTTGGGCTAGAGTGGTAGAAGTGAATATAGAAAGAAATGAGGGGCTTTTGTATATATTTTGGGCCAATTCCACTAGTGTACAATCCCATAATATCACTGGGTTAACGCAAGAAACTTTTATTTTTCACATCATAGTCCAATAGACATCAGTGTAAGCTTGGAGACCCTGTTCCATACAGTCACTAAGGGATTGAAGCTCTGTCTTCAATGGGGCACTGTTTCTTCCAAAATCTTGTCTTCTTCTTAATTAAATAGAGCATAAAGAAAGAAAACATGAAGAATCTCATTGTAAGTTGTCTTTTTTATTAATGGACCTTTCCAGGAAATAGTTTAGTTTTATTTATGCGCGCTTTCCATTGTCTGGAATTTAATCACTTGGCCGTATCTACTGCAAAGAAGGAATGAAAACATAATTAATCTGAATTCCCAGGAGGAAATGGAAATTGTTTTGTTAACAATTATATAATCTCTGCCACAGGAAGAGAATAAAATACATTCAGCTTTGAATATATTGAGTTATTTATGTCAAGAAATCCAGTGGTCAGTGGATGCATGGCTAGAGAGTCATTTTTAATTTACAGAGAAACTTGGATTAGAGTTAGTTTGGGGAAGTTGAGAAAAGAATTATGAAGGAAATAGAAATCAAAGTAGATTTACTTAAAGCTAGGAAGACATATATTTGAAGCTCAAAGTATTCCACATTATATGAACATTATCAAGAGCAAATATAAAATGGCAGAAGAATGCAGGATGTATTTAAGGAATAATAACTTTTATAATTTGGTTAAACAATAAAATATGAGTTGAGTTTGAAAGATAAGATGCTAAAAATAGGAGCATCACATTATAGAGTTCCTTGAAAGCCAAATTGAGGAGTAAGAACTTTATCTCATCATCACTTGGAATATATTGAAAGCTTTAGTGAAGCAGTATGAAAAGATGACAGTGATGTTTTGAGTAGGTTCCTATGGAAACATAGGGCAAAAGTCATTGAAGTTAAAGTCTGCTTTGAGGGAGTCGTTTAAATATAATGGAAATAAGTGACAGTGTGTATCTAAGACAGTAAGGAACACTTACAAGAAACACGAAGGAAATACAAAGGGAAAAATTCATGGAAGGAAATGACCTAAAGTAGAAGCAGGATAAGAAAAGAGTAAAAAAATAATTAATCACCTAAATAATTGATACCAATATCAGAAAATGGGAAGTTATGAGATAAAACCACATGGGCACATCAAAATTAAAATAATAGTAGATCCACAAAAAAGTTTTTTATTTTCAATAATTTTTTGGGAGGTAGGCAGAATATGAATGTAGAAATACAATTTCCAAATTTATCTATCAGAAATTAAATATACTAACAAAAATATCATATAACTTTTGGTCATAATAAACCATAGCACCCTATTATGAAAACATTACCCTCAAGTCTTTGCAAAATGTCTGGATAGCTTCTTAATTGCAGTGTCAATGTAGACTGTGGTGCACACTTTTCCTTTTATCAGACTTTACCACTACTACCCCTCAGGTGGTGGAGATTTTCCACATTCCATGCAATAGTAAATGGGATTATTTGGCTAAAAAATGAGAAAAGTGATTTCTCTTCCTTTCATTGTGAACTCCTTTACCACATGTGGGCCACACTTTTTTCTTTGCTTTCCTCTGTCATATGATATGCTCACTGGGATGGGACTTAACTATCTGTGTTGTGGGAAAAGACTACTTTTCTGCAATTACTCCTTCTATAACCACGTACTTAGATTCCATTCACAAAATAGAGAGAAGGAATCCCTGTTCTAGATTTTGGTCAAAATTCTTATCTCAAACCAGTTTTATTAAGTACATGATGATGTTTGATTTCCATCTGGCTCCTTGTGCCTAGAATAAATTTATCTCAGAACATGTAAGAATGATGGATGGTTAACTGGCAACATGTTTTCCCCATCCAATCCACACACATCACACAAACAGACAGTGTCCTCAACACCTGAAGAAATGGCTTCTTGGAAACCTTGAAAGTTAGCAATAAGCAGTGACATGTGGGGACATATGGACTTTTTATCTATGCAGTTTACAGTAGTCATTGTCCCCATATGTGCCTGTAGTTTTAACCTGTGTAGGTAGTTCTAGCTATGGGGTTTCGAGTTAAGTGTGACTAGTCTTTTTAATCATTAGGCCGTGGCTGGGTTGAGCAAGATAAGGAATGAAGCTTAGCAGTTAAGACGAGATTGGCTGGGACTTCAAAGTAAAGAAGCTAAAATAGGTTTTACTTAGAGTAGAGAAATGTCTTCCTGTTTTCAGGAAATTCAGAGTCATATATGGAGAGGTTGAAGTCCTTTCAAGGACCAATAAAAACGGGCAGTGTCAATACACTGATGGGACTCAGGACAGGGGACACACTACCCTAAAATACGGCACCTTGGCATATAAGTATCTTAAACTGAAGGAATTTAAAAAAATAGCAGAGGCAGGAAGGGCACTCTGACCTCCCTGCCTGGTCCCTCCTCCCTGAAACAGGTCATAAAACTTCATGTGAAATGTTCCTTCTCTGTACCAGGAGGAAAGAAACTTTCTTGTCACCTTGATGGAGAATTTGATGCCAAGAGATCTGCAGAAATTAACGTTTGTAAAACTAACTCTTATTTTCCAAGTTATTTCTTCACCACTTACCACCCTTAGCCCAAACCCCTTTGTCTTGTTGATACTTCACAAATTTATTGTTCCTTTATCTAAAACATATAACAGCTTCCTGCTCTGGTCACTTCTTCAGAACTTCACTCTGTTGTGATAGCTCCCGTGTACATATAAAAATTGAATAAAATTTGCATGTTTTTCTTTTGTTAACCTTTGTTTAATTTTCAGACCCAGCCAAGGACCTTAAGAAGGTCAAAGAAAACTTTCTTCTCATGAAATATGTTTTGTGAATATAGGTAAGTAGATCTCTCTTAATGTGTCTCAGCCAGTGTATGCATTACAAGAGCAAGAGAGGAAATTTTATAGGGGATAGGGCAATTATCAAAAGAAGAAGGTAAAAACTTCAATGGGATCATTCCAGAAACAAATGCTTAAAGAATCAAGTTTGTAAACAGAAGCAAGAAAGGAAAGGATGAAAACAAAACAAAGCTGTTCTTACCTTACTCTAATATAAGAAGAATGAAATTTAAAAAGTGAATAAAGACAGCAGATTGAACTAGTTCCAGAGAGGAGAGTCTTTAAGGGAAGGTCTGAGAAACTGCATGACCCATATCTGACAGATCCTATAGGAATGAAGTACGAAAGAGGGTGGAATTTTTGTTGTTCTTTGATTAGGAAAGGTAATTGGAATCTAAAGAGTTTTAAGAAGCTGTGAAAAAGAAGATCTTAGAGGACAAATTGAAACGAATGTTGTAGGGGAACCTCAGATCCAAGAAAATATTGAAAGAATACTTATTTATTTTTCTATTTTGGTGAGGAAGATTGGCCCTGAGCTAACATCTATTGCCAATTTTCCTCTTTTTGCTTGAGGAAGATTGTTGCTGAGCTAACATTTGTGCCAGTCTGCGTCTATTTTGTACATGGGATGCCACCACAGCACAGCTTAATGACCAATGTGCAGGTCTGTGCCCAGGATCCGAACCCATGAACCCTGGGCCACCAAACTGGAGCGTGTGAACTTAACCGCTATGCCACTGGGCTGGCCTCGAGAGAATACTTTTTAAAATTCTTTTTCTTTTTTTTGTGTGTGAAAGATTTGCTCTGTGCTAACATCTCTTGCCAAACTTCCTCTTTTTTTTTTTCCTCCTCAAAGCCCCAGCGCATAATTGTATATTGTAGTTGTAAATCATTCTAGTTCTTCTATGTGAGCAACCACCACAGCATGGTTACTGACAGATGAGTGGTATGGTTCCACACCCGGGTCGTTGAAGAGGTGAGGGTGCCAAACTTTAACCACTAGGCCATCAGGGCTGGCTTGAGAGAATATTTTTTAAAAGAGGAGATAGTAAACCAACATTAGAGCAAAAGTGGATCTGTCGCTTCAAGACTGGGGCATTATTGACAAGAATTGACGGTACCTTTGGCCAGATGAATCTACGCACTTTCTTGATATTTGATGTTGTGCGAATTACTTAACCTCTCTATTTCTCATTTTTATTATTTTTACCTTGGAAAAATAAAATTATGTCATAATTTTGTGTGTGAGCATGAAATGACTTAATATATGTAAAGGTTTGAGAAAAACACTAGGCACACCATAAACATTCCTTCAGAGCTGCAATTGGGTACTAATAAAAGAAAAGTACTAAAACACTGCAATTGTTTTTCCCCTGTGGTATTTGGCTGGAGTAGCACTGTCATTTTCTAAAAGTTTCTTGTTTTTGTTAGGCAGCCCCTTACTTTGTATTTTGGCTAGAGAAAGCAGTCTTTTCTTGATGATTCTTTTATTGTCTGCACCTGTGGTCGTTTCTGGGTTGCTGGCTTCTTCAGCATCCAGTCTAGGATAATCAAATATAAACAAGGAAACAATCTTTTATCCTTGGGTCTGAAGTTCCTAGGCAGTGAGCCTTCTTTTCTTCACCTTTCCGCCTCTTTGTGTTAGTTGTATGCATCATGTCCAGGGTTTTTAGCCGTACTATGGAAGGAATAAGGAAATGCGTGTCTACTCCATCTTAGCAGAAGTAGAAATCCTCTGCCAAATTGTGTACATTAGAAAAACAGAAATTTTAAAAACATTTAAGGCTTCAACTCTTGAGGCAAGAAATGGAAAAATAAAATAAACCCCAAATTAGGCAGAAGATAAGGTGTGATAAAAATGACAGTGAAAGTTAATGAAATATAACCATGAAACAGTAGAGTTGAAAAAGCCGTGATTTAAATTCCTGACTCATAAGATCAAAATTAAAGAAAAAGAAAATTTATAAATAAAAAAATAAAGGTCCATAATTACAAATACAGAAGAGATGATCAGAGAAAATTATATACTCTTTGTGTACTACTATATTTGAACATCTACATAAAATTTAAAGTTTACTACAAAAATATAATCTACTGAATAGTCCTAGACATTTAAAAAAATTAATAGACTAGAAAACTATTGAAAATTGAAAAAAAAAATCAGAGATCTAACCACCATTCCTTTCCCATCAATAAGAAAAATCACAAAGATCAGATGGTAATTACTCAAATCCACTAATTTCTTGTGTAGAAGATGATTTATGCTTATAAAAACTGTACCAGAAAATATAAAAATATGTCAAATCATACCAGTAATTTTTAAACTAATCCAAGTCTGAATCCATTATTGGGAAAACAGAAAAATAAATTATTAGCTTTTGGCCAAATATGACAAATATTAATTGAATTATTAGTAAATTGAATTATTCCTTTTAACAATGCAGTCTGATCCAGTAGTACTTAACCCAGAAATATAGCCAATATTCAAGATAGGTAAGTTGGTAATTGTATTTTATCACATTAATGAATTAAAGGGAGAAATTCAGTATGATCATTTTAATACCTGCTCCAAAATAATGCTAATAAATTTAACAAAATTTTATAAGTAAATAGGATATTCTTACCAAAATATTAATAAAACAATATTTTCTTAACAATTTATATCTTACTAAAATATTAGACAACCGTTAAACCTAGATGTTGCAATTAAATTCAGAAACGTGACTCTGTAAGTTTGTCTTCCACAAAGCCTGTTGTAGGTGTGGAAGCAATCAAGTAAAATGAGTGAGAAATACAAGAAAGGGGAAGATAAAATAATATCTATTGAAAAAAATGGATCTAAATTGATCTAGTGAAGAAATGTAGTAAAGGTAAGTCCATAAGAGACAGCTATAAAACAGAACAAGATAATGATTGAAACAGCAGGCTGTTTGCAGACTTCCAGCATAAATGTCCAAGGTATTTTTAAGAGTCTTATCTATTTAACTGATCGTGTGACTGCCAAGATTGAGAAAATTTGAGTATATCCAATTTGTATTATTCTGTTACTATCAAAAGGAAGAAAATTTCAAAATCTAGAAGAAAAAAGAAACAAAAGAGGTAAAAAAAATTATTCAAGAAAAATGAGGCCTAAATACAAAACAAAATAATGTGGTAAATGGATTTTGGAACTGCTGGAATATAAGAAAAAATACACTAGTTTACCTGAATGCTGGGAACATAATCAAAGCACATTCTTCATTCCTTCAGTGAAAAATAATTACATGGTTTTAATATTATAAAAGTTACTTATTGCTTTTAAAAATTTGAATCAAATGATAGATAAAATAAGAAAACTTTAATTAAGGTTAAAAGAAACTATGAGTAAATGGATATTTATATTTTATAGATGGTGGGAGTGGAGAAGAATGGCAAAGGGAAGGGGATAAATAGCATCCTCCTTTTAGAGGGACATTTAGCTATTAAGCAAAATTGATAAAAATAGATTTATAAACACTTAAAATACATTGATAGGTCCTATAGAAAAATTAAAATTAGTCTTGAAACCTCCAAATATTTCCAGAAAGGAAAGAGTAGTTAGAGCTAGTGGGGTTGCCTAAATTCTCATTTTTCATGGAAAAGAATCAATAGATATAGTGAAAAGCTGATAAATCAAGACATAGAGACAAGAGTATATTATTTAATATAATGGAATTAAATGTGAGAAAGAAAAATAGAAAAGGTCAAAAGAGTCTGCCTTTGGGAATATAATCAAGGGTATGTTACACAGTGATTTTTAACTCGTGTATGTGTATTTTGTTTACTATATTATGGAATAAATATATAATAAAGTGAGTTAAAATAAAACATTGAAGTGCATTTTTGGTTAGGCTGTTCCACAAAAAAAAAAAACAAAAAAGTATTCTAATTCATCCCATATGCATGCAGAGAGGTGGGAATTGTTGATTTCTTCCCACTGGAACTCCATAAATAAAACCGACATAGAATATTGTGTTTATTTACTAATACTACTTTGAAATGCTGGTAGAGGGGGGAAAAATTAATTTTCCCTTCACTCGTACATAAACGTGATCTGAACATACCCACAGCTCTTTTTGTATACAGGATAACTAGTTAGTTACACTATTAATGAAGATTACCTCTTGCATGCCCTAAAAATCTTTATGTATTTTTATAACTGTGTGTATATATATATAATTTTTAATTTATCCCAGATAATACATACCTGAAGGTTTCCTACCACTGTGCATTACTCCTGGCCTCCCCTCTGACAGCACTGCCTTTAATGTCATCTTCATGTATCAAAATTTTACATATACTTTAAGATGTCCTGGTACAGATGCCAATACACTCATGAAAACTCTCAGATCACCTAACTGTAAGTAATATTTTTCCTCTGACCTCCATTCATCTTTAGTGATTTTGTGAATTCTCCTTCCTTCTATTTGTACTTTATTTAATACTGAATATAAGATATGTTCATGAACTGTTAATAAACCAGTGATTTCTCTGTGACTTGCATACAGTGCTATTCTTCCTATACTAGTAGTTGTTGATTGACATTTGTTCAAAGT
The DNA here is from genome assembly GCF_020826845.1 of Diceros bicornis minor. Lineage (NCBI taxonomy): Eukaryota > Metazoa > Chordata > Mammalia > Perissodactyla > Rhinocerotidae > Diceros > Diceros bicornis. The sequence goes on from NC_080747.1 coordinate 49,988,405, forward strand.
CTAATTAATTGCTTCACATATAAACATAATAGGTCCCATAAAAATGATAATGGAAGGCACCTACTGACATATTTCAATAATTGAAATACACTGGATTTTTATTTAGAATAGAAACATTTATTTGTTATATAAAAAAAAATCTTTAAGTAACTGGAGCAAGAAATTGCAATGATTTTTTAAAATAATTTTTGCTTTACTTATTTGAAGGGAGTTTACAGCGTCTCTAGATAGTGTGGAAGATAAGAGGACAGCTGCACAAAACATGTTTATCCTCTTTAAGATAAGTTTACATTAGATTAACATGTCTCAACTAGATCATTATTATAAGGAACTAAAAGACATTGAAAATTACAATTTTTTCATTAGTGTAGAACTTTAAGACTCTCCTTAGATCACATATGTTGATGTAAATACCTAGTCTAACTTCCATAATGTTGAACTTTATTTACTCAAAAAATATTTCTGTAGTATGTTTTATGTTTGACTGTCATGGGTGTTTTCTTTCAAAGTATTTGTAATTTGACTTCCCCTTTTCTGGACAGAATTGGTAAAATTATCCCCTGTTATTAACTTACTATTTGTGTTCCCTCAGAATTCATACATTGAAGCCCTAACTTCCAATGTGGTGGTATCCAGAGGTGGGGTCTTCGGGAGGTAATCCGGTTTGATAAGGTGGTGAGGGTTGGGCTCCCATGATGGGATTAGTGCCCTTTTAAGAAGGAGAAGAGATACCTGACCTAGCTCTCTCTGCCACGTGAGGTTACCTCTAGAAGGCAACCTTCTGCAAGCCAAGAAGAGGGCTCTCACCAGGAACTGAATCAGCTGGCACTTTGATCTTGGACTTCCCAGCCTCTAGAACTATTAGAAATAACAGGAGCTTGGGGAATTGGCAGAATTCTGGAGCTTGATTTGCCAAAATTGTCAAAGGACATTTTAAGAATTAAGATGACCTACTAGTTCTCTTATAAAATTTCTTCATTGAGAAATTCCTCCACTCTCAAAGTCCTCAGTGATGTATAACCAAAGAAAATATTTCTATGTTTTTATTTGTGTTTGTTTGGTTTGTGTATATGTGTAATAACAGTGAAATTTCTTTGAAAAGGTGCTGAGTGATGTACTTGACTCAATGTGATGAGGATAAGTGGTGCTATGTGTCAGACATCAAGATATCCCATAAACTAAACTATTAAAGAGAAAGAGAAATCATTAGCTAATAAAATCACAAGTCATCATCTGACGTCCTATTTTTAGAATCTCCAGAAAGATTGATATCAAGGTGCAATTTCCAGGATACATGCCAGGGTCCATTCTTAGACTCGCAAAGGACAGAGTGCATCTGGGTTACATATTCTATCCTACTATCTTACATTTTTAAAAGGCAGTCTAGGGGCTGGCCCAGTAGTGTAGCGGTTGGGTTTGCAAGCTCCACTTCAGCAGCCCAGGGTTCGAGGGTTAGAATCTCGGGTGCGGATCAATGCACCATTCATCAAGTCATTCTGTGGCAGCATCCCACATACAAAGTAGAGGAAGATAGGCACAGATGTCAGCTCAGAGCCAATATTCCTTACCAAAAAAAAAAAAAACAGGCAGTCTATAATGAAACACATATACTAATTTTCTTATTTCCCTGATTAAGCAAAGTAAATTGAAAAGTAGGAGTGTCACAAAGTAATGCTGGCTGTCTGATTTCAACTCCATGTTCTGGTTCATATATTTAAACGAGTGAAAGTGAGTGATATTGATAATTATTCTAGGACAACAGTGTTTTCTGGGATTTTCACAAGCAACCCAGGACACCTAATGATTCTACCACTATAAGACAAATCAAAATATCCATTCCTGTTTCTGCATTACATCTGATGCAGGGCTAGCTCCCTAACCTAAGTTAGCCTTCAAGGCTCTTGAAAAATTATCAAGGCAAGTTCTAAACAAAAATTTTCCCCCAATTAGAGGCAAATGGGAGCTCATGTTAGTTCACATGTGCTAATAGAATGTTTTCTAATAGAAAGACATACTAGCATGCTTATTTTGCAATCTAAATTTGTACAAAATTGTGTCAATCACATCTTTGTTTCTTAATACATGATTACAAATTGATTTTGTTTGTCTTAAATATCCTAACTGTTGCTGTAATATATACATATTTATAAATTATACCTCAAAAGTAGGTGGTGATTTAAGACTCAAGTTTAGTTTTCCTTGACGTTTAAAAGACTCATTTCAAAATCCAAATTTTTGATAGCTAAACCATTTGCCACTTATCCAAAAGGCAAAATTTTATTGCCACAAAAACCTGTGATTCTTAACGAATTGTGTTGTTACCCTTTAAAACCTTTAACCTGTACTCATGTTAGGAACATATGGGTTTTATAAAGGAAATTTTTTCTTAATTTTTCTAAGAAATTGCCAATTACAACATGATTATAGGATGTTAAAAAGGAATTGCCACAAAGGAATATTCAGATGGCTATGAGAAGTAACTAGTGGTAGGTAAGGCTCAAAAAATATGCTTCTTCATCTGTTCTTGATGGAAGTGTGACTCCAAATTATTTTGGTGATGTAATGTTCTAATTTCCATCCAGAAATGTCTTGTGGGTACAAATGGGTTACATATTTTGTTATGCATAAAATGTGACTTTATTTTTCTATGACAACAGAATTTTTCAATTAAAATCTCAAATGCTCTGGATGACTGAAAATAAATCTCAGTCACTGAGGATCCCTTCTGGTAGTAGAAACTATTAGTTGTGCCAAACTAGCTCTTCTCGTATAATAATATAAACTACAAACACGGCTGAGTAGAGAAAAAATTACATTTTTGTGCCTCTTTTATGGTGGGATGTGGCTACATAACTTAATTCTACCAAGTGGATGTAAGAAAAATTGGTGTGAGCAGAATTTGAGAAGACTTTTATATCTCTAAAGAGAGGCACCCACTTCCCCTTTGCTTCTCTTCTTTTTTATAGTCTTAAATGCAGACATGATGACTAGACGTGAAGTTGCTAGCTTGGACCATCAGATGACCCTGGGACCATGGCCATAGATAGCAGAGCAACAAGACAAAATCCTGGCATCCTGACATTATGCATCAGAGAATCAGACAGCCCTAGACAATGTTCCTTTGGACGCTGTTTATGTGAGAGAGAAATACTCTTGCATCTTGATGAATCTATCATTATTTGCAGTTAGACTTCACTAGCAGCTAATCAAATCTTCACTAGTTAAGGCCCAAGAATTTTATTTTTCCCTTATGTCCTGGGGCTTCCATCATGTCACTGTATTGGGAGGGAATAGGCAATCCTTGCTTATGTCAATTGCACTCAGTCCTCAACTGCCAGGTACTTCTTCCTCTCTTGTTCCTAAATACATCAGGAGGTATATCATCAGATTTACCAGAAGAAAAAATTATAAACTTTTCTCAAGGATTACTTTTTCTCTTCCTCCCTAATTAGTGAATAATTATTTTTCTCTAGGGCAGGAAAAATAGCATTTATTATATTTATATTTTTTTATTCAGGTTTCCAAATCTACAGTCCTGAGTACTTTAGGACTTAGAATTTTGCAGTTCAAAACCATAGAGTCTTATAAGCCTAAAGTTTTGGCTTCCAAACGCAAAATATTTTTTTCAATTTTTACACTGTATGTTAAGAGCCTCTCTCTCAATGTGAAACAACAATAACCTACGAAAATGTGGAATGAGGAAAAGAAAACTTCCATTTTTATCTCAAAATATTATTCTACCACAATGACAAGAGAGTTTCACATATTGAGGTATATGGGGTAACTATTCGGGTTCAAAACTGATTAGGCTTGAATTAAAAAGCCTGACTTATGGCCTATCAAACATATATTGGACATCTGCTTTAACCATTAAAGAATACACTCTCCTAAGATGAGAATGCATACTTCCCTTCCTACATCTTATGGGTAATGCCCTATTGGGGATTAGTACCTTTCCCAAAATCAGGATCACAATGACCTACTAATTTGCAACTGAATACCTTTTTGAAACTTTGATGAAAATGTATCCTGGGTGTGTTTAATGTATGTTCTTTGTTTTAAAAAGATATAAGACTTCTCTGGAATGTTTTCTAAGGCCTTCCCAGGTTATAATCCTCACTTTGGCTCAAGTAAAATTCACCTTATTTCTCTTATCTATAGAATGGTTATTAGTTATTTTGCATCAACAACAAATACAATGACTATGCTGTAGATGTGTGTGTCTGTGGGTTGATGTGTCTATGTGCCTGTCTTTCTCTGAGCACATTTTATCCTCTTCTTCCCTGGAAACTAATTACAGGAATTTCACTTTTTAAAAAATCTCTGTACTTTTACTGTAGTTTCAAAGACGTCTAAAGGGTTACTACAAAACATTCTTCCATAGCATGTAGATATTAAATCTAGATGAGTAGCAGTTTTATTAATTGTAAATCTAATTGAATATTGTGGAATGTGCATATTTTGTCCTGTAAAAGGTGTTCGCTTGGCATATACCACTAAACGGCCCATTCTATGTACATTGGAGTCTTGTAAAGAAAGTAGCTTTTGGACTTAGGAAAACCTAAATTTTAAGTTGCATGCTTGCTACTTATTAAAACTATGACATTGGAAAAACTATTTAGCTTGTTAGCACCATGTTTTCCTCATGTACGTGATAAGAACACTTAATGACATCGAGTGATTATTGAGTGAAGAAGATAAAAGGTTGTATATAAAGTAAATAAAAATGCCTACAAAAAATGGGCTCATAATAAATGCTGTATTATTTCCCCCTTCATTTTTATTTTAGTCCTAATATAGGATTATGTGGATAAGCTTGAGTATATTATTAAAAACTGATTAGTGTTTAATTGAAGATTAAAGGAAACTACACCTGTCAATTGGTGTGGTCTGCATTGGGAAGAGGGGCATGTCTTAATATGGTCTGTCAATTTTATAATTTATGGGAAACTAAGTGTTTGAAAAGTTAACAAGTTAAATTAAAGAAATGCAGGAATTTAATACAAGAGTAGATTTAATTTAAGATGTCTAGTTTTTCGAAGAAGATTGTGGATAGTCAATACATTTCCATAAGGAAAAATAGACAAAGTGCAAGGGATATTTTGTAGAGTCAAGCACAACAGGACTCACTTAGAACTTGCCATTACTACACAAATAAGATAAATATAACATGATAATTCCATTAAGAAAATAATGATCTAATAAGAAATATGAATATGTAAATAATGATTTAACAAGATATGAAGAGTATAATAATTTATGTATGTAAAATATATATATGTCATACAGAGTGTGGGAGTTCAAAATTGGCCACCTCAAAATATGTCTTTTTACTTTGGTTATTTTATCAATAGACTGGGAGAGTCCTTGCTAAGACCAAACATTTACATTTATATGGGAAATCTCCATTTGTAAAGGTATCTGCCTCTGTACCAGGAAGAAGGGGGGATGATCTCATCTCTAGAAATTTATCAATGTGGAAGATGAGGCTACATAATAACCTTACTGTGCTTTTCTGGTAATCTCCATAACTGACTCCTTCACCCCCAACATCCTTCTTTGTCTTTACCTAAATCTATTTAAGAAGAGAACCTCCACCATTTTGTAGAAAAACAGTTTCCCTGGTTTCTCCCCTGTATACGTGTTATTAAACTTTGATTTTCTCTTGCTATTCAGTCTCATGTCAATTTAATTTGTAGCCCAGCCAGAAAGGACCCAGAGTGGGTAGAGGATAGTCTTCCTCCCCTTCAAGAGCAAAAAAGTTATGATTTGCTTTGATTTATCAAAATAAATGATATAATCTATAATTTAAAAAAGAAATTTCATCAGGATAATGCATGGGATTTAGGGTTTACTAGCCAAGCATTACATTCAAAAGCACTGAGAAAGAAAACAGAACGTGAAGTTCATAGAACTAGTATTTCATTACTATTACAGAATACAGTTTAGGAGTGACGTGATTAGCAAATAGGAATTATCAGATAAGTTTTAATAGGAGAGATGCATAATAGAAATTGTCTTTTAGAGTTTTTTCACTAGGTAAAGAAGATATTTAAGAAAAAATTGTAAGGAAAAAAATTAGTTCAATATGAGCTTTGTCATACTGCTTCTTTAAAATGAGCAATTTGAATGCCAAACTAAAATGTACATTAATTTGAGAATAAAAACAGAAACTCCAATATCCATCTTCATTGATTTTCTGTGCCTTCCACTGTGACCAGGAATTATCACATTACTCATTTGCTATTTTGCTTTTAAGAACCATTATAATAATACTACTAATAACTTCTTTTAATAGATAAGATTTAGTGCTTCCCATTGGACAGACACTGAGGAGAATACTTTATATGCGTTACTTTGTTTCACATACTTTGGGCCCATATTTTTAGTGCAGATATTGCTGGATCAAGCAGAAAGGGGATTTGGAAAGTTCCCAGGTTCATAAACACATAGAGATTTGGGGAGAGTGGCCCACCCAGAGAGAGCATGGAGGATCTTTCTCCTTTCCCCATAGCTTGTCCTAAGCATCTCTTCAACCTGGCTGTTCCTGAGTTATATCCTTTTATAATAAACTGGTAAGCTTTAGTAAATGTTTCTCTGAGTTCTGTGAGCTGCATTAACAAACTAATTGAACCTGAGGATGGGGTCGTGGGAACCTCTGATTTACAGCTGGTTTATCAGAAGCACAGGTAACAACCTGGATTTACGATTAGCATCTGAAGTGAGGAAGAGGCAATCTTGTAAGACTGAGCACTTAACCTGTGGGATCTGATGCTATCTCCAGGTATAGTGTCAGAATTGAGTTAGGTTGTAGGGCATCCAAGCAGTGTCTGCTGAGAATTAGAGAATCACTTAATGGTATGGAAAAACAAACATACGTGGTACATTTGAAGGAAAACAGAAACTCGAGGATTAGTGCACCCCTCTTTCATGTCTTAGACAGACAATTCTAAAACTCATTCTACAGGGCTTGTTGGAGTGACCTGAGGGAAAGTAAACCCCAGTTGCACATTGTTTAGTAAATTCAATTGCACACATTTAGACTGGCTTTCCTGTCTTCTCTGTTTGCCTCTTCTGAGTCTCACTTCTCTTCCTTTGGTTCACTTTCCATATTGAACTACCTGCAATAAAGCACTTGAGCCAGGTTCTGCTTTTGGGGGAACACAGGTTCCCCTCATTGATAAAAGAAGTGGATCTATAGATGAAATTCTGGGACAGAGTCATTCTGTGGTCAGAGGTAAGAACCTTCACCCCATTTTTGGAATTTCAAAGCTTGGTGAGAACATTGGGCATGCAATAAGATCACAATTAGTGGGATTTTCACAAGTGGAGGACTGGATTGAGTTGCAAGTGTATGGTAAAACATTAGCTTATTGCAGACATGGGACATGAATGGTATATGGAGCAATAAATGTTTGTCTTAAAGATTGCAGAAATCACTGGCTTTAGAAGCCCAGAAAAAAGTAGTAGTCTCAACCTAGCCAATATGAAGTCAAGGCATATTGTCAAAGTAAAAATACCTCCATGGTAGTATATAAAGAGACCCATAGCTTCTGTAAGCATAGGGAAGACTCTCCTGGAAATCAGGCCCAGGAGGTAATAATAAAGATAACAAAAAGATACAAGGGGGACAAAATACATAGTCTCAAGGGTTCTCTTTGCTGAGTATTCTGATAGGGAAAGGCTGAAAACTTGCGTCCTACACTCTCTAGTGATATTTGAGTGGAAGAGCTTAAGAATCGTGAACAGACATTTGCCTTAACCCTTTTGGCAAGGAAAACCACCTCCTTTACACTTGATGGAGGAAATCAGCTACCCTACACATGAAAACCCTGCCAAGTTCTTAGCCAGAGCAGGTAGGTGCCTTACGTTATGTTGGAGTGGATTTTGAGTGGGTTGGGCCAGGTAAGGTAAAATGTACAGTTTGATAGGGGATAATTTATTGCAATGAAGATGTTTACTCATTACTCGTGTTTAATTTCTTGGAAAGGAAACCTGGGGGAAATTTTAAAATGCTTCTAAGAATAGCTCTATGAAACTTGGAAACAAGGATGGCTTATAGTCAATGAGGTAGAAATGTCTGGACTTCCTTAGTAGAGCATGGAAGTGGTCAAATAGTTCTGGACCAATGTTAGAATGCATTTGTTAGGGAGACCCCCAAATTTGCCACTTGACTATGGTCTTCAGGAAGACCTAGAGGATACCCTTCAATAAAAAAGAAGAACAAATAAGGAAAAACATTTCTTTGGTGATGAATGAAAAGGTGAGGGGCACTGGCATATTTGAAAATCTCAGAAGTGGTTGCATTTGTAAACCAAAGTTAACAGTAGGAAATGTGACCATGGAAATGTGTTTCCTCATTTCATTGGAATTAACAGGATTCTGAAATTCTAGAAGTTCATAAGTTTCAATTAACTAAGAAAGAAAGATGGATATAATTACCTTAATGGGTAACAAGGCTGGAGTGGCAAGCCCGGATGCTTTGACCTGCAGGGATCACTGGTAATGCTAAAAGACCATAGTCTTCCTGGGGTCAAGATACTTCTGCAGCCAACAAGGCTGGTTCTTGACTTACTTATGAAGAAATAAGAAATTGAGAACTGAGGGCAAACACTGACATTAGCTGCTGCAACCACATTCCCTTATTAGTTTCCAAATTTAAGCCAAATCTTAGACTGAGAACCAAGGAGATGATATATTCTTTTAAGCAAACCCCTGAAAAGCTAGAGTAAATATATAAGAGAAATATAGAAGACAAGAATTCGCCCAATCCTTCCCTACAGGGATTTGTCACCATTGATCAAAGGAGTAGGGGAAAAGGAATACCTTGACCATCCAGGGATATTAGAATTAGGTAAGTTCTGAGCTCAAAATGTTACCAGGGGACCCTACACACCATAATGGTCTTCTACACACAAGAGAAATTTATGGAATTCAAAGTCATAAATGGAATCATGGTCCGTGTCCCTCTTAAGTGGTTTCAGTGGGTCTATGGACCCACCTTCTGTTAATTTCCTCATCCCATAATGCACAATTAGAATGGATATAGTTAGCTACTGACACTAAGAGGCATATGGTAGGCAGAACCAAGTGTAACCCTCTACACACAATCTAAGATAGACAATAGTTTCAGTGTTTTACTCAGAAATATCTGCAGAGATTAGCACTAGTATCAAATACCTAGGCATTACAGGATGCTTGTGCCTGTGATCTTCACCATCATGGCTCCTGAAATGAGCAGATGGGCCCTGGGGGATGATGGAGGACTACTATAAGTTTATCCGTGCACTAACAAAGCCAGCGATTCTGTAAGATGTGGTGTTTTCGTGGAACATACTAAAATAGCTTCTGGAATTTGGTATGTAGCTATTGTTTTTGAAAATGTATTTTTCTCAGTAAAGAGAATCAAAAGTGTTTTATTTTGTGTGTGGAAGACAGCAGTACCCAGCCACTGCCTTTGCCCAGCGCTTTCAATTGCACTGCTTTCTATGACATTATAAATATCCTAAAGGACCTTGGCATTCTTGATATTTCACAGATTTCATCCTGGTGCACTACACTGATTATGTTATGCTAAACGGACCTGGTAAGGAGGAAGTGGCAGGTATCCTGGATGCCCTAGAAAGACATATGCATGCTAAAAGTGTGAAATGAACCCCAGAGAAATTCTGGTTATGCCGTTTAGATAATCTCTGTAGGAGTCCATTGACTTAGAGCATGTTGGACATATTCTCTAAGATTAAGGACAGATTTTTGCAGTTTGCAACCCTCTGAATAAAAAGAGACACAGACACGGCACTTGATGGATCTCTTTGTATTCTGAAGATACAGTATACTACACTTGAAACCTTTGCACTTTTTTATTGATCAGATGACTCAGAAAGTGGCTGGTTTTGAGTGGGGCTCAGAGCAAAGGAAAGCTCTGTACCAGATCTTGAGTGTGATCTTGGGATAAATTTCTAGCAATTATTAAGTAATTAGAGGTAACCATGATGGGTAGATTGGTATGAGGAGTCTTTTGAGGACAGGACCCCAAAAACTAATCCTGATTTATTGACAGGATCCTTAATCAACACAAAACAAGGAATAAATTTTACATTGAAAGATGCATAAAAATAGTATATGACTTGGGCATATACCAGAAGTAGTCAGCTTAATGGAATGAGAGAACTGTCTAATAAATTCTCAGGTAAAGTGCTAGCTGAGGGAAAAGATGATGCAGATTGAGGCTCTGTCATCCAAGATGTGGCAAATGTAATAAACCAATTGTTGATTTGTGGTGAGGAATAACCAGAATAGGTGAGTCTGGAAGCCAAGGGCGGAGAATAGAATTATACCTCTTTTTTTACCATCACTTCCAGCACCTAACTTGTGAAAGTTATGTTTCCCGTTCCCACAGCCTTAGGTTCAAGACAAGAAGCCCTGACTCTCAAGGCCGGAGGAGACAGTAGTGCTTTTATCGAGGGACATAGTAAATATTTTACTTGATCTGAGGCTATTGACTACCCCTGGTTTTTTGGATCTTCTCATCCTACTGGATCAAAGACTAAGAAAGGATTTACTATATTGGGAGGGGGCATTGACTTTCATAATGAAGAGGAGGTTGGTTTGCTGTTACACAACGGAAAGAGGAACGCATAAGTGGAAGACAAGAGATTGCATGAGGCGTCTCCTGGTGCTTCCTGTCAAGTAATTATCATGAATGGCAATTTCAGGAACCTCAGCCTTACAAGAGGAAAGTGACTATGAGTTCTAATGTTTTGAGATAAAAAGCTAGTCACCCAGCCAAGAGGAAAGTGAGTCTAAAATGGAGAGGAGCGAAGAGAGAAGATAAATTATTACAGCCTTGGGACCAATTGCTGCAGTTGAAATGTAGCTGGAAATTTCAACTTTCCTAAGCTGAGTTTTTTGAATAAAAGAACACCATGGAGGCTCTGTGACTTATGTATTTAGTGCAAATGACAAGCTGATCTCTCTGTGTCAGGGGTGTATCACACACCTCTTTTACCTATCTCACTTCCTCTGAGCTCATCTTTTCTCTCTAGGCAGTGCTGTGACAACTGGTTGGATGCAGTTTTAAAGTGACAACACCTCACCTCAGTTACAATATATTGTAGACATTTCTCATTCCCTACCTTGAGTCTTCTCTCTGGTCACAGAATGATTTGCCTGTAGGAAGCAGCTCAGCTATTCTGAAGCATATCCAAACATGGAAGTTATAGTTGTTTGTTATACTCTGTTAACTGACTACTGTGCAAGTCAAAAATCAATGGAGAGGGGAAAATTCTCCACTCACAGTGGAAATTACATGACAAAAGGTGTACATATATTTCTCTACTACACAATGGTGAATAATTAAGAAAATATCTCATTTCTACCAAAACTTTATTATTCTTTTAAAATTCTTAGTTATTATTTTTATCAGAAACTGTGATTAAAAGTAAATGCATTTTGAGGCCAGCCTTGTGGCATAGTGGTTAAGGTTGTGCTCCACTTCGATGGCCTAGGGTTCACCGGTTCAGATCCCAGGCACCGACTTATGCACTGCTCATCGAGCCATGCTGTAGCAGGCATCCTAAATATAAAGTAGAGGAAGATGGACACGGATGTTAGCCCAGGTTCAATCTTCCTCAGCAAAAAGAGGAGGATTGGCATCACATGTTAGCTCAGGGCTAATCTTGCTCACCAAAAAAAAAAAAAAAAAAAGTATATACATTTTACTAAGAGTTTACCCTGAGCATTGAATACCATGCCAAAAATATTTTTTATAAGATGAAATTCCTTAAATTTAAGTATGATAGATTTAATTCTTTTGATTTATAGAGCTTGTCTATTTTTCATTAACATCAACAACTCTTTCATCTTAATATTATTGAAATTAAAATCACAGAATTTAATATTTTCTAAAAAGGTAAATGTTTATAAAGATACATTGATACATTCACTTAGGGCATATAAAGGAAATGGATGCATGTGCCAAGCTAGAGTGAAGTGATACATGATTTGAGAATATAGGAGCAGAATGCATGGAAACAGGAAGCTTTTTGTGCTTCAGTGTAGATATTAAGAGTAGTGCAATAAAAGATTATGAGATCCTTTTAACTGCCTGAGTGGACAGAGTTGAGCTCCTGAGAGGTGCCCTTGGGTGAAGTTATAGATTTTTAGGCTTCATTATGAGCTCTAGATTTTGACCTGTGGAGAACTGTATTAATTATCTGTCTATGGTCCCTTAAACAAATGATATAATAGTGTTTGGGGCCATTACTCTAACTTAGCATGTCATCTTAAAGAGGGTAGATGAGGCAATTAACCATAAAGAGACAGCAGATTGTTACTAGCTGTGAAGGGTCAATAAGTGTAGTCTAAACACAAGTTAGCCAATGATATGCTACATACAATTTATAAGGCAAAGCAGGGTGAGTTCATATTGCCAAAATATGAGTTAAATTCTACCTTAAAACTTCACTTGATATTTAAAACTTATTTTATTTTTCTCTGTATTGAAACTTAGGATGAGAGTTACTAATTATTTTTATTTTTTCTTTAACACCCACAACCCCAAAAAATTTGAAGAACATGTAGCATTTTAGGACAGAAAAAAGATAGACTCCATTTTAAAGAGGATTAAAGTAAAATTAAAGTGGTTAAGTTACTCTCACAACCATTACCTTGTTTTAAGTGGTATTCCCAGTGACTTACATGGAGAGACAGAACTCAGTAATTGTTGTCAATTGAGGCTTGATATTCTGTATTTGGTTAGAATAGAAGTCATTAAATTCAAGCCCCTTGATTTTAAATCCAGTGATCTGTCCACTAACTCACACTGCCTTTCATGGGGCATAGAAGCCTGAAAAATATCACAATTGAAATAGTCTACCAGAGGTATCAGTCTCTTTTTCTTTTTTGAGTAAATTAAAAATTTTTTTTTTCCTTTTATTAGTGGAAGATGGCAGGATATTGACTGTGTCACAAGGAGCGGAGAGATATTTATAAGAATAAAGGACAATAAATCTTGAAATAAAGTCTAAGAATTTTGATGTTAGATGCTCCCAAGTAACACTGACAAAGTGTATCATATATGAATCTTTATTCTTAACCTATAAAAGTGTAGTATTAATGAATTTTTCCCCATAATTTAAATAGTCTAGAGAAACAGCCTATGTAATTCTCTACATTGTCATGTTTCTATTAGTACTATGTATATTTAAAACACACACACACTCACTCGTTTGTAGTATATTCTTAATATAGAGATTCTATGATGAGAATTGCATTATGGAATTGTTACTAAACAAAACAGAGATAAACAATCTACCTGACAAAGAGTATAAACTAAAAGCCGTAAGGATGCTCACTGATCGTGGGAGAAGAGTGGATGAACTCGGTGAGAACTTCAACAAAGAATTGGAAAATATAAAAAAGAACCAATCAGAAATGAAGAATACAATACTGGAAATGAAAAATTCACTAGAGGGACTCAAACCAGAGTAGATGATACAGAAGAACAGATCAGCAAGCTCAAGGAAAGACTAAAGGGAATCACCCAAGCTGAACAGATAAAACAAAAAAGAATTAAAAAGAATGAGGACATCTAAGAGACCTCTGGGACAACATCGAGAGCACTAACATCCATATTATTAGTGTCCCAGAAGGAGAAGAGTGAGACAAAGGGACAGAGAGTCTATTTGAAGAAATAATAGCTGAAAACTTTCCTAACCTAAGGAAGGAAGCAGACAACCAGGTACAGGAAGCACAGAGAGCACCAAACAAGATAAACCCAAAGAGGCACACACCAAGATACATTATAATTAAAATGTCAACAATTAAAGGTAAAGAGAGAATCCTAAAAGCCACAAGAGAAAAACAACAAGTTACATAAAAAAGGAAACCTCATAAGGCTAGCAGCTGGCTTCTCAGAAGAAAACTAATAGGCTAGAAGGGAGTGGCATGATATATTTAAAGTGCTGAAAGGAAAAAACTTACAGCCAAGAATACTCTACCCAGCAAAGTTATCATTTAGAATGGAAGGAGAGACAAAGAGTTTCCCAGACAAGCAAAACCTAAAGGAGTTTATCATCAAGAAACCAGCCTTACAAGAAATCTTAAAGGGACTTATTTAAGTGGAAAAGAAAATACCATAAATAGGAATAAGAAAATTGTCAAAAAAAATAAAATCACTGGTAAAGGCAAATACATGGTAAAGGTAGCAGATCAACCACCTATGAAGCTAATATGAAGGTGAAAAGACAAAAGTACTAAAATTATCCATTTCAATGATAAGAGGGTAATGGGTACACACACACACACAAAAGGTTACATATGATACCAAAAACATAAAACATGGGAGGTGGGGAGTAAAAGAGTAGAGTTTTTAGCAAGAGGTCAAATTAAAGAGAACATCAACGTCATATAGATTGCCAAATATGTAGGTTATTATATATGAACCTCATGGTAATAACAAACCAGAAACCTCTAATAAATACAAAAAAATTAAGAGAAAGGAACCCAAACATAGTACTAAAGAAAGCCACCAAACCACAAGGGAAGAGAGCAAGAGAAGAAGAAAGGAACAGAGGAGAACTACTGAAATGCCAGAAAAAAAGTAAAAAAATGGCAATAATTTCATTTTTATCAATAGATACTTTAAATGCCATTGGACTAAATGCTCCAATCAAAAGGCATAGGATAGCCGATTGGATTAAAAAGCGAGACCCATATATATATGGCATACAAGAGACACACTTCAGACCTAAAGACACTTACAAACAGAAAGTGAAGGGATGGAAAAAGATACTCCCTGCAAATGCCAATGAAAGAAAGCTGAGGTAACAATACTTATCACAGACAAAATAGACTTTAAAATAAAAAGTGTAACAAGAGACGAAGAAGGGCACTACATAATAATCAAGGGAACAATCCAACAAGAGGATATAACATTTGTAAATATCTGTGCACTCAGCATAGAAGCACCTAAAGGAAACATTGGCCTTAAATGACACATTAGACCAGGTGGACTTAGTATATGTGTACAGAAAATTCCATCCCAAAACTGCAGAATACACTTTCTTTTTTTGTGTGTGAGGAAGACCAGCCCTGAGCTAACACCTGATGCCAATCCTCCTCTTTTTTTTTTTTTTTGCTGAGGAAGATTGGCCCTGGGCTAACATCTGTGCCCACCTTCTTCTACTTTATGTGGGTTTCTGCCACAGCATGGCTTAACAAGCGGTGCTTCGGTGGGTGCCCAGGATGCAAACCAGCGAACTGCAGCGGAGCATGTGCACTTAACTGCTTGAGCCACCGGGCCAGCCCCTACACATTCTTTTTAAATGCACATGGAACATTCTCCAGGATAGATCACATATTAGGCCACAAAACAAGTCTCAATAAATTTAAGAAGATTGAAATAGTACCAAGCATCTTTTCTAAACAGAATGGTATGAAACTAGAAATCAACCATAGTAAGAAAATCGGAAAAGCCACAAATATGTGGAGATTAAACAAAACGCTACTGAACAATGATTGAATCAATATAAAAATCAAGGAGAAGTCAAAAAATACTTGGAGACAAATGAAAATGAAAACACAACATGCCAGAATTTATGGGATACAGAAAAAGTGGTTCTAAGAGGGAAGTTTATAGCAATATAGTCCTATTTCAACAAACAAGAAATATCTCAAATAAACAATCTGACAGTGCACCTAAGGGAACTGGAAAGAGAACAAACAAAGCTGAAAATCAGTAGAAGGAAGGAAATAGCAAAATCAGAGCAGAAATAAATGAAATAGAGACTAAAAGGAACAATAGATAAAATCAATGAAACTAAGAGCTGTTTCTTTGAAAACATAAACAAAATTGACAAACCCTTAGCTAGACTCCCCAAGAAAAGCAGAGAGAACACTCAAATAAATAAAATCAGAAATGTAAGAGAAGAAATTATAGTGGACACATCAGAAATACAAAAGATTATAAGAGAATACTACAAAAAGCTGTACATCAACAAATTGTATAATCTAGAAGAAATGGATAAATTCTTTGAATCATACAACTTTCCAAAATTGAATCAAGAAGAAATAGAGAATTTGAATAGACCAATCACCAGTAAGGAAATCAAAACAGTAATCAAAAACCTCCTAAAAAATAAAAGTGCAGGACCAGATGGCTTCCCTGGTGAATTCTACCAAACACTTGAAGAAGACTTAATACCTATCCTTTTCAAACTTTCCCAAAAATTGAGGAGGAGGGGAAGATTCCAAACTCATTCTATGAAGCCAACATTACACTGATACCAAAACCAGACAAGGACAACACACAAAAAAGCAAAATTACAGGCCAATATCACTGATGAACCTCGAAGCAAAAATTCTTAACAAAATACTAGCAAATCGAACACAACAAGACATTTAAAAGATTATACACCATGATCAAGTGGGATTTATTCCAGGGACATAGGGATGGTTCAACATGTGCAAATCAATCAACATGATACACCACATGAACAAAATGAAGAATAAAAATCACATCATTATCTCAATAGATGCAGAGAAAGCATTTGACAAGATACAGCACCCATTTATGATAAGAACTCTGAATAAAATGGGTATAGAAGGAAAATATCTCAACATAATAAAGACCATATACGACAAACCCACAGCTAATATCATTCTCAATGGAGAAAAACTGAAAACTATCCCTCTAAGAACAGGAACCAGAGAAGGATGCCCACTTTTAACACCCTTATTTAACATAGTACTGGAAGTCCTAGCCAGAGCAATCAGGCAAGAAAAAGAAATAAAAGGGATCCAAACTGTAAAAGAAGAAGTGAAACTCTCACTATTTGCAGATTACAGGATTTTATATATAGAAAACCTTAAAGAATCCACCAAAAAACTTTTAGAAATAATAAACGATACAGTAAAGTTGCAGGATACAAAATCAACACACAAAAATCAGTTGAATTTCTATACACAAACAATGAAGTAGCAGAAAGAGTAATTAAGAACACAATGCCATTTACAATGGCAACAAAAAGAATAAAATACTTAGGAAAAAACTTAACCAAAGAGGTGGAAGACCTGTACACTGAAAATTATAAAACATTGCTGAAAGAAATTGAAGAAGACACAAAGAAATGGAAAGATATTCTGTGCTCTTGGAATGGAAGAATTAACATAGATAAAATGTCCATACTTCCTAAAGCAATCTATAGATTCAATGTAATCCCTATCAAAGTTCCAACGACATTTTTCACAGAAATAGAGCAAAGAATCCTAAAATTTATACAGAACAACAAAGACCCCAAATAGCCAAAGCCATCCTGAGAAAAAAGACCAAAGCTGGAGGTATCACACTCCCTGATTTCAAAATATGCTACAAAGCTCTAGTAATCAAAACAGCATGGTACTGGCACAAAAACAGACACATAGATCAATGGAACAGAATCGAGAGCCCAGAAATAAACCCACACATATATGGTCAGCTAATTTTCGACACGGGAGCCAAGAACATACAATGGAAAAAGGAGAATCTCTTCAACAAATTGTGTTGGGAAAACAGCACAGCCACATGCAAAAGAATGAAAGTAAACCATTATCTTAAACCATACACAAAATTTAACTCAAAATGGGCTAAAGACATGAATGTAAGACCTGACACTATAAAAATTCTAGGAGAAAACATAGGCAGTATGCTCTTTGACATCGGTCTTAGCAACATATTTTCAAGCACCGTGTTGGACAAGGCAAGAGAAACAACAGAAAAAATAAACAAAAGGGACTACATCAAATGAAAAAGCTTCTTCATAGCAAAGGAAACCATCAACAAAATGAAAAGACAACCTGACAATTGGGAGAAGATATTTGCAAACCATATATCTGATAAGGGGTTAATATCCAAAATACATAAAGAACTCATTCATCTCAACAACAAAAAAACTAAAAACCCAATTAAAAAATTGGCAAAAGATCTGAACAGACATTTGTCCAAAGAAGATATACAGATGGCCAAGAGGCACATGAAAAGATGTTCAATATCACTAATTATCAGGGAAATGCAAATCAAAACTACAATGAGATAACCTCATGCCCATCAGAATGGCTATAATTAACAAGACAGGAAATAACAAGTGTTGGAGAGGATGTGGAGAAAAGGGAACTTTCATACACTGCTGGTGGGAGTGCAAACTGGTGCAGCCACTATGGAAAACAGTATGAAGATTCCTCAAAAAATTAAGAATAGAACTACCATACGATGCAGCTATTCCATTGCTGGGTATTTATCCAAAGAACAAGAAAACAAGAATGTGTGAAGATATAGGCACCCCTCTGATCTTTGCAGCATTATTCACCATAGCCAAGATTTAGAAGCAGCCTGGGTGTCCATCAAGGGATGAATGGATAAAGAAGATGTGGTATATATACACAATGGAATACTGCTCAACCATAATAAAGGATGAAATCTGGCCATTTGTGACAACATGGATGGACCTTGAGGGTATTATGTTAAGCGAAATAAGTCAGAGGGAGGAAGTCAAATACCATATGATCTCACTCATAAATAAAAGATAAAAACAACAACAAACAAACACATAGAGAAGAGATTGGATTGGTGGTTACCAGAGGGGAAGGAGGGGGGAGAAGGGTGAAAGGGATGATTAGGCACACGTGTATGGTGACAGATTGTAATTAGTTTTTGGGTGGTGAACATGATGTAGTCTGCACAGAAATGGAAATGTAATGACGTACACTCGAAATTTATATAATATTATAAACCTATGTAACTGCAATAAAACAAAACATAACAATAATAACGAAAACAATGGAAATCACATATTAGTTCTCCAATAAAGACGATAGAACCAAAAAAAAAATGACAGCCATATATATAATACTACTTGTATTAACAGAAGACTGAAAATAACCAAAATTTCTGTTAATGGGACACTGGCTTAATAAACCATACAATGAAGTATTATACAACTGAAAAAGAACATAGAAATGTTAATTGTATAAATTGACGTGAATGATTCTCAGACAACGTTGTTAAAAGAAAAAGCAAGTCACAAGAGTATATGCAGTATAGTTGATATCTTATTTGTACAATTAGGGAAAAATTTGTTAACTGTAGGCCTATAATTTATGTCCCTTCACAATGTAGCTCAGGAATGAATGAGATGGCATACTTATCTCCCCTTGCAAACATTGTAATAACCAGAACTCCTGGTAAACATACTAGTGGTATTTACCAGAAGAAAGACAATGAAGACTCTTTATCTGTGAAATAATTTTAGAAGGCTATACATGGTCTGTTTATTTTTTACTTTTTTGTAAATAAACCTGGAATATATAAATTAATGGAGCATGGCAGGCTGGCTATGTAATGAATAAGGTACAAAAGGAGATGTTTCATGACTGAACTGACTTCTTTTCAAGCAACATTACAAGTTCATTGTTTAATTCTCACATGTTAAACGGAAAGAACAGACATTGGAAGAGCTGTAGATGGTCCTGCACCTCTTCAAAGGAAGAATGCTTGACTAGTATCTTGCTTTACCTACGTCCTTTGAGTCATACGTAAGTTGCAACTGAGAAAGATCTATAATCCATATTAAGTATGATTTAACAAGAAAACATTTTGTATTATCTTAATAAGGAAAGAAAAATAAATAAGAATACTTTATTTTTAGTATATGGGTATCTGTGTGAAAAAAAACTTACATGCATACACACACTTATATTTGCAAAAGTAAATTGGAAGAAGAATCCAGACATTAGCTAAAATGGTTCCCTAGAGAAAGAAGGTTAGAGAAGTTATGGATAAGAGTGAAATCCTTTGAGCATGTTTTTTTCAATATTTTTTATTTCAAATAAGTAAATGTTTTACATATAAAAACAATATAATTAAAGCAAATAGGAAAAGAAAACAAGCTACAAAATTGAACACAAAAACCACACAAAAAAATCAACTGCACATCACATCAAAATAATAAAAGAAACATTAAATCTTATTCAGTAGTTTTTATGGTACTATGATACAATTTGAAACTTTTTTAAAAAAATTGTAGGCAAAAACATATGAGCAAATACGTTGATGTTTAAGAAATGTAATTCTCACTATAAGAGACATAATTATAGAATAAAAGAGGCCATGGAAAACCATGTACCATTAAATCTGAGACAGAAATAATAGTATGAAGTATTATAAAATTGTGCATATGATTATGTTACTTCTCTGGAAGAACCTAGAGGTAATGTCATTCTGGTTACAAATTGCCCACCCAGAGGTCAGGTCTTAGATGTAAATGACTATTGCCCATGCCCAAGTCTTCTTAGATAAATTGTTTATTCTAGTTCAGGTCTGGGGAAAGTACAACGGGGGACATACTGTTTCTAGAAGTGCCTAGAGATAGCCTCCTTTCAGAAGGATAGAGGGACTAACAATAAACGGGCTCTCAGTGGACAAATTTGGAGTGTAAGCAAGAAAAATAGTGATCATCCTGATTATGAAACAATTAATTGAAAAAATCTTTCAGAGGAATTAGAAAAGTGAAAGAGGAAGTAATAAAACTCCTCTTTGCAGAATAACACCACATAATTAATGAGAAAAAGTAATATAATTAGAAAAATCACTATTTTGCTATCCCAATGCAATAAATGATTTACACAAGGACTACCAATGTGAGCTAAAATCATTGAATGATGGACTTGGAAATTAGGATATTAATGGTGTCTAAAAGTATCTCTCCACAGATTATTTAATCACAAAAGGAAAAAAATACCTATATACTGGAAAGATCTGGCAGTTACCACCTTGTTCAAACTTATTTTTCTTAATATCATGTTAACGTCATTACGTGCCTCCTGATGGGAAGGATTCATAATTAGCTAGGATTAATCTGAATCTATTCATCTCCTGACATTTTTATACAGAATACAGGTGATATTATAATAAATTAAATGACAACATGAGGAAGCAATGAGTTATATCTTGTAGCTGAACTTTTTGAAATAGCTGAACTTTTTGAAAGTCAATGTCAAGAAAAACACAATGCATGAGGTTATTGTCTCTGATTTAAAATGATTAAAAAATCCAACAAATAAATATAATTCATAAGTCTTGTTTAAATCTTTCAAAAAAGCATTTTGGGAAAGAGGGAGAAATTTGAATTTAGACAGGAAGGCAGATGATAGGTGATGATTGTTAATTTCCTTAGCTATGATGATATTTTGCTTATGTAAGACAATGTTTTTACCCTTACAAATTTCATGATAAATTATTTAAGCATGAAATGTCATTGATACCTGCAAATACCTTTCAAGTTGTTTAGTTTCATATATATGTATATATGTGTGTGCGTGTGTGTGTGTGTGTGTGTATGAAACAGTGAGTGAGTGAGAGACAGAAAGAGAGAGACAAAGAGAGATGGAACTGGAGAAAGAGAGAAAGAGAGAGAAATATGCAAATATGGCAAAATATTAAAAAGTAGCAAATCTAATAAAAATATTTAAATGTATTTTATTTTGCCTTTGCAAATGTTTACATTTTTACTTTTTAATTATTTAATTAATTTATTTATTTATTTATTTTTGATGAGGAAGATTAACCTTGAGCTACATTGGTGGCCATTCCTCCTCTACTTTATATGTGGGTCACCACCACAGCATGGCTGACGAGTAGTGTAGGTCGACATCTGGGATCTGAACCTGCAAACCCAGCACGCTGAGGCGAACATGCTGAACCTTAACCACTACACCATAGGGCCAGCCCCAATGTTTACTTTTTTAATTAAAATTTGAAAAAAATAAGAAAGTTGGAAGCATTATTCCAACTTTATAAGCAATTGAAATTTTACATAAATTAGCTCATAATATCCCTCTATTGGATTTTGAAATTATGTTTCATTTGTGATCAACACCATATCTTTGGTCAAATGAGGGACTCCATTCCTTGCAATAGTATTCTCTTCTGCATCTATCAGAATCAGTTTCATCTCCTCTATCCTAATCACTTTTGTCATACTACTTAAGGCTTTCTTTCAAGACAATATTTTTTTTTCTCCCATCCTTCTTGCTACCCTATTACGATTATTTTCATCATCTTTCAGTAGCCACCTTGGTCATTATGATATCTTTCATTCTACTCATGTGTTTTGCCCCCACATTATTATGTTGTATCACATAGCAAGTTTTTTATTCAATCCTCTCATTTTATTTTTTCTCATTAGCTATCTCTTACTGTGTGTGTATGTATGCATGTTTGTGTGCCTGTGTAAATTTGGGTTTTTAATGCAACTAGTGAGAGCAGATTCTGAAAGAAATAAAAAGTGAATAATGCAGAATAGATATGCTCCTGAAAGTTATGAGAGAAATAATTTGGTTAATGTGTACCCAATGATATCTATGGTAAAACATAAACATTAACATTTATTCCTAAGCAAAATTAAACTATCTTTTTAAAAGTATAAGCAAAAATGAAGCAATTTGAAGTATTGTGTTCAAAAACATATTTTCAATAAAACATGAGTAATCTTATAAAAAATAAACCAGGTGAATTTGAAAATATTGCATCACTGAGTACTTCTTAGAAAGCTCAAGATCCATAAAAATCGTGGAACAAATCTACCAGTTTTCTCAACCTTTTAAGAATGTATAATGCTTTATCACCTATAAAGTATATATAATAATAGTTATTGATAAAATTTACTGAGCATGGTATAGGCAGGATATTATGTTCTGTATACATATTTTCTTTTAGGCATAACATATTTCTAGTAAAAGTTGTTACAGCATTTGTGGATGATGAAGCTGACACTCATGATTGGAAAGAGTTCAAAGCCACACTGCTAGTAAGCTGAAGGGCCAGAAATTGAAGCTGTGTTTTTCTGACTCCCAAGTCCCTGCAGTAACTTTTATATTTCATTACTCTTATGTTTTCCCACTTAACAAGGTGACAATTATCCTGATCCAATTCACTCATTCACCAAATAGTCATTGAGTTTGCCCTAAGTGCCAGACATTGTTTTAAATGCCTAGGATACATCGGTGAACAAAACAAAGATCCAGTGAAAAAAATTACATGTACGGAAGTATTTTCAAAATGATAAAGTGTAATATATCATTATTTTTCTAAATTTTTCTTTATTAAAACATCCACATTTCTAACTCTTGATTTTGTTATAATATTCTTCTTTAGTGATATCCTTTCATTAACTGAGAGCTCTTGTGTATTAGTTTCTTCTTGCCGCTTTAGCAATTTGCCACACACGTTAATACAACACACGTCTATTACCTTACAGTCCTGTAGGTCAGAACTTTGACAGAGGACTCATTAGGCTAAAATCAAGGTGTCAGGAGGCTCTAGGCAAGAATCTATCCTTGCCATTTCTAGCTTCTAGAGGTCACCCGCACTTCTTCAAAGGCAGCAATCTTGCCTCTCTGACCATTCTGCTTAGTAATATCCCTGTCTGCTGCTCCCCAATTTAAATATCCATGTGATTAGATTGGACCCACCTTGATACTCCATGATAAGTTCCCTATCTCAAGATCCTTAACTTAAATCACATCTGCAAAGTCCCCTTTTGCCATGTTAGTCAACAAATACATAGGTCCCAGGTATTCGAATATTGACATCCTTGGGAGGCATTAATCTGTCTACTATGATTTCTTATTTTAGCTTTACATATCTTTTTACATTTCTAATCAATTTGTGTCGAATATAGGGCATGATTCCAGTCCAGGGATTCTAATATTTTTATTGTATTTTTACAAGCTCATCTGCTATTTATTCTTATATCACATATAAGATTAGAAATCAAATAAATTTTTGTGCCTATGTCATCATTCACTCAATATTATGCTTATATAAATGATGATGTTGTGCATTATATTTTATTTATTTCATTTCATTGAACTTTCTAGTAATTGCACTATTTCAAGCATAAAGAAACAGGAATGGAAAAATTCTTAAATTACATAAAAATACCATATTTACCTATTTATCTTCATTTACATATGTCCCTCTATGCCTCAACTTTTATTTACTAATGAGCAGTGTAAACTCTTGGTTCAGCCCTGGGGGGAATATATATAAAAATTACAATTAGAAATATTTTAAGTTTATGGATTAATTTGCTTTGCTTTGGTGTTTGTAGAACATTCAAAATGAGACATCTAGTATATAGTTGATTCCAGACTGCCTAGCTAAAATCCCCTTGAAATCCATGCTTAATAGTTATGTAACTTTAGACAAAGTACTCAACATATCTGGCTTCCATTATCTGATATGTATTTAATGTTAACACTATGTAAGTAAAATGCATATAAGAATTCCTGGCACGTATATGTACTCAAAAAAGTTGTATGTTATCATATAAGCACAATTAATATAATTATTACTATCTTTTGGAGCTCACATGTGACTGCTATAGTCCAAATTTAAGATTTGAGGGACAATATTTGAAGCAGTTGAAATATATGGGATTTTCAAAGGAGAACAGATAGAACGAGAAGAAGAGAGGGAAAAAGTTAAAAATCAGAATTATCAAACATTGTCTAAAATCACAAGACAATGAATTCAGGAAGGATGTAGAGTAAAATAAAATATATTAAAATGGAAGAAATCAATGATTTAGCATTCTAAAATTAATTAATGTAATCTAGCACATCAACAAACTGAAGAAGGAAAATCACACGATCATATCCATACATGCAGAAAAATCATTTGGTAAAATCCACCACTCATTCATGGTAAAACCTCTCAGTAAACTAGGAATAGAGGGGAACTATCTCAACTTGATAAATACTCTCTACATAAAACCTACAGCTAACATCATACTTAATGGTGAGAAACTTGAAGCTTTCCTGCTAAGCTCAGGAACAAGCCAAGGATGTCTCCTATCACCACTCCTTTTCAACATTGTACTGGAAATCCCAGCTAATGCAATAAGACAAACAAAAGAAATTAAAGGTATAAAGATAGAGAAGGAAGAAATAAAATTCTCTGTATTCATAGATGACATGATTATCTATGAAGAAAACCCAAAAGAATTGAGAAAAAAAAAAAACCTCCTGGAACTGATAAGCAATTATATAAACTATGCAGGATACTAGGTTAATGTATAAAAGTCAACCAATTTCCTATATATCTGAAATGAACAGGTGGAATTTGAAATTAAAAACACAACACAATTTACATTAGCATCCCCAAAATGCAATGTTTAGGCATAGATCTACTAACAAAATATGTAAAAGAACTATATGAGGAAAACTACAAAATTCTGGTGAAGGAAAGCAAAGAAAAATTAAATGAACAGAGAGAGATTCTATGTCCATAGATAGAAAGGCTAAATATTTTCAAGATGTCAATTCTTCTTAATTTGGTTTATAGATGAAAATCCCAGCAAGCTATTTTGCGGATATCTACAAACTGATTCTACAGTTTTACGGAGAAACAAAAGACCAAGAATAGCCGACACAATATTGAAAGAGAAGAACAAAGTCACAGGACTGACACTAATTGACTTCCAGATTTGCTATAGAGCTACAATAATCAAAAACATGTGGTGTTGGCAAAAGAGCAGACAAATAGATCGATAGAACAGACAGGGAGCCTAGAAATAGACCCACATAGATATAGTCAACTGATTTTTGACAAGGGAGTAAAGGCAATACAATGGAGCAAAGATAACTTTTTTAACAAATGGTGCTGGAACAACTGGACATCCATATGCAAAAAAATGAATCTATGCACAAATTTACACCCTTCACAAAAATTAGCTTTTATACCTAAATGTGAGACAAAAAATATAAACTCCTAGAAAATAATATAGTAGAAAATCTAGGTCAACTTGTGTATGTTGATAATTTTTAAAATACACCACCAAATGCATGATCTATGAAAGAAATAATGGATAAGCTGGACCTAATTAAAGTTAAAACTTCTGCTTTGCAAAAAGCACAGTCAAGAGAATGAGAAGGCAAGCCACAAACTGGGAGAAAATATTTGCAAAGACATGTGATAAAAGACTGTTACCCAAAATATACAAAGAACACTTAAAACTCAACAATGGGAAAATGAACAACTTGGTTAAAAAATTGAGCCAATGGCCTGAACAGATACCTTACCAAAGAAGATATACTGATTGCAAATAAACATATGAAAAGATACTCCCTATCATATGTCATTAGAGAACTGCAAATTAAAACAATAATGAGATACCACTACACACCTATTAGAATGGCCAAAATCTGGAACACTGTCAACCAAATGCTGGCAAGGATGTGGAGCAACAGAAACTCATATTGCTGGTGAGAAGGCAGAATAGTACAGCCACTTGAGAAGACAGTTCCCCAGTTTCTTACAAAACTAAATGTACTCCTACCATATAATCCAGGAATCATACTCCTTGATATTAACCTAAATGAATTGAAAATTCATGATCATACAAAATGTACATAAGGGTGTTTTTATCAGCTTTATTCATAATTGCCAAAACTTTCAAGCAACCAAGATGTTCTTCAGTAGGTGAATGGATAAATAAACTGTGGCAATCCAGACAATGAAATATTATTCAGTGCTAAAAATAAGTGAGCTATTAAAGCATGAAAAGACATAGAGGAAACAAATGCATATTGTTAAGTGAGAGAAGTCAATCTGAAAAGTCCACATACTGTATGATTACAAAGATATGCCATTATAGGAAAGGCAAAACTATGGAAACAGTAAAAATATCCAATGGTTGCCAAGGGTAGGGAGAAGGGAGGGATGAATAGGCAGACCACAGAGATTTTTAGGGCAATGAAACTATTCTGTATGATACTACAATGGTGACATGTCGTTATAAATTTGTCCAAACTCATAGATTGTACATCACCAAGAGTGAACCCTAATGTAAACTATGGACTTGGGGTGAAAATGATGTGTCAGTGTAGAATCATCAATTGTAACAAATATACTGCTCTGGTGGGGGATGTTGACAGTGGTGGAGGCTATGTATGTGTTGGGGTAAAGGGTATATGGGAACTCTGTACTTTCTCCTCAGTTTTTCTGTAACCTAAAAGTGCTCTTAAAAAATGAAGTCTATTTAGAAAAAAATTTTTAAAAAGATATCAAGGAAAAAGTAAATGTTCTAGAAATTATGTAAGAAAAAAAATTTAGAGGTAGCTAACTTTATTTTTGAGATGGCTACTTTATAACAGGCTCTGCTTTTAACATTTTATGTATATTGTCTCATTACACTTCTCCTAATGGTCAAAAGATTCAAAAGACTCTTCAAAAGAATTGTAATAGTTGGTATCTTTAATTACTAAGGTACTTTCCACTACATGGTGATTTAGCGTCTCACTTTCTTCCCATATTTTGTTTACAACATACATAGGATCTTGCTAATTTTGCAGATAAGAGAAACATAAGACATGAAAAAGGTTTATTTACTGTTTAAA
This sequence comes from Diceros bicornis minor, assembly GCF_020826845.1. NCBI lineage: Eukaryota > Metazoa > Chordata > Mammalia > Perissodactyla > Rhinocerotidae > Diceros > Diceros bicornis. The sequence goes on from NC_080747.1 coordinate 50,015,840, forward strand.
CGTCTTGGCCAAAAAGTGACATTCTCTGTTGCTGATTATATTTCATCAACAAGTACTAGTCACATGGCAACATCTAGAAGCAAGAGCAACTGAGAAATATAGTAGTTGGCTTTCAGTCTGTTTCTAGTGACAACTATACGTTAAGTAGGAGCACCCCCAATTTTGTGGATAGTTATCTGTTTCTACCTCACAGATTCCGGAAAACTGTCACACTGAACCTATCCATGTTTCCCTTCTCTGTAAATATTATTTCATTCTACCCAAATTGTGGTAGGGCACAGCCCACTGTGAGTGCTCTACAAAACACTTGCTAATGTCCCTGCCTTTCAAGAAGCTGTTGGGAAGTCCAAAATGAAATGAGTCCTCATTAACTTTGAGCTTGTTCCTAAAGCCCATACAAGTCAGAGGGTCCCTCTTTAGAAAAAGAATATACACACTAGTTTTTAAAAGGTGAATGCATATTTAGAAAGAGAAAATCACAATGCATTTGTAATTTTAAAAAGCCGACAACCACAAACACTATTTTTTTCAATTAATTGATTGTACAACATACCTCTCTAAGGATTTCTCCCTGTACTTGTTGTTTTAATTCTTATGGCATATAAGATGGAAATGGAGTGATAAATAGCCCAAACACAGATATATTTGGAAATACAATCATCATTGATGACAGATTAATTAGAGTTGAGAGTTATTGAGAGGAAGGATTCAAGGACAGTGAACAACACAGGGAATTGTCACGCCATTTACAGAGATGGGGTATCCTGGAGAAAGACCACGGTTGGTAGTGCTAGTGGTAATAGGATTAAATCAAAATTTTATTTTGGGAAATTTTAATGTTGAGATGCTTGAAAGATTTCCTGTAGGCACTTAGATATAAGAATTAAGAGACAATACTACAACTTATTTAAACTTACCCAGTATCCCCATCAACTAGTTCTACAAAAAAAAATGAGCAGATCCAATATTTGCTTTCAGTTTTGAATGACAGTATTCAGAATCTGTCACAGTAACTAGTTCTTGTCAAAGCTGTTTAGAGCACAATGATAGCAATATTGCAATTTCCACCTTTCAGATTCTCTGTCATTTGTTCTATATTCTGGCACACCAAATCTACTTATACTACAGGGTATCATGAAAAGAATTGAAAAATAATCTCCTCTTTTTTCATTCCATTTTCGCCATAGGAAAAAAAGAACACACTGGAGCATCTACATTGGATATAGGTGACAATTATTCTTTCTGACCGACACTTCATGAGGAATTGATAATGTCTACAAAATTTTCTAAGGTATATATTACAATGGAAGATATATTGTAGAGAAACACTCTCAATTATTCAAAAGCCTTTACATTCTATTAAAAAATATGAACCATAGCCATTTACTACTTTTATCAATCCATCCTTCTGAAAATCTCCCATTTCATCACAATGATTATAAACTATAATTAAAAAGTTTTCTCTGAGATAAATTCAGCTGTCTTCTAAAAGACTGGATCATATATTATTTACAATATAAATCACTGGTCCTGGAGCCATAATACCTGTTTCTCTAGATTCAGTAGGTTATGTAAATATTTGGCACTTTATTTAATCAAGTAATTAAACCTCTTTACTCCTCTGTTCCTTCATAGAACAATATAACCTGCCCAAATTTGAAATTGCTAAGATAATAAATTGGATATATTATTTACTTAGCTCCTGCAAATCTTTCCAAGATATTGAACCAAATGAATGCAAGACACTCTTTTACCATCAATCATTATTAAAACCCCTTTGAAAGTCACCTACAAATCCCTCTGTTTTAATGGTGATGCATAGTGAAAATCCCCAGGGCTAAGGTATTTGCTTCCGCTCATTTTGGTGACCTTGTGATGTGTCAACTTGGCCAAGTTAAACTACCTTTTCCAGAACTCCCATTCTTCTGTGTCTCTGTTTTGAGTGGGCCATGAGAATGTTTCTTGTGAGAGACTGGAAGAGTGAAAGTGCCGCTGCGGCCATTTAGTAGCTCATACCCATTGTCGCTGATCTGGGGACTCAGCTGGCGGGTATGAGACAGTAGCTGTGCCTCTACTGCTCTTCCTTTCACTGGACTCTCCTTCAACTTCTCTGTCTCCTGGGCCACGTTTGTGTATATTTCACTCGAGGACTAACGACCCTAGGTTCTGAAAGATACCCACATCACCAAGGCCAGAAGGAACAAACAGATGGATTTCACTCTATCCCGTGGCTCAAGTTTGCATTTATGGGTTCCAGCTTGTTCTTGCTCTCCTCCACCTTGTTGCATACCTGCCCTAAGGACATTCAGCTTTAGCGTCAGACAACAGTGAAGACAACAGCCTCACAGAGCCTGCTTAACCACCCCTGCGTAAGGTCAGATTCCTGTAACGAATAACTTTATCATCTATAGAAAAGAACATAGTTAACAGCCCTAATTTTAATGAAAACTAGACACCATGCCTGAAATTTCACACTTTTTATAATTAGTTGATAGAAAATATTGTAGTCTGAAAAATTAATTAAATTAGAAACATAAGGGCATCTCTTTTATAATGAAATGGTAATCAATAAATCTAGACCTAAGGAGAACCTCTATCACCAATTTACAAATGCAGGAAAGGGAACAAAATTACTACCTAATCCTTGTTGTATGATTACAGGAAGAGGGAAGAAAGTTGTTACCGAACCAAGCGGACTTGCCTTCCGGTGACTTAAATAAGACTACAACAGTGGAAGTTGTCTAACAAAGTAAAGTGTATTTGCAGCAAATAGGAGGCCATGAGTAATCATTTCCAAAGTCATGGCATCCCGAACAAAGGAAAGCAGGAACTTTTAGAATGAATATTCAAAATGGAGAGGGGAGTATTCGCTTGCGCAGGTTCCGTTGAAAAACATGCTTCCACATACATGGCAGGTTACAGAAATGAGGCCTAAGCTCCTCCTGGAGAGATCTTAACATTAAAAATAAGGCAAAGGTCCTGGGCATAGCTCTTGTGGTGAGGCTTGGTCTGTTTCAGGGTGGTTGGTGGTGGCGTCTCCTTAACATAATAGAAGGAAAAAAACAACTTGGAAAAACAGTTAAATGCTTCCAAACTCAACCTTGAGTTCCTTGGGGCACCTAGTCGGTGACAAAGTCATATAACGAAAAGTGAGTGCTGAATAATAATTGGGGCAGAAATGTTCTAAGTGAATATAGTTGTCATAACCAGAGCACAGACAGGAAGGGTAATTGCATATAAACCGTCCTTTACCCCAGGAGAGAATGAGAAAATAGAGTGAAGAAAAATGTAATAATACCCTGGAATTTAAAGTCTGAGTTGCTTCAGCAAAAGCCAGGAAATGGGTAGGGATGCCAACCAGAAAACAGAACAGTTTTACGTGTCTCATCTCTGAGCTGGCAGGGAAAAAAGGGCAATACTTATTAGTTGAAAATATATTATTGTAGAAAGGTTTAAACATGGCTTTTGCACACAAAAAATTATCCATCAGTAAAATACTATTAGATTTTCTAAATCACAAAGAGGAAAGATACATTAAAAACAAAAAACAAAGCAACAGATTTCTTTAGCATTTGGAGAATAAAAAATTATAATGAAAGATTAATACAAATTAAGATAATTGGAATAAAGCAAAACACACATGTTCAAAATTGAAGCAGATTGATTGAATTTTCCTAAGAAAAACAAAAAACAATCCACTTGCAATTGACAAATAAACAAACAAAACCCATACTGTAAAGAAAATTTATTCCTAAAATTCAATGTCTATGAAAGGTCAAAAGTAATAGTATGTGTAAAAATACATGACAAATGCAAAACATAGTGGAAAAAGTGGCAATATTAATATTAGAGAAGGTTTTAGGATAAAGAGTATAAAATGAAACAAGATAATCGTGATAGAATAATAATCTTAGAGAAAAAATAAACCTTTACGCACTTCCTGAGAGATTTAGTAAGTACGATAGTTATCTCACAATGTATTTCATGTACCATAAATTTGGCTAAAATCTCCTCACTCTGACACCAAATCGTTGTTGGTATATTCCTTCTAAGAAGATCCTAGTTACAAAATTCAGCAGAGTGGCCAGCAACAAAGAAAGAATGGCAGATAGACATGCATACAGAAATAGAAGGGGCATATTGCAGACAGGCAGGAAATGAGAAAAGTACAAGAGGAAAAGAATACAAAACGAAAGCACATTTAAAAATATTTTCAAATTTTTATTTTAATGTAATTGCTATACTTATTAAAATATACCTTGTTTGAATAATCCAGTGCTATTCATTTTTGGTCTCAAATCTCTATTTACATGTCTATGAGAATTAGGCCACTTAATAATTAGGAATATCATAAAATAGAGTTTCTCCAATTAATATCCAATTCCTTATTATTATTATTGACAAGAATCATGCCATAAAAATATGAGAAAATATCAGTAATGATAGTCATATTTAAAGCTGGGTTTGCATTTTAATTGATCAAATATGCACTTTTATGTACCTATATTGTATTATATTTTACTGTAATATTTCAGTGCTCTTGTGTTCATATTTTATTTTTTAAAATTTAGACTTTATTTCTGCATCTAAATCTACTACAAGAGCACTGGGTTAAAATATACTTCTTATACGGTAAGCATCTTGATTCTGGAAATTACTTCCTATGCCCTCTAGCAATGATGATTAAAGTATTAGAACCTCTCTTGAATATAAGGCATTTTACAATTAAAATAATATTGGAGAATAAGTGGGCCATATACACATAATTTTCCACAAACTACTTGGAATTATTGATTTTATATATTTTATCAGTGTGTGGATTCTTTCATGAAATTGAATATAAAGTGCAACAGCCAGTTGAGGTTCTCAATAAAAAAAGGGAACATATATTGAAGAGGAGAGGCAGGAAGTGATATATAGCAACCATGGCTACATGACCATTTGGAGAAACAAGAACTATAAAAACTAAGCACATTTTCTTTCTTACTTTTATGTACATATTTGTGTATATTAGCCAGTTTTCCATTTTCCTTTTCTTGGATATTTTAAACCTATAATTCAAAATTTATGTTATAGCACATCAAAATGTGATAGAGACTAAGCTAAAATAACATTAATTATTAACCACAAATGGCTGCACTAATTTATGGGATTTATATACTCTCTTAGGAGAGAGCATAAGTATGTTTTCTATTGTATAAGAGATAGTTGAACTGTGTATAGTGGAAGCATTGTGTGTTCTATGTTGTTGCTGCTCAGAGGTTTAAATGCAGCTTAAAGGGTTTGTAGGGACTCTGCATTACTGGGTTGCATAACGTCACCACAGTGTATTTGCATACATCACAGATGGAAAGCTGGAGACTTGCTCAGGATCAATTTGTCCACGTGGATTGCACTAGAATCTACTATAAGAAGTTCTCAATAGAATTGGAGGGAAGAAGAGAAGGAGAAAATTTTTTTATGGAGGCTTTTGCAGGCAAAACTTGAACAGAGGCAAATCTTTTGAAATCAACAGCATTGGTACAGCAGAAGGCTAAAATTGGCAAATATTCACAATTCAATTGCTGAAATTTGCTGAAGCTTCTAAGAAAGTTGCTGAAAAATCTCTGTGGTGGCAGCTTGTAATAAGATTGCTGAGCTTCACTGTGGCTTCCAAGTGATCTCCTGCGAATCACCCATTTCTGACATCTTTTTGTGATTTAAGCCCCACTTGACTTACCAACAGTTTTGTTACCATTAAGTCCTTATGACAAATCTCTTTCTAGATTATTCCTAGGGCATCTTCTGTTTTTCTGACCCTACACTCACTGATTAAATGACTCTTCCATATTATATTTTAAAGCATTAATTTTTAAGGGAATTTAGTTCATAATTTTTGAAATGTACATCAAGGGAACACAAGCTAATCACAAGATACCGTTACAGCTTAAGTCTGGAATTACTAAATCTTGGGGAGTATTCTGAAGAAAGGAACTCTCATATATTGACAACTAGAGCATGAACTGATAAAAATAAGTTGGAAAACTTATAGAAATTATCTATGAAATTTGAAAAGGTGTATAATTCCGACCCAGCAACTTTACTCCTGATTAAACACCCTGGAAAAATGCTTCCACTTATTCACATCAGACGTGGACAAAAATTTTCCTAGGAGCATTTTTCATTGTATTTAAAAACTACAGACAGTTGAAATATCTATCAGCAAAAGGATGGATGAACAAACAATTGTAGTATATTAACATGAAAACCATACAGTAATAAAAATTTTGAACTATAGATACAAGTAACAAGAAAGGTGAATCATAGAAACCTAACATTAAGCAAAGGATGCAAGACACAAAGAAACGCTGACATCATGAGTCCATGTAAATGTTTAAAACAGAAAACAAAATGCTCTGCTTTTTAGAGATGCTTATATAGGGGGCAAAAGTATAAAGAAAAGAAATGAAATGCTAATAACAAAACTTGGGATAATGGTTGCATCAAGGATGGAGGGAGAAGGTTCTAATCAGTGAAGGTAAAGATGTGGCTTTTGGGGTTGTGTAAATATGTTATTCCTTGGTATATGAGTGATTACATTGGTTTGTGATTCATGACTTTTGCTTTAAATTGTGTGTGTGTGTGTGTGTGCATGTATGTATGTTTCTGGCAGCATTCTGTCCATATATCACACCTTTAAGGAAAATTTTTCTATTAAAAAACAAAAACAAAGAAACAGACAAAACAAACAATTAACCAAAAAAATCTCGAATGAACAAAGAAACACAGCAGCAGCAGCCAGGACTAGCAAGATTGCTCAGCCAGCTGGAGGATACTTTCTGCAACCTCAAAGTCATAATAAATCTTTCCCTGATTATGACTCCAGGGGTCAATTCTCAGAATGTATTTATTCTCAGAGTGGGATAATAAACAAATTTAACAACAGAATGACTGATTCAGACATGCACACAATAATATCACTTATTCGCTTTGAAAATTATAATTTTTTAAAGCCATGTATACACTTGTAATTTTTCCCATTTTAATATATTTACATATGGAGGGTGTAAAACTAGCCATGTCAGATCTCAATTTATTGTGAAATTCTGCATTCCCAACTTCCAACCTAGTGTGCTAGGTTATGCGTAGGCAGGCAGCTATAGGTTTTATTTGGAGTGAGAAATATGTTTTCTTAATCATAGTAGCTATCATACTCATATTAGGTAAACTGGACCTTACTCTGTAGTCATCAAAAAGTGTATTTATTTTCTGACTTCCTTTCTTACAAAAATTTTGTTGTCTCCAGTTAGAATGAGATTTTAATTACAGAGTTGTTCTCTCTCCCTCTCTTAATCTTTCTCACTGTTTCCCAGTTATAGTTGGAATATTGGCTAATAAAAGTATCAGATCACTTCAAGAAAGAAAAAGAAAAGGAACATAGTGTCGTGTCTATACTCTGTTTTGTAATGGAGCTTGAATTGCTTTAAAGGGCAAGCTGAATCAGTGTTACTTCAACCTTTTTTTTTTTTTTTTAAAGATTCATCCTGAGCTAATATCTGTTGTCAATCTTCCTCTTTTTTATTTTTTTCTTCTCCAAAGCCCCAGTACACGGTTGTATATCCCAGTTGTAAGTTGTTCTAGTTCTATGTGAGCCACAGCCACAGCATGGCAGCTGACAAGCTGGTGGTGTGGTTCTGTGACTGGGAAGTGAACCTGGGCCACCGAAGCTGTGAGCGACGAACTTTGTAACCACTAGGCCATCAGGGCTGGTTCATAACATTTTTCTTTTAGGGCTTAAATTTATTCACATTTATCTTAGTAGAATTACCTACAAAAATATATTTAATGATTTTTGAGATTAAAATAATAATTTAGCTTAAGTATTATTGATTTAATCTTGCTCCAAATAAAATCAGAAGCCATTCAAGACTTTTGAGCAGAGTAGTGACAAAATCTAACTTATGCATTGTGATGCATTGAAACCTGAACACATAAAATTCATGTATATTGGATCTATCTATTCTTAATTCAACTGAAACTTCACTTTTAATGTGAGCAAAAGCTCTTTAATTTTTTTAGCTTCCTGAATTCTGTAAGGCAGCCAGAATTAATTTATTTTGAATTTCATCTCAATACAGATCACATTGATTTTTTTTCTAATTAGGTAATATTTTGCCAACTCATAGGACTTAAGTATGTTGTAATTTGTCAAGTGTTTTCCAAAGGCCAAGAAGCCGTGTTATTTCAGAATCTCTTGTAAATGAGACACAGATTCTGGAATTCTGAGTGCACTGACTCATTATGACATATTATACGTTAGATAAACATTATCCTTAGATAATTAAATACAATAGAAGCAAGTGCTCTTCAAAAATATGTTTGGTAACTAAGTCTACATTTCTTTGAAGAAATTATATTATCTAAAGAGTTTTTTTCTTTGTTTATGTCTTGAAAACATAAAAATTATCTACTTAGCAAGGGTACATGTGAATGTGTTTATGTATAAAATCTATATTTGATGGTTCTTTTTTTATTTTGAGGAAGATTGGCCCTAAGCTAACATCAGTTGCCAATCTTCCTCCTTTTTTCCTTATTTTCTCCCCAAAGCTCCAGTAGGTAGTTGTATGTCATAGTTGTACATCCTTCTAGTTGCTCTATGTGGGATGCCATTTCAGCATGGCTTCACGAGCAGTGCATAGGTCCACACCCAGGATCCAAACCGGCAAACCCCGGACAACCAAAGCAGAGCACCCGAACTTAACTCCTATGCCTGCAGGCCGGCCCCCTATAGTTGATGTTTCTAATAAGAAATTATTAGCATCAAGTTACTGGAATTACATCTGAACAAATGTTCTTACCTTCTCTTGATTTCTTCAACAAATGTAAAATTTGAGCATCCGTGTCAGAACTGAAAAATAGGGAAGAACCCAACTCAGTAGCCATATTTTTTGAGAATATTTATAATTTATAGTCTAAACTTATGAGGAGCTATTGATGAACTTATAGATAACTATAGATGAGTTTATGTTCTGATTAGATACAGACTGATAAAGAAGTCATACAATTTATGTTTTACTGGGTAATATGTTTTTCAGCAATTTTCCTCTAAATCTTCAAAGGTGAAGTAGATATTATGCTTTTTGAACAGCTACATGGCATAGAAAATTAAAAAGCTTCCCAATTCATTTTAGCAAGGTGTCATAACTGATAATTAAAAGACATCACAAATCAATACTGAAGATCATTTACATTTTTCTAAACAAATGCAAAATTACCAGCTAAAATATTAGGACATTAAGCTAGCAGGTTGAACTAGTTACAGCAGAAAAAGTTCGCCAACTCTTTAAGACAATCAATAAAACAATGAATCAAAAACTGAATAGTAATATTTGTCAGTTTCCATAGTATAAATACTCTCATCATTTTTCATTTCAAGCTAACAATGAGATTCACTTAACACAGAGTTAGGAAGAAGTATTCACAAGTATATAGATTTCCACTCTACAGGTGCAACAGATATACATAACCTCAAGGGCATAGACAATAGTAAAATTATAGTAAAATAATTAGGAAGTGATACATTTTGAGTATTTGTTACCTTTGTTTTTAACATAATTTATTCTATTGCAACTTGATTTAATTTCAATTGTAAAAACATCTATATTGAACAACTAGTGCAAAAAATCCCTAAGTATTTAACAGTAGGCTCTTGCAAGCCTATACAAGCTGGCTCCAGCATGCCACTGCGTTCATTCACTTATCTATCCATACATCTTTCTCCCCATCCATATATGTCTTTATTCAACCAAACATCAAATGGTTTGGGGAAGCCCTACTTTATACTCAGCTCTTAAAGAGCTCATTGTGTCATTTGTAGAGAATCCAAAATTTGGATCGGATCAGACTGAGAAGCAAAGAGTCCTTCCATGTTATGTGATTTTTTTTAATGGAGTCAGAAAAATTCTTCATAAATCACTATCCCTAAAGAGGTATTATTTTATCATATATTGATGCTAAGAGCATATAATGGGGGTTTACATTGTAAAGAATTTTTTAACGTCCCTTCATACTTTCAGCTAACCTCCATAAAACAAAAATAAAACAAAAATCACACATATATATTCTTCTAGAGATGGAAACAAAATCCTCTATTATAAGAGAGAAGCACAAAGGCAAAAATAAGGCTTTTGTAAAACTTTATAAAGATGACATACATGCAAATGTTTCTAACTTGGCATAAAAGAGTAATTGGTTGAGATTCTAAAAATAGGTTTTCTTTTATATTGGTTTAGATGATTCTTTAAAAATAACTATTTGGAAAGAGTTCATTGCTGAGAAAGTTGAGAGTTCTGTTCTCAAACGGAAAAATCAAGAAGCACATTTTCTCATCGACCTCATGAGTAAATGAGGTACTATATTACTCACTGCCAGTTATAGGAAGGTATTTTTAAGTCAGCATGAACGATTAAATCTACTCGATAAGTACTTTTTTTCCCAGTATGAATACCAACAGCTCCCTCTCTCTGTTTTAATGTTAAGTCAGTTTCAGTTTGTTAAAAAGCAACAGAGGAGGAGAGTTCACTTATATTTATTTCAGTGGAATGTTGCCCCTGAATTAAGTGCTGGGTATCATCTTAGTGTATCTTCTTTGGTAGAAGGACATGACTTCAGGGCAACAGAGTCTACATTATCAGTGGAACAACTATTAACAGATAAAGTGTTTTGGGTTTTTTTTGCATTAAAATAAGAGAGTTTTAATGAAAGACATATGGAACATCGTGTGACTTGACTATCATAGAAAATATTTTGTGGGATTTCGAAATTGAATATCTCATTCTTAAATGTTGTTTATTGTTTCTATAAGAGAAGTGAACTAATTTATTTTATTAAAAGTAAGCTAAGCGTGCTTAGAATATGATGGTAGTTTAGCCTGAAGTGCTTCTTTGATATTTAATTTGTTAAATTCTTAAACTGTAGTCAGAATGAGACTATTGAAATTAAGTTGTTGTTTGTGCAAAACTGGGGATCTGAAACTAGAAAACAATTAAGTACTTCTTAGAATTTCAGCAAGTATTATATCTGATATTTATGAAATAAAAAATAGGCATTTGTAGGAAATATCAAATGTCTATGCAATGGCATATATATATATCCTGCAAAGAGCACCCACAGTTTTTAAAATACAGGTCAAACTTCTTAGAGTGACAAATAAAAGATGAGCCTATGATCTAGACACACCAAAGCCTACACACACACACATACACACACTGTACTCTGGTCATACTGGACCACTGGAAGAATGCTTTATTCTATCTAATTCATCAGTTCTTTTTTTTGTGTGTGTGAGGAAGATCAGCCCTGCGCTAACATCCATGCCAATCTCCTCTTTTGTTGCTGAGGAAGACTGGCCTTGAGCTAACATCTATTGCAATCCTCCTCCTTTATTTTTTTTCCCCTTTTATTTTCTCCCCAAAGCCCCAGTAGATAATTGTATGTCATAGTTGCACATCCTGCTAGTTGCTGCATGTGGGACGCGGCCTCATCATGACCGGACAAGCAGAGTGTCGGTGCGTGCCCAGGATCCAAATGCAGGCTGCCAGTAGCAGAGCACGTGCACTTAACCGCTAAGCCACAGGGCCAGCCCCTCATCAGTTCATTTTTAAACATTGTTCTCACTATTTGGAAAACTGTTGTTCTTCCAAATTTAGCTTCCCAACTCGCAACTGTACTCCAAGAGAGTTTTAAATTTTACTTATTAAGAATTCCCTTATCTTTCCAGGATGAAATCTGTAACCACCTCTGTGCTCCCATAGATCCCTCCGTGGAGCACTACTAGAATACTGATATATTTGGGTCTGATAATTATTTCATTGATTCTGAATCTCACTACACTTCTTTTTAGCAGGGGCAGTTATTTGCTTTTGCTGCAACTCCTCAATGATAGTATGTAGTAAATTTCCTATAAATGTTTATTGGATAAATGAATATAATTTCTTCCATAACCATTCAAATAGAAAGAGCACAGTATGCATTTATAACTGTTCTTTATCAATCAAGAAAAAATATTTCATATATTTATCTACTTTTATCCATCTACCAGCGATATCTCTAGTATTTTAATTTATAACAGATATTGTATCATTTTGCTTCTCATGACATGAAAACAGGAAAAACCTATATAACTGCCAAGTACAGCCCCCATTTCTAACAAAGTGCCGTATATATGGTAGGAAATCAAAACTTACTTTACAAATGAATGAATGAATGCATGTTCAGTCTTTGCTATTTAGTATCACTGACGTACTCTTATTTTTTTAAATCAATAAATAGAACATTATGTGTTAAATATGTGTATAGCATATATAATTCCACTAGCTTAGATAATTGTGTGTAAGAATAAAGATTTATTATTTAGCAGCTTGTCAATTAAGGTGTAATTCAGTTTTGTAGCCAAATGTCTGAAGGAAATATCAAAGATATACATAGGCACTATTTAATATATTTAAATTATACAGTATTATTTATTCATTGTTTTAAAAACTATTAAGTTTAGTAATGGCATTAAAGTGTTAATGTACTTTAAAAGTCTTCAGAAAATGCAAAATTGTCTCAAATGACAAGCTGAGTAGATCAAAGACAGAGTGTAAAGTAAGTTTTTTCCCCAAATTTCAGATAAGTAAAAACAAAACAAAAAAACTGAAGACTTCAAAAATCCATTAAGAATGACAAGTTATTTTAGAAACAAAGTTTGATTAAAATGTAGAAAGCAAGAGATGTTTTTCAAAAGAAACAATACATCAGTTTGAGAGTACTAGGTAAAGTAATAAGATTTTAAAAGACAGTGCAAAAATGCAATTCCCAATTTGCCTCTGGGTCTCTTTTCTGCATATCTTAACCAGCAAAAAAAAAATTAAAGTAGAATGGTTTTTCACATGAGTGCAAAACTATAATTTGCATAAACTGAGATTGTTGAGGTAGAATGTTATAAACTTTAGGAACTCGCAGGAATGTCAATGGTTAGAATTATTTTTATTATTATTATTCCAGCACTTCCATCAGTGGAACAGAATGCTTTGTGTAATTATTGAATTCATGTCTCAAAAATATTTTGCTCCAATCAAGATCCAAAATTAATTTACCTTATCCAATCAATTTCTAAAAATAATATTTTACTTGAAATATACTAATTTTTTTTCTTTTACTTTTATTTATTTATTTATTTTCCCCCCAAAGCCCCAGTAGATAGTTGTATGTCATAGGTGCACATCCTTCTAGTTGCTATATGTGGGACACAGCCTCAGCATGGCCTGAGAAGCGGTGCGTTGGTGCGCGCGCCGGGGATCGAGCGCACTTAACCGCTAAGCCACAGGGCCGGCCCTGAAATATACTAAATTTTGAAGACCTTAACAAACATGTATACTACCTATGATCTAGGTCTTCTGCTAACACAGGAGATAAAAGATGAGTTAAAAGTTGTGGTCTACACTTCAATCTGTTGCAAGTCAATGGGGAATAAAGAGAACAAATTATGATCTAGCATATGAAGTGATAGTGTTATATTTAGGTTGCTATTAAAAGTAAAAATTGGCTCAAATAGCTTGACCATCATTTCCCTCGTCTCATATAACAAGATGTATTTTTCTCTTTCAATTTTTCTATATTGAATATGTTGATATTTGAAATAGTACAATATAGTAAATGAAGCAGAATTTCATGTTATATTGTATTAGAGTTTTAATTAACAGATCGTTTGGTCCTAAAAATTTAATAATCTAACTTACCTAAAAATATTATTTATAGATTGCATTTTGCCATTTTGCATAAACCAACCAATGTGAATAAGGAAAGGTTATATATGGTAGATGATTTCTGACTTGGATCTTCAATTATAATTCAAGGGGGAAAGCAAATGATGTATGAGGAATTACAAGTTCACATACTAGATGGTAAAATGTGAGCCTTCAATTGTCCAAAGTGGAGAATGAGAACATAGGCAGGGGCCAGTTATTCTCTATCCCTCATAAACCACGCTTAGAAAGTGAGGTTTAATCTGTATTCTGTGATGGAGAACACTAAATTTATGGTATGTTAATGAGTTTAATTTTAGAATTAGGGAGATCAATCTGCTAGAAGAGAGAAGAATGGATCTGAGTGGGTAGGAGAAGAGAGGAGTCATTAAAATCACTTGAAGATTATTTTAATAACTCCTACAAGCTATGGTAAGAGTCTATTTGTGGTTGATCAAAATGGGTATGCAAAGGAGAGGTATATATTAAGGTGTAACTGAGATAGTTATATTTCCAACAAAAACTTTTACTTCCCCCTTTTATAATATAAATTTTGTTGTTTGATGATAATGTTTAGCCATGGGCTACATTTCTTGGACCCTCTTGGATTCAAGTAGCACTTGGGAACAGTACAATGTAAATGTAAGTCATTTTAGTACTTTTGCTGGCTACTAGATGAATATAGAAGACTTAAGGAGCCAACAGTGTCATGGAAAATTGAGTTGAAAAGAGCCTGGAGATCTGAATCAGCACATATAAACTGTCATCAGTCAAGCAGGTGTTATTTATTGTGAAGTTTTCTCCTTGTTTTTGTTTTTATATAAAATAGATTATCCTAAATAATACAAGGTGTAAAAGCAACAGACTTGGGGACTGATTAGATGTGAACGTGTGTGTGTGTGTGTGTGTAGGTGTGAGAGAGAGAGAGAGAGAGAGAGAGGGAGAGAGGACATATTAGGGATTATTCTCAGGTTGAACTGGGAAAAAAATTCCCATTCCTTTCTGTGGCTGGACTAGGTATATAGAAATTAATACTACAATTAATAAAGAGATCTTCTTTCATTTGCAATTTTTGGAAATACTTCTTTCAAATATAATGTTAAGTTTCTTTTTTAGTTGATTATACCACTTAAAGCAGATGAGTGTTAAGTCTAAAACTATGAGGGTCTGATATTTTACCTTACTGAAAAGCTAACAAGTTACCCTGCCTTAGTTTCATGTACATACACTAACAGAAGTCACTAGAACCCGAGTCAGAGACACAGATGGTTCATTACTCACAGGAAAAGTGGCAGCCAGGTCTGGTTAGTGCCGGTTCCCCAAGCGCAATGTGAAGAGTGCAACCATAAAGAGGGTCATCGGCTTTGATGGTGAAAGGGGATTGTTTACTCACGGGAAGACTGATCAAATAAGTAAAATATTGAAGATAATGGAAGCCGGTTTTCTCACAGTCAAAAAGTTCTAGCATCCCATATATGACTAAATAGTATAAAAGAGAACACACTAGAATGAACCTTGGGCTATTATACTGAATTTGAGTTTGTCACTGTGTCCTTACAGTTTTCAATACATACAGAGAAATGTAGAAAAATACAGAAGCACATATCTGTTTATATTTTTGTAACCTCCCAGTTCTAGCCACAAAGAAGACCTGAGAGCATCAAGCCCCAATAGCAGTGAGCACACCTACCACCCAAATCTTGGTTTCCAAATATCATTATTAGATTCAAGTTATATATTCTAGGCAAGAATGTCACAGAGTAATGTTCCACTCTTCTCATTGTCTCTCACGAGACAGTACCAATTGTGGATTTGCCCTACTACTTGTGATATTAACTTTGATCACTTGAATAAGGTGCTACTTGGAGAGGTACATCAAGAGCCCTTTGGAGAAATAGCTTATTCCAGGGCTGATAAAAGGATATCTTTTTGTTCCAGAAAGTTAGAAAGTGCTGAAAGAATAATGGAAACGTGAAAAAGACAAAGAAAGAACTCCCGTTGGCCAAAACTGGGACAATGTGAACATCAATGTAGATAATAATAGTAAAAGATTATAACTTGTTGCGTAAAATAGCAATTCATGTGTTCCTACTGATATAAGAAAACTTAAGGAAGATATGAACAAATGGGGAGAGAAGAGAGCTGTTTTCTATGGAATAATGCCAACTAACAATTTTGAAGTAATGAAGGAATTGGAAAATCATTTTGCCACTATCACACATATTTAATTCAGGCAAGAAACACCAATAGTCGTTGACAATAGGATATAATATTTGGATGAAGAATGATAGTTACATAGTCTTAAACATTGTCCCATATAATATTATTAATGACAAAGGAGAAAAAGAATAACTCTGTAGTGGAGTAACAGCAGCACCTTATTCAAGGGATCAAGATTAATATTACAGGTAATAGGACAAATCTGCAATGGTTACTTCATGGGATGTAGTGAGAAGAGGAGAACATTCTTCTGTGATATTCTTGCCAAGAGTATATAACCTGAAATCATGTGAAAACATCAGATACACCCAAACGGACGGATAAATTACAAATACCTGGCCTGTAATCATTAAAAGAGTCAAGGACACAGAAGTCAAAGAAAGACTAAAAAATTATTCCAGATTGAAGGAAACTAAACAGATGACTGTCAAATGAAATGAGTGATCCTGGATTTAGAGCCTTCTGCTGTTAAGGACATTAATGAGATAATTGCCAAAACTTGAATGGGGACTGAGAATTACATGGTATTAATGTATCATTGGTAATTTTCTAATTTTTATGGTTACACTATGGTTATATGGAAACATGTTGTTTGTAGGCAGTACATACTACAATATTTAGGCATGATGGGGCATCATGTCAACAAGAATCTCTCAAAAAAAGTTTATTGCGTGGTTCTTGCAACATTTCTGTATGTTTAATTTTTTCAACTTGAAAAAAAAATGCTTGGTAGTATCTGCAGCAGAGAATAACATTTTGCATACATGCACACCTTTAATACATATGCTATTTGGTAAAGATGCCTATAAATGAAACATTTTTCTTTTTATGATTACAGGCCATATTTTTAGAGTGTTGTTGGCTTTCAGTAATCTTATTTGGAGACTTCATTACACATCATATTAAAATATCACCAACATTAAATTTGGTTTATGTCTAACTGTATCACAGTAAGTTGAGTTGTATTGGGCTGTGCTAATGAGCAGAGTTAATATTAGATATACTGTGAAAAATAATTATTTTTTATTATTTTATAGCAATATCATTTGATATTTTGGAAGACTCAAATATGATTATAATCCACTGAAAACACCTAGTCCCTAGGCATTGTGTATTTGCTGATTTAGAATATTTTATTATACGAGGCAACACAACGTAGCTAATGAGGCAAAAGATAAAGATGTACCTTATTAAAAGGATCAATATCTATCAGATTGCTGGCTGTCCATTGAACTAAATAATCTAGAATACTTTCTAAATATGTTATTATTAAATTTTGCATTTAGCATTTTACCATTTTGCATAATGATTTCCAAAACTTCAAAACGCTGGACACTTTGCAAATTACTATTTCCCTTGTTATTTTTATTATTTTGAACTTTTATAGTTAAGACTGAGCCAATTTGCTTTACTGGACCATTTTAAATACTTTTTAACACAATGATATTATGTATCGATGTATAATTTAGTGAGCTAGAGGAAAATTGCTTTTAAGCAGTTCTAAGGAGGGTACAATTTGTCTTGTATGACTGCATTTTCAAAAACAACTACAGTATAGAGCAAAGATGCTTTTAGATATCATTACATGTGGGTTCCCATTGAGCCAAAGATGAGTCACGAAAAGCAAGCAATTGAAGTTAATCACGCTGATTGAATAACTTTGGTGCATTCCCTGGATTTTCTGAAAATCTATTTCATCTGTGGATTTTGTATTTGAGGCTATTTAAAAGCAATAAATATATTTCTTTTTATATTTGGAATCAATTCTGTTGAGCTTCAGTGTTCTACCTATATTCGCCTCCTGCACTCCGTTTCCTGAATAACCTCCCTGTTCATTAGCAATGCTTTGCAAATGCTGAAGCCAATGAAGTGCACTCACATAATTTGTGTTCAAATGGTAAAAATGATCTCAAAGGTACAGAGTTATTTTGTGGTTCTTCCACCTTCTAAGTCATTATTGCTTAATTTTTCACTGCAGCCTGAATGCCACAGAAACATTAGTAGTGGATTCATGAATTACTAATGTGGTGCTTAGAGGTGAAATGTAAAGACCTCATCAAACTCTTGAGTATTTGCATATACATTGCAGATAATGAAGTGGCTGATAGGCAATATTCCCCCCCTCCTTGCTGTTGTGGTATTTGAAGATGACAGACTATTTAATATAATATGTTTCTCAGCATTAACCCCACTTTAAGAACCTCCAGGTGCACATATTTCAGTGTATGGGACTTTATTTCCAATGCTGCTGCATTGTTATTTACATTAAGGCTAAAATTAAATAGTCACATTTTATATAAGACCTAGAAGCTCTTGGCATAAGTGTAATTTTTGTTTTGCTTTAGTAAGTTTAACAGTCTCTTTAGTCAATATGTGTTGTTAACATTTGCTTGAGAACTAGCTGGAGAACCCACACTGTCCATAACATTTATTTTATAAAATAATTAGAAACCTGTGAAAATAAGATGCAATAAGCAGGTGGGGACACTGTTTTGTTCTAAAGCTGGAACGTTTCTTTTCTTAATTAGATATAGTTTGCTTGCTCTAGGTGATTTACTTTAAATATTTGAAAATAGTAATACCAAATATTAATTTTAATGTTTTAAAGTTTACAGTGTATTTGCAAATACATTATTTTGTTTGATACAACAAATCTGTAAGCTTAATAACTGATATCTATATTTTCAGCTACAAAACATTGTTATTTAGAAGGAAATGAGACAAGCGGAATTTGTCTTTGTTTCTCATTTACATATATTAAACACGTTTTATACAATTCCAGCTCAAACAGAAATTAAATCATGTATGGAAGCTGAAATAGCAGATAATATTTATTTCCCTATACTTTATCTTACTTTATCAATTGCATGTCTGTAGATAGCAAAAATACTTCCTTTTGTGCTAAATAAGAAGATGTTAATGGAGACGTGCTCTGTAGTTTTGTCATTTCATAACAATTCCAGTTTTTGTTTATTTAAGTCTTCTCTGAAGTGTCAGATTTTATTCAACAGACGTTCACTGAGTTGTAATTTTAAATCAGCTGAAGGGAATAAGAACACAGTCCGAGAGAGTATTCTCTTTCTTTTTTATTACAAGGCACTTTTTGAAAACACAGTAACTTAAATGGGAATAAGAGCTCTAGGATCTTACTGTAAGCTCTACATTTTTAAGCATTACGAAAGCACAGAGTTACGAGTACATTTTATACTTTTGAAGGAATGGACTCTACACCATGCCATGAAACTCATGATCTCATTGAAAATTTTGGAGGGATTTTGGGAAAAATACTACATTTGAAAGTTAATAAGTAGGATTGGAGTAAAGCTTCACATTGAATAAGACATGAAGTACAATGTGGATAAAGATAGCATTCATATTATGTTGCAAGTGACTACACTTCTAGCAAAAGTAGAATGGAAGCTATTGCCACAGTACTTGGTAGGATAATTTTTCAACACTTACATTTATAACTTCATGTTTTCCTAATAATAAATCTGAATTCCTCATAGTGCAACTTAAGCCTATACCCTGCCTCAGTGGATTGAAAATAAAGTAGATAAAAGTAAAACCAATCACATGTACAAACACCACCATCACCACCACCACCACTACCAACACCAACCATAAAACACAAAGAAAGATATGCTTCTTTTTGCAGACACTTCATTTACAACATAAATTTTTATTTTGATTTCTTTCCTCAGATTTGAATGCTTTAAATTTTGGAGGAATTTTCTCTGTGTTGCCTGTGAAAATTCTGCTTTTCTCTGAGATACTTAATTTCCCACCTTCCCCATAGCTAGTGAAGAAGTGTACGGACAAGGTTATGCCAGTCAGAAGAATCCAGACTAGAATTTGACTCAGGTACTTGTGACCACAAAAAAAAAAAAAAAAAAAAAGAGAGCGAGTGGGTGGAGTCACGAGAAGTTCTGTCTCTCTGTAAGTAAGTCTTAGACTAGTAATGGCAGCTATGAGGGAAAGGTAAATAGGTAAATAGCAGGGAAAGAAGTGGCAATGGCACAGGAGGCATTAGTGCTTGAAGCAAATTCAAGTTCCTGGCCCAGAAAAACGACTAGGGCAAACTGTGGAATATAGTGCACAGTGGTTGTGAGAGGGATTTTCTCCTTTTTGGCAAGATTTTACACCTTAAATCTAGCAGCTTAGCCTTGAGCATGGTTCATCAACCCTGCCTGTGATACTTTGAGCTGCCCGAAGTTCAGATATCGAAATAAAAACAAAAGCATATTCTTATAATCTTTGAACAGAGTCAAATTATAAAGCTTATTATTGATTCATTTTCTCTCCTGTGGACTTGTTAACTTTCTCTATACTTTATTTCACACATGAAGTGTGAAATTACCTGTAACAGTACACAAGAAAAAGTAGGTCCTTATGTTAATTTGGTAGCTTCTGCATGACCACAGCACAGAATCATCTAAACTCTGAATGCCTAAAATTGAATATAAGAAAAAGTGGAATTAAAACAAAACAGAAAAGGCAATACTAGGACTCTTTGAAATCACGTGAAGTTTTCTCGGGCTGTCCTTCCATTACTGTAATTCTCTAAGTTTGAAAATTTATATTAAGATAATCACGAAATTAATTTAAGCTTGAAGTAAAATTTTTGTACTTTTACATAATGCAGAAATAGTAATAATGATTTTTTGTTTTCTTTTGTTTTCTGAACTTTTAAAAGGGAGAATTCTTTTGAGTGCCTTTTTCCTGTCTCACTTTAATGCTTTCCACCAGGTCAAAAGACCGTGATTCCCGTTTCGTCTTGAGATTGTCATATATTTTCAAAGTTGCCAAAACCAACAAGGAAATAGTGATCATTTCACATTGCCAGCAACCTTGGCTGACACGTGTTCTATAGCCGTTAAATATCAACTCAGAAAGAAGTTACTGTGACAAAGATATTTTTGACAGTCAGTCCTTGACAACCACTCAGGACTAAATTCATGTATTTCAGGTGCCTTCCCTATTGCTACCAAAACTACTGGGAGGTCTGGTAGCAGAAAGAGATTATATTCTTACAAGAATATAAAAGGTTTTGAAGCTTGATGCCCTGTCACCAGGTACTTACATATTAAATATACTATTCTATATATAGGAAAACATTACACTAATTTTTACCTGACATCTATCCACTTGCCTACCTACCTACCTAGCTACCGACGTAGCTACTTATCTCAGTGCTTTGCAGTTTTGATCGGGAAGATTACTGCTTGATAAAGTCATTTCATATGACATTCTCTTAAATTCATTTGGACCAATTCATATTAATATTCTATTGTCGATGTCATCCTCTCTGAATATTGGAAACTCTCATATTTCCTCATATGAGAAGGAGAAATACTGTGTCAGGAATTCTTCAGTTTGGAAGGAATAGTTCCAGGAAGAGTAAGGAACTAATAATAAAGACTTTTCAGTACGTGAGGTAAAATTTGTTATATTATTATCATCTCCCCACCTCATCCCTGCTCAGTTACAACAGGTCACCACTTTGTGCTACTCTCATTGCATCATCTGCAATAGAACATTCAGGAGACATTGAAATCTTTACACCAGCCCCTCCACTACCCAAGGAGAGACTCTTCAGGATAGCCTGGAAAACCAATCATTTCTTTCTGCTGTGCCTACTGTACTAAGAACCAGATATAGATTATTCAGGTTAACATTATCTTTTAGATGCTCAGCAACTAAGGCACAAAATTTAATGGGTAAATGTGTGATTCAAAGTTGCACTAGATTTTTTTTTTTCTTTTCTGTCCAAATACATTATCTACCTTGCTCACTGCATCAGTGTACTGAATCAATAGGCTTCCTTACTATCTGTCTTCTAACTGGGCTCCACCAGTGCAAAAGACTGCCAGGAAATTGGAGCATAGTATAAGACAGGAGTCGAAGTATTTATTTTCCTAGATCTCTCCTGCCAGGTTGCTAAAATTTTGTTTCTTAGTATACAAAATATCTTAGCTACGGTCAATTATCCCTCTCTTAGAGCCACACTTTACAGGTCCTACTAAAATTTCCTTCCTCTTCCTCCTTCAGGGAACCATATGTTAGTGCTTTGGGTATTTCAACATGGACATTGCTGACTTCCCTAAACCATACACACAACACTGTGAATGGTCCCTATATTATATTCTCCTCAATTACTTATGCAAATATTTGTCTGTAACAGATCTTGATTAATACACAAGTTTCAAATGTTTCCTCCTCACAATGCAGCAAAAATGTATTTTAGGAAACTCATTCTTAATTTTTCTTTTCAAGCCGACTACACCACTATCATCTCCATATTTCAGTTTCCACCTCTCTAGGCAAATTATATTCTCTCTTATTTTACAAGGAAAATGTCCTTCAACTTCCCACTGCTACCTCTGCAACAAGATATAGAGATATATCTCCTCTTATTTTTTTCTGACAACTTATGTTCAAGGATAATATCTCCACCTATAATATATAAATAATTTCTCTCTCTCTAAAATAAGTCACTCTTCCAGCAGTTATTTTCTTTATGTTCCTATGTAATGTGTGGATTTAAAATATTTGTTGAACTAAAATAAATTATATTCATAATTTCAATGGGGGATATCATATGTTCTAAGATCAAAGTAAAATCTAGGAAGTATAATGCCTCCAACTTTGTTCTTCTTTCTCAGGATTGATTTGGATTTTGTGGTCTCTTACGGTTCCACATGAACTGTAGAATTTTTTTTTATATTTTTGAAAAGTGTTTTTGAGATTTTGATAGGGATTGCATTGAATCTGTAGATTGCTTTGGGTACTATGGTCATTTTAACAATAATAAGTCTTCCAAACCATGAACACAGGATGGTTTGCATCTTGTTTGTGTCTTGTTTAATTTCTTCCATCAATGTTTGGTAGTTTTCATTATATAAATCTTTTATATCCTTAGTTAAGTTAATTGCTAAGAATTTTATTCTTTTTGGTGCTATCATAATGGATTATTTTCCTAATTTCTTTTTCAGATAGTTTGTTGTCAGTGTATAGAAACACAATTGATATTTGTGTGTTGATTTTGTATCCTGCAACTTTACTGAATTAGTTTATTAATTCTAACAGTTTTTTATGGAGTCTTTAAGATTTTCTACGTATAGCACCATGCCATCTGCAAACAAAGATTATTTTTATTTCTTGTTTTCTGATTTGGATGCCTTTTCTTTTTCTTGTCTAATTGCTGTGGCTAGTGGTTCTAGTACTATGTTAAATGGAAGTGGTGAGAGTGGACATCTTGCCTTGTTCTTGAGTTTAGAGGGAAAGCTTTCAGTTTTTTATTAGTGAGTATGATGTGAGCTGTGGGCTTTACATATGTGGCCCTTATTATATTGGATATTTTTCTTCTATTCCTAGTTTGTTGAGAGTTTTAATCATGAAAAGGTATTAAATCTTGTCAAATGCGTTTTCTAGATCCATTGAGATGATTAAGTGATTTTTATCTTTATTCTCTTGACGTGGTATTTCATGTTAATTGATTTTTATATATTGAACTACCCTTGTATCACACTTCTTGATTTCAAAATACATTATAAAGCTACAGTAATCAAAACAGTATGGTACTCACGTACGGATAAACACACAGACCAGTGGAACAAAATAGGGAGTCTAGAAATAAACCCATGCATTTAATATCAGTTTATCTTAGGTAAGAGTGCCAAGAATACACAAAGGGTAAAAGACCGTCTCTTCAACAAATGATATTGGGAAAACTGGATATCCACATGTAAAAGAATGAAATTGAACCCTTATCTTATGCCATACACAAAATCAACTCAAAATGGATTAAAGACTTAAACAAAAGAGCTGAAACTGTATGACTCCTAGAAGAAAACATAAGAGAAAAACTTCATGTCATTGGTCTGGACAGTGATTTAATGGATATGATACTAGAAGCAAGGCAAGAGAATGAAAAATAAATAAGTGGAACTATATCAAATTAAAAAGCTTCTTCACAGCACAGGAAACAAGATAGTGAAAGGCAACTTATAGAATAGGAGAAAATATTTGCAAACCATATATTTGATAACCAGTTAATTTCAGAAATGTATAAGGAACTCACACAACTCAATAACAAAAAAAACTAATGACCTGATTAAAAAATTGGCTAATGACTTGAATAGACATTTCCCCAAGAAGATATACAAATGACCAAGTGTATGAAAAGATACTCAATGTCACTAATCGTCAGAGAAATGTAAATCAAAACCACAATGAGACATTACCTCACACCTGTCACAATGGCTATAATCAAAAAAACAAAAGATAACAAGTGTTGGTGAGGATATGGAGAATTTGGAAACTTGCACACTATAGTGGAAATGCAAAGTGGTGAAGCCTCTGTGGAAAACAATATGTAGCTGCCTCAAAAAATTAAAAACAGAGCTACTACATGATGCTCTAATCCCAATTCTGGGTACACAGCCCAAAGAATTGAAATGAAGATCTTGAAGAGATATTGGCACTCCCATGTTCATTGCAGACTGTTCACAATAGCTAAGATGTGGACACAACTTAAAGGCCCATCAACAGATGAATGAATTTAAAAAATATAATATATACACACAATGGAACACTATTCAGCCTTAAAAAAGAATGAATTTCTGTAACATGCAACAACATGGACAGAGCTTGGGGGCATTACGAAAAGTGAAATAAGTCAGACATAGAAAGACAAGTACTGCCTGATTCTACTTATATGAGATTTCTAAATAGTCAAATTTATGTAATCAAATACTGGAACAGAGGTTACTAGGGACTGGGGGGAGGGAGAAATAGGAAGTTATTAATCAGCAGACAAAGTTTCCATTAGGTAAGATGAATAAGCTCTAGATATCAAGTGCACAACATTGTACCTATAGTCAACAATAATGCATTGTATATTTAAAATTTGTTAAGAAGATAGATTTTATGTTAAGTGTTCTTACCACAATAAAATAAAGTAAAATATTAAAACAAACAAACAAATCTGGGAAGTAAGTCAAAGTACTAATATATATTAAAATGAAAAAGTGAAGTATGTCTGTTGAAGTTTTAAGATAATCACACACAACATTAGAAAAAGAATACATAACTGTTGGACAAGTGTAGAGAAAAAAATGGAATAATAAAAATATACTTGATTAATCCAAAATAAGGCAAGAAGTATAGAAACAGGAATATGTTGCTGGTAGAACAACTAGAAAATAAATATTTATAAATAATTACATAAAATGCAAATCTATTAAATACTCCACTTAAAGGATCAAAAGTATCAGATTGAATAATAATAAACTATCTGCTGCTTGCAGATGTGTACTGTAAAGGTCAAAGAAATGTTGAACTGTGGTAGAGCAGGGCTGGAGTTGAGTCACAGGTCTGTTGCAGGGATGGCAATTGGGTCCAAAGTTGTCATCAAGCCTAGTTTAATATTTAAAATCAATTAATGTAATTTAATATATTAACATAACAAAGAAATAAAATATGGTCATCTCAATAGATACCATAACCTATTTGATTAAATTAATCTCATATACATCAGAAACACCCAGCAACTAAGACTAGAAGAAATGTATTTAATCTGATAAAATAATCCTCAAAAAACTTATAGTAGGCGTGATAGATAAGGATGCATTATTAAAATATTGCTAACAAGGACGTCCTCTATTAACACTTCTACGTAACATTATAGAGAAGTCTTATAAATTGTACTAAGGCAAGAATTAAGAAAAAAATGTGTGTAATGTGAAATGGAGGAAATTAAATCACAGCATTTTCAGACTATATAATTGGATGCATAGAAAATCCAAAAGAATATACAGATAGGTCAGTGTGTTAATCAACAGATATAGCAAGGTCTCTGTATAAAAAGTCATTATGCAAAAGTTATTTGTATTTCCATATATCAGCAATCAAAGAATATAAAATTAAGTATATAAAAGATAATATTTGCAATAGCATTGAAATAGCTTCTAACATTTGGGAATTAATTCAGTAAAAACTGTGTGTCTGTGGTGGCTTTGTACTACTGTTCCAACTTGAAGTAGGAACTACCTTTCTCAAATTAACCTTTAAGATTCTGATATAGGGTAGGCCACAAGATGAGTTTGTAGGAGATTCAGAAGCTAGAAGTGAAGCAACAATTGTTACGCACTGAAGATTGACGTAGGACAGCTCTGTTGCAGCTTAGGTACAATATTACTAATCTGCTGGTTACCTGGTTGTCAGGCAGAACTAGGTTTGTGTGCAGCTACAAGTATGAGACATCAGCTTCTCCTTCTTTTACCCTCTTTGTAGAATTTTGAGGCAAAATGAGGGAAAGTGGAAGTTTCTATTTTTTTTCTGTGTTTCATTTTGTCCTTGCTTAATGCAATTTCTAATCCAGATTTTCTTCGACTGTTGGTCCTGCCAACCTACAGAGACTTCACGTCCAACAGCTAATGCAGATGCAATATGCTAACATAGACTTCTTCACCAATTCTCAAAATTCTATCCTAATCCTAAGTCTACAATATCACTGAGAGAGTTCTGCTTCTCTGAATAAACTTTAATGAAAAAGAAAATTGGCACCATAATAATTCCAAGGAACAGAAACTTAAGAATTAGCTTTCTGAATTGGTTCTGAGTTGGACTTAAGTCTTAATAGCTCTACGGCAAGTACCTTCCTTGCCCTCAGTATTTTATTCAAAATCATAAGATGTAAACTTACAGCACATCTTACTCAATTTTGTGAGATTCCATACAGCATTGCTTCTAAACAAAAACCCATTTTACAACAAATGAAGTAAAGCTATTGACTCATGCTCATAGAACTGGCTAGTTGTAACAAATTCCCTTCACCCTGAAGCAGCATGCCTGATAGAACTATAGAATGATTTTTAAAAGATTTATTTACAGTGGCAGCTAAATTACTTTAAATCATCAAAACAATTACCATCAAAATCCCATTATTGACGTGAAGATTATAATATTTATATGGAAATATAAATGACCACTTTAGCCAAAATGATTGTGATGAGAAGGAACTAAACTGAAGGATTAATATGGCAACATATCAAGACTTATTTTTAAGCTACAATAATTGAGACAGTAGGATACTAGTTAGACCATTGGCAAAAAACAGACTCATATATATACTAATTATGATTTAGGGCAAAAAAAAACCCTCTGTATTGTAAAGAGGAATATTACTAGGTCAATTGGATGTATTTATAAAAAAATAAACTTGGTTATATCTTAAACAATAAGTAAATCCAGGTGATTGGAGGTCTAAATATAAAAATTAAAACAACAAAGGATCTAGAGTTCAAGATTCATCTCTGTCACGTAAAAATTCGGAAGTTATCTCTTTCATCATTACAACAAGAAAAAGTGGAACAAACTGAAAATCATCTCTTTCTTGGACCCATCAGAGAACTGAGGTTGCAATGCAAACCACTACCTCAAAATCTGGAGAGGCAGGAGAACCCAGACAATTGCATCCGAGGTCTGCTTACCTAGAGCAGAAGCTACTGGAGCCTTAAACTGGTAAGAACACTCAAATGGTAATTTTGACAGATTGCTGGAGGTGGAGTGTGGACTAGAGCAAGAATGGGAAACGCCTCAGATCTGCAGACTTAGTGAAGCCCTAAACTTTGGTTTTTGCTTTGTGTTTTATTTCTAGGATCTTCACCAGGTTCTCCTGGTGAAGAGTGAGAAAGATCTTCTTGTGGTTCTGGCATGTGGAGGAGAAGTGTAACCATTATGAAATCCACCCAGAGCGTTTACCATAAAAAGACCTACTCTACAGTGGAAGAGACTTGACTAGAGATTTACCCCACCTCAGGGAAGGACACTTCTCCCACTCTAGCTCCCTCTAGCTTTCCTGTCTTTCCTCAGGGAGAGGGAAAGTAAGAAACACTTATAAAGGTCATAACTGGGTACACAAGCTCACTAAAAGACAGATTTAATCAAAAGATTATAGAACACTTCCCCTCACTACACCTTATTTTGACACCAATGGAATTCCAGTATAATTATAGCGCATTACAGCTGAAAGATCTGCCAAAAGCAAACTCTCTGAGGAGTACTGGGGAATCCCAATGTCAACAGAAGAGATTAAAAACAAGGACACTAGAGGATTTTGATGCTTCTGGCACCGACAACTACAATAAACATTAAACCAGACCATCT
This sequence comes from Diceros bicornis minor, assembly GCF_020826845.1. NCBI lineage: Eukaryota > Metazoa > Chordata > Mammalia > Perissodactyla > Rhinocerotidae > Diceros > Diceros bicornis. The sequence goes on from NC_080747.1 coordinate 50,043,997, forward strand.
CCTAGCCAGGTTAACAACAAGATTTTACACTAAACGCCTATTTAATTCACTGTCTATTACCCAATATATTGTGTCTGGATTTTGACAAAGAGTTATAAGGCCTGCGAAAAGACAAGAAAAAGCAGTCTAAAGAGACAAAGTAAGCATCCAAATCAGACTCAGAGGTGATATAGATATTAGAATTTGTAGACAGGAAGTATAAAATGCCCATGATTAATATGTTAAAGGATTTAGTGAAAAAGTAGGTAATTTGAAAGAACAGATGAGTAATATAAGCAGAGAGATGGAAATGGTAGTAAATAATCAAATACAAATGTTAGAAATAAAAAACACTTTAACAGAAATGAAGAATATCTTTGATGGGCTCATCAATAGACTAAACATAGCTGAGGAAAAAAATCAGTGATGTTAACGATTTCAAAAAATGTAAGATATGCATACTCTGAATACCAGAAGGAAAAGAAAGAGTAGTGCAAAAGAGATACTTAAAATAATAACGACCCAGATATTTCCAAAATTAAGCCACCAAACCACAGATCTGGGTAGCTCAGAGAACATCAGAAAGGATCAATATAAGAAAATGTGCAACTAGTCACATCATATCCAAACTGCAGAAAACTAAAGAGAAAGAGAAAATCTTGAAAGAAGCTGAGGTAGGGTAAGGGCATCTTACCTACAGAGGAGCAGCATTAGAAATTATAGCAGATTTATCATCAGAAACCATGCAAGAAAGAAAAGAGTAAAGTGAAATATGTAAAGTATAAAATGAATAAAAATTACCAATCTAAAATTCTATATCCAGAGAAATTATTCTCTAAAAGTGAAGGGAAACAAAGACATTTGCAGACAAACAAAAATAGTGAATTCATCTCCCTCAGACCTGCCTTGCAAGAAATGTTAGAAGAAGCTCTTCAGGGAGAAGGAAAATGATCTAGGTCAGAAGCACCCATCTACAGAAAGAAGAAGAACATCAGTGAGGGTATAACTGAAGGTAAAGTAAATCTTTTATATTTCCTATTCTCAATCAATCAAAAAGATAACTTTTTAAAAAAGTAATTATAGTAACAACGTATGGGCTCATTACAGCATATGAATAAGCGAAATGAATGAAACAATAACATACTGGGCAAGCGAGAGGAATTAGGTATCATCAGTTATAGGTTACCTGCACTACATTAGAAGTGCTTAGGGTTATTTAAAGGTAGACTTGAATTAGTTATAAATGTGTATTGTAAACTCTAGGGAAACCACTAAAACAACTTAATAAAGAACAGATAAAAGGAGAGAGGAAAGAAATAAAAAAGTACAATAGAAAATATGGTAGATGTTAATCTAATTACGTCTATAATCATTTTAAATGTAATGGTCTAAATACTCCAATTATAAGACAGGATGAACAGACTATATAAAAAAATAAGACCAAACTATTTGTTTTCTATAAGAAACTCACTTTAAATATAAAGACTCAGAGAGGTTATAATAAAAGGAAGGAGAAAGATATACTAATAAACACTAATAAAAAGAAAGCTGGGGTACTTATGTTAATTTCAAACAAAGTAAACTTCAGGACAAGAAAAATTATCAGCCATAAAGAGAGGCATTAAATAATAATAAACCAGTCAATTATCCAGAAGGCAAAATGATCCTAAACGTGTATGCACCTAATAGCAGTGCATCAAAATGGGTGAAGAAAGACAAATTGAACTGCACAAGGAAATAAACAAATCTGCTTTACAGTTGGAAACGTCAACACCCTATTTCAGTAACTGATGAATCGAGTAGACAGTAGATCAGTAAGGATATAGTTGACCTGAGCTGGACTATTTATCAAGTTGATTTAATTGACATTTATAGAATACTTCATTCAACAAAGACAGAATATACATTCTCTCAAGGTCACATGGAACATTCTTCACCTTAGAACACAAGTTAGACTACATTCTTCAACTTACAACACAAATTTAAAATAATAGATAGCATATAAAATATGTTCTCAGATCACATTGAAATTAAAATAGAAATCAATAAAAGAAAGGTATGGGTAAAATCCCAAATATTTGTTAATTAAACAATTAACTTCTGAATAATACATGGGTCAAAGGAGACGTCTTAATAGAAATTAAAAACGCCGACAACAATATTTTGAAGTAAATGAAAATGAAAACATAACTTATCAAAATTTGTAGGATGTAGTAAAAGCAGCACTAGAGGGACATTAATAACATTAAATGCATATATCAGAAAAGGAAAAACTTTAAAATCAATAAAAAGCTTTTATCTTAAGAAACTATAAAAAGAAGAGTAATTTAAGCTTAAAGCAAACAAAAGAAATGAAATAATAGAAAAATTAGAGCAGAAATCAATGAAATTGATAGCAGGAAAATAGAAAAAAAATTTTACAGCCCCCAAACTGAGCCTTTAAAAAGATACATATGAAAGGCTGGCCTGGTGGTGTAGTGGTTAAGTTTGCACGCTCCACTTCGGCAGCTCGGGGTCTGTGGGTTCAGATCCCATGCATGGACTTACACCACTCAGCAAGCCATGCTGTGGAGGTGCCCCACGTACAAAATGGAGGAAGATGAGCACAGATGTTAGCTCAGCGGCACTCTTCCTCACAAAAAAAAGGAAAGAAAATAAAAAGATATGTATAAAAAAAAAGCATAAACTTCCACACATACTAACTAGAAAAAAAGAGAGAAGTCACAATTTACTAAGGTTTTAAGCAGAGAAAAGAAATGATATTTTTCCTGTTTTAAAATTTCACTCTGGCTATTGTGAAGAGAATGGATTGGAGACGGGGAAGAGTGGAGGGAGGGAGAGAGATAGGAGGACATTGCAATAGTCCCTGTGATAAATAAACGTGGTTTGCACCAGGGTCATAGAAACGATGGGAAGACTGGATAGGTTTAGTACGTAACTTGGGTATTTTAGAATGGATAACCAATTGATGATTTACTTGGACATAGGTGGAAAAAGACAAAGTTGAAGATGACTAATAGGCTTTTGTTGAGAAACTGGGTATATTGGGTGACATTAATTGGGGCATTGCAACCTGGGGAAAAGTAGAAACTACATTTTGGCTATATTCTGCTTGAGATTCTTTTTAGACGTCCAAGTGGAATTAACAATTGGTCAGGTAGTTATGAGTTATGAGTGAAGTGAGGTTGTAGGTATAAATTTAATATAGAGATGACGTTTAAATTCATAGTACAAGATACACTGGGAGAGACACAAAGAGGAAGAGATTAAGAAACAAACTAAAAAGTTCTCCAAGACCAAGCCTTCAATGTTCCAAAATCTGTAGCATGGGCAACAGAGCATGAGTGAGCAAAGAGCCCTTCTGAGAACACTAAAATCCAGCAATAATGAATTCCTTAGGGCACTCAGACTACACACCCTGAAGTTTCATAATTTTATGTTTATCCTTAAAACTCTTTCTGCCTAAAACGAACTTTCTCGCTCCGTAAAAAATATCATTCATTGCTCATATAAGTTAATTCCTTTGTAACTAAATTTTTTCTGAATTCTCCCTTTCCTCATGAAAGAATATTTGATTATACGTTTTTCTTTTGTTATGGTTTCAAAGCTTTATCAAATTTACTTTCATGTCTTACTGGAAACCCCTTCAAATTTCTTTCTTATTTTTTCTCCCAGTACCCAGTACATGGCACAATTACTGTTACATAATACATACTTCATAAATATTGTTGATTGAATTAATAATAGTCCCCTTTATCCCCCGAAGGAAGAAACACACATACATTGTTAATAAAGTCTTATCTCTACCTCAGACAGAATTAAATATATATAGAATATTTTAAAATGTATTTTCATAAAATGGCTATTTTTCCCTGAAACAAAGCATATGGGCTTGGTTTTGAATATACCCTGTGCAAGTTAAATTAGACGTGCCTCAAAATCATTTGCTTGTTGCTATAATTTGTCTTACTGAATAAACTCTCAGTGTTCTCGGAAGAGAAAGTACATTCTTTGATCAACACATTAATTTGACATTCTTCTTTACAGTTATTTTAATTTGTGTTATTATGACAAGTATCTGTAGTTCATTTTTTTTTCTTGTAAGGGATTATTACATGTTTGTCATCTCATGTATAAAAGGAGGCAAATTACTGGTGAAAAGGAACAGGGGAAAATTTCAAATGTATTGATCTAATTGCAAAATATAATAAGCTGGAGTTTGCTTAATGTATTTCTTAATTTATTAATGAAGAATGAGGTCTATTCTTCATTCTGATGAAGTCAATTTACTCTTTCCAGAAGTGAAGACCTTTTTATCAGAGAATGAAGTCTCTACTGAAGCTAATCCTACAACTGGGAAAGGTTATTGATCCAAAACCGAGTAATATGCTCTTTTCTAACCCACAGGTTATAACTCTTTGGCCTAAATAACTTCTCAATTGACCTCTTTTTTTTTGAGGGGGCAGATTGTTTACTGAGTTCAAATTTCTCACTGAATCGGCGTGTATATACATCACAGAGAAAACAAAAAGAACTAAGGGTGTGATTTTGCCACGTTGCTTTTAATCTTGCTGTCAAGTTTATGCCAAGTCCCTTAAACCTCTTTAACTTATGAAGAGAATTAAGCCCCCTGGGAAATTTCTGTATAACCATTAATTGTGCTCAATAAGGCACAAAAGCAAAGGTTTCTTTGGAATAAAGAATAAAAATTAAAGAAAAAGTGAGCTCAATAGCTCAACTATTAGGATGGTGAGTGGTAGTGAATGTGAGAGAAGTAGCTCAAAAGAAACTAAAATTTTGAGAATTAAACCGAAGACTTAGATAGCTTTAAACATTGTTTTAGGAAAATTTATGTAGTAACAAATCTCGTTGAACACTTCTGAAAGGATCCTCCCAACAATATTTGTTTAAGGTTTTATTTTAGACATATTAGAATATTTGTGGCATATGAACCATTTGAAGTGACAGCTCTTGAATACATACATTGAATTGTGCAAAGTGTAAAATGGAAGTCCCTTTCTCTGATCATAAATTTTCCAGTAATGCCCTCATATTCCTACAGTGTCTACTATGTATAGAATGAGTATTATTTGCTAGATTTTTTGTTGCATATCATGATTTATTCTTTGTAATCTGTTAATATATCTTCAGAGCTTATAAACACAATCAATAGAATTTTTATAGCAGAATGTCTTTATGATGTCAACACAGAATTAAAGGAGAATGAGTTAACCTGTTACTATGGGAATAGTTGTTTATTTTCTTAACATAGAATCTTCTTTTAAGACAGCTTTCTACACAAAGACTTCCTGTCTGTCAATGACCCACTGCTACTCAATACCTAGCAATCCTCTTATTTTATTTTATTCTAGAGCTTTGTGGACAAATTTAGTAGAGGAGGAAAACATATATTTGCCTAAATCTATGCTGCATTGTTGGATTGCAAATGTCATGCAAACATAATTAACATTTCATAACAATATTTACAACGGTCAAAGAAAACTGTTAATTTCACCATTTAAAAAAGGGCAATGACATATTCAAAATGAAACTGTACATAGATAATATATGAAATTGCTAGCATAAAATCTTTGACTATTCAGGTTGATTCCCTTGGATAATACTTTTTAAAAATTAAGATGCCTGTAAATGGGGGGGATTGTTAACAACATGCCATCCAAAATCAGGGACGAGTGAGGAATTCTCCTGGAAAACGTCATTGTCACTTGATGTAGTAATAGCATTCGGATTTAAGTTTAGTCATTTTAATAACGTTCTCTCAGATTATCAGTAAAATTCTTCAAATCAAAAGCAGAATATGAAGGCTATTCTAAAGAGCAATAAAATTCCTTAGAATGAACAAATACGAAACTTAAATATGAAGAAAAACATCAGCTAAAATAACGTCTACTTGAAAACAGCCAAACAATTTTCAAAATACTCTATTTCTCTGGCTCCCTGACTTTTTTTCTTATAAATTTACTCTCAAAGAGAGAAATAATTCTGTGATCATGTGCGTTTAAATGTATCCCCATTCAAATTTATTACCAACATTCTCAATTAAAATACGAATGATCAAAACCTCATTTTCCTGGCTTATTATTTTAAGAACAATATAGAGCTGTTGTCAAAAATATAGTTTGTGTACAAACGCAGGTGGTTTCAGAATTAGATATCCTTGGCACATATCCAAGTGCTTTTGAGATATTAACTCAATCACGAGGTTGTATCTTATCAGCTTCATTTTACAGATTAAGAAATTGACCAGTAGAGGGTAAATAACTTGACACAACTAATCTAGCAAGTAAACCTAGATTCAAACCCAACCAATTTATTCAAAGCCTTCAAATACTGAACTGCTGGAAAATACTATATATGAAAATAGAAAACCAATGGTTGTACGTGTGGAGAGATTGGTTATATCTCAATTTCAGATAGATGGAAATGCTTGAACAGGGAACTTTAATTTTTACTCTCAGAAATAGGGAGTTATTTCACTTTTAAATCTGAAGCATACCATGCTAATATCTACAAATAGGAGTTAAGAAAGTCCAATTTGACAAGACTGTAGTGGGTAAGAACACAGAGGCAAAAACAATTTTAAGAGGTGCTGCATAGCTAGGAGATGACTTAAGGAGATCCAGTCAGTGCGACTGCAAGAGGAATAAGTTTTCAGTGTATTTAGTGTTTGTACGGACCTTTAACTACTATTATAAACCCCGGGGGGTTTAACTACAATTATAAACCCAAGGAAGGCGTGTATGAGAACACTGTGTTTTCCACTCATTTCTCCTTAACTTTTAAACTGCTCTAAAAAATAATACCTACTAATAATTTTTTAAAGTAGTAGCTGCAAATGCTTACATTCCTTTATGTTGACAAATGATCCTTTGGTTACTGCTGTGCAGTTTCCTTAATTTGGAGCCCATATCATTATTGGTTTATTGTAATTATATATTATTTAAACCTAACCTATTTTAAAATATGTTGTTAAATCCTGTTAGCAATTCAATTTATTACTTATTAAATTATTAAAACGAATATAAGATGTGATTTGATTTCTCCTTGAGTGTCCAGTGTTCTCTCTTTAGTCACCTTTAAATAAGATAAAGCTTTTAAAGCATCCTCGGAGTTTAAGCATTTAATTGTCCTCATATATTAAACATATAGATGTATTATATATATTTATATATTTTATATAATGCATATTTGTATTTCATATATATATGCATGCATTATATATATATATATAAAATAACAAAATGAAGTAGATGCTCTAATACAGATTGCAGAGGAAATGGGAAAGAGGACTCCACATCACGGACAACATAGAAGCTTAATACAATCTCTTGTTCAAAGTTTCACAATTCCAACAATGCTTCTTCCCCTTTCTCTTCTCTTTCCCTTAAAAAGATACAGAATACTTATTATTAACCAAAGCATTTAAGTTCAACTCACTCTTTCGTCAAAGCAAGGCCCTACAGTTGGCTAAGCAAACCGTCTGAATACCGGCATTATTGGCGTGCAAGCATGTCTTATACATGGACTTTTTTCCTCCCCCTCCCTCCAACTAGACCAAAAATTATCTAGGAGGTTAAAATCTGGAAGGAATTCTAATGCAAAGAGAATAGTGTTTCTACTTTTCTTCCTGCTATATAAATTCAACAAGTATTTATTGAACATCTACTATGTGATACAAACAGTTCTAAGCGTCGATTATATAATGGTAAAAATTACAAAGCATTAAGATCTAGAAGAATAAAAGACAAATAACCAAAATGGAAATATATTTTTACCATAAAATGAAATTGATATTAATTCACAAAATATTACTTTCAGAGTAGCCAAAGAAAAACAAACCATGGTAATTTATATTTCACATTAGCTTGTACAAGGAAATGTTTAACACCCTACTCTTTAAAGAAGAGAAAAGGTTATTTTTGCAAAAAAGAAATAGTAATGAACTAAATGAAAGAAATATATTTCAAGAGATGCAAAAGTGAACTTTTTCACTTATGGGTAAATATGCTATGATAGAAGAACGCTAAGCTGCTCTTACAAGGACAGAAACCAAAAAAAATCATGAAAAATTGTGTCTGGGATTGGTGACATAAGGTTTCTATTCTGCTATAATGATGCTAAATGAAAACAAATTCTAATTATCAGAGAAGTACTCTGATGAAGGTTTTCTTCTTTTCCTTCCTGAAAACAATTCAACAAGGTAGGAAGTTGTCACAGTAAGAGGTTAAGAAAAACCTGTGTGAAACAGAGAACTTGACATTTAGATACCACTTTCAATTTTATAAAGACTTCTTTTTCTTAAGGAACTCAATTAAAGTAATTTGTCAGTTACTAGAGAGGTGGATCCTGAACAAGATAACTTATTAGTCTTTTTAGATTTTCTCTGTTACTAGAGTGTTTCTAATGGTCATTTAAATAATTCATGCCACCCAGTATATTTTTTCTATTTCCCTTACTAGTCCATTTCTTATTTTAGTTTATTAATATTTAAACGTAGAAGCAGATTCATTTGAGATCAATGGCATTTAAATTCTATAAATTACAAATATTTTATTTAACAAAAGTAAAAATACAGAATTAATTGCAGAAAACTACAAACGTGAGAACTGACATGAGTGGATTTTATATGCATCTAAATGCCATCTGTCAAGAAATATAGTTCTGTATTAATATTTCATGTTGATCATTGCAACTTTTACTATAAAATTACCAAAAAAGGGAAGAACAGATATCCTGTAAAAATGAACAAAGCAGAAATAGTTCCCATTAGATGCTCTGAAAATTAAAAAAACAAACAAAAAAAACATGTTCAGTTTACACATTCAAATCTATTAAATAAAAATAAAAAATAAAGAATTGCTTTGGGAATTTTTCAGGAATTGTAATAAATAGGAGATTTTTCTTATATTGGTGATACTATAGATTAGAAGAATTTGTGAAACACTTTTATATTTCCAAAAATACTGAATTTATTTTAAGGGTACATCCCAAGGCAATCAAGAGTATTTGCTCATTTTATGTAGGATTTCTCTTTGAAAGATTGCAGATTTTCTTTCTTTTTAATCAACTTTTAAATTTTGGAATTGATTGCAGACAGTAATACTAATCTAGCAAGCACCTTCCCCCCAGTGCACTCTCGTTCACAAAGGGTAAGGTAATGTAGGTGTAGAACTAGTGGGCTATCTTTACTATCAAGTGATATCGCTGAATTCACTGTTAACTCTAATTTTCCGGTTGGGATAAAGGCACAGTTCGCCCCATTGGGCCTTAAGAATTCTGACATAAGTTTAAAAATATAGTTACTGTTTCTTGCTTAGGAATTATCCGTGCTTCCAGCACTTGTAGGTGCAGCCGTGGTCCTGTGACTTCTGCATCAAGTAGTAAAAATGTTGAGGTGATGTGGGGAAGAAAGAAAAGTATACTTGTTACACCAGCATCCTCCCCATACTTGGCAAGAATTGCATAGTTATACAAGCATTTTCCTCCACCCCATCTTCCCCAGATTCAGCAGAAAAACAGACAAATCTACCTGGTGGGACCCTCCCTTGCTCCCTCTCTTGTTGAGTGTAAGCAGACCCTCGTGAAAGCATATAGTCCTTCACGCTTTTATCTCCTCCTGTTTTAGACAGTCAATGTTTCAACGGCCCATCCCAATTCTTTATCAAACTATTACTCTGAGAAGGATATCTCTCTGCCCATTGATGAACATGATGGACTGTAAAGTGTATTCCTTGGCCAGAATAAATGATGGCTGGCTATCTAAATTGGTGTAATATATTCTATTCCAGTTTTTTTGTTGTACTCTGAGCATCTCTCGCCCAGTAAGCAAAGCCCAGTCCAGAGGCAGTGTCTATTCCTGTCAGAACCGTTTGTAGTCTACCAGAGCTACTGGCATCAGTCTCACTTGCCAGCTATGATCAAGGCCTTCCCACCGGGGAATCTACTATCTAGCCATCTGCAGTGTCTGTCTCTTTTGCCGACAGACAAAACAGTTCTTATTGGCATTTTGCGCCACAGAAGGTGCAAGAGGAATAAGTCTAGATTCAGCCCATCTCTGCATTGCTGCAATACCCCCATGTCCACTCATTTCATGGAGCCGGGTGGCCACCTTAAGTGAGCACATGGGGATATCTGCCTGTCAATTCCAATCACTGTCTGAACCTGGAAGGGAGTTCTTACAACGAGTATCAACGTGTCCTACATTAATGCACCCTTTAAATTTCCATAGTGTAGTACCCGATATGGGCATCCCTTTAATAGGGCAGGTTTCTATTTCCCTTCTGCCTGACTATATGGACAGGCCATTGGTCACTGCCCGTAAGACAGTAAAAACCCAACAGGGGCTTTTACCGCTGTTCCATTCTTTCATCACTGCTAGAATAATAGCATGTAGTTCAGCCCACCAAGCTGATTTGCTTTTTTCTTTCTTTGATCAGAGTGGCATCCTTCCAAACAGGGTGTTGTCCTGCCATCCACAAGCCGAGCAGCTCTTTGTCAGTCAGTGGAGAGCTGTTTATAGGATGTTGTCCAAGTGACGATAGAATCCTGCAGTTCTTCATGTGGTTCCCAAGTCAGTCCTAGGGGAAAAGAGGCTCCCTGCCCATGGGTGTCTCCTCCTTACATTTCTCAGGCGACATGATCCTGTATAAACCGTTTCCATTTTATTATGGACATTTTAGGGGCGCTGCCGTCCCCATAGAGTGTTTTTCTAAATCATCCAACACATTACAAGTATTTCAGTTTTCAATATTATCTCATGTCCTTCACTTATGAGAGTAGTTTCAATTAATGTCCAATAGCAAGCTAGTGAACGCCCCTCAAATAGAAATTCTCCAGTCCAAAATCCCAGTAGCTGTTAATGGGAGGTGCGCACAGGCTCCAATCTACCCTCCACGTAGGACTATTATACAGAGAATTTGTCCATACCAGCACTCCTGCTTCTGTTCTACACTGTGTGGGCTCAAGCAAACTTATTTGCTTCCATTTAGTGGGTCCAATTAATACCGCTCAAAGGACCAATTTACATGACTTCTGTTTTACAATATAGGTAGAGGAAATGTTCTCCAGTAACATACAATGTCCATCCCAATACCACACTCAAGTAAAAGAGGTAAACCAGTTCCCGTAAAGCCTGATCAAACATACTAATTCTCCTCCAAACTTTCACCTTGACCCCATCAACGCTTATGTTCTTAACTGTAGCCTCCATTAGGACTTCATCCACAAGTTTTGATTTTACAATACTAAGTAGGAAAATACTGGGTAGGGGAAGTGTTCCTTAGTGTGACATAGTAATCATTTCCATAAAACATTTCAGCAAAGTAGACACAATTTCTTTAAATATTCCAATTTCCACTGTAATCATGTCAACCCTCACATTTTTATATTCTTACAATATAATTGTATCCTGCCTTAGGGCTTTATAAAAAGATTTTGGGGGACCAGCCCCATGGCGTAGCAGTTAGGTGTGCGCGCTCCGCTGCTGGAGGTCCAGGTTCGGATCCCGGGTGCACACCGAGGCACCGCTTGTCGGGCCATGCTGTGGCGGCATTCCATATAAAGTGGAGGAAGATGGGCACAGATGTTAGCCCAGGGCCAGTCTTCCTCAGCAAAAAGAGGAGGATTGGCATGGATGTTAGCTCAGGGCTGATCTTTCTCACAAAAAAAAAAAAAAAAAAAGATTTTGCTACAACAGTGCGTGGGACTCCTTTAACACTTTACAATGAGGATCACCTTTCCTCCAGTTTCTAATAATGTCTGTCACATTTCCCCTGAGATTTCACCAGAAGCACCTTTAACATTCATGTTTTTCACAACATTCTATTCATGACAATAAGTGTATTATCTACGTTGAGAGAAAATTTCTCTATAGCTCTCTTCTTTTCTGTCTGTGTTCTCACCAGAATCTCCTGGAAAATCTATATTTCTACTAACAGTCTCTTCAAGGCAATCGGGATTTTTTTCTGTCATCACCTCAAAACTCTTCCAGTCTCCATCCCTACCTAATTCCAAAGACTCTTCGCTCAGCAGCACCATACTTTCCGGTACCAAAATGTATATTAGTTTGATAGAGTTGCCGTGACAAAGTACCACAAACTGCGTAGCTTAAACAACAGAAATTTCTTATCTCACAGTTCTAGAATGTAGAAGTCGAAAATCAAGGTGTTCTCAGGTTGATTCTTTCTGAGGGTTGTGAGGGAAAGATCTGTTCCAGGCCTCTCTCCTTAGGTTGCAGATGACAATCTTCTTCCTGTGTCTCTTCACATTGTATTCTCTCTATTCATGTTTATATGTCTCTCCAAATTTCCACTTTTCATAAGGACAACAGTCATTTCAGATGAAACCCCACTGTAATAGACCTCATTTTAATTTGATTACCTCTGTAAAGACCCACTTTCCAAATAAGGTCATTTTTGGAGATACTGTGCATTAGGATTCCAACATATCTCTTTGTGGGGCACAGAATTCAACCTATAACAATAGCCTACTGAAAAAATAGTTTGTCATATTTGGCAACAATTTTGTGAAAACAATAATAATTTACTTTTTTCCCTAAATCATAATTAAAATGGATGATTGCTGCACATTCATCATTAATACACTTCCTAATATACTGAATATTTTTATTCGAATATTTCACAACTATGAACTCTATTGAACACATTATAACTATAAAGTTTAAAAAAATACTGAGACACTTTCTACCCAAAAGGAACACTTAACATCCTTGTCTGCACAGACACTTTAGATCCTGCCACATGGCTTTCATGGCCTCAACAAGTGATAGAACTTTAGAAGATACTTTTTTAATTTTATTTATTTATTTATTTATTTATTTATTTATTTATTTATTTATTTATTATTTATTTTTTTGTGAGGAAGATCAGCCCTGAGCTAATATCATGCCAATCCTTCCTCTTTTTGCTGAGGAAGACTGGCCCTGAGCAAACATCTGTGCCCATCCTCCTCCACTTTATGTGGGACACCGCCCCAGCATGGCCTGACAAGCGGCGCATCAGTGCGCGCCCAGGATGCGAGCCCGGGACACCAGCAGCAGAGCACACACACCTCACTGCTACGCCACGGGGCCGGCCCCAGAAGATATTTTATAGTGATATTATTCCTCTGGTTTGATTGCTCCTCCACTCAGTTTACCCACATTCATATGGGAGCAGAAAGATGGTGTTAATTGTGAGATTAAATATGAGCAAGATGTGGTTAGTCTCTGAGGCTAAAAGTCACCCAGGCTCATATTTTAATTGAATGAAAACAAAGTTACTTCCTATGAGGAATTTTCTGGGTGCTTTGACATCATAAAGACCATCACACATGACCATTCTTTATCCAAGAACCCTATTTACAGATCATTAAAAAAAAATCTTCAGGTCAATCCTATGGTACTTTGGGAGGCTTTTTGTACAGTGGTGACCATTAGCATCCTTTTAGCCTTTTGCATCTGGGTTATAGCCAGACTACATTAGCATCTAAACCACTAGAGGAGATATATTGATAAATGTGATGGCAAGAATAGTGAGAGGTGAATTATCACCAAACTCTGAAATGTACTCTGAAACAAGCACTGACATTTTCTAAATCCAATCAAAGAAATGATCCCGTCCACCATCAGAGACAATGATCTCCAACTTAATTTCTGTGCAGTGTCTTTTATTTTTCTAGTGATGTTATAGGTTTCTGTTAAATCTATGGGAACAAAAGTGTAACCTCCTTCCCATAACACTGTGTAGGTCCTTCCTTGAGATGCCAGTCTGATGCCCTATTTTGAACAATTGCTGTCTTCATTTCAAATGAAGTTTTTTTTATGTTAGTTTTTTTTTTTTTATGTTTTTACGTTAGTTTTTTTTTAAGTTTGTAAAATTCTAAATTTTGTTTGAGCCAGCTTTTGAACCACATGGCCAATGTTTCATGCCTCCAGCATGGTAAAGTTTGAGGCAGCCTGAGGACAAAAATATGCTGCCTAAAATCTTTTTTTAGTTGACTGATATATTGTCATTTGAGATGGGAAGGATGGATCCAGTGATCAGTACCTTGTAAATTTACTGTAGTGTAGTGTTAGTTGCTAGTAGTACCTGATATGTTCCCTTCCATATATGGTAGTTTGTTGTTTTGTTTTCTTCCTGGTGATATTTCCTTAAATGCAGTGTCCAGGCTGAAGTCCATCCAGATGTTCAGGAGGCATTTTTTTTTTAATCTCAAATTTAGCCTATTGATTATAAAGCTGAGTATTGTGTAAGTCCTCTATTTTCTACAATATCTGACCATATCTTTTTGGAATAAGTTAGATTCAAAGATTATAAAACTGACTTCTAATCTCACGACTCTCCCAGTAACAAAGTCATAAACAGAAAGTATAAGGGATTAACAGCTGTGAGGGTTAAGAGCAAAACCTGAGTTCTTGAATTGAAATATAAACTCTGTCGAAGATAATAAGCCTACAATCACTGGAACATATTTGAATATCTGGGATGGATAAAACTAAATAATATCCATATACAAAATCTCAAAAGGCTTTTTAGGCTTAGATTCCTGTCTCCAAATGAAGGAGCAACTTTTACATATTTCCTGTGGGATTATGTTTTTCACCTCTAAGGAATGCACTAGGAACATGCTCAGATATTCATGTGATGTGTCCCTGCCATTGGTGTTTTACGTTAGTTTTCAAGTAATCTTTACTATGATGGCATGTAATATTTTTGCCAAATTCTATTTCAATTGACTTGGTCTCTTCAGAGATGATGAGATTCTGGTGGTTCTGGTATCTTAAGAGATATTCATTTTTTCAGAATATTATGAATGTAACCAGTAAATTTATTTAATCTCTTGAGATTTTTATAAGATGTTAGTTAAAGCCTGGACAAAAACGAGGCAAATGGGTTAGGATTCCTTTATGGAGAACTAAAGGATTTTGATTACTGCACATTATTGAGCATAGCAGGCAGCCAAAAACATTTCCTCTGGCCTCAAATGTTTGTTGCTTGGTATGTATATTCATTTTAATCACAACTATTCCGTTAGTAAGGGTTATATGATGAAGCAATACCTAAATCTGAATGCCATTTTGAGGGGATGTGGGGCTTCCATTAGTAGTTAAAAACCTTCTCTGCCTTTACAACTCAAAAAATCATATACCATTCCAAAGGCATGTCTGTCGCACTATAAATGTGATCCTTTAGAGAGTTGACATGTTCCAGTAAGAGCTATTAGCAGGGCCATTTATTTTGATTTAACGTCTTGGAGACCATTGGACTTTTTAATCTGTTGGAAATCAGTAATAATATATTTAGCCTAATAGTTTTGTTCCTCTGTTTGAGGTAAAAATCATCTACAAAGAGAATCAAAATGGATTGTCAAATGTTTTAAAACATCAGTTTGAGGCAAGTGAGCTCATGAATAGCCAACAGACAGTCACCAGGTATTATTTCATTGGGAATGTTCATCAATGTAGCAAGATTTAAGCTGTTGCATTAGCGCAGAGTTATGTAAGAAAGGGGTAGACTTCTATGTCATATGACATTAACAAATTGGCAAAAAAAATGTTGTATATTATCAGTTAGAAGTAAAGTTTGGAGAGGGTCTGCAATAACAAATTTAAATCATTTCCCAGAATAAATTTGGCAGACGAAAATTCTATTAACTATGTGGAAATGGCTACTGTCCATAGAAAGTCGATAAGTCATAGCTATAGCATCCAAAATTACACTGTAATATGCTGGAGTCTATGACGTCATTTTGTTTAGACGTGGGCAATATTAAAGCATGTTCAAATCTTTCACGTATAAAGGACAGGATACAGGATAATCAGGAAGCCTCAGTGTGGTGTATACAAAAGAAAACTTAAGGGCACAGAAGAAGGGCACATTGTGAGTGAAATTCTGGAGTTCCAGTGCCTCGACTTTGGAAAGGCTATTTCAGAGAAATTGGTACTAACTGGTAATTATATTGTAAAAGAGGAAAAAAATCTTTTCCCTCTACCTTGCTAAGTTTTCTGGTGGAGACCTTTGTAAATTTGACTGAAAAAAGACAGGTAAACAAGGGAAAAATAAACAGAAGTATATTAACGTATGTAGAATGCATATCCATGGGAATGCTTAGGGATGAGTAACTCAAAGGGGTGGTTAAAACTATGGGCTAACATGGCATCTTAGAAAAAGAACAATAAAGCTTTAGAGAAGTGACAAGACAAAGGGAAAAGACTGAGTTTTGAGCATCACAAATTGTGGGAAGCTAAATATATGGGGGACACTAATGGAAGATGAAGGCTAATTAGTAAGATTTGTTACATAGATTCTTCTGGTGTTGTCTCTGAGATGATAAGAGTCTAGAGTTGTCTCCAGTGATTAACTTCTGTCCTTCCTGGTAGAGAGGGGAGGGGGTACACCTTTGCAAATTTATGTTCCACTTTTACACAAACAGGGAAAGGGCAATATGCCAAAGTAGGTATTTTGGGGTGGCGTATTCTGCTACCCTTCAATATCCCATTATTCTCAAAACTCCCTGAATTTTCTCTCAACAGTTGGTTGAAGAAAGTTTTTAGTGACCCGCAGATAGACAATTGACTCTGCTTGCTTTGCAGATGCCATGCAGCAGATGATGGACTAGAGATTAGCAAATTTGTAATCTATCTTTGGAGACACAGTGTCCCTTTTCAGCAAGTTTTTTAAGAAGATAGTGATTCTTCTACTAAAACTTGCTTAGTGGATGAACAAAG
The DNA here is from genome assembly GCF_020826845.1 of Diceros bicornis minor. Classification (NCBI taxonomy): domain Eukaryota; kingdom Metazoa; phylum Chordata; class Mammalia; order Perissodactyla; family Rhinocerotidae; genus Diceros; species Diceros bicornis. Next base: position 50,060,723 of record NC_080747.1, read on the forward strand.
CATTAAATCATCCACATTTTAAGAAAGATGGTGTCTCCTTCGATGAAAGATAGTTCATGTCTTTATACAGACACTGAGAAAAGCATGAAGGTATTTTAGTACATCCCTGTGACACAACTGTCCAAGAATATTGTTGATTTTATCAACTGAAAGCAAACAGAAAGTAAATATTGAGTTTTTTTAAACGTACAACTGTAGTAGAGAAAGATGAACAGAGTTTCATCACAGTAAAATAAATAGCATCTGAAAGAACACAGGCAAGAGTAATATTTAGATTGGTAATAACCAGCAAATTAGATATAATAATCGTATTTATGGTCCCAAGACCTGAACAAAATCACAGCCTTGCCCATGAGATTTCTTAACTAGAAAAAAGGGCCTATGAATGTTACGATCAAACTTCTCCTTACTAATTTCTTTCTCTTGTTGTTTTACAGCATATTAAGGGAGTTTGGACAAAGGTTTTCTAGGGTCCTGATAAATTGTTAGGGGTTTAGCAGTGAAAATGGAAAATATGTCCTTATTCCTGTAGTCCACAAGATAGTGAATTATTCTGATACTTTATGTAAAATTTTTTGAAGCAATCAAGAGTCTGAGTGATCAAATCCAAAAAGCATTTGGTATTAAATTAGATTCAGATCCTCAAGGAAAGGGATGCAAGGAACTCTGGGATGTTCTAACTTTATTGAGGAGCCTGATCCAGGCATGAAGGTAGAGTTATTCTCAATCTGAGTCATGGCACCAAATTCTGTAAAAGAACATTTATTATGAGATTGCAGCATGCGTTCAGACTTTATTTACAAGGTGCTACAGCTCAGGAGGCAGCTTGGTGAAGGAATTGCTTTACTGCCTGCTGGGGTGAAAGGCTTATATGGGATCATAAAGGACGTGGGGGCCATGTAAGTTCAGAGCCTAAGTGCAGTCTTACTTGTCCAAGTTCAGAGGCTATGTGCCCTTGCACGTGTCCAAATGAGGGAGAATTCTTATCTTGAACAGGTGCAGGATGTAATCTCTGAGCCTACAGATCAGTCACTCACATGTTTAGTTGAGTTACTATGTATGAGAAATTCTCCAGAGGCATGGATAGCAGACATCAAAATTAAATATCTTAATTTAAAATCAAAAATAATTTTTTATTATTCAGATAAAGACTTATTCTCGAGGAATACCATCTAAACGGGAACGTAAGGGTACAGTTTAATTTTTTCAATTATCTAGAAAGTGCGATGTCTGTCTTTGGATGCTACATTTAAAGATTCAATGGATTCCATAAAGTATGAAAAGTCCATACCAAAGAGGATTGAGGCATAAAATTTTGCCTTTCAAATATAATAAATTTACCTTACACTCAATGAATCAATTTGATTATTGCTGTAAGCGATTTGCTAGCAGTTTTGAAAATAATCTACCACCTGTTATGTAGTACGTTATGTTAAAATATTTTTCTTAAATTTGATGCAGCCTACTATCAATATTATAAATGATGTGCTATAACTTAGAACATTTCTAAGCCTACACATTAATGTGCAATAGTGCACACAATATAACATAATATAACAATAAAACTTGGCTTAGCAGATCACTACATCACAACAATTTATTTTTACTTCTAATAAAGTAAATTCTTTGTACCTAAGTTTCTATACAAATCTTATTTTAACTATAAAACGTATGCAGTAACCTAAATAATTGTAATTTACATTTAGATTTTGCATTGTTTATGACTAAATACCAAATTTATTTCTAGACTAAATCTCTCCTTACAGGGCCATTGCAAACTGTTTGTTGGATAATCGAATGATGTTTGCATCTCATTATTCCAAAGTCAACATTTTCAAATACTAAGTCTCAGAACATTAAAAAATCTTGGGCTTTGAAGGGGTCTTTAGTCATCCTCCACCTATTAGAGATAAGGGAATATTTCCCACTTTATTTCATTCCATATCGCAATCTACCTCTTTATATTATTGGGTGTTTCATAATTCATCTCAACTAAATTTGGATTGCCAATGAACCTTATGTTGTAGATTACTTTATGGTTTGCTTTATTAGCCACAAAAATCAGTTATAATATCTGATTGAATAATTCTGTTCACCCACCGTCCATTCTAAATAAAAAGTAAATGACATCATAGAGAGAAAAAGTATGAATGTTCACCGACAAAGAGAATAGAAAAAGAAAGGCATCAGAAAGAAGGATCACTGAATGATGGATAGCAGTACAAAGCAGCAGATAGGCATAAACTGAAAGATTGTGGTCTACACATGTAGCAACCAAGAAGCAACTCATTCTGCAGCAGAGAGTTACAAGAATTATAATGTTAGGTCCCCTGAACATGAGAGTTTTGGTGGCAATTTGTTAAAAGTCATGATAAAAAACAGATTTAAATCTAGAATCACTTCCACACCCTGTACAGAGAGAGTCCACTACCATTCACACTCTCACATATTGTCTCGAAAATGTGTACAAGAGTACTTAGGTCTAGGCACAGCCTGCCTAGCTGAAGGTTAGGATGCCATATTGAAAACTGAGGAATTATGTAAAAGCATGTATTCCCAACAGAGGGTCCTCCAACTCCACTTAGCACAGACAGTGCCCACTGGAATGCTTATGGCTTCTGCTTTCCCACACTCCTCAGGAAGCAGATTGGAAGCTTCTTTCCTGAAGTAACTGACCAGCTCGAAATAAAGACTTGTAAACACTAATATTAAACAGTTCCCCAATGAAGTTGACTGGACCTTGCCAAATCACAGTAAGCACTAAGTACCTTCCATGAGGATTGAATTTATGATCAGCTTTTAAGTACTTTACTCTTAAACATGAATGGACAGCCAAGGATTACCAGATATTTGTGGAAAGAGTCTATAATGATGATTTATGAAGGAAAATCATTAGATGGTTTGGGCCAGAGAAGATGTTCGAACAGTGGATGAGACGTTAAATAATTCCTTGTTTAGCTTACAAATGTGTTTACTAGAAGAATTTACTAATATTCCAAACTTTGTGAACAGTCATTTTAGATTGTTGATCAAGAATTTGTTGTAATATCCAAGTTGAGTGATTTTTCTGTAGCAAAACCCAGCTACTTAGCAACGAGTTCTAGTAGTTTACATATGGTTGGCATTGAGATATTTTATACATGATTAATGAATAAGTGTCCCAGGTCATTATAGCTTAATTAAACTGCACTCTCTGAGTGATAGATTATATCATAATATCTGTCATATTCATTCTGGCTATAGGTCTTGTACATATTCAGTATTTTCAGTTATACCTATTCATTCACTCCTCGTTAATACAAAACCAATTTTTTCCCATCTATATGCTGTGCATTGCAAAGAAGAGGTAGGAGCTATGGTTTTATTTGTGTCTCCTTAAAAGATATGCCGAAGTGCTAACTTCTGGTACCTGTGAATGTGATCTTATTTGGAAATAGGTTCATTTTAAAATGAGGTCATACTGGATTAAGATTGGTTCCTAAGTCTAATGACTGGGTGTCTTTATGAGAAAGAACTGTAGAGATTCAAAGACACAAAGGTATAGGGAGAATGCCATGTGATCATGGAGGCAGAGATTCGAACGATGTGTCTACAAGGCAAGGAAGTCAAGGATTGCATACAACCATCAGAAGTTAGGAAGAAGCAGGGAAGTAACCTCTCTTAGAGCCTTCAGAAAGAGCCTAGCCCTGCTGCCACCCTGATTTTGATTTGTAGCCTTTAGAACTGTGAGAAAATAAATTTCTGTCATTTTAAGCTGCCCAGTTTGTGGTACTTTGTTGTGGCTAGCCCTAGGAAACTAATAGAGTGGAGTCGAGTAAATGTGGTTTGCGTCAGTCAATTTCTTATAAATTCCATCTGAGTGTCAGTAACTGTAGATGTGTGCTTTACCAGAGTATGTATCTGGCTCTGAGATATATATTTTAGGCCCACCATTGCCTCATTAGCTTTATTTTGCTGCTGTCTTGCCCCCCAACCACATGCTTTAAGTTTTCTTTCTTTTCTTGATCTTTTCACCAGAGTGGAACATTACAGAGATTTTGCTTGAGGCTGGTATTTAATATATCATTCCTATTCATTTTCAAGTATTTTTTTTTCAATAATTTAAAGAGGTTTAGAAAGGCAATACAACATTGTGTTGCATGATGCTACCTTGATGTATAGTATAGCCCTGCCAATTACTAGTTGAGCAATTTACTAGTGCTCCTAGTCTCCGTTTCATCTTATGTAAAATGAAGACAAGAACAACTCATTCATAGAGTTGTAAGAATTAAAGGAGTTAATAATCCAGGTGAAGAGCTTCAAGTAGCTCCAGGATACATTGTAAGTCAAGACAATTTAGCTGTTATTTTTCAAAAAGGAGGCACTTCCATTTCCTCAGGATGTCTTTCTTTTACATAGAGTGACAGACAACCATCTCTGCCATATAGTTTATTAGACTTCCATGATATAATAAATGATTTATGGAGAACTGTTTAATAGTGAAAACCATTTAATGTTTGCTATAATGTAAGGTTGATGAGGTGTCCAGAGTTAAAATAGTATACATATATATCCCATTTTAGCGCTTGAAAATAATTTAAAAAAAAATTAATTTTATTTTCAAGTAGAAATCTTGGTGTCTGCTATAGTGACTCAATGAATCATTGATAATTCAGAAAATATTTAAGTACCTGTGGTGGATTAAATCATCAAGCTGAAGAGGTTCATTGTTTCAGTAGTAAATTTAACCCAATGCTCCGTATCTCAGAACAAAATAGAATGTGAAATATTTGAGAAAATTCATTTCTGTTGCTCACCATGTGCTCATACAAAGAATAAAGATATAAATCTTCTTTTATATTTTACCAATTTTGTACTTTTTTCACAGAACCACGTTTCTGAAACATTAATGGTTATAAATTATATATTAAATTTCTCAAATGGGTTATCTCAAATATGACTGGGCACCTTGATAGCAGTTATGAGTTTAAATGTACAAGATTAAATGTAAAATTTATCCAAGTAGGAGAAATCTGGGTACAATATATTAATAGGAATTTTTAGAGGCAAGAAAACTATAAGTGAATTAAATTTAATTTAGATAAATGGACTCAGCCTGGCAGAAGTACTCCCAAGAAGAAAAGTAAGTTAAGTGTTTTAAATAGCAAAGAAGTTAAAATTAATACCATGAATTATATTTCCTAATATTATTAAGAATTATTAGTGTCATTTGATCATGATAGACATATATATAGTTAATAGAAAAAATAAAATGTAAAGTGTTCAACTCTTTTTAATTGGAAAGATAATTTACAAAACAATAGAAGTTTCTATTTCCCAAGACTTTATCCCACAATACATTTATAAGACTACTTTGATACAGCTTGTAAGAATAGTTTGCATTTTCCTTATATCATTACTTCAATCATTTAATACATATTTGAATGTCTATTACATGCCTGATAGTAATGATCAAGTCTAATATGCTCACAATGGAGTCTTTTCACAAATATTTAAAAATTTTAGAACTCCAAAAGATATGCTATCGTTGTTTATGTAAGAATGTAAGAATAGAAGAGGATCAATAATATAAAACTGTAGACTTGATTGTAATAAATCTGATTTAATAACAAGCAATTTATACGTGAGAAAATAAGTCCCTTTATATATAAATGTATACATTTTTTAAGGTGAAAATAACTTGGCTAAAGCAGCAGTTATACAACATCTACTCTTTGAATAAAAGAAAATGACCTTGGTTTAGAAAAGAATAATGCAAGATAAAATAAATACTTAATGCCCTATCTCCATCTCTCTTTAATGACGTGAGAAAAAAAATCCAAGGTAATCAATTTAAAGTTTCTTACTAACACAGTTTTATAACAGTAGTAATACAAATTTATACTTTAATTGTAATCTAGAGGTTAGAGAGGCCTTTGACTTTCAAACAGTACCTCATTTAACGCAAAATAACAAATAATATGTAAACTGAGATTCAGAAGTATTGGTTTAACTTTTCAAAGCAATTGAATCTCAATACAAACCTTAGATTTTGTCTCTCAGTACAATGTTCTTTCCAAAATACCAGTTTTCAGACAAATAAGAAAGAACAGGCAGAGGGTGTTATTTGATTGCCACAACATTTGATATCAGTCATCAAAACAAGAATTATATTTTTTTAGATATGTAAAATCAGTAACTGTATTGTGTGTCCTACATGTTATATCATTTACTAAATTATCAGTGAAATGAGAATTTTCTCTCTTTTTCTTTTCTCTTTGCATTTATAAATAACGATACAACAGTAAAATGGTTTCATCATCTGACAATCATTTACTCATTAATTTATTTAAGAAACATTTATTGAGCCCATAGATATTAACAGAAATCTTAGGTCTCTTCCAAATAGGGAATATTACCAGAGAATTTTTAAAGTATTTGGTAATTTCTTTCAGGCATATCTATGTTTATCAGACATTATAGTATAATTAGCTGTTGACAATTGTAATAACTATATTTTTAGTAAATACCCTAAAAAATTATACTCTAATAGTTTCAACTTCCAAAATAACATTTTATTAGACATATTTTGAAAATGTCAAACACACACACACACACCAGAATCATTTGTAGTTCCACACCCAGAAAATATCAATGCTAAAATTTTGTTGTATGCTAATTCCAGTCCTTATTTCTATCCATTTACAAATGTATTTTATTTTTAAGATGAATTGTTTTACAATGGGTAGCAGCACAAGTGAGTGATTAAGATCAAGAGCTCTTGAGCTGGAGAGTACTAAACCAGCTCTGCTGCTTTCTTCTTTAGCAACCTGGGGATTTATAATTATTTAATCTCACTGTGCCTTATTTTTCTTATTTTGAAAATGAAGAAAAATAATATAATCAATCATATAGAATTCTGTAAAGATTCAATTAATTAAAACATGTAATAGTTTGAGAAGGATACGTATTAACTTTGAATGTTTGGTAGAATTCACCAGAGAAGAAATCTGGTCCTGGACTTTTGTTTTTTGGGTGGGGGTTGATTACTGTTTCAGCCTCTATTCTTGTGATTGATCAATTCAGATTCTCTAATATTTCTTGATTCAGTTTTGGGAGATTGTATGATTCTAAGAATTTATCCATTTCTTCTAGGTTATCCAATTTGTGGCATATAGCGACAACATGGATGAACCTTGAGGGTATTATGCTAGGCGAAATAAGCCAGTCAGAGAAAGACAAACACAATATGAATTCACTCATATGTGGAAGGTAAACAAACACATGGATAAGGAGAACGGATTAGTGGTTACCAGAGGAGAAGGCAGTAGGGGGAGGGTAAAAGGGCACATAAGTATGGTGACCGATAAAAACTAGGCTATTGGTGGTGAACACAATGCAGTCTATATAGAAACTGATACATAATAATGTACACCTGAAATTTATACAATATTATAAGCCAATATGACCTTGATAAAATAATTAAAAAAAAAAAAAAACGTGGAGCACTCTTAGAATAGTGTCTGACAAAAGAGTAATTTATATTAACTGTTATTACCACTACCATACTGTTTGGTAACCCACTTTTCACCTAATAGTTACAGAAAACGGTAAGGTATTGGGAATTAGTCTCTACTTCCTTTTAATGACTGAATATAGTATTAGTCAAAATATTTTTGACTAACTGAACTTATAATACCACATGTAATAGTTATGTCATTATGTAGTTAAACAGTCCTCACCTGTGGACCCCTAGACACTGCTCCCCTCTTCCCTACTTATTTTTGCCTATACTTGGCAATTATCTTTGTTTGAAAAAGCTGAAAAAAGAAAATCCTCAAGACAAATCAAATTAAGCTGTATTGAGGCTTTATTGACCAAATCACCAAACCCCAAGGAAAGCAGAGATGTGGCCTTTGAGACAACTATAGATATAAAAAAGCCTTGAATGCTACGTCTCTCTCTCTTTTCCTGTCTCTGTTTTTTTCCTTTTTCTTTCTTTTTTTTTCTTTTCTTTTCTTTAATTGGCTTCTCTCTTTCTCTGACTGTAACAAAGAGTTTGAGATCATGACCACAGAGGAAACAACATTAGAATTATCTGTCTTCCAAATTGTATGCCACACCCCGGAATATGAAGATAATGCCAAAATGCTGCCAGACTGGGTTGTCTGGCTTTGTATTTAAATTTAATGGTTATAAACTTCATCCAATTTCTCTGCCTTATTTCCAGTCAAGGAAGTAAGCATAACCTGCCATCTGGTGGAAGTGAGGCAAATGATTTTAGGAGGAAGCAATGAATATTTACACAAGAATAGAAAACTTGAATGCTTACTAGAAACATGCAGGGAAATAAGCAAATTGCACAAATGGATCCTGGAATGAGGCAAATTAGGGGCTACATATGTTGTCAGAGTTATGCCTCAATTGTTGCCTTTTATTACTTTTTCAAGCGCTGCCTGAGATCTGAAATGAAATGAGACAACTGATTTTAAAAGTTGGCAACTAACTAAAAAACTATAGAAAAAAATAAAACCATTTGAATATCAAATTCAGTCCAGAGACCATGGTTTTTGCTTCCTAGTTTTAAACGGGAGGCTTGATATTTCTTTTATTTCAGTAATAATAATTCTAAACGTTTTAATATGCATTTATTGAGATGCTTGGTGTAACCAGAGTTGGATTTGAATTCTAGCTCTTTCTTTTCCATCTATTACAGTGTGAATAGAGTTAAGATTTTGAACTTCATGTCCTTGTACAAACTAAGAGGCTAAAATCTACTCTACTGATATAAGAATATATTGAAATGATGAATATTAAGCACCTAACAGTAGGAGGTTCTTAATACATACCAGTTTACTTCTTTGCCTCACATACTTTCTTTAAAAATTCTGTTACAAAAGTGAGGAGTTTAAGAAAAAAATACAAAAACACGAGGACTAAAACTGAAAAAAATATTTGCTCTTCAATATATAACATGCTAAAATCAAAAGAATGATAATATCAAAGAGTAATGCCTATCAATTGATAATTATGAGAAATCTGGTTAACATTTGTAAAGCGGCTATGAAGAGATACAATCTAACTATAACTAGACAATATCAGCATGAACAGTGCAGTACAGAGCTTAAGAGGTGTAAAAGAACAAAACAAAAAAAGAATGAGATGTTTTGCTTGACAATTTCTGATAGGTTTCTTGAGTGTTGTCATCTGAGAATCAATTATTTTTGCTGTAAATGTATCTCGTATCCATGATTCTATATTTCTAGTCTAATAAAACCAACCATGTTTGATTCCAAATACTCGACAAATTTTAAGAAAAGCTTTGCAGAGCAAAGCCGCATCATAAGCAGGATGCCAACCACGATATTTGTTAAATTGGGTTCAGGGGGGCCATTTTTTCCATCTGTTATTTCAACTAAATTGCATTTCTGCCTTAAAAGTGTTTCATGAGACTCCAGTGAATGAGGAGCATTTGTGATTCATTTTAGTACCAGAATATTCCAGAATAATTGGCTTTCAGTGGAGAGCTGCCATCATGAGCCAAGTTTTAAAATATGCTATTTTTCTGACTTTTGTGGCCATGGAGGGATACTTGGAAAGGATATTATATTGGCATGTACTGCTACTAAAATGTGACTTTACTGTTATTAGCCAGGAAAGGATCGTTTTAGAATATAATATAGATAGCAGCACAGCCCTAGACAGAGAGAGTTCCCTATATTCTTGCCCACTACAGAACTATTAAACTATGGCATTGCACATAAGTGACATTTCCCAAAAAAGGCATAATTAAGCTTTTTAAATGATTAATCTAAAATTAATTTAATATTTTTTTCATTATGGGTGAAAAATAAATGATAAGGCAATTCTGTGATCGAAGTCATGACCATCACATATCCATGCCAAAAATAATTAAATGTACTCTGTATTGGGATTAAAAAAATGCAAGAGAAGATAGAGCTCTTAGTTAATTTAGAACAAATTACTGATTTGTATCTCTAATCAGAGGAGTACATTGGTAAGAGAATTAGATACATGAGTATTGTATACTAATTTATTTCCAAAAATGTAGAGATAAAATTTTAAAAGAGTGTAAAATGATTATATAAAATTAATCAATACACAGGTTTAAAAAAAATAGTGCATTTATATTATCTGTTTGTTTGTTTTTACTGATGATGTTTGTCTCAAGTTCCTTATGATTTAACTAGTTCAAGAGTTAGACCTGGATGGGGAAAAAGATTTAGTTTTCATAATTTATTCAAACTAAATAAGAAACAAACAATAAAAATCAGAATTCTCTATGACAAGTACTGTGATAAAGATTTTCCAAGGACTTGTGGAAGTACAGAGAAACAATCAAAACAAACAAGTTGGTATGGGGAAGAAGTGGAAGTAAATTTTTTCTGGAGGATTTAATAACTAAGCTAATTTTGAAGAATAACAGGGGTTTTATTGGGATAGAAAGGAGTTAGAAAGGCTTTTCAGTGTTTACTCAAATACGTGACACCTAATAGTTCCTTAATAATTGATGGAAGAATGAATGAAGAATGACTTGTTGGTATAGTAACACGGCAAAAGGCCACGGACAAGACAGCATAGCCCACTTAAGGAATTACAAGTAGCTCTGTAATACTGATGAAATGGAAAACACCAGGACAAAGGATGAACCTAAGAGAGTAAACTTTTTTAAGGGAGACGTTTGGGTGTTCCATCAAGAGATTATTGAAACAATTAAATGCTTAAATATTTATAAATGTTACATGTTAGCAGTACTGAGGATGGGCTGAGGAAGACAAGTCTGGAGATGGATACCAATTAAAAGATTATTGCAGTAATTTTGGAGGGATTTTATAAAACATTAAATGATTGGTAGTATGAATAAAAAGATAGATTCTACAATATTAAAAAAAAAAGAAGAGTTACTACAACTCAATAATTAGTTAGATATGAAAAGTGAGAGAAAAGGAGACTAGAATGTCTTTGAGGTTTAAATACGTATAACTGGGAGAATGGAGCTTTCACCTTAGAAAAAACTTCCAGATTGGGAGCAGGTTTGAGGGTAAGGAAATTCAATTCTAAAAATGTTAAATTTGAAATACTGTTCTGAAACTCAGGAGAATGTCTGGATTGTGTATTCAATTATTCAGTTATTACTATATGAGAGGAGGTATTGAGAATCTGCAAACCTTTTAAATGACATATAGATGCCGATTAAAGCAAACATTTGCATACTGAATTTTACATGCTGAAAATATAATATGAGAGAAAAGAATTTTGAAAATCCCAATACTAATGGGGAGAACAGAGGAAAATAACCTGAAAAAGAAGAGACTAAGACTGAGAGTGAGAAGAGAAAGTAAAAATGGGAGATTGCGCTATCACAGGATGAACAAATAATTTATTATCCAAACTGGCGCATTTTTTTAGAGTGATGGGGTTATTATCAATAAATATACCAGAGCAGAAGATGTAAACCCAGTCTGCTCCAGTCAAAACAAGTATGCATGGTCAACTTGATCATCATGGAAGCCAAGAGATGATAGACTTTATGAGGAACAGTATAATCAGCAGTGCAAAAAAGCTGAAGAGATTTTAGGTGACTTAAAAATTGAAAATTGTACATTTGTCCACTGTGGATGTTAATAGATGTATTTATTTGCTAGGCCTGCCATTACAAATTACCACAGATTTGGTGACTTAAACAACAGAAATTTATTTTCGCCCAGCTCTGGAATCTAGAAGTCTGAGATCAAGGTGTGGGCAGGGAAGATTTTTTTTCTGAGGCCTCTCTCCTTGGCTTTTAGATGGCTATCTTCTCTCTGTTTCTTCACATGGTCTTCCTTCTGTATGTGTCTGTGTATTAATCTTCTCTTCTTATAAGAAGATCAGTCATATTGGATTAGGGCCCACCCTAATGACCTCATTTAACTTAATGACCACTTTGAAGACCCTATCTCCAAACACAGTTGCATTCTGAGGTTCTGGGGTTAGAATTTTAGCATACGAATTTGGGGTAAGAGGACACAATTCAGCCACAGCAACAGTTAAATGTAATGAGATAGAGTTTGATGGACTCATAAGGTAAATTTCCTCGTGCAGAATATTGATAAATGAAATAGATGAAATATGGTAGATACTGAATGTAAACTACTTTTTGGAAGAGCTTGAATAAGTAGAGGCAAAATGAGGTAGAAGAGACGTATCAGTTCAAGGGTGGAAAACTGCTCATATAGATGTAAATATTGGGCATCCTTTCTCTGCTGTAGATGCACACTTTCATACACTAGGATGAAATGACATATGGAGGATCAATGTAGCTGGCTTCGTGAGTGGCTACCTAGAGTCAAATGGCACAACCAGGAAGTAAGAGGCAGGCAGCCTTCTGTGGGGAAAACCTTGACCTGTAGGAAATAGAAGACAGTGGTAAACAAGGATGATAAATCCCATTTTATTTCACTTTTCTTGGATGATCCCACTGATTGTTACTTTTTCTTAATCTGCTGAATGAGTCTCATGTGCCGAGAGAAGAGAGGATATATTGACACTGAGTAAAAAGACAAAAGAGAAGAGTTTCCAAGAAGGTCCCTTAGGAAGTGACTATTCGATTGCCTAGAAGGTACAAAACTAAAGACGTAACTCAGCACAGGTGTCACCTTAATTTTACCTATATGAATTAAATAATAATTTATAATATTAAATTTTAGCAACATAAATATCTTATTGAAGTGTGTTACATATTAGGCATATTTGCAACTTTATAAATTTATATGACATACAATTTTTCTATCACTATATGTTCTTTAAAAACATAATTTTTCAAAGGTAAAAACGTCTCATAATATGAATGTATTATATATTATTTAATTAATATTGACCATTTAGATTGTTTACTATTATTGCTATTTTAATAAAATTGCAATTATATTATTGTACTTCAATATGTTTGCATATATGGAGAAATTCCCTTAAAATAATTTACCATGAAAATATTCTTGTCAATTAGTTAACAAGTGAAAAATTTTATCTAATTTTTTGAATTGATTTAAAATGTTTAATATTTTTTACTTTTGTATTTATTATTTTTGGCCAAACTTCCTCAGCAAAAAGAGGAGCATTGGCAATAGATGTTAGCTTAGGGCTAATCTTCCTTACCAAAAACAAACCCCCAAAAAAACAAGAAGGAGAATTTTATACCGTTAAACTAAAGTCACTATTTTAAAATATTTTATTGATAATGTAATTTTTTTTTATTTGATAAAGAAGATTAGCCCTGAGTTAATCTCTTCTTTTTGCTGAGGAAGATTGGCCCTGGGCTAACACCCGTGCCTATCTTACTCTACTTTATATGTGGGACTCCTGCCACAGCATGGCTTGATAAGCAGTGCATAGGTCCGTGCCCAGGATCTGACCATGCGAAACCCAGGCTGCAGAAGCAGAGCGCATGAACTTAACCCCTACATCACTGGGCTGGCCCCCAATTTTATTGGTAATGTAATTTTTATATCCTAATATAAAGTGGTTAAATTTCACCAGTATGTGCGGCTGGTTTTTACATGCACAAAAATATAGTTATAATCAATTTCTGAAAATTCTTTTCATTTACATATGACCAAGGAAGTTAACACCCGTTTAATGCAAGACTTTTTCTTGTTTACTGGAGTCAATGTCCATGTAAAAGCCCTTCTTAGTTGTCTATAGATCAAAGTGAATTGTTTTTGTTTTTTAATTGTTTTTATTGATTCTTGACTATTGACATTAATGGATAAAGAGCCAATTTGCTTTTGGAAGATTCAAGTGTGTATTTACATTGAAGCAGTAAATTAAACAGTGGTTTATTTCATTATTTAAAAGGAAAATGATAATTATATGATCATAAACATATACTTTATATCACTGTGTTAGTTTTATATTGTTGCTATCATAAATTACTACAAATTTAAGGGCTTAAGACAACACACATTTATTATCTTACAGTTCTGGAGGTCAAAAGTCCTGAAGTCAATTTGTTGACAAGGCTGCATTCCTTCTGGAGGTCCTAGGTAGGAGAGAGAGGATCGATTTCCTTGACTTGTCCACTTTTTAAAGATAACCTGCATTCCTTAGCTTGTGGTCCCTTCCTCCACATTTAAAACCAGTGGGATAGCATCTTCAAATCTCAATCTCTGTGATCTTTGCTTCTGTGACCACGTCTCCTTCTCTGACTCTGACCCTCCTTCCTCTCTCTTATAAGGACCCCCACCCAGGTAATCCAGGGTAATCCCTCATCTCAAAATTGTTAATGTGATCACATCTGCAAAGTCACCTTTGCCATGTAAGGTAACACTTCACAAATTTCAAGAATTAGGACACGGACATGCTGGGGCCTCTGCTACCACAGTCTACCCGCTGGCCCCCAAAGATTCATGTCAACCCCACATGCAAAATACATTCACACAATCTCAAAATACCCAAAAGTTTTAACCCATTACAGCATTAACTCAAAATCCAAACTCTCTTCTAAATCTCATTAGCTCAAAAGTGCCAAATCTCTCCATCTCAGTTATCTAAAGTAGGTATGGGGGAGATTCTGGATGTAATAAATCTTGGAGAAAAAAAAATCCTTTACATATGTGAACCTGTGAAAATAAAGCAAAAAGTAATCTGCTCCCAAAATGCAATGGTGGGACAATCATAGGATATCAGTTATAGACATCCTTGTTTGAAAAAGGAGATAATTGAAGGAAAAAAGAATCACCAGCCCCAATGAATTTCAAAAATCAGGTAGAGTGAAAACACTATATTTTAAGACTTGAGAATAATCCTTTGTCCCCTGGGCTCCCATCTCTACCCAAGATGTCATCCTTCTTTTCTTCATGAAGTTTATAGTTCATGTGTTTGCAGCTAAGGAGGTTTATCAGCCTGTTTCCTGCCTTTAGAATGTTTGACGTCCAGCACTTGCTGTCATTGCACGTTCTGTCTTGTCCTTTTCAGTCCAAGTTGGCAATTTTTCTGCCATTTTAAAATTCTCAAGAACATTTTGGTCCACCCACGTAGGTCACGTATGTTCTGGAGATTCACTCAATTATACAAGAAGCTCCTCCACAGATCTTTCTTTGATAATTACATCTCTATTTTTGGATACTGATGAGATGATTGAGACTATCCATGAATCAGATGGCTAATCTCTTCAAAGAGCCCTATGTGGCTGAATATTATGAACTTTTATTTCTTTCAAAGCACTAACAAAAGGTTGTCTAGTCATACCTTTGGTTTTCTTCCCAGATCATGGTTTGCTGACATGTATTTCCTACTTTTACTGACTTTTGCATTCTAGACAGACTGAGAATTTCCACAATCATCATGTCCTAGTATCATTTTGCTTAACAGTTCTTTTCTCAATTTATCTCTTTCTTCTCACATTTTACTATAAGCAGCATGAAGAGAGGAGGTCACACCTTCAATGCTTTGCTTGGAAATCTCATCAGCTGACTATCCAAGCTCATCACTTACAATTCCACTTTTCACATAACTGTAGGAAAAATTCTACTAGGCTTTCTGCCACTATATAACAAGTATGCTCTTTCCTCCAGTTTTCAATAACATGTTCCTTATTACTTTCTGAGCCTTCACCAACAGGCTTCGTGTCTTTAACATCCATTCCTACCAATGGTCTGTTTTTGATGGTTTAGATATTCTCTAAGATTACGTAAGTAATCTCTGCCATTGTCCTCATTTTCTTTGAGTCCTCAATAATATCCATAATTTTACTGAGAGTTCAAGGCTACCTACGCTTTTTCTATCACGCTTCTCAAAAGTCTTCCAGTTTCTGCACACCAACCAATCCCAAATCCACTTCCACATTTTTAGGTATTTGTTAGAGCAGCACTCAACTTACAACACTAAAATCTGTATTAATTTCCTACTGCTGCTGTAACATTACCACAAAATTGTTGGCTTAAAAAAACACAAATTTATTATCTTACATTTCTGAAGGCAGAAGTCTTAAAAAACATGTTGTCAGGGCTCCATTCTTTTTGGATGTTGTAGGGGGGAATTTATTTCCTTGCCTTTTCCAGCTTCCAATGGCCACTTGCATTCCTTGCCTTGTGGTCCCTCCTTTATCTTTAAAGCCAGCAGTATAGCATCTTCAAATCATTTGTCTTTGACCTTTGCTCCATCATCACAATCTTTCTCACTCTGATCCTCTTCTCTTCCTCTTTTAAGGGTCATTGTGATTACATTGGGCCCACCTAGATAATCTAGTATAATCTTCCCATCTCAAGATCCCTACGGTAACTTAATCTCACCTGCAAAGAGTTTTTTCCCATATACTGTAACATAGTCTCAAGTTTTGAAAATTGGGATGGGGACATTGAGAATGTGGGCATTATTCTATCTGTTACAATCAGTAAGTAGAAAGATTTCAGATCTAGATTTCTGCACACAATTGTGGGGATTGCATAAAACGTGAAATCACCTTAAAAATGAATGTTTATCCAAATTATTCCCCATTAGGCTTTTAAATATGGCAAGCTTCTATGTATTTCCTTTTTGAGCACCAGTTTGTATAATTGTATTATTCCTCTCTCAGATATTTATATTCAGATTAAAATTTGAAATTAATAAATGATAAAACTGAGCTATTTCAGTGTGATTGGTATAAGAAGATCATGAACAAGTTAAATGTTCTTTGTAGAGCAATAGCCCATTTGAATTTTCATGATTTAACTAAATTTTATTAAACGCAGTGTGTTAAACATAGAAAAACATTTAAATTACTTTGAATTCATTGGCAAAAAATGCTAATTTAATAATGTGCAGCTTTAGGATTTAGCAAAACTTAGCTTCTATAACAATATCTCTAACTTTTTTTTCTTTAATCTAACATAATATTTTGAATACAATATAGATTTAAATTGAACTGAAGATAGCAGAGATAATACTGAATGAGCACAGACTCAGAGTCCAATTTTTATTACTGGTGGCACTAGTGTTAATTTCATATGTAATAATAAATTAGCAAATCATTAAAATCTTTGTAAAAATTGATTTATCTTCATTCATTTTTACAGAAAATACATAAATAATCATTAGGCCGAGTCATGAGTTATAATAATAAGAGCAATTATTTTTATTTTATTAAGCAATTCTGGAGTCAAAGCTATTCCGAAGAGATTTTAAAAATTTAACTTCATGTTCTCCAGAGTTGTATGATTCCATTATAGACTATATATTCCTCAGAGAATATATGCTTTTCCTATACTAATACGCTATCATCTCTCAAGGAAATGATCTCACAAAATAAATCAGAAGAAAGAAAAAGATTTCCTTAGCCTTTCACATAGGCCCTACCTGGTAATATTTTGACAAAGCTCTATTTTCAAGCATGTGTCAATCAGATAATTTATCCATTATGGTGGACTTTTACTACTCCTTTGATAATCTCCTTAATGTATGAATTGAAATAATATCAACTCTGTGAGTAATTTATTTTAATATACTGAATATCATCGGCAAAAAGCTCTTTAACAATTTTATTTCACATATTGGAAGATGTCTTTGAAGAAAAACTAAAATTTAAAAATCAGAGTATTTTGAATATTCCTGAATAATTTTTTTGCATTTTTATTGTTAAACCATAAATTGCAGTTTTTAAACAAATTGTATTTACTAATTCATTCATTTTCATTTTTGTGTGATTAAGACCTTTCAAATTTGACAAGTTAAAAAGCATTACCAGAATGTAGCCAGAATGGAGAAACAGGGACTGTGTTGAACTCATGCCACATCAAAATGAAAACCTTAGACTAAATACATAAAAGAATGTTTTTCACTTATCAGGAAATAGTTGACATAGAACAGTGTTCACTGAGAGGAAGGGAACTAACAAAGAGCCCTGTCATTCACTCAACTTAATGAATAAAAAGAGCTTCTCACAAATAAAGCCGCATTGAGCAGATAAATTTCAGAGTACCGTGAAGCCTAACCTAGAATTTGCAGGGCGCAGTACTGGAGAAGAGACTTCAGAGAGAGGAATAATGTGTGTGTGTGTGTGTGTGTGTGTGTGTGTGTGTGTGTGTGTGTGTGCGCGCGCGCGTGCACGTGTGTGAGAGAGAGCGAGAGAGAGAGAGAGAGAGAGAGAGAGAGAGAGAGAGAGAGAGAGAGGAGAACAACGTACATGCACCAGAGATCTATAGAGCGAACCCTCGAGTTTTTGACTGTTACTGATCTGCACATGTAGAAAAGGAACTACCTAAAGCCAAGGAGAGAATTATTAGAAAGGAATAGGCAGAAATATCACTGGTGCTCACAAGGGTAGAGAATAGTTTATGTTGCAAAAAGCTGAGTGGAAAGACCTCCAAATACATGGGGCATCACAAAGGGTCCTGAGAAGAGTATTTCCTGAACAATGGGGCCAAATATGCCTTAGTCTAAAGGCTGTTCTGGGCACGTCCTAACCATGTTTAAAGTAAGATTCAAAAGATTACATTGATCCTAAATAAATCCAATTGTGTCTCAGAACAATAATACTCAGCATTACATAAAGGCAAAAAAAAAAAAAAAAAAATTTCTAGTTCCTAGCAACATAAAATTCAAAGTGTTGGGCTCCTAATTTAAAAACAACCCAGACTGCAAAAAAAAAACAACAAAAATGCAAGCTATCACCAGGAGAAAATTTAATCAATAGGAAGAGACTAAAATGACAGGGATCATGGAATTATCAGACAAGCACATTAAAACAACCAAGATAACTGTACTCCATAGATTTAAAGGAATAGAGAAAACATGAGGACTATAAGAAAAGATGTAGATGATATAGAAACGACCCAATAGAACCTCTAGAGATGAAATATATAATATCCAAAATGAAAAATCAGTGGCTAAGTTTAACAGCCAATTAGACATTGTAGAATGAAAGATCAGTGAACTTGAAGTCACAGCAATAGAATCTATCCAAAATAAAAAAGAGAAAGAGGAGAAAGCCTTTGAATATTAAACTTAGAAAGATTGGCATTGAAATAAAATCTACATCTTTCTGGCACTTTCAGATTCTTTAATGACTATCAACTTTTATAAAAAAATATGTAAAGCTGAGAATGGGTGATGTAATCAAATCAAACATTTTATCAGGTAAATTTATTACCCATTTGAATTAATTTAAAATATGAAACTTTCATGCTCTTGAAATTATTGATGCTTATGCTTAACGAAATTTGTGTTTATCATTGAGAGTATATTAAGTTTCAATATTTAAAACTCATTTTAAACTTAAGCATTATATATGAATGAAAGCAAGTATGCATTCTGTGACCAAACTTAATTGACTTCAGTTGTTAGCTAATTAAAGAGGATTCTGTTCCTCATAATGTTCTTCTAGAAATTTTGTATTGGTGATAAGCATATTTTATTTAATATTTAATATTAATTACATTGTGAGTTATTAATTATGCAATTTTATAAGCAAGATATCAATATACCATCTTTCCTTTTATGATGATTCACAATAAATGTGACCACCAGCAGAAGTATTTATGTTTTGCTCTGATATCCTATGTTTGCCTCTCCGGATCTATTCTTTCCCATTCTCCAAACCATTCTAGTCCTGGGAAACTGATCGTTATGGAATAAATCAACAGGTTTCCATGCTCTGGCTTGCTGATAAGTTTGTTAGTATGTAGCCTTTTGTGATGATTGGAGGAGTGTGAGGTCATTATATTTAACCCTCTTGTTTTCTCTTTTTGAAGACTGTCGCTTGACAGAGGATCATCTCTTCTCCACAGCATTCTATCGTACATGACATTCTCTCTACACCCAGACTCTGGAAAGCTGTCTCTTCCTTTGTACAACCAGGCTTAAGAATGGAGACAACATGGGGCCTGCCTGGTGGTGTAGTGGTTAAGTAGGCTTCTACAGCCCGGGGTTCACGGGTTCGGATCCCAGGCTCGGACTTACACACTGCTCATCAAGCCACAGTGTGGCAACATCCCACATACAAAATAGAGGAAGATTTGCGCAGATGTTAGCTCAGCAGCAACCTTTCTCAAGCAAAAAGAGGAAGATTGGCAAGAGATGTTAGCTCAGGGCCAATCTTCCTCAAAAAAAAAAAAGAATAGAGACAGCTTATTTGCTACTAGTTTGAGGTTATTAACTATCTTTTGTCCTCCTCTTATCCCATTTTATAAATTGTACTCTTGTATGTAAAGTCCTCTTTAATTATTTTACCTTGAAATCGCCTTTTGTTTCCTAATTGACATATATTTTTAACTGATTTTGTCAATATTTTTGATGAGTTGTGGTAAGTCATTCTCCTTTTCCTTTATAAATAACGATATGCAGTAGAAAGACATTTTATTAACCTTTCATGAAAGTGAAATATCTTAAAGCTTATTTATACATACGATTACACATGCCATTTATTTTACTAATTAAAGTTCACATATTATATTTGTGTATATGTAATCTATATTAAAAGTTGCAGACATTTCACATTAATTTTATACAAAGAATGAAATACATGTGAAACTTATACTAATAAGCTAAATTTTGGCGTTGTTTCCCAATTCTTTCATGCCATTGTTATGATACTTAGATTAATCCAGACAGAGATTTTATAGAAATACTGTGGTAAAAATTCTCTGAATTAATTGAAGTATAATTGATTAAGTACTTTATTTAGTCATTCAATATGCATTTATTGAATAGGCTTCTCTATTAGTTAACTATTGTTGCATAACAAAACACCCTAAAACTCAGGAACTTAAAACAATAAACCTTTATTATTGCTCATGAGCCTATGTGAGTCTAAGAAAGGATTTGAAAAGAGCAACTGCCCCAGTACTGGAAGAGACAGGAAAGTTTTCCCTAAGGAGGTTATTTGAGATGTGAATGGTAAATGTTAGCCTGGAAAAGTAAAATAAAAATGTATTCATTTTTTTTTAGATCACATAACAGCCATTTTACAAAATGTGAGTCAATATGAAATATGTCATGGAACACATACATTTTGAGGTTAGAAACAAAGTATTTAGAAAACATATAAGCATGTAAAATTAAATTAAAAGGCAGGACTGAAGGAAGTAAATTTAAAGTCAAGAATTTGCAATAAATTATCATAGGATATTGGTAACAATCATAAGAGAAATATTTTGTGTGCTAAGAAAGTCATTTTAGCTAGCTTTAGAATTTTGCTTAGGTCCTAATCATATATAAACATCTTTAAATGACATTTCTTTACTTGTTTGGCTATATCGGTCAATAATTTTAACATTAGATTGCAGTTAATTTCACAAAGTCAATAAATAGACTAATGCTGGCTAAAATATCTTTTCTCTTAGCTATCAAAAATGTCAGGAACAGACTTCAGAGGAAATTAAAAAGCCAGACGTATTTTAACATCCATGTTGATGGTCAATATTCATTTTTAAGCATACATTATTGTAATTCATTAATGTAATATTTCCTGCTGTGAGCATAGAGTAGTGAGATATATTAGTTACTTTCAAGACTAAAGTAAAAATAAAATTATAAATTGAAACATTACTTTTATTTGACCCTGTTCTTTAATTATACTGACTTAGTTCACATAGAACAATTAATCACAGAATAATTTTAATATGAGATTTTATGCTTTACATTTAGCATAAAGATCCACAGTATGAAATTCATTCACCAATTAAATATTAAAGTTCATGAATGACTCTTAAAGATGATGTTTTGAACACATGAGTTTACTTATTCTTTTCCTTGAAACTCTATTAAAATCACCAGGGGGATGAAAAAAATTCATCTAAGGATAAAAAAATAATAATATAAGAGATCATATCAGATGAGCTCTATTAACCAACCAATGGATGTTTTAAACCTGATGAGATTGTCTTCTTTTCAAGAAGATAAAATAGCTTACAGCACACAATATGTTCCACTGGAAAAAAAAATAAGAGAAAAGCGGATACAATTCGAAATCCTTTGAGCAAAAGGCATCAGAGAAGTATTAAAGCAAGAAAAATTAAAGGGGCTAGTATTACTGATGATAGAGTAATTTTGGATTGGTAAGTATAACAACCAGTGGTAAGTATTCTAAAGACGTATGGGGTGGGAGGTTGGAAACCTCAGCCAAAAACCTCTTAGGAGCAATGTAAAGTTTTTTTTATTCTCCTACTATTGCAGAGGGAAAGATTTGAATTCAGAGTCTGTCAGGGAAGCATTAGTGTCTGTCAGTGAACATATTAGTCTTTCAATAAAATTGCCATAATAATGTGATCAAGGAACAGAACTAATGAAGATGAAGATTAAGCATTATCCAATACATCACCCAGCTTCAACTCAGCCCATGATTGGTAAAGGTAATCATTCTTCCATCTTATTTAATGAAGGAAAGGATAAATCCTCTCCAAAGACAGATAACATTGTCTGGACTTTTAAATTTTTATATAATACCCAGTATTCAATGAAAACATCAGTCATGCAAGTAGACATTACTGTATAGCAAAATGTAGAGTAAAGAAATAATTGATACAAACCTAGAAATGATCAAAGCTGGAGTTCCTAGTAAAGAGATTTAAAATAACAATAATTAACATGTTTAAGATAATAGAGAAAAAAAATAGAAAAAAAAAAGAGATTAAGAGTTGAAGAATTTCACCCAAGAAATAGAATCTAAATGGAGAATTTTTTAAAAGATTCAGAATAATAAAATATCAAAAATTAAGAACAAATTGGACATGTTTAATAGCAGATTTGATATAGAAAAAGACAAGATTAGTGACCTAGAAGATTTTAAATAGAACTTAAACCGAAGCACAGAGGAAGAAAAAAGGAAAATAGATAAAAGGACAAGGACATAAGACATGAGGAATAAAATGAAAAGAACTAAGACACATATAGTTGGAGACCTAGAAGTAAAGAAGAGGGAAAATGGGGCATTAGAATGATAGACGATGTTACATTTAAAAGAGTTCCTAGTAAGGTAAAATAAATAAAAAGGAAAGAAAGTTACACCTGGGCAAATCAGAGTTAAACTCCTAAAAAACAAAATAAGTGAAAATATTAAAGCAGCCAGAGAAGACTTCAAAAGAACAACACTAAGAATGGCATCTGACTTGTGAGCAGAAATAATTTAATGAAAATGGTATAGTGAAATCTTTAGATTTCTGAGGGAAAATAATTACTTTTACTTTTGTCCTGAGTTAAAACAACTTTTAAAATGAAGGCAAATAAAAGATGTTTTAGATAAACAAGTAAAAGAACTTCTCATTTTAGATCTGCAGTAAAAATTTACTAAAAAGAGTTTGCAAACCTGAAGGAAAATAATACAAGACAGAAACAAGATAGAAAAGAAGTAAATATAGAGCAAGAAAAAGCAAAATTCTAATGAACTACATGAACGCTGATGATTTATAACAGTAATCATAAAGACTTGTAGGGTGAAGGTCAATGTAGAAATAAAACGGGTGACAACAGTTACATAAAAAAATGGGAAATTGGGGGCAGACCTGGTGGCAGAGTGATTAAGTTCATGCACTTCACTGAATGGCCCAGAGTTCGCAGGTTCAGATCCCGGGCACAGACCGACGCTCTGCTTGTCAAGCCATTCCGTGTTAGCGTCCCACAAAATGTAGAGGAAGATGAGCACAGATGTTACCCCAGGGCAAGTCTTCCTCAGCAGAAAAGAGGAGGATTGGCATCCGATGTTAGCTCAGGGCTAATCTTCCTCATGGAAAAAAAGAAAATGGGAACTGGAAAGATGGAGTTAAAGTGTCAAAAAGTTGTTTTTTGTTTATTTTTTAGTGCCTTAAAACAAGAACATTTATTTTGCTTACATATCTGCAATTTGGGCAAGGTGCATTAGAGTAGCTCGTGTCTATTCCACTCAACATCAGCTAGAGCATCTCAAAGTCTGAGGGCCAGAATCATCAGAAGGCTCACTCATTCATACATCTAGTGGTTGATCCTGGCTGTTGGTTTAGACTTTAGCCAGTGTAGAGGGCCAGAACACCAAAGAACGGCCTCTCTATGTGGCCCGGGCTTCCTCACATAGCTAAATTCCAAGGGTGAGGGACAGAGAGAGAGACAGAGAGCCATGTGGAAGCACGGCTCCCTAACTTTTCTAACCTAGCTGTGGAAGTCATGTAGTGCCTCTTCCTCTGTATTGTGTTTGTTGAAAACGAATAGCTAAGGAGGCTCATATTCAAGGGCAGCAGAGTAGACCCCACCTACTGATGAAGGAGTATCAATGTAACATTATAAGAAGAACATACAGGATGGGATACATTAGTGTGACCATCTTTGGAACATATATGTGCCACACGGAATTTTTTGCTAATTGTGGTTTTTTAAATTGTTTTGTTAAATTGAAGTATAATTGACATACAACATTATACTAGTTTCAGGTGTGCAATGCACTGATTCAATATATGTATACATTGTGAAATGATCACTACAATAAGTCTAGTTAACATCCTTCATCTTACATAGTTACAAAAAAGAATTTTTTTTATTGTGATGAAAGTGACAGAAGTTTTAACATTATCAAGTGTAGCATATGGTTTGAAAGACAAATATTCCCCTGTCTAAATCCCCATAACTATTTTCTCTCTAAATCCATATCCTTGGCAATGTGACTTGTATCTTCTCCCTACAAGAAGCAGAGTCTATATCTTCTTTGGAAAAATGTCTATTCAGGTCATTTGCCCATTTTAATTAGAATATTTGTTTTTTTGTTATTGAGTTGTACAAGCTCCTTATATATTTTGAATATTAACCCCTTATCAGATATATGATTTGCAAATATTTCCTTCCATTCTGTAGGTTGCCTTTTTATTTTGTTGATTGTTTCTTTTGCTGTACAGAAGCTTTTTAGTTTGATGTACTTCTACTTTATTTTTGCTTTGTTGCTCATTCTTTCGGTGTCATATCCAAAAAATTATTGCCAAGACCAATGTCAAGGAGCTTTTTCTTTGTTTTCTTCTAGGATTTTTATGATTTCAAGTCTTACATTTAAGTCTTTAATCTATTTTGAGTTAATTTGCATGAGTGGTATAAAATAGGGGTCCAGTTTCATTCTTTTGCATGTGGATATCCAGTTTTCCCAACCCATTTACTATCTTTCCTTCATTTAGTATGCTTGGCTTCTGTGTCAAATATGAAGATATACAAATGGCCAATATATGCACTAAAAGATGCTCAAAATCACTAATCATCAGAGAAATGCAAATCAAAACCACAATGAGATATCACCTCACATCTGTTACAATGGCCATTGTCAAAAAGACAAGTGATAACAAGTGCTGGTGAGGATGTGGAGAAAGGGCAACCCTTGTTTTTGGGAGTGCAAGTTGGTGCAATCACTATGAAACAGTATGGAGGTTCCTCAAATAATTAAAAATAGAACGACCACATGATCTAGCAATCCCACTTCTGGGTATATATCCAAAGGAAGTGAAATCAGGATCTTGAAGAGCTATCTGTACTACATGTTCATTGTAGCATCATTCACAATAGCCAATACATGGTCCTTCTATGGATAAATTGATAAAGGAGATATGGCATATATATACAATGGAATATTATTCAGCCAGGAGAAAGAAGAAAATTCTGTAATTTGTAACAACGTGGGTGGAATTTGAGGGCATTATGCTAAGTGAAATAAGTCAGACACAGAAAGACAAATACTGTATGATTTCACTTACATGTGGAATCTAAAAAAGCTGAACTCATAGAAGCAGAGAGAGAACACTGGTTGCCAGAGGCTGGAGTTGGGGGAGAGGAGGAGATGCTGGTTAAAGATAAAAAAATTTTTAGTTAGACAATGGGTTGTGACTGAAGCCGGAGTTATATACCTCTCTTAAAGTCAATATATAGACAAGTTCAAGCTGAAATTACCATTCTGATATTGCTACAAGTTGGTATAAAGTTATTCACCAAAAGCCTCTTAGATAGTATTTCAAAAATGTGCTAAGATATGTAATATGTTTTAGTTTTTATTGGTGCGAATATAGAACAATAAAATAGAAAGCACAAACAAACTGAAAACAAAATGGGCAAAATATTTGAACAAATACCTCAATAAAGAAGATGTATGAAAGAAAACAAGCACTTATAAAGTTGCACATCATTGATCAATAGAAAATTGAAGTTATATCCGCATTAAGATACCACTACACATCCATCAAGATTCAATTAGAAAGATGTCATTTCAAAGGATTAGTGAGGTTGTTACCAACTGAACACTCATCCATTGCCAGAGAAATGCAAAATATTAGAGACACGGTGGAAAATAGTTTGGCAATTTTTCACATAGTTAAACATACCCTACTGTACGATCCAGCAATTCCACTTCTTAGTATCCACCCAAGGTAAATGAAAACATATTTTCCTACAAATGTTTATAGGTAAAATAGCTCCAAACCAGATCAGCCCAATGTCCATCAACTGATAAATGGATGAGCAAAATGTAGTATATTCATACAATTAGAAACTTCTCAGTAGTAACAGAGATTAAATTATAATAAACACAAAAATATGGATGAACCTCAAAATATAGTGTGCTAGGAAACAGAATCAAGGCACAAAGACAACATACAGTATGATGCCACTTATATGAAAGTCTATCTTTGCAGATCAGTAGTTGCTCCAGCTGAGGATGAATAATGCAAAGGAGTATAAGGGAGCTTTTGGGGAGTATGAAATGTTGTGGAACCTGATTATGGTGGTGGTAAGACTGTATGGATTTTGCATTTACCAAACCTCATCACACTGAACGCTTAAGATGAATGATTTTATGGTGTATAAAATTTACCTCACAAAAGCTTTAAGAAAATAGTACAATTTCTATTATGAACAGTACTCTAATGATGGCACCATTGTTCAAAATAAATCTCGGTAAATGTGATTGCTAAGTCAGGCATTTTTTCACTATTGAAGAAAGCATAAAAATGAGAAAAATTATCGTAATAATTTTGATGACGATAATGATTGCAAACAAAATATAGTTACATATTAACTTAGTGTGTGACGGGCACATTTAATTCTTACAAGAGTGTTATGAAAAATGCATTCTTGTTATACCCATTTTACAGATGATGAAACTGAGGCATCAAATGATTAACTTACTTGTCCAAAGTCACATAGCATTAAGTCGTAGGGCTGGCATGTGGACTCAGTTGATCCTGGCTCCGGGGTCCATGCTCTAGGCCACTAAGCTATTTTGCCCATTTTCTAACAATGTTCCCTCAAGCATAAGGTAGAAGAAAAGTACAATGGCATAATGTTTAGCCAGATATAAAAATTACCAATAAAGGGGGGCTGGTCTGGTGGTGTCGTGGTTAGGTTCACGTGCTCCACTTCAGCAGTCTGGGGTTCACGGGTTCAGATCCCAAGTGCGGACCTATGCATGGCTCGTCAAGCCATGCTGTGGCAGGCATCCCCCATATAAAAAATAGAGGAGGATGGGCACAGATGTTGGCTTAGGGCCAATCTTCCTCAGCAAAAAGAGGAAGATTGGCAACAGATGTTAGCTCAGGGCTAAGGCTCCTCACCACAAAAAAAGAAAAATTACCACTAATGAAGGCTTATTAATTCAGAATCAAATAAAGAAATTAAGAAAGAACAGACATATCATTATAGCAGAAAGCCCCATTTCCCTGTATTCTCCTCTACTATGCATTCCTTTGAGGCATTATCTTTCTTTTCACCTAGCAGATGTGAGTATAATAAATATTTCAGGGAAGAAGTAGGCAGCCTTGTGAGGAAGCTTCATCTTGTTATCAACACTGAGACTTCCTGTTCATAAAATAATCCAGTATCACTTTTATCATTTATATTTAATGAAGTATAACTTTTTTATAAGTAGAGTTTGACTTTGTAATACTTGTGTATGCCAGTTGAGTGCCCATTTGCTAAATATATTCATTGTAAATGTTACTTTGAAAAAATTATATGGCAAAGAGCATTCAAAATATACTCTTGAGCACCTATCTTCTATTCAAAGGATGGTAATAGAGTCAAACATAAGAAATAATTCCAATAGATGTAGATATCTCAGCACTTACATGCCGCCATGCATTATGAATAATCGCTGTTGGTCATAGAGCTTTTAATACGCACGTTGCTTTTGGAAAGTTAACTCTTGTTCATAGAACTTCTAGCAAAAATCTTCGTACACGTTTTAACGAAAAGTTTCATACGGGATGAGATAAAGTTTATATCATTAAAAAAAAAAACTATTTCAATATTGCTTTCTTTTTTACTAAATTGCACTTGCATCACAATATTCCAAGGCAAGTAGATCTGATGATGAGAAACCAAGAACATAGATATTCAACAAATTAACATTTCTCTTTTTAGTTCACAAATATTCAATAAAAGCTTAATTTATTTTAAAATGTCACCACTCCTTTATTAACTCATATGAAAATACATTGATATGAACAATCTAAGTGTTTGATAACAAGTAATAAACTAGCTTTTGTAAGAATACTTTTCAGAAACAAACATGAATAAAATTATTATTTGAAAGCAATAAATATTCTAGAAAATTAAGGTGATATACAGTATTTAGGCAAAATAACAACATGAGTTTTGAAATGTAAATGACTACATCCAGAATATAAATTTTCTTTTTAAAAATATTTGTTCAGGAAATCAGTTGACATTTTAATCAATTTATGGGCCTTCAGTTGAGAGTTTTCAAAATAACATTGTATCCAAGGAAACATTAAATAGGAAGATATATCAGAAATGCTGCACAGCCATAAATTTATGTTAGAATTGGTATTTTTTAATCATACTCGCCAGCCAGAAAGAATGTTTTAAAGTTTTATTTTGACACTATCACTATTAAAGTCTGAACTATAAATTCTAAATAATTGTCTTCAACGTTCCAATCTCACAACCATTTCCAAACTTCATACATCAATATGTTTGCACATCAGTGTTGTACTGTGCGATATTTGCATGATCTTATTCGCCTTTGCATTCTTCTCTCCATAGTTTTTATTCATCTCTCCATTTCTCATTTTATTACAGCATTTACTTCTATAAGTATATTGGAAAATTTTGACTTTTAATCTCTTTTAAAATGTGATATCAAATATGTTCATTTGGGTACTCCAGCATCTGTTATATTAGAAACTTAATCTCTCATGTTCTTTAGGCAAAGAATTTTATAGTAGAATCCCTAAAACAGATAAAGATTTGCCTTTTGTACAACACTGATGTGGTCTGTTCAGAGCTTTGCGTTGTTCAATTACAGGAGGGCTCTGACTTCGGGGTTCACCTAACTAGCGGGCTCTGAGGCCTGTAGTCCAGCGATTTCTTGGCACTCAGTTGATTACATAATTTTCTTCTGTCTTCCCCAACACTTTCTAGAAAAAGCAATTAATCAAAGTATTAGATGAACATTTTTATCTACTCATATTAATCTCCCGAGTTAAGAAAAGAAGAGAGTTTGCACTTAAATTATAAGTATCTCTAATATTTCAGGAACACAAAGAGGAATTAATCTCTCTTAGAAATATGAAAAAAAAAAAAAACACTTCAAATTGCAGGCACAAAAGTCTGATAAATATGACATGATTCTCTATTTGTTTCAGCAGAAATAAATATTTCAAATAGTGGTCAAGGAAAAAAAATCAAAATACATTGCCTCAAGTACATAAAAACATGCTCAACACATAAAAATGTTATTATCTGCTCTTCGACTTCCCACTTATCCTGCTCATTAGGCTTCAAGTGTTCTTCACAGAGCCTAGGGTGTAACCTTTCGTGATCCGGAGAAACATCCTTGAATTTTTGCACAGAGGCTACAAAGACAATGGTGTATCTTAGAATAAGACACTAAACAGCCAAGCCTGGATAGCGTCGATAAGATAATAGGTCACTGAATCTTTGACCCAGAGCTGAGTTCTTAAACAAACGTATCTGAGAAATGTGTAAGTTTTACCCATATTTTGGCTGCTCAAATACTATATATGTGTGTACACACACACACACACACACACACACACACAATTTATTTATTTATTTCTGTGAACTTTGTTAATGTGGACCTATTTTGTGTCATAACAAAATCAAATTTCTAAGTTTATAAAGCTGAAGCCAAACCTTGTGTTATAATAATTGCATTCCAATGAATAAAATATGAAAAGATTTTGGTGACTTTCCAGTCATTTCTGGTACTATCCAACATCAGACAATTTTTTTTCTTTAAAATGTTTGCATTTTTTCTGAATTTAATAATTCATGACTAAACTTTATTGGTTTGATTAAATCTCTTACTGCGTTACACAGAAGGTTAAATAAATCTAACATTTTTAACAGAAAGTACAGTAAGACCATGAATACTATGTATTATTCATCATTCAACAATTGTTGATTAAAAATATAGTCTGTGACAGACACATTGAATGCTGTTACCAAAGTTTGTTTTATTAATTCCAATACTTCAAACTAAAGCAAATGTACATGTGTGTGTGTGTGTGTGTGTGTGTGTGTGTGTGTGTACACATATTTGTTTTGCTTTGTTTTTCTAAGTAGAAAAAAAGTAAAGTTAAAATGACTTTAAAGAAATCCAGAAAATGTTAATGGATAGAGGTAAAGGTAAAATCCCTGGTCCATATGAATAGTATAGATGAAATCAAGTGAGATATAATCGAGGAGTTTTGGCCCAGCCCCATTCCCCGTCCCCCAGGCCTCCTCTCATTCACAGATGAGCAGCAGTCCTGTAAACAACAAAAATAGCTTAAAAGGAGAAAAAACCCCAGAACTTTGATTCTTACAATTCTAATACTGTTCACACTATTTAAGGGTAAACTCTAAAATTATTTCATATAAACATTTGATTCATTGTTAATCTTTGGTAACCAGAAATATTTTTATGACCTTTGTTTGAAATATATTTGCACAAAATTGGGGAGCGTGTCCTCAGTAGTTCTGTCCCCAGACATAAATTAAGCTTTAGGAGCCCAGAGTAAAATAATTATTCCTCCTAGTCAGGAAATTTCTTAGGACTCAGCCTTTCACCCAATGGAAGATAATATCCTGTATCTTCCATGGTTGGATCATCCTGGGGTAATTAAAGCTCCAGACCCATATTCTCAGAGCACTGCACATGGCATCTACTAATACGAAAGAAGTGATAGAAATAGAGTAGATTGGCTCTTCTTTTTAAAATGCCAATTACAGTGTCCTTGAATTCTTTCAGTAACAGGCAATTCACTCTCCTGTTGATAGTAACTTTCATACTTAGATATCAATAAGAATTTGAAACATGTTTTGCTTACTTTGATTTGAAGTCACTCTGAAACTTCCCCTTATTAATAATAGTTTTTTGCTTTAAGTTGATAAAATTGAATATCTTAGCCAAACTGCAAATCTTTGTATATTTGAAAATAAGTCCAGCATCACTTCTTTTTTTTTTTTATTCATGAATATGCATTTTATTAACAATAAGAGATTCTTCTTATTCAATAAGGGATTTCAAGTCATACTCTGTAGGTTTGGAAAAGAGGATTTAACTACATGATTTCACCCACATAATGAATCATTATACATTTTGATATTTGTTAATACATATTTTGGATTTAAAGTTTAAGTATAATTGTATACATAATATGTTTACATATTTAATATGTTAATATTCATGCATTTTTTTTCTAATTTGGAAAACTACCATAGAATGTTTAATGAGTTAAAAGAAAGAGAACGACTGTGTTTAGTTTATTTAACCCTAAAAGGTGTTTGGTTATTTCTTTGACATTATGCTTTCCAGCATCACTTCTTTACTGAAGTATAATGAGGTCCTTCGACTTTATTATATGACTATATTCTGAATTTTCATCAGGATCGACCAATACTAAATTTTGTTTTATGTCCCTATTAAAGTGTGATTCCCAGAACTCTTCATATCAGATAAAATTATATTGAAAAACCAAATTGAAGTTAGCAGTTCCAAAATTTTGACTAATTAAATTGAATATTTTCAACAGTCTGATTATATTTTGCTTATTTAAACATCATAGAGGTTCCAAAAGCCTATGCAAATTGGCGTGTGGATCAGAACACTAATTTATAAGCCTAAGTGTGAACTTTCATTGAATCATATTTACTTCAATATGAAGATGCTGTGGTTCCAATCCCTCTTTAACAGAAGGAAAATATTACACATGTGCATATGAATCTGTTTATCTTGAATGCTGCCTTCCATTAAATATGACAGGCACATTACTTCACTGAATTTTTAATCATCACATGGAGAATTGCTCAGTACATTCTGCATCTGTTAGTCTCAGACACTCCAAATCACTAACCCTGCTAATATGATCTGCCTATCTCAGTGTCTGCATCAATAAAAGGGTAAGTGGGTTTAAGCCTGTTCTGAGGGAAAATAAGTGAACATCTCTGTCTTGTATTTCCTGTCAGATATTACATTCTAATATGAATTCCCTAAGTTATGCAATTTAAAAATATATTTCACAGATGTCTCTGAAGCATAAGTTTTATAGCCTATTTGTTAAATGAAAAAATATATGTTATTTTTCTAGCATAATCACATACCAACCTTGAAATCTGGGCTTTAAAGTGTTATGAACTTGAAATCTTACAAATTTATCTTGAAGTGTTATGAATTTATATCTTACAAAGATAAAACCTTTGTATTACTGTTACTAAAAATTGTTTTTAATGAATTGATGGAGGAAATACACTATTGCTCTTCCTTACTTGCAATTAGGTAGACACGGAAGCTCAACACTCATTGTTATCTTAGCTTCTTATCATCTCTTACCCAGACCAAACCAGTAGATTTCTAATTGGTTTTCCATGCCCCAAGTGTTGCTTCAAATTCATTCATCTTTCTAAAGCATAAAACCTAGCATGTTATTTCCTCACTTAAAATGAATCAACAAATTCCTGTCTCCTAGAAGACAACGTCCTGCCATTCCAGCACGTATCTAAAGTGTGACACGAACTCTTTCTTGTCCACATTTCCAGTTCGTCTAACAGCATGGAACAAGCTGCCTTCGATTGAATATTTCCTTGTATTCCATGCTGTTGACCTGGAATAAGAAGGCCATTTCCATCAGTATGATGCATCCTTTTGCATACCTGTTCTTTAATATTTAATTTCAATATTCTCTTCTATCTATGCATATCTGTGTATACATATATACATATTTATACACATGTACATGTAAACACACAAATAAAATAGAGACAGAGAATTTTCCAATAGGCATTTGACTGTTCCATAACATCTACTCTGGCCTAGTTCCAATCACTTCCCTTATTATACGCTAAAGTCTATATTTTCAAAAATAAATCTATTCATGTCACTGAATCCCTCAATGGTTTCCCAATATTTTCATGAAAATGACAAATGCACTGCAAGTTTTTTGCATGGTGTGTTCATTACCTACTATGTTTCTAGTCCTCTTCTTATCTTATTCCCCATAGCTCCTGTTGTAGCCACATTTGCTTTATTTTCTGAATGTCTAGAGTGACCATTTGTTCCATTTGCCAATTAAATTCTTGCTTTATATCTGTTTTGTCATGCTGTGTGGTGTAGCATGGGACCTGAATATATTAGTTTTGAATGAAAAAAATCATTACTAGTTGCTTAAAAAATAATCTTGGACCAGTTTGTTAGGTCTCTGCTTCACATCATCCACCCCCACCATGACGATGTCTAGTATTGTGTGGGTTTGTAGGGAGAAGAGTACTCATTTTAACGTGTTTACACCCTAAAGACCACCAAAGATGACATCTCTTTTTCTTTCTCAGAATTTTTTAAATACAATATAACTAATACTTCTCTTCCACTTCTTTACAAAATAAAATGAGTTTGAAACAAGCGGCTAAGAACAACCAACTCAATCTCTCTTCTGGTGGTGGTGGAAGTAGTTGATGCAGTTGCCATTGTCAGCCACTTGGAGTACTAACCAGCCGCGTCTTGCCCTCACCTATATCATAGTCTGTAACATGCTGGAAGCTATCTGGTAGCCAGTTGGTGTTGCCAGTTGGAAACGTGGAAAATTATGGGGTTGATGAATGTGGAATTTTTTCAGGAAACAGATATTAATCAGTGCTACTGTAGAGAACAGAAAAGGAAGTCTGATTACTCCTGCCCCAAACATATGAATATGCATATAATATAAATCTAAACTATTTTATTTTTGGTAATCCTCTGTAACATTTGCAATAAACCCTCTTCTCAGAATTGAGCTAAATAGATCAAAGTGCATGTTTCATGAAAATTAATTATTGAAATTATATTATTTTCTAGAAAGTTAATGATAAACATATCATATATACAAATTATTTGTCAATGTTTATCATCCAACTAGAGGCTATAGTGACACCACTGATAACATGAATACCAGAAGAAAACAAAGTTAAAGAAACATCAGCATCTGCATCAAAGATATTTCCCAGATATGATGACAACATATTCAGTTGTATGAAATTGTGTACATACACACATACACAAATAATACGTATCTCTATATATCTATATGTCTATATCTATATCTATACATTACTGTGAACATAGCTTTTATTAGGTCAAGTGACTACTCTTTTAAATTAATTTCACTAATTTCCATGACAGGTTTTCTTGGTGTATTTACTAATCATGAAAGATGAAAGTGAAATTTTAATTTTTTAATCTCTCTTTAATTATAATGTTAAATTTTAACGAACCTATGCCAAAAAATCAAAAAATAAAAAGATCAAGATATGGAGAAATTCTAAATTTTTTTAGAAGCATACTAAAGAGAGAAAGTAGAGAGGTAATAGTTAAGTAGTTTAGCTCTCCACTAAAGCAGTTCATAATTTCAGAAAAGGTCGCAGTGTCTACATCATTATTATTTGACATCTAAATATCACCCAGCAATATTTTGCCCTTTGGCAGATGTCATAAAATGCAGGTACTCTCTTAATTTAATTTCAGAGAGTCGAGTTAAAGTGCTAGGAGACATTGGATGAAATGTACAGTCTTAATTTAAACACCACAGCAAATGATAGACAAACACAATGTTCTTTAATTATATATTTTAAATATGTATTGTAAAAAAGAAAAAATCTAAGATCCGAATAAGAGAAATGATGCCTCTTTGGACAGCTCATATCTCAATCAAATATACAAAAGCATCAACGAACTACAGAATTGCAAAAGAATACGCTTTAAAACAAAGATAATCTTTCTGTAACTAAGATCCAGAGACTGGTGTGACAGTGTCAGCATTCTGCCATTCTCTGTTAAAGGTGAAAAAAGCCAAATCAAGATGTTCTTAGACAATTGTGTAAGCAGACCGTCCAATTACCTGAGGCAAAATCTCCATGATGCCAAAGCAAGGGAACAAAAAAAATTAATTAATAATATAAAATGTTTAATTTGATGTTCTTTATTATCTTCGTATAAAGGAAACTACTATGAATAAATACAAATTTGGAGGGAGAGTTTACTGTATTTGAATCAAGTAACCTCGATATTCTTGTTGAACCACTCTCTAGGTTTTCAGCTTTTAGCAAATCAAATTGACTTCCACTTATGAACTAGCAGCCTATTGGTTCAGATTTAATTGCTTACAATTTTAGATAAATTTTAAACCTCAGTTCATCTATAAGTATTACATAAATTTAAAATAATAGCAGTACTCATTTATTCTAACAACTGTTGAATCTTCACATTCATATATAAAATGATATGTCATAACTGACATTTAATATAATGTCACTTAAAGACTTGAATGTTTTTGATGAGGTCTCTAGTTTATGTGATAGAGATGTGTACAGCTGAGGAACTCCACGTTTAGAAACCCCCTGTCTTATGGAAGATCTGACAACATGCCTGCCCAGTCTTTGTCGCTCATGAAGACGTTGTCTTGATTATCCTTTTTAGGAAACTAATCTGTCCTCTTGCCTGGAATGAGACAGTGTATTTATTTTCTAAGGCTATATGCTATATAAATATCTTTGAATTTGAAAATATAGTCTCAGACAAAAACTGTCACAGAATGCTTAGAAATGCCATTGAGAATCCCTCCATCTCAACAGGCTGAAATTTAAAAGTTAAGAGCTGGTTTAAGGTCAATAAATAAATTGTTTTCTTTTATAGCATTCTAGAATAAAATCAAGAATTATTTAAGTACCCAGATGTGACATTGTATCAAAGCAGCATTTACAAAAAAAATCATATATGAAGATACTGTGATTTTAGTTATATAAGATATAATGAAATAATTTTTGAAAATAATTCCAGAATGTATAACTTTTGAAAAAGACAGTTCATGAAGAGTATTTTCAAAAATTGGTAATGATTATAGTATAATTACAATTTTAAGAACTATTTTTTTCTTAGGATATTTAGTTTAGCCTATAAATTTAAGTTCAACAAAGCAATAATTTTGAGAGATTTGGATAAAATATTGGTTATGACTTTGATTGAAAAACATTTCTATATTCTAAATATTTTGGAGGATAAAAGACATACAACCATTTGAGGAAATTACATAACATCTCAAGACTTTAGGTTACTATCTTTTCATAAAATTCTGAAATGTTAAAGAAAATTCAAGGGAATTATGTATCTTACTAACACCAAATTTTACTGATTATTTTAAGAATGAAACAAGACATGGGCACAAATATAGCTTTCTTTCTAAAGGAGCCTAATCCTTCAGATTAAGCTTCTTAATTGCCCCAATCTCCCATATTGAGAACTGTTTTATTTTAAAATGATACACTAACATTTACCTATGTATAAGGAACATGGTTTTCAGAAATTTGCAAACACCATTTTCCTCTAAATAGTACCAGGTTTCCTCGGAGAAACGAATGATTCTAGGACTGGGGCAGAAAATTTCCAAGATGAGCCTGGAACATATTGCACCTGAAGGTAAGGAGATTATCCAAGACCATGTCAAATGGACACAGATATTAGCTTGAAGAGGTTTCCACTGAACAAATCTGGGACACTATGACCATCAAAATAGTAGTTATAGAATGATATTCATTGAATAAAATAGGACTCCATAAGTCCATAGTGATAGAAATCAACAAATAAGGAAATTAAGAAATAAATGGGAGAGAGAAAGAAAAGCTCCAGGTAGATAATAGTAAATAAATGTAGAAAAGATGATGGAAATAGAAATCCACCATATGACAACTGTCAAAGGGATGGTTGATTTAGTCTGGAGTCATTAATAGGGTATACTAAAGCTGATGTGTGGAGGCTTGATGAGTTAGAAATATAAGTATAATCTGAAAATAGCTTTCAGCCAACTACTTAATACATACAAGGGGAAAATGGGACTTTATGGTAGAGAAACAATATCATCAGTCTAGGGATATGTTGCCCTTGTTTGTCCCCTAATGTGATATGCTCAGAAGAACACATTATCATTGATGTTGCATTCCTGCCAAGAAGACATAGGTTGGATATGGACAAGATTAAATATCATTTAAAAAAAATTATTTCAAGGTAAATTATGAATGAAGGAAAATCAAAATATTATGAATAAAAATTTTGCTGGAAATCAAAACAACACTAAGATATTACCTCACGCCCGTTAGAATGGCTATAATCACCAAGACAAAAAACAACAAGTGTTGGAGAGGATGTGGAGAAACAGGAACCCTCATACACAGCTGGTGAGAACGCAAACTGGTGCAGCCTCTATGGAAAATGGTATGGAGATTCCTCAAAGAATTAAAAATAGAGATGCCCTATGACTCAGCCATCCCACTACTGGGAATCTATCCAACAAACATGAAATCAACAATCCAAAGAGGCTTACGCACCCCTATGTTCATTGCAGCATTATTCACCATAGCCAAGAAGTGGAAGCAACCTAAGTGTCCCTCGACTGACAATTGGATTAAGAAAATGTGGTATATATATATATATATGCAATGGAATACTACTCAGCCATAAAAAAGGCAAAATCGTCCCATTTGCAACAACAGGGATGGGCCTGGAGCGTATTATGTTAAGTGAAATAAGCCAGAAAGAGAAAGACAAACACTGTATGATCTCACTCAGAAACCAACACATGGACAGAGAAAACTGTATTGTGATTACCAGGGGTAATGGGGGTGGTGAGTGGGCACAAGGGGTGAAGAGAGTCATACATATGGTGATGAACAAACAAAAATGTACAACCCAAAATTTCACAATGTTAAAAACTATTAAAACATCAATAAAAAAAATTAAAAAAAAAATTTGCTGGAAAGGCATGTTGGGACATATTTTGTAATATATGTATTTGTAATTTTAAGATAGTTTGACTCATTAAAGTAAAAATAATGAAATTTTAACTTAAAATATGTAATTAAGTAAATAATTCAGACACTTTTTAAATAGATTTTATTTTTTTAGAGCAGTTTTGAGTTCACAGTGAACTGGAGCAGAAAGTACAGAGTTCCCATATACCCCTGTCCTCATACATGGACAACCTCCCCCACTATCAAATCCTGCACGAAGCTGGGATATTTGTTATAACTAATGAACCTACACTGACATGTCGTTATCATCTGAAGTCCATAGTTAACATCAGGGTTTATTCTTGGTATGGCACATTCTATGAGTTTGGACAAATTTATAATGACACGTATCCAGTGTTACAGTATCATGAAGAATAGTTTCATTGCCCTAATATTCCTCTGTGCTCTGCCTATTCATTCCTCCCTAGCCACAATCCCTGGCAATCACTGATCTTTTTACTGTCTCCGTAGTTTTACTTTTTCCAGAATGTCATGTAATGGGAGACATACAGTAAGTAGCCTTTTCAGATTGGTTTCTTTCACTTAGTAATATGCATTTAAGTTTCCTCCATGTCTTTTCATGGCCTGATAGTATATTTCTTTTTAATGCTGAATAGCATTCCATTGTCTGGATGCACCACAGCTTATTAATCCATTCACCAACTGAAAGACATCTTGGTTGTTTCCAAGTCTTGATAATTATGAATAAAGCTGTCATAAACATCTGTGTAAAGGTTTTTGGGTGGACATAAGTTTTCAGCTCCTTTAGGTAAATACCAGGGAGTGCAATTGCTGGATAGTGTGGTAAGAGTATGCTTAGTTTTATATATAAAGAGTATGTTTAGTTTTAGTTTATCAAGAAACTGCCAAACTGTCTTGCATAGTGGCTGTACCCTCTTGCATTCCCACAAGCAATGAGTGAGAATTCCTATTACTCCATATCTTTGTCAGCATTTGGTGTTGTCAGTGTTCCGGATTTTGGCCATTCTAACAGATAGTGGTACATCCTTGTTTCAGTTTCTGTTTCCCTAATGACATATGATGTGGAACATCTTTTAATATGCTTATTTGTCTTCTGTATATTTCATTTGGTGAAGTGTCTGTTAAGGTCATTGGCTCCTTTGTTTTCTCATTGTGGAGTCATATGAGCTCTTCATATAATCTGGATATCAGACTTTTATCAGGTATGTCTTTGCAAATATTTCCTCCTGGTTTGTGATTTGTCTTCTTATACTCTTGACAGTGCTCTGTAGAGCAGATGTTTTTAATTTTAATGAAGTTAAGCTTGTCAATTATTTATTTTATGATTTGTGCCTTAGGTGTGGTATCTAAAAAGTCATCACCATATAGTCGCCACCTATATTTTCTCCTATGTTATTTTCCAGGAGTTTTCTAATTTGCTGTTTTACATTTAGGTCTGTGACTCATTTTGAGTTACTTTTTTTGTGATGTGTGTAAGGTCTGGGTCTAGATTCAGTTTTTCGCATGTGGATGTCCAGTTGTTCTGGTACCATTTGTTGAAAACACCATCATTTCTCCATTGTGCTACCTTGCTCCCTTGTCAAAGATTGACTGCCTTTATTTATGTGGGTCAATTTCTGGGCTCTGAATTCTGTTCCATTGATCTATTTGTCTATTTTCTTACCAATACTACACTCTCTTGATTACTGTAGCTTTATACTAAGTCTTGAAGTTGGGTAATGTCAGTCTTCCAACTTTGTTCTTTTTCAGTATTATGTTGGCTCTTCTGAGTCTTTTGCCTCTCCACATGAACTTTAGAATCAGTTTGTTGAGATATGTAAAATAACTTGCTAGGATTTTGATCAAAATTGCAATGAATCTGTAAATCAAGTTGGGAAGAACTGACATCTTGACAACATCGAATCTTCCTATCTGTGAATGTGGAATATCTCTCCTGTATTCAGTTCTTTGATTTCTTTCATCAGATTTTTGTAGTTTTCCTCATGTAGATCTTACATATATTTTGTTAGATTTATACCTAAGCATTTCATTTTTTAGTGCTAATGTAAATGGCATTGTGTTTTAAATTTTAAATTCCAACTGTTCTACGCTAGTATGTAGAACAGTGATAGACTTTTTTACATTAACCTTGCATCCAACAACCTTGCTTATTAGTTCCAGGGGAGTGTTTTTGTTGATTATTTAGGATTTTCTACATAGATGAGCATGTCATCTGTGACCAAAGATAGTTTTATTTCTTCCTTCCTAATCTATATACCTTTTATTTCCCTTTCTTACTTCATTGTGTTAGCTAAAACTTCCTATATGTTGTTGAAAAGCAGTGATGAGAGGGGACATCTTTGCCCTATTTCTTATCTTTGTGGGAAAACTTTGAGTTTCCACCATTAGCTAGGACTTAGTTGTAGGTTTTTTGTAGCTTTTTTTATGTTGAAAAATTTCCCATTTATTCCTATTTTATTTAGAGTTTTTATCATGAATGGGTGTTGCATTTTGTCAAATGCTTTTTCTGCATTTTTTGATATGATGATGTGGTTTTTCTTTTTTAGCCTGTTGATGTAATGGATTACATTAATTGCTTCTTGAATGTTGAACCCACCTTGCATACCTGGGATGAATCTCACTTGGCTGTGATGTATAGTTCTTTCTATACATTATTGAATTTGATTCACTAATTCTTTGTTGAGGAATTTTGCATCTATATTCACGAGAGATATTAGTCTTTAGTTTTTTTTTCTTGTAATGTTTTTGTCTGGTTATGATATTAGGGTAATGCTGGCCCCATAGAATGATTTAGGAAGTATTCTCTCCCTTCTGAAAGAGATTGTAGAGAATTAGTATAAATTCTTTCTTAAGTGTTTGTCAGAATTCACTGGTGAATCCATGTGAACCTGATGCTTTCTGTTTTGGAAGGTGATTAATTATTGATTCAATTTCTCTAATAGGTATAGACCTATTCAGATTTTCTATTTCTTCTTGTGTGAGTTTTGGCACCTTGTGTCTTTCAAGGAATTTTTCCATTTTATCTAGGTTATCAAATTTGTGGCCATAGTGTTGTTCACAGTATCCCTTTATTACCATTTTAACATTATGGAAGGGAATCTCTAGTTAGACTTCCTCTTTTATTTCCGATATTAGTAACTTGTCTCCTCTCTCTTTTTTCTTAAACTTATTTTAATTTGACATTTTACAAGGATTGTGCTTACTATAGGTACTTGAAATAGCTTTAAGTTCATTAGACTTTTCAAGTTCACAAAATTTTGAAACAGACTGCTTGATTTAAATTGCTTCCTTTCGACTTTTTAAATGTGAGAACTTTGGCAATTATTAATTTCCCTGTGGTTCAGTTTTATCATGTGTAATTTACAGCTAATGATCAAAATTGGCTTTCTGGGTTGGAATAATGATAAAGTAAGTGTACTAGGAAATTAGTTTTGAATGTTAGTATTACTATAGTCACTATTATGGTTTGAATTAACACTATCATTTGCTACTTAGAATTTTTATGTTAAATAATGCTATTGTAGAATGTAAAAGGAAATCAAATGTATTAAAATGTTTAATTCATTGTAAAATTTAAATGTGTTAAAATGTTTAAAATTCTTTAATAATTAGTAAATTAAAATACCAAGATTAAATACAATCTAGGACTTGAACAACAATTTTAAAGATTTCTATACTTATTAAAAGATGCTTAGTGTCCACAAGCTTAATTCAAAAGCCTCAAAACACTTGTATTTTTTTTTATTGGAGTTTTTATAAATTCAGTAGTAATTAATTAAGCTGACCATAAACTTCTTACTGATCTTTTTATTAATCAAAACTACATTCAAAGATATAAAACACACACACACACACACACAAACACACACACACACACCAGCAAAGGGAGAGAATTTCACCATAACAGGATATATATTAAAACTGCTTTTGGGGCCAGCCCAGTGGTGGAGTGGTTAAGCTCATGCACTCTGCTTCTGTGGCCCATGCTCGCAGGTTTGGATCCTGGGTGCAGACCTACACAGCGTTCATCAAGCCATGCTGCGGCAGCATCCCATATACAAAATAGAGGAAGATTGGCGCAGCTGTTAGCTCAGGGACAATCTTTCTCACCAAAAAAAAAAAAAAAACCTGCTTTTGTAATTAATTCCTATTCAAGTGGGAAAATTAGTATTTTCTAAATGACTCACATTTAGAGAAAATCAACCAGCTTCATCTGGAATCAGAAATTCATTACCTCTGGAGGTCACTCTTTTCTAACAATATTATGTTTCTCAAGCCATTCTCTTAAACAAGGTCCAAGGAACTTTGGAATGTAGTCTTTCAAAAGGTCTCCATTAATTAATAAATGACCCAGGTAAAACGAAGATGGGAAATATGTTCTTATTCAAT
The DNA here is from genome assembly GCF_020826845.1 of Diceros bicornis minor. Lineage (NCBI taxonomy): Eukaryota > Metazoa > Chordata > Mammalia > Perissodactyla > Rhinocerotidae > Diceros > Diceros bicornis. The sequence goes on from NC_080747.1 coordinate 50,103,314, forward strand.
ATGTAAAAGAAATTAGCTTAATTTCATACTAAGTGAATAAGTAACAGCCCATAAAAATAGCTAATTCTTCAGAGTAAGAAAAATATTTGATGTTGAGCCTTCATTTGGCTCTTCATCTCAAAACATTTTGGATTGTTAACGGTCTTCACTGATGCAATACATTGAGAACTGTAAAACAATAGACTTGTTATTATAAATTTAATATTAAAAAATAGAGATTAAAAATTACCCTCAAGGTCCATCAATATTTTAAATTCCATTTGAGGAGAGAAAACAGATTATAATTGTTGTGTTCCTTTCTGTATCATGAACTTCATTTATTTGTCTTCAAAACTTTTAAAATCAAATAACTCTCCAACCAGCTTCTTTTTTCCCCCTTGCAACCAGGTTTTGACTTGTGGCGATAAATACAAGTATTTAGAGATACACAATAGTCGGTCCAAAAAAGCTACCATGTATTTTAATCTGACACAGAATTTTCTCAACTAATTCTAGCCCACTAAAATTACAATGACGTAAAAGACAGAGCAGAGAAACGAAAAGTGAAGGAACAAAATGAGGAAGAAGATATAGATGAGAAAGAGGAGGATGAAGAGGAAGAGACGGAGAAAGCAAAAGTAGAAGAGGACAAAAAGGAGAAAGTGGAAATTGAAAAGGAGGAGAAAGTAAGGTAGAGAAGTTGACAGTATAAAAAGGAAGTGAAGTAGGAGAAAGAGAGACAGGAGAAAGAGGAGGAGGGACTGGGGAAGAGAAAATGCGAGAAGAGAAAAGAAGGGAAAGACAAGTAAGGAACAGAGAAAAAGGAGGGTGGGGAGGAGGAAGAAGAGGAGAAAGTAATAGAGAAAGAGAAATTAGTAAAAGGAGTTCCACAAAACAAAATAAACCAAAAATGGGTTGTATTATAGATTGATATTTCCAAAAGGATGAGAAAATTTAAAAAATACCCATAATACTCTTTATTGAAGAGAGTAGAATCACAATTCTGACAAATTACTTGAAGATACTTGATCCTTATCCTGCTACCTAATCATTTTCTCTTTGTTCTTAATTGGTTTAACATCAATTTATTGATAAATAAATCAAAATAAATTTGTACATAGTAGTATTGTATGGTTTTAAAATTATTCCATACCTTTGTAATTATACCTTTTCTCTTATGCCTAATATAGTGTCCTTTGACTTTGTTCATTGAATGTGCCTCAGTATGTTTTGCCCTTTTCAAATAACCAGATTTTTCTTTAGTAACCCATTCTACTTTTCTTTAAACTTTTTCTATTTTGTGATGAGGAAGATTAGCCCTGAGCTAACATCCGTTGCCAATCCTCCTCTTGTAGCTGAGGAGGATTAGCCCTGGGGTAACATCCGTGCCCATCTTCCTCTACTTTATATGTGGATGCCTCCCACAACATGGCTTGATAAGCAGTGTGTGGGTCCACGCCCAGGATTCGAACCTGCAAACCCCAGGTTGCTGAAGCAGAGCGAGTGAACTACTACGCCATGTAACTTTAGACTTAAAGAAGAATTGTACAGATTGTACAGAGAGCTTTTATGCATGTCTAACCCGGCTTCCCCTAAGGTTAACATCTTACATAAGTGTGGTATAATTAGCAATGTAAGACATTCATATGACTACAATACAATTAAATAAATTAAAGATTTTATTCAGATTTTTCCAGTTTTTCCACAAATATCCTTTTTCTGCTCTAGAATCCAACCCGGGATATTATATTGCATTAAATTGTTAGGTCTTCTTCATCTCCTCTAAACTTTGACAGTTCTTCATTCTTTCTTTTTCTGTATTCCCAAATTGACACTTCTTAAAAGTACAGTCAGGGGGCCGACCCCGTGGCGTAAAGGTTAGGTTTGGCATGCTCTGCTTCAGCAACTCAGGTTTGCGGGTTCGGACCCCAGGCTGTACACCACTCATCAGCCATATTGTGGCGGCGACCCACATGTAAAATAGAGGAGGATTGGCACAGATGTGCTCAAGGCTAATCTTCTTCAAGCAAAAAAAAAGGAAGATTGGCAACAGATGTTAGTTCAGGGCAAAGCTTCCTCAGCAAAAACCAAAGTACCAATCAAATAAGTAAACAGAAGACAGATCCATTTAAGGGTAGAAGACCTCTCAGATGGATTTGTCTTATGTTTACTTATGATTAAACTGTAGTTATGTAATATGGGATGAATACCACAGAGGTGATGTGTCCTCATCACATCATGTCAGGGGATATGTATTATCAATGTGCTTATTGCTGGTGATATTAACATTGACCCCTTGGTTAAAGTGGTTTTAGCCAGGTTCCTAAAGGTTTTTCCTTTCCATGATCTATTCATTGTAAGTGAGTCTCAAAGTCCAGCCCAAAATAAAGAGAGGAGCCATTAAGCTATACCTGCCAGAGAGAAGAGTATCAAAGAATTTATTGACATATGTTAAAACCACCACCAGAATTAAGAGGGGTATGTTGAGGCTCTACAAATATTCTATTTTCCTTCAAGATTTTCTCACTAACTTGAGCATTCATCGTTGTGTCTTGACAGCAACATTACTGTGGGTTTCTAATGGCGATTTTTAAAAAAAATTTCCTTTATTCTTTTTACGTTTATTAGTTGGAATTCTTCTGTAAGGAAGAATGTGTCTTCATGGAGTAGATCATGGTGAAATAGGAGCAGATTGTGGGACACTTAACAATTTTGAACAATCAAGTGAAGTTTCTAGAAGAAGAGGCACAATCCAACAGATAGATTCAAATTAACCGGGCGCAGAGGAAATAATGAGAGTTAAGCAAGTTGAGAGTTTATTCCATAAGGAATAACATGTGATTGAAGGTGTTTGGAATACAGAATTCAAGAGAGCTGGTGGTAAAAAATGAGTCTTCAAAAAAAAAACAGAAGCCAGATCATTAAGGACCTTGAATTCTTCATTAAGGAATTTGGAATTTTAGCTTGAAGATAATGGATGGCAGATAAATTATATATATATTTTTTATGACAATGACCACTCATGTGGAAAATAATTTAGAGTTAGAGAAAAAAGGAAGTAGGGAGAACAATCAAGATGTTTCTGGGCAATTCCAAGGAAAGGTGGAAGTTGCTAAATTACAAAGTTAGGTATTGCATTTACAGTTGGAAAAACTAGTGTGAAACTTAGAAGAGATATCTTGGCTGAAGGCATTTATTTTAAGAAATTTGGTATAAGTATGCTTACGCAGTAGTGTGATTAAGAAAACCAGCTTTGTTTGTTTGTTTGTTCCTTTACTTTTCGTGCAGCCTTCTAGAGAGATACGCACGAAGGTACTTCAGGGAAAACAGAATCTTTATTTATATACAGAGCTTTGACCTTTCCATCATTCTCGGTTCACTCAGCCACACAATCACTATGGATGTTTCAAGAAGGAAACAATTAGATCCTGAGAATTAGAGGCTTACTCAATCTTTAGAAGGACTGTTAAAGTCAAGTCAGTGAAAACCCTTCACTGGTTTTTAAAAACTCTGAAGGGTAGAATTTCAGCGGCTTACAGCTCCAAAATGGGTAAGACACAGGAGCTCTCACAGAAGCCATCATAAAACTCATTTCTAGGGGCCAGCCCCGGGGCCTAGTGGTTAAGTTTGGGGCACTCAGCTTCTGCGGCCTGGGTTCATTTCCCGGCTGCAGACCTACGTCACTTGTTGGCTGCCATGCTGTGGCAGCAACCCACATACCAAATAGAGGAAGATTGGTGCAGATGTTAGCTTAGGGCAAATCTTCCTCAAGCAAAAAGAGGAAGATTGGCAGCAGATCTTAGCTCAGGGTGAATCTTCCTCAGCGAAAAAACAAAAAACAAACCTCTTTTCTACCCTAGACCCACAGGTCTACCTGCTCCTAGAGAGTAATACTTTCTTCTTCTCTTCTACCTTCCATTAACTGTGTAAGCACTGCTTACTGGTGGCTAGTCTAACCTAGTTGCCCACCAACCAGAGAGTCTAGATAATTAAGTTCCTAAGGTTCCCCCTGACTTGCAGGGTAGTGTGTGAGATGATGCTGTCCTGACAATCAACAAGCCAGCATGGCCCTATAACTCTCTAGTTTTCTATCCTGGTGAGCTTTGGCAAACCTCTGGAAGCTATCTTATGCTAACACTAGAAGCTGGCCTATAAAGCTTGCCCATGTTTGCTTTTAGTTCTTTCTAAAAGATGGAAACATCTAAGGCAAACGGCATATATGAGAACATATCAGAAGAATTAAGGTAAATCTAAGGTAATCTAAATCAGCAGTTAAAATTTTATATCATCATTTTTCTATGCTGAAGTTTATAGGTATATGTTTACATATTGATAAATATTGTCTTATCTAAATATATAATTAATTTTAAAAACAGTCAATTGACATTCAATTATGTCAGAGCTATGTTCTATTCTATTCATTAAGCTCAGTTTCACAAATTTAAGCCTTCTTCATCACAGGTACTGTGCCTGGGAATGGCTTTATTAACCTGCTGAGTGTCCTGATAATAGTCTTTAGAAATAAAACCAAAGATTTGGGGAAGAAGGAAAGCCATCTCCCTAATCTCAAAGTAATGGGAATACCACAACCTATATTTTCAAATAGGCTTATATCCACACTTACAGATACTAAAATTCCTCTCCTGAAATTTATATAAAAATGTACTTGATGAATTTTAAAAAATCATGTAGATAAATTTGAAGCCTAAATGGAATGTTCTGGTAATTTTTTAATTCAGTCTTAGTTGAATCTCTTTTAGCAATACTGAGAAAAAAATGTCACATAGAAGTTTAGTTCTAAGAGTTGTCAGCAGTCATGAATCAACCATTTCATCTTTAAGGTAGAATCCCAACGCAAGATGTCCTGGTAAACAATTTTCTGTCATGTGAAAGGAGAAAATAAGTGATCCATTTATGTTTAGAAATTTGGCTGATTTTACCCACATTGAGCAACTGGATAGAGAAATGTGTCACAGGCAGAGATGGGAGTCTGTAATTCTGTGCACTTATTTTCCCAAGAGACCTTGATCATGAATAAGCAGACCAGGCATTTCCCTTTATCTTGCATTCTGTTCTCATGCACTATGCCAGCCCGTCTTCTGAACACATCATCTAACTGTGTAGCCAAGTTACAGGACCATCTGATGCACTGAGCATTTCGGAAACCTGTGAGATTCTGGGAAGCAGTGGTCTCTAGATGTCTGAATCAAACACTCTTGCCTAAGCTAATAACTTGATAATTGTATCTTCATCCAAATGTAGATCATTTTATTTAATTTTTGACCTCAATATCTGTGTATGTATGTATGTTGAGACTCATAAACAAACTTTGTGTAACTTGTTAATAGATTTCAATCTTGAGTGTCCAGTCCCTCTCTCTCTCTGTCTCTCTCTCTCTCTCTATATATATATATATATACACACAGAAATTTCAGGAAAATCATTTCACTTCAGGAAACTACTCACAATTAAGAAAGTGAAAAGCTCAGCTCTTGATTTCCTATCTCCAAATACGTCCTGCATGAAGTATCGATTTCAGTAAACGGCAACTTATCTTGGCCTAGTTGTTTGACCAAAACCTTGGAGTTTTACTTATTTCCTCTTTCTTGCATATCATACATCCAACTATCAACAAAGCCTTTCATTTCAATTTTGAAATGTATTCACTTTCTGACCTGTCATTACTTTGATCCCAGCCGGCATGATCTCTTGCTTGAAATATTGCAGTCACCTCCCTGCTGGTCTTTGTGATGTTTCTCTTGCTCCTCTAGAGCCTATTTTTAACACAGTACCCAAAGGGATCCCTTTAAAATGTGGGTCAGATCATGCCACTCTTTGGCTCAAGCTCTCCAATGACTTGCCCTCTTCATCAGACTAGAAGATTAACAATTGCCCATTTTTAAATTACTAAATAACTGTATCCTCACTCTCTGATCTCATCCCTTACAACATTCCCCTGCAATTATTATCTTCAAAGCTTCATTTCTCTGCATCCAGCAGGCCATTCACACTTCTGCACCAAAAGCTGTTGATCCATCTACATGAAATAATTCTTTCTTATACCCTTCAACTCACTGTTCAAAAACCATAGTATCAGAAAAATCTTTTCACATCACTCTGTATAAAATAACAATTCCCATCCTTTGCTCTCCTAACTGCCTTACCTAATTGTGTTTTTCCTCACAGTCCTTATCCATCATCTGACATATCATTTACCTAATTTTATTAAATTTAAGGCATCATTAATTATAAGATATTCCATTAGTTTATATACTACTAAGAAGGACAAAAAGAGTTTATAGTTAAACTATGACCTATTGCTTCCTCATCACTTAAACATTTCATTTTATACTTTAAAAGAGATGTCTTATATACATACTTAGATATACTTGTTAATCATTTATTGCTCTTGTGCATATATAAATAGGAAATAAAATAAACCGGCTAAGCTATTCCTAAAAATGTTTCATATTCAGAGCCATATTTCGCTGAAACATTTTCTGATTCGTCATCTTTAATGCCCATATTTTTCTATACAATGACATACTTTGTGACATCAAGAAATTTGAAGATGCACCATTTCTTAAAAGAGTGTCCCTCTCAGTCCCTATGACTTTCTTCAAAACAGCTGACACCTAGTGTTCATATTGCTGCTATTTTTTCCATCTCATTCTAGGATGATGTGGCTGGGCCCAATCTTTACGGGACATGTATTCATCAGTTATTGCTGTGTGGCAAACAACCAAAATGTCTCCGTGGCATGTACACCAATGAAGTTACTTGGCAAAGCCAGCATCAGCGAGATGGAGAAGGGTGCTCCTCTCATAGAGGCCAGAAATGGTGACAGTAGTGTGGGGTGGTAGTGATAAGGGAATTATTATTTGTTGAACAATAACTGTACCTACATCTCATAATGGTAGTATTTTTAGGATCTTTCTCTTGAGTTGGTCGCATTCTCCAGAGAAAGTTCTTCTAGTCTCGCTAAAGGGTAATAGTCCGGCTGCCAGAGTTTGAGAGTCAAATGCACAAAATCACTCCAAGTTTTAACATTCAATATATCACCTTTTACTTAAACACCATGTTTTAGTGTGGTCCCTGTATCTTTGATTGTGCCTGGTGTCACCTGATCCAAAAATCGTCTGTTTCACTCACTCTAGAGAATAAAACTCCAGACTTTGTAAGTGGGTTAGATCAGTGTATCCAACTGCTTACTACGTAAACTTTCAACCAGTCTTCCTCTTTCTTACCTTCTGCTTCATCTCTACTCACAGTGAAACCTGGTTGAATCACTTAGCTTTTTGATCTGTCTCAAAGCACCCCAAAACTTAGTGACTTAAAATGGCAAGCATTTAGTTGTTGATGATCCTGGGCTCAAAAGTTTAGGCAAAGCTTTACCAGTGTGGCTCATTTCTGATTCACGTGTTACTGGCTGGCCTTCCTTTGTGCCTGTGCCTCAGCTGGAACATGTGGTCTTTCATTCCCTAGCACAGGCTTGTTCACTTGTCAGCAGCATTCCTAGAGGGAACGCATGGAAGCCACATGGTTTCCTATGCCTGGGCTCAGGCCTCACACAATGCTACTCCTGCCACATTTTGGGTCAAAGCAAACATTCAAAAAGTTGGAAAATAAACCCCACTACAACAGCAATGTATGCACGGCCATTAGCAATCTACCAGACTGGTGCATCAAATCCCGAACATTAGTAGGATTATGTGAAAGAAATCAGTTGTTTCTCAGATTTCTCCACCGAAAAATTCAGTTTCTTAGATCTCCTAACAGAGTTCCACTTACATATTAGACTTTTCCCACTTCCATCAGTTCATTTCTGCTGTCTTCTCTGTTTGTTGTGTTAGTCCTTCTGGGTTTACGCCACCCCCTATGCCCGAAATTAACAAAGAACAAAACCTTTGAGTATCTCATATGTTTTAGTAGAGTCCAGGGAGGAAGCAGATCTAAAGCTTGTGTTACGTTCAACATCCTTAACCTGAAAATACTATACCACTCCTCCACCTGAAAAATTCCTGTTTAGCCTTCAAAATACTACCTTGTGGCCCCCACCTCGGTGAAGTCTTCTTTGGCCATGTCACTTCTGGATTTGGATTTAATCACTTCTGGATGAATTTGATCACTTCTTTTTTTCTATTTATACATTTATTTATGAGTCTATCATTTTATTTAGCACACTGCATTAGAACTACATTAACAAAAAGGCATAGTGGTTAAAAGTACAGGCTTAGAGTCAGACTACCTGGGTTCAAATCTCAACTCCACCACTTCCTGGCTCTGTGACCTTGGCACATTTCCTAGGCTCTTAGTTCCTGCCTCCTTACAGATTTGTGTTCTCATAGTGTTGTTTCTCACAGAGTTGTTTTCAGGGTTAAAGAAATCAATCCACATAAATTACTTAGAACAACGCCTGGCATATATTGAGGGGTCAATAAGTGTTATTTATTATAACTATATATTTGTCCCTGAGACCAGAATATAAGCTAATTAAATATAAGAACCATATATTACTCACTTTTGCAACCCTAGTGGGGTACAGTATTATCACTCAGTATTTGCCACATGAATAAGAAAATATCTCAATATCTATGCATCTCACAAAGCCTCCCGTGGTAACCCCAGCACAGCCCATTCTCTCATCTTCTAACTGCCCTGGGATCCTTTGTCAGGGAGAACAAATGTGGCATCCAACCAGACCCTGCTTTTCAAATTTTATTGTCCTATCAATATCCTAAATGTGCCATTTCCAAGCATTTTTGTATACTTGATTTCTGGTAGGCCCTCAGCTAGGCACAGGGGTCAGATATGGATGTGAATGAGACACCAACCCCGCTCCTAAATAATTAAAGTTTATGCTGTCTCTGTGTCAGATGCTGAGGATACAAAATATGTTTTGCATTGTCCTTTCCTATCACCTAATTATTAGCACCTCAAACTCAAAGATGAGGAGGTACCCTCTAGTTTTCCCTCTTAAACTTTTTATTAAAGAGATCACAGACATAATTCACTCTCAAACAAATTGACAATTTACTCATGTCATTTAGCTGGTCAATAGGATTAAGATTAGATGTCCATGATAATGTCCATCATCAAGAGTTCTAATCTCTGCAATTTTTGAGCATCACTTGGGTGTATAATATTTTATTTAATCCTGACTATCATCTTGTGAGGTGGATGTATCTCTCCCATTTTACAGAGGAGGGAACATAGGCTCAAAGAGACAAGTGACCTGCCAAAACTGACAAATAAAATTTGTTGTTAGCCACCATCCCAGACAGCAAATATCGATTTTACCCATTCATTCTTTTTGAGCGTTTGGGAACTATTTTACTTGGAGTGCTGAGGGAATTGCAGGTCCTTCAGGAGAGAGAATTTATATGCCCGAGGCATGTTCCATTCAATTGCTGAATTCATGTAAACTGAGTGTTTGGGCATCTCGTTCACTGTCCTTAGAATGGTGTTCACACGAGAAATCACTTTTTTAGTGTTTGTTGAATATTGAATGAGTTGGTAACATGAAGAGCATTTAAGATAGCCACTAACTCTATTCCTCTGGTTGCTTACATCAAAATTCTTGGTCAAAATTTTCTTTTTCTCTTATGGGTTGAATTGTCTTCCTCCAAAATTCATATGTTAAATTCCTGACCCTCAGCATCTTAAAATGTGACTTTATTTGGAAATAGGGTCTTTACAGAGGTAATCAAATTAAAATGAGGTCATTAGGGCGGGTCTTAATCCAATATGACTGCTATCCTAATAAAAAGGGAAAAACTGGAGACAGACACATGAATATAATGTGAAGACAGTGTGAATAGACATAAGAAGAAGATGGCCATATACAAGCCAAGGAAAGAGGCCTGGGCTAGATCCTTCCCTTACAGCCCTCAGAAGGAACCAACATCTTGCCAACATCTTGATTTTGGACTTCTAGCCTCCAGAACTGTTAGAAGATAACTTTATTTTGTTTAAATCACCCCCTCTGTGGTACACTGTTATGGCAGCTCTAGCAAACTAATACGGATCCTAACTCCTATTGTCACTACCTTTAAAATACATCTAGAACCCAGCCACTTCTCACTACTCTTCCTCTCCTACTCTGGTGCAAGCCACCATCATCTCTTGCCAAGATTATCCAACTATCTCCTGACTGATCTTCAAGTTTCTGTCCTTACCCTTCTTAATTCTATTTTTCACAGAGTAGCCATATTGTTCCTCTGAATGTAACTTAGATTCATATAGAAGTTCCCCATCTTTACCATGATAAAAAACAAAATTTTTATTGTGGTTGATAAGACCACACATGATGGAGTCCTCTCTGACCTCATCATCTATTCTTCTCCATTACTTCATCTATTCATTCTCCATTCCGTCCCATTTCTAGGCTCTGTTCCCCCCATACTGGCCTCCTTGCTCTTCCTTGAACATGCTAATCATGTGTTTCCTCTACTTTGTACTTACTGCTCCCTCTCCCTGGAATGTTCTCCCTTGAGATATCTGAATGGCTCTTTCTTTCACTTCCTTCAAGTTTCTGTTCGAACATCACTTCATCAGTCAAGTCTCTATTGACCATACTCTATAAAATGGCGCCTCAGTTTCTCATAATTCTCCATTTCACTCACCTAAATTTATTACTCTCCATAGCACTTATTATTCTCTGACAGGGTATATAAAAATGTAAACAATTCATAAAGAAATAAAGCAATAATTTAAGGTGATCTATGGTATTTTCTCACATGTGAATTGAAGACATTATTGAATTTAAAAGAGAAAATGAATCTTAATGTGCCATTTTGTTGTGTATTGGTTTAAATGATTTCAAATCCACTTGTTTATGACAAAGACAAAAAAAAAGTTGTTGTTTTGATATAAGAATCAAGTAAATTGTGTCAGGATGTCATCATCTCATCTGTTGTTGTTGGTAAGAACTCAGTAGCCCAGCTGCTGAGGGGCATTGCCCGGGTCTTATCAGTAAGAACATGTGGAGAAGCAAATATGGTAGGGAGATATGAAGGCTATAAATGCTGAGAGTTTGTGAGAATTATTCGAGAGTTTTGCTCAGGGCAAGGCAGCACTTTGCTGACCTAAATAAACTCTCTGAAGACCTTGTGGCATTAGCTTCTACCATGGTAAGGGTGACTCCCTTAGTGATAACAGTGAAAGCCACGCAGTGGCCCCCCACAAAGATTATCTTGCCCTCCACCACTGCCACCATCATTCCCTAGCAACGTGCTCTAGCAACAGGGGACTTTTCACTTTGATTTTGCACTGGCAGCTGACATTAGCTCTCAGTTGATTTAGCCGTCCCTGTCGAGTGCCTACTCGTATAAACAGGTACACCTCCACCTAAATTTGGACTTTGTTCCTTTCATCTCCCTTGTCTAGAGCAATAGTGTGATCGATTTATCATTGGTTTGGAGTATCTTATGCTATTTTTTATTGGTTTTTTAGAGACATTATCCTGTATGCTATTGCTTGTAAAGTTATTATAAATCTCACAGCAAACCTACGTTAAATAAACTATTGACAAAGACAATCTCAGTCTCTGAGTATAATTCTTACCCCGCTAAAAGAAAACATATTTCTTGTAATAAGCATTGGGGGTTCCTAGCTTCTAGAAAGATGGAATAAAACTCAGCTACTGCCATCTGGTTGCTTGCAGTCTACTGAGGGAAGTGATTATAAAGGTCTGATGGCATCTATATCTCAGGAGAAACATGGAGGATTTCATAGAGAAGGCGATACCTGAATAGGTCTTAAGAATGTGTAAAACTTTAGAGTGGATAAAAGAGAAAATACATTCCAATCAGACGACCAACATGCACAAAATCACAGAACTGTGAAAAAATGATGGCAAGCTGAGTAGTTGATTGGCTAAGACAAAAGGAAGCCAGGATGCTTTCCAATGAATTAATCTTTTCATCTCTTTGGATTTAAAATCTGGAAAAAATTTTATCTTTCCAATTATTGCAGAGTTGTACAACTAGGTAAAACATCTGTTACCACACAATCTGTGTTAAATAGGTTTTATAACACTCATTGGAGGATGTTTGCAGAATTTCTTTACACCTTCTTATCTTCATTTGAGTGTAGCAGCCATGCTTTAGTTGAGTTTTATTCTCCAAAGGATGTCATTTTTTTTTGAGGAAGATCAGCTCTGACCTAACATCCAATACCAATCCTCACTTTATATGGGACACTGCCACAGCATGGCTTGACAAGCGCTGCATCAGTGCGCGCTCGGGATCCGAACCTGCAAACCCCAGGCCGCCGCAGCAGAGCACACGCACTTAACCACTGCGCCACCGGGCCGGCCTCAAGGATGTCATTTTTTAGCAAATAAAATTTATTGAAAACAATCAAAATCCTATTGCTATGTGGAAATTAAATATTTATACTTTACTTCATTTTTGCCAAATGCATAGGAATAAGCAAGTTCAAATGAACTTTTGCGCTTTTTGGCTAAAAAGCTGTATTTTGAATCCTCTGTTTGAAACATGAAGTCTCTTCTTTTACTCCTATTACCTGTTATGTTAAAATAATTGCATTTTGAGTATGTAATTCCAATATATGCATACTTGTCTCCTGCAATGCTGAATAAAAAATTAAGAATGTAATGCATTTATGTTGAAATTAAATAACTTTGAAAATATGAACATTTTTTGAAAAAAAACCTTGTCAAGAATAATCTTTCAAATACAATATATTCAAAAATTATTTAGTTGCAATGACTTCTTAAATATAAAACTGTCTAATGAAAATTAAATTCGTTCACTTTCTTTCTGCATTTTAATCTAAAACTAAATGACTAAAATGAGCTAACACATATCTGTTCATTAAAGCATGCTAACCAAGTATGAATTAAATTTTGTTTTTGTTTGTTTTAAAGGATTGGCTTCCATTGACAATCCATAATATTTACATCTCAACATATATCTAATTTTGCTTAACTATTGCCAGTTTTACACATTTGATTCTGACGAACCTATCCAGAATTTTAATTGGCCTAATCTTATAATAGGAGGAAAATAAATTTACAAAACTTCAATTTTTAGTGATACAGAATTAAAGCAACTGCATTTGTTAAAATGACACACTATTGTGTGACACACTTTAAGAAACTGTGCTTCTACTATACTCCATCTCTTGGAGCTTTAAAAAGATTTAATATAATGCAATTGCTATCATATAACACTGCTATTTTGTGGCTGGTTTGGGCTCCTGGTTGCTTTGGAAATGGTTTCAAGGGATATAAAACAGTCCAAGTGTGAGAGCGATGCCAGTTAGAGTTGGATAGCTACCAGTGCTTTAGGAAGTAAAGGAAAACATCCAACAGACAGTACTTGTAAAAGTCAAAGGATTTTCCACCTCTTTTGTAGCACACTTGGCCAAACATTGCTCTGGTAACATCTTTAAAAATTCCTACTTTCACATTACTCCATTTAGGCTGTTTTGTCATGTTATGGTTCTGTTTTACATTGAAGACAAGATTTTTTTGCATACATTTGAAATGCAAGTAAAAGAAAAATTAATTTAAGTATATACAAAAGTCCTTTAAAAACATCTTCCAGCATCACAAGAAATAAAATTCAGTTGTTCTTTCAGCGAAAGGACGTTTTTCAAGATGGGCAATATAATATCAAATTGTGGTAGTTTTGTAGGCAATTTAGTTTCTCTTAAAAAAAAATCAAATTTCCTGCCTAGTGTTGAAATGAATTTCTGGGTCCAAGATGGAGCCTCTCCTGACCAGGGTGTCACGTCAGGAAACCAAAACTTAGATAACTTTTGTGTCCCTGTAAAGGCTCCGCTTGATCAGAAATGCAGTACATCCAGTCAGCCAGTTCCAAATGTCAAGCCAGCTCTGAGCCTTCTCACCCCAAACAAGGTTGACTATGGGGCCCCAGCCAATCAGATATTTCCCATTTTTCTCTTCCTTTTTCTTTATTCTTTATCCTATAAAAGCTTCCTGCCTTCCACTTCATTTTGCATTTCTCCGAATATAGAGTATTCATTACATGAAGTGTTAAAATAAGTTTGTTTGTATCACCTAAATTGTTTTCTTTAATCTATTTTTAACAGATTTTGGCGAAGAGGAATGGGATCCGAAGCTGACTGCTAATGGTCTACAGGACAAGGAGATGCACAAACCAGACGTCCACAACCCTTTGAGTTCACTGTTCCTCTCATTGTTTTGGAGGGCCAGGGTTAAGTCACTCTCAGATTTGAGCCTCAGTCTCTTGCGTGCAGCTCTCAAATCCAACCAGGCTTTATTAATATAGATGGATAGATAGATAGATAGATAGATAGATAGATAGATAGATAGATAGATAGATGGATGGATAGGTAGATAGATAGATAGATAGATAGATAGATAGATAGATAGATAGATAGATAGATAGATGGATGGATGGATAGGTAGATAGATAGATATTGTTCCTAGAGAGGTTCTGGGGTCCCAGAAAGGTGCTGGGGTTTTTTAAAATTTCCAGAAAGACGCTGGGGTTCTACAAAGCTTCTGGGGTTTGTTAAAGTTCCTAGAAATGTTCTGGGATCCCAGAAAGTTTCTGGGGCAGAACCTTAAATTGGGACTCCACAAAGAGCAGCAGCTGTTAGGAGCTCACAAAGCCCCAAGGTAAGTCCACAGCATAAACCGCTGGGAGACTTGGGGAAATAAATTGACAAGATATTTGGACTGTTTTTACTAGTAAAATCAAACTCTAAGTGGGCACAAGTCAGACTATTAAAAGCCGTTAGGGCGATTTCTTCTTTATAAAGAAATCTAGTGAAAGGAGCAATAGATCTCTTGCTAATGGGAATCTTGGAAGCCAAAGCTGCAAAGACTGCAAGACCATAAACACAAGTCCTTCAGGCTAGTGGTCTTACAACTGCAACAGCCCCAAGGCCAGAAGCCTAAAACACCCGGGCCTCCCCCTTTGCACCCTCCTAGAGGCTCATCATCAAAACAATGGCCCAGAAATTGGTGTCTTATTTTCGATAAACCAGGACACTAGAAAAGAAGATTAATCCTTGAAGGTTTTGTCAAATCCTTCCACAGTGACTCCAACACCCTGCTATCTACCCTTGAAGGTGGGCCCCCAGATGGGCCCATCCCAAGGTTGATAAGACTCCCAGAGATTCTCTGGTAAACTGCTACCAGTTATTCCCTTAAACAGCCAAGATGAAACTAACATTAAAATTAATGGAAATTCTGGTAGATACTGGGGCTGCACTCTCTACCTTAAACTCACTCATTCCAGAGCCTGCAGATGGGATCCTGGGAAAACTGGCAGAAGGCTGCAAAGGGTGAGAATTCTTACCAGAGTCAGTTCTCCCAGGTCTCCATAGTGCCTGGTCGAGAGAGAAAGGTAAAATTTCACATTATTCCTTGTAGATTATCTATGCTTCCTCTCTCAGGGACAGCTAATGCCTTCTCGTTTGTCTTTTGTAGGCTGAGAACTTGGCTTGGCTTTCTGCCTGTGCTGGAACACACAGGTTGTAGTTTCTTGCATATGCAGGCAGCTCAAGTCAGGTTGGGGGTCCAAAATATGGCTGGGCAAAAATGGGAGTTGTACCTCATTTGCAGCTACATACGGCTGGACAGGCATGTGGGTTGTACTCCATTTGCGACTAGGGTCCTACCTACAGTTTCCAGCTCTCGGGGGAATTGTCTAAGTTTTTCTTTCGGCTATCTTTGGGAGTGGCTCTGGATCTAGGGAGGGTAGTATTTTCACACCTTCTCTGGGGACACTTCTTGCATCCACAGGGTCATTTAATACTGCCAGAAGTTTTTACTGTTTGTCCCAGCTGAAACCTGACTAGATACTTGAAAAGATTTTTTGTTTAAAGTAGTCTAAGGTCAGAAATCAGCCAGATTGGAAGCTGATATTCAGAGACCGATAGGAACTTTTTGTAGGCCTTCTCCTCTAAGCTAAAATGAAACTATGTACCCAGAGGGAAACAAAAACCTTCCCAAGACCAACAGCTCTCAGTCTAGAACATAGGAATCTTTGGATTTCCATCTTAGTTGAAGCTCTTCTCTCGGATATAAAGAAGCAAATTGAAGATAATATAGCTGGGTGCATGTGTCAGCAGCTTGCTTTCACTCAGCTTGCAACTCAATTTCTTTGAGGATTTAAAAACAACTGTCCAGGGGCCGGCCCAGTGGCACAAGCGGTTAAGTGCGTGCGCTCTGCTGCGATGGCCCGGGGTTTGCCGGGTCGGATCCCGGTTGCTCACCAACGCACCGCTGTCAAGCCATGTTGTGGCGGCGTCCCATATAAACTGGAGGAAGACGGGCAGAGATGTTAGCCCAGGGCCGGTCTTCCTCAGCAAAAAGAGGAGGATTGGCAGGTGTTAGCTCAGGGCTGATCTTCCTCACACACACAAAAATAAAAAATAAAAACAACTGTACTACAAATTGAGGACAACTTGTAAAACTTGTCTTACAAATTGAGTGTTTACAAGAACAGAAAAGCCCACCTATCCTTTTTACCAATCCTAAAACCTCCCTTATTAATCTCAAAAGGCTTGTAGATATTGTAAAAACTCTGGATTTAGGAAACAAACGTTCTTCTTGGAGGAACTTATAATCTTTCTGTCTTCTCTAGGAACTGAGGGCCATCTCTGATAGGCAAAGCTAAAATTTCAAAATAAAAGCTATAAGATCTCTGTTTGCATCTGTCTGTATGTTTATGTATGTCTATGT